>NC_080574.1:108135522-108760522 GCF_029962835.1 Magnolia sinica | reverse complement strand
AATTGTTTATGCAATTTAACAACATTGATGCTGAACGATTTGAACCATTGTAAACGATCTGGATTTTCTTGTGCCTAGACACCTGAGCCACCGTTTTCTTACATATATGGATGCTGGATGATCCTAATCATTGTAAACGATCTTTTAAACCATCCATTCTTTTGAGACAATGTTGGCGGTTGGCACACTTGATGAAGAGACTAGCCTCAGTTATGTGTAGATCATGTTCCTGGTTGGGTCCACGCTATTTACTGCTTAGATGTCCTAAAACTCACACTATGTTACTAATGGGCCGCGCATGTGTGAAAGAAATTGATGATTAAAAAAAATGACTAGTGGCCCGTGCTCAATGCATATATTTTGTCTGTTTGGTGACTTTTGATTTTGGATCAAAATACATAATTAGGGTTCACTTAGTGAAGGGCACGGATCTCATGCATTCCACATTGAAACGTGTGGGAGAGTAGCCATCTATTGCTCCATTGTCGATAGTTCATTTATTTCTCTCATCCATTGAATTTAGTATTCTTAACTGTCCATTTGATGACCAACAATTGGTCAGTTAGGATTGTTTGATGATTTTCATTTTTTAACATTCAAAAGCAGTTTTTGCCAACCGTCTAGTGTATATTCTTTTTGTCTTCAAATGCCCATAAAAGGTGGCAGATGCTATTGAATTAATTCAGAATTTCCTTTGATATGATAACAAAGAGATTAAATTTGGTAGTGTGGAAGTGTGTAAATTGGAAAAAAAAATTGTTGGGCCACGTATTAAGCGGAATCATTCAAATGAAGTTGGCATTGTTGTGCAAATGGTGGTGGAGGCTATGTAATGGTTAGCCGACTACTTGGACGAATATTCTAGTAGCGAAATACAATAGATCAAATATTGGCATGGGGGCCTAATGTTGCGTCTAGCAATGTTTTAAATATTGACGATAACGGCCGATATATCCCATGATATATCTTGTATCCCACCTGTGCGATATGAAACGCACAGGTAATGCCGATATATCCCACGTGTTCGATCCAGTGAGCAATTTCAATTTCCGATCCCCTTTTTTTGTTGAAATTATGTTAAATTAGTGTGAAATGGTTATAAATCCATTGGTTCTTCATGTTTTGCGTGAAAAATCATGGAGTTGGAGCTTTGATTTCAATATCCATTGGTTCTTCACATTCTCCATTTTTTATTTTTTTTTTCGAAAATTTCCTTCAACTAGTTTTCAATTGAGACTAATTTTAAAGTATTTAGGAGTATTTGATGAAATGATCATCATATACATTCTAATTTCAAAATTTGAGTGTTGGTGGTCCGATTTGAGGAAAATTGGGAAAATTCAATATTTCCCCAATTTCTCCTAAATTGCTTGCAATGTTGCACTCCAAACATGAAATCAAGCTTGCGTGAGGGGCCTGAGGGCTGATCTACTGATTTGTTAAGTCTTTGTCAATTTTTGAAAAATAAAAATCATATTTTAATTAAAAATTATTAAAATATTATTATTTTTTCAAAATTTTCCTACAACCAGCTCTCAATTGAGACTAATTTTGAAGTATTTAGGAGTGTTTGATGAAATGATCATCACATACACTCTTCATGTTGTGCATTCAATTTGAATAGTTGAATTAGTTCAGTCAGACAATGCATAGCTTAGGACCCTATTCTGTGCACTTCTTTTTGGAGATGTTATGATTTAAAAGTGTGTATTAAGATATTTTCTAACAAGCCCTTAAGTTTCATCGAAAAATTCAACCATTTCCCCCATGTTTCCCAAAAAGTTTGATAAATTCCCTAATACAAATGATATATCTCGTGCGATAACCGATGCATATTTGTGTCCCAAGGATGCGATATGTAATGCAATACCGATATTTTGAACATTGGCGTCTAGAAGTAGGGATTTTGCAATGTGGCAAACTATTTTTTTCAACTCAAAACATCCTCTCCAATCTCATCGGATTCTGAGTCATGAAAGGAACAACAAATTTCTTGGAGAATAAATGGTGCGGTGGTATTCCTTTCTTGTTCATGAAGGGGAAGAAGTAGAGAAAAGGAAAAGATGAGACGAGAAGAGCAAAAAGTGAGAGAAAGCAATAGATGTGGGAACACCCACACCTCTCTTTATTATTAAGGCTTTCATAATAGTGTAAAATTACAATAATACCCTCTTCACTTGAGCACTTATGAGCATCTTGCCGTTTTCTACATGCGAGGTGGGCTACACAATCGTAACCGTCCGCATGATTCATCAACACTTTGTTGCAAGATGGAGCATAGGTATCATGAATACCTAGCTT
Source organism: Magnolia sinica (assembly GCF_029962835.1). Taxonomy (NCBI): domain Eukaryota; kingdom Viridiplantae; phylum Streptophyta; class Magnoliopsida; order Magnoliales; family Magnoliaceae; genus Magnolia; species Magnolia sinica. Next base: position 108,758,221 of record NC_080574.1, on the reverse strand, counting down.
GGTGAAGAGACGATCCAAATGAGTCCACCGAAGAACTTTAGTAAACCGATCCGCCAACTGATCCTAATATTTAACAAAAGGTGTCCAAACTTCACTATTTGCAATTCTCTTTAAAGAAGTGACAATCAACTTTGATATGCTTGGTTCGATCACCAAAAACTGGATTATTGACAATATAAGATGTAGCTTGATTATCACAATGTAGTTTGATGAGACCATTGACCTAAAACCCCAACTAACTCATCAACATTTTTAACCATATTAACTCACATGTAATGTGAGCCATTGTAGTGTACTTTGCCTCTACACCCAATTAAGCGGCCACACTTCTCTTCTTACTTTGCTAGGTAACTAGATTACCTCCCATGAAGGTGGAACTTGTAGTATACCACCTATGGGATGGAGAACCAACCAAGTCCGCGTCTGCGTACCCTCGTACTCTATGATGGCCATTTTGTTTACACAAAATTCCATGTTCACGACCATATAGATTGTTACTTTGTATAGGATAAAAATGATGGAAAATTGGTCGAGTACATTGTTCGTTTGTTCTTTCAGACAATCAATTGGCTGACATCTTCACAAAGGTTTTTGCTCAATGATGTGTCTGAGATATCTTAGGCTGCTTCAATTGTAGGGGGAGTGTTAGAGGTGTTTTTTTTTTTTTTTTGAAGGATAACGGTAACTATCATATTTAATGGCCGCATAGACAAGTCGTAGCAGCGAAAAATACAACCCACAACATCTACCGAATTACAACCCAAGATCACAATCCAAACATAGATGAAACATCATAAAGATTTACATTCCTATCCCCCCCACCCCCCGAAACTCTAGAAACCCATTCTAATGTCTCTCTTGGATTGCCACGCTATCTCTTCCCAAGGATGTTGTTTGTTGCCAATGTTTAGGCTTTGGAGTTGGATTCTTAGCTTAATTGCTATTCCTTTTTATTTAATATTGTAGAATTATGGATTAAAGAGAGAAGAAGAGGAGCAAAGAAGAAAAGGGAGAGAAGAAAGTTGGGAGGAGAGGAGAGGTGAGTTAGGGTTGGATGCCCAAGTGCTCCCCTTTATATTAATAGTGAAAAGTAAATATGACAAAAATACCCTCAATAACAAATGCAAAAATACCGTACATGTCCAGACCAAAATAAACAACTAATAACAAGAAGAAATAATTGAAAGCAAAGTGTAGACATGTACACATCCATTAACACTCCTCAAGCTGGAGCATAGATGTTGTAGATGCCAAGCTCCGAGTATATGCATGTAGAGTGACTATGACTAAGGGCCTTAGTGAGCATATCAGCAAGTTGATCTTAAGACTGGGCATATGGTGTAGAGATTTCTCCTTTGGAGACCTCATATATGAAGTGATAGTCCACTTTGATATGTTTAGTTCTCTCAGTACATACCGGATTGTTTGCAATGTGGGATGCTGCCTGATTATCATGATATAACTGCGTAGGTAGATTCACTGCAAATTTCATTTCTTACAACAATTTCTTGATCGACACTAACTCACAACTAGTATGAGCTATTGCTCTATATTCTGCTTTAGTGCTTGATCGGGCCACAACACTGCTTCTTATTCTTCTCTGTGACTAGATTTCCTCCCACAAATGTATAATACCCAGTAGTAGACTAACTATCCATTAAATAACCTGCACAGTTTGCATCATAGTGCCCTATAATAAGAAGATGATTGCTTTGTCTGTACTGAATTCTGTCCTACTGCTTCTTTAATATATGACAGGCTTATATGAACATGGTTGACAACCAATAGATGCCTGACTTGTATGCTTCACACGATGTGCACACCTCACTTGAAGAGAATAATCAGCATACACGTCCACAAGTTCCAACCAATCACAAGGGTTGATCATCACGAACATGGCTGCATCCAATGAAAGGAAATCAACTCACATGTTTGCATGTCCCACACGAGAGGTGATGATTACGAACACTTCATCCCCTTGTCACGCACATACCACTATAAAGGCCCGTCACAACAAAAATAAAAGAAATCCTAGGATTCTTAAAAGATTTTCAGCCTAAAAGGGATGGGAAAGACTAAAAATAGAAGAAGAAAAATGAATTATCAGATAGAAGGAAGAAACATGGATTAGATCAGAAATAAGGATGCTCTGATACCATATATAATTATAAATAAAGAGAGAAGAAGAGAAGAGGAGAAGAGGGAAGAGAAAAGAAAGTTGGGAGGATAGGAAATTTGAATTAGGGTTGGATGCCCACCATCTCCTTTTTATATTAATAATAAAAAAGTCAATGTGACAAAAATTACCTTAAATAACAAAAACAAAAATACCCTGCACATCTTAGACCAAAATAAACAACTAATAACAAGAAGATACAACTAAAGGTAAAGTCTAGGTGGGTCCAATAGTGGTACGGTCCACATCTCGACATCCATTAACAAATATTATTGTTTTATTTCTCTTTTAGTGCCTTTTATCTTGTGTTCTTTCTCCTTATTAAAATAGTCACTGTTATAAATAAATATGTACAAACATGCACAAATGGGCTCGTGGGCATGAAATTATAATTCTTGTATATACACTTGGACAATCATCTCTACATAAGAGATGCTTCCTTTCATGGAAAGTGATCTTTTCTCTCTACGTTACCTTTCAAGAAAAAAAATGAAAAATATTCCTTGCTACATGTCACTCTTAAGTCTATGTAGTTTGTTGGAACCACATTTTGTTATGTGAGCTTCTAAATATCTTACTTTTTGTTTTTACTAAAATTTTGTGTAGCATCTTGCCATTGTGTGGCTTTGGATGTCCAAGGTCGCTGCTATACTTGGGGACGAAATGAGGTACACTCAAAGCTAGAAAACATCTTCTTCTTCATCATTTACTAAAAAAATTATTATGCTGCAGAAGGGACAATTGGGACATGGGGATACTGTTCAGCGGGATATGCCAACAGTTGTGTCTGAACTATCAAAGTAAGTCTCTCTTTTTATTGTGATCTTTCAATTGCTTGGAATTGAATTCAAACCTTTGGATCTAGAAAGTTTTATGATTTCTCTTTTTCCCTGAGATGTTCTCTATTATTTTTGTTCTAGTTATGCGGCTTAAACTTGTCTATAGAGCCTTTTCATCATGGTATGAGTATCAAGGTTTTCAATAATGTCAATGGTGGCTGTAATGGCCCGCCGTTACTGTTATGGTACGGGCCGCAATGAGCCCTGTAACAGCCATTAAGTCATTTGTTTTTTTTGAAAAAAGACCTGTATTGGGCCTGTAACATGCTGTTGAGGGCCATTTTTTTCGTAACAGCCATTACGGCTCCATAATGCGTAACATGTCCCACTGTTACTTTTTTTAAAAAAAAATACCTTGATGAGTATGCAAATGCCCGTTGCATGTACTATTTGTATAGTGGTAGAGGTAAAAAAATTATTGGGTCATGAGTCTCATGAGTCATGACTCAACAATGTTGCAACCAAACACAAATTCATTGGAATATCAATTCGCGGAAAGTTAAGAAAAATTATCCTATTTTTGGGTCTATTTTGGCATTTTGGTAGATGTCCCTATAATCCTAACAATAGTTACTGTATGTATATATGATGCGGACACAGGGCCATTTAAAGTATATCAACGCAGGAGGCGTGCGTTACCCGTGTCAATGTGGTTAGTACGGGTCGGGTCTCTAGAGGTTGAAGACCTTACACATGTGTTCATGACATGTGTAAGTTGCTTAAAGGAGACATTTGGACCGTTGGATCGCGAGGATGGTGTGATCGGACCGTTGGATCGTCACGGCCCACCTTCATTAGGCCAGCTTCACGACGCTATCATAGGGGCCCATCAAGCATCTTGAATTTGAATTTTGTTTATGAACATTTGGTTTATTTAAGTTTTGAGACGGTTTGAGCATAATTTTTGTGCAATTTTTTTTTTGAAACTTTTTTTAGTAGGGTTATTTTGGTAATTTCATGTAATTACGAATTTATAAAGGTTGCCCTAAACCTAAAGCAGGGGATGTTATGTTTATGAAAGAAAAAAAGAGTTTTTTTTTTTCTTCAAACGATTTCGTCTTCGACTTCCAGTGATTGGAAGAGGGCGTGAGGTCCAAGGAAGTGATTTCTCATCCTCTATTTCTTTCTCCTTCTTTCTTTTCTCAAGGTACTCTTTTCTTTAACCCTATTATTTTCCTTTTCTCCTAAAATCTTTAGATCTAGAAGTCGATCTTGTTTCTGTCTATATAAATCATTAGTTCTTAAAAGATTTTCATCCCCACATTAATCTAATTTGACATTCTTCAAAACCCATCACCCAAAGCCTAAATTTGAAGAACGACCTATTCTTTTTTTTTTTTTTTTTTTTTTTTTTTGAATTTTCCAGATTTCCCAATCCAGAAAATTCCTATTTTCTGGATTAGAAAATCCACTTAGATCGTTAAATAGACCTATTGCAAGATGAAAGTTCTATCTTTCGCCGGATCCAACTAAATTTATATTTTAAGATTCAATACTTTGTGTTTGTGATGGATGGCCATAATCAATGCTATATTAACCTTATTTCTTTCTTGTGTTTATGATGTATAAGGCTGATATTTTATTTGTTTTTAAAGATTGCATAAATCTGCCCCTTTCAAATGCCATGCTCAATTAATGTTGGATTAGGCTGCCCTACATCAATATATCTTCCCCTTTTTAGTTAAATGACCTGTCGCCGACATTTAATCCTTCATGATGGAAGCAAATGACGGGAATTACCTTAAAAGGAATATTTCAGTTTCTCGTGAAAGGACTGATAATGAGATGGGGTTTGTTTCAATCGATTATGACTTAATCACCAACATCCATTGCTCTATAGGGCCAACCTGCATGGTTTGTCTGATGATTCGAAGCATTCATCCTCTGGGCGGTAAAATCAACAGGCCATGATACGAAAATCACGTAGAAAGGATGATCTTGACGATTGATTTTTAAAAATTCGAAGTTGCAGATATTAGAATTTTCTTTTTTTCCAATGGTCTCAATCACCTTTAAGTATCATTGGTCATAATCATTCATTCATCATAGAGTTCTTATTGTTGCCTATCTATTGTATCTCCCAGCGTGGACAGTTCTAATCATTATACCATCTCTGCACATGGGCCCCATAGGTGCGTTTGGCACATGGTATATGTCCTCTGCCTTGATGGATGTAAAACAAGCTCTTTGGATGATAAGTAGAAAAGGGAGATTTGGAATGTGGTAGAGCCATCATGCCAAATTAAAAAACGAAAATGAAAAAAGAAACTTGCATAGCTATCCCCTCAAAGTCCACATCTGATGTCACAGATGAGCTAGTTCGAGCTTTCCATCTCATGATACCAGTCATGGATGATATATATCTCAACATTTACTCTTATTTGATCAACCTAGCTAGCCGATTGTTGGGCTTTTTCGACTGGATGGTTGTAGTAAGAAATGAACAGTGGTCTGAATTCAAGAAAGAACTGTGCATAGATCAGAGGTTGGGAGTGGTCCATGCACCAAGAATCATTGAGACTGAAAAATCACAGACCTTTTTATAGTTGGACAACAAAGAAATGTTAAGTAGAAATACATCAAAGGTTCCATTTAGCCAATGGAAAGGGCCAAAAAGGTTTGTATATCAAAATTTACTCTAATTTGAACATCTAGCTAGCTGTTGGTGGACATTTAGTGGATGGTTGAAATGAGAGATACTACCACGTTTAAAAGGAATCTTGATTCAGGAAGACCACCTTTCTTACCCATGTTTCTTCCCTGATAGGACCTTCCTCCCCTGTACAATTTTGGACTACAGTAATGTTTCGGAGGATGAAGTAAGCTTAGCTAGAATGTTTCTTCAACTTAGTAGAGCTAGGACGGGTTGGTATTGTCTTCTACTATTGATGGAAGGGTCGTGAGGATGTACAATGCTGGAACATAGGTAGATGATTGCTGTGTCGCCGTGGTGGTCGACAAGAAGTAGCCGAATAGGGGGTATTATAGTGTGCAGTTAGAGAATACCGAATCGTCGGTAGTTATAGCCTCCCTGAAATGGATGAGTGCGGCTCTTTGTATTCGAGTCAAAAGCCAAATGTGGAGTTCAAGTTCAAAGCAGCAGAGTATAGAATGAATGGTTGCTACAAAGTGATTAGGTTGTGGTTGTAAAGGAGATGAGAATCTGGTGAATCCGCTCAATGTGGGATTGAAGCTAGGTTTGTTCTATGATGGATTCCCAAACCCCATATGGTCTTTATCCAGAGATTTGGAAGACAAATATAGAAAATCATTTGAAAAAGAGGCCATATGATCGAAAGGAAGACATTTAGAGAGGTTCACAACTAAACCCTTTCAAAAAAGTAGGAGGGAGTAGGGTAAAAGCAGGCATGATGTATTTTTCTTTTAGTTCATTAATTGTAATAATGTTGTGGACATCTCCACAGGAGGTATTTACATGTGGTTCAACATCAAAGAGTGATGAATTTCCCTGCATTTTGAGAAATGTTTATGGCCCAAATGCTTTTCTTTTCTTAGCGATGGTTGTTAAATGCAAACTTGATCACTCTCGTCTCAATAATGAATATAGAAATCTGGTGAGGCGCAAAGAAATACATTGGTGTTAGAAGTCACACACTTAATTGTTGGAGGAATTCCATAATTTCGCAAAAGTGAGGCGAAGTAAAATTTGCATCATCTCCCTTTGGGTGGTTGATTCCATAGTCGAAGCTGGGTGAGATCAGTGTTCGAAGTATTGGTATCGCTACAAGTTTCGTTGATCGGGGATACAAAAACAATATCGATATCGCCAATAATATCGCTGATAACCGGAAATATGGGAAAACATGGGGAAAACGGTAGAATTTTCAGTGAAACTTCAGGAGATGCTAAAATACACATTTGTATGGTTAGGAATAAAAAGTCCGCAAAAAGAATGTATACAGAGTAGCTTTTCATTTAATGGGGGCTTAAAAGCATGTGTCGTCGTAAGAAACAGTCTAACCATCCAATCATCCATCCAACCTTCCATCCAAATATCCATTAATACTGTAGAATTTCGGCAACTCATGATATTTTGCCAAAAAATCATCAACTACTAGAAAGGAAATGAAAGATTGTGGTCTTAATATCGCACATGTTGCGATAACGATAATATTGAGATATTATCAATATTAGCAATGACAAATTGAAAGCTGCATACAACAACGCTCTCATTAAAAAAATGAAATAGATTTTTTTTTTAAAATTATTATAATAAACAAACTTTTTGTGATATTTATATGTTGGCGATATTATTGAAATATTGTTGATACCCTTGTGATGCAAGTGTTACCTAGAATTTACGTAGTCGAAAATATTGACGATATCGATACATTGGCAATATAAGCGACACCTAGAATTTGCGCAATTGAAAATATTGGCGATATCGATACGTTGGCGATACTTAGCGATACATTGTTGATGCTCGGAATTTCTAATACTACTGGTGTTATTGGTATCGCTACCAGTGTTATCGGTATCGACAAGCCAAAGATAACGATAATATCGGAGATAATTCAAACAATGGGTGAGATTGAGGTTGAAATCGTTGAGCACTTTTGAACATGCTTTCATTTTGGAGTATCTTGATATAGACAAAGCCAATGAGCTACAGCGAGCCTTCTCGGATGATGAAATCAAAACAGTGGATTTCTTTATGGATGGTGATAAGGTTCTTGAGTAGATGGCTTTATTGGATCTTTTCTTAAAGAATGTTGGGAGTTGATAAGAGAAGACTTAAGGCTTGCTTTTAATAAATTTCATTATAGGGGTTGGATTGATAAGGTTTCAACTCAATCTTTCATGCCTCTTTCCTGAAAGAGGCATTGGAACTGTCAAATTATAGATTGATAAGTCTAGTGGGAAGAAAAGATGTTTGCACATTGTATCAAAAAATTGTGGAGAGTATATATATTTTACAGTACATTCATAAGTAGGGATTAATATTTGGCATGTTTATTTTCTTAGGTCTTGGATTCAAAGAGCCCACTCTGATACCATGTTACTTCTCACATGGTGGGGAAGAGAAAAGACTTGTGATAAAATGAGTGTTATAGAGATTAATCTTCTCTCAGACCCTAATTATCTTTTATTAAACCCTAAGCAACATAAAGGAAAGGTGCATTGAAGAAAAAACACACTTGTCCCAAATATTAATCCCTACATACATAAATGTACCCTAAAACATGCGCACACATGCACTCTCTCTTCAGGAATTGATGTGGTCTTCGAGGGATTTTTGTCAATGATCGTTAGATCTTGGATGAGATGCAAATGAATGTGTTCGACTCAAGACAAAAAAGTGACATGGCAAGGATTTTTTTGCAAAATTGACATAAAAAAAGGCCTACGATCATGTCGAATGGTCATTCCTTTTGTATATTTTGAAAGGAGGTTTCAGAACCTATTGGATGAAGTGAATTGAGGGTGCATATCAATGGCTAAGTTATCTCTTCTACTCCATGACACTTCAATTGGCTTCTTTAGAAGTTCAAGAACTTATGGTAGGGAATACCTTCCCTCTTTTCAATGGTCGTGGAAGGCTTTTGGTCATCGAAGCGGTGGTTAGTGAAGGCCTTCTGGAATGCTTTAAAGTGGGTTTAATGAATATTTTCACCTTCAATTCATGGATGATACAATTATTATTATTATTTTATTTGGCCACCATCATCATCAACTAAGCCTTATCCCAATCAATTGGGGTCAACTACACGAATCCTATTCCGCCACTCCACTCTATCAAGGGCCATACCTTTGGTTAGACCGTGGGTCATCCATTTTTTCTTACAGCTCCATCCATGTCCTCTTTGGCCTTCCCCTTGCCCTTTTAGAGCCTTCAACTTGTACCAATTCACCCCCTCTAACCGGTGGTTCTTGGTCTCCATTTCACATGCTGAAACCATCTAAGCCCACTTTCCCTCATCTTATTACCTATTGATGCTATTCCTAAATTCCCTTGAATGCATTCATTTCTAATACTATCATTGTCTTGCCACTCATCCACCTCAACATCCTCATTTCAACTTCACTCATACTTTGAACATGTCTGTATGTAATTGCCCACCATTCTGTCTCATAAAGCATGGTTGGTCTTATAGCTATTCAATAAAATTTCACTTCCAGCTAGTGATACATAGTGACCACACAAAACTCCAGAGGCACATCTCCATTTCTTCCAGCTAGTTTGAATTCTTTAGGCAACGTCTTTCTCGATGTCTCCACTCATGAATTATTGACCCGAGGTATCGAAAGTGGTTATTTTGTGAAACTTCTTGGTCATTAATTAACTAATTAATGAGCACTTTCGATACCTTGAGAGGAAACTATGTAGTTGGAAGCGCTGATATGTCTCCTTAGGTGACTGGCTAACTCCTATCAAAACGGCCTTTTCGAACATGCCGGTCTATTTTGTCTCTTTTCAAATGCCCGAAATCGGTGATAGATAGGCTTGATAAGCAGAGAATAGATTTCTTGTGGAAAGGGGTTGAGTAAAGAGGAAAGTTTAATTTTCTTAAATGGGAAGCAGTCTGCAAATCGATTAGTGAGGGAGGATCCGATCTAAAATGCTTAGATCATATGAACGTTGCTCTCCTTGGAAAGTGACATTGGAGACTTGGCTTTGAGGCAGGCAAACTTATGAACTCACTCCTTGATTCTAAATATGGTACTCACACGAGTGATTGGAGCATAAAGACCTCTCTATCGTGCCTTAATGTTTGGAAAGCCATCATGTCTATAGAGCACTTGTTTTGTAGAGGAATATCCGTTTCTCTTGGAAAGTGAATTGTATTCGCTTCTAGGTAGATATCTGGTGTGGTGGGGATAGACCCTTCCAGGACCTCTATGCAAGACTAGCTAGTCTTGCTCCGAATTGGTTTATGGTCGTCGATCATTGATTCTCTTTAGTTGGCGGGATTGTTGTTTGGTCTCCTCCATGCCGGTGTTATCTATCGAATGGCAAATTTGACGAGTTCCTTAGTTTGCTCGTCCTCCTGAAGCCTTTCGCATCCTCATCTTATGATGAAGACTCGATGGTTTGGAGTGTTCATAGCTCTGGTTCTTTCTCGGTGTGCTCATTCTACAGCTTAATCTCTAAGCCGTTGTCGCCTTCTTCCTTTCCTTTCCACTAGTGGTCTTATGGACCCCCCCTCTAGAATTGCGGCTTTTGTGTGGTTTGTTGGAAGAAAAAAGGTGCTAACTATAGATAATCTGCAGAGGAGATCTCTTACCCTTCTAAACATTTGTTTGATGTGCATGAGGGATGTGGAATATATCAATCACTTTTTCATTCATTGCCCTTTCGCTTAGAAAGTTTGGGAGCATTTCATCAACATCTTTCATCTCTCCTGGGTGGTGCCCAAGCTAGTTGATCATCTTCTGTGGGCTTGGCATGGAGGTGAGGTTGGTAAAGCCCGAAATGCGATTTGGTGGCTTGTCGCAAAGGGAATATTTTGGCACATATGGAGGGCTCGAAATAGTCAATGTTTTCAAAATAAGGAGCTCTGTTTCGAAGGTCATTTTTTGGTCAAAATTGATGTTTCAGATTGGGCTGTCCATGTAAATTAGCATTGTCTGAAGGTATTTCTGCATGGTTTTTTCCTAGTTTTCTTGTGTATTCTTCTCGTCTTTTGGCGGCGTCTCAATAAAATTTCAGTTTAGAATTTTTTTTAACTAATTCCTCACATTTGCTCCTATTGTTACTAAAGTTACACTCCATACACTCTTGACTAATTTTTAATACTTTAGATTCTAAAGCACCTCCATAAATCTAGTTGTCTTTACGACCTCCCTCGTCTTGTCAATCAAAACTATGTCATCTGTAAACATCATACACCTTGGGATCTCTTCCTGCAAATGCACTGTTAACTCGTTCATGACTAATTCGAAAGGGTATAGGCTTAATGCCGACCCCCGGTGTATGCCTATAGTAATTGGGAACTCACTTGTCTTTCCACTAGTGGGCTCACATTTGTTACTGCTCCCTCTCACATATTGTTAATTATTTCAATATGTCCTCTTGATACTCCTTTTGCAATATCCGCTAGGTTAACTCTCTAGGGACCCTATCATATTCTTTCTCTAAGTCAACAAAGACCATGTGGAGATTTGCTTTTGCCTATATTTCTTCATCAATTGTCCAAGTAGGAAATAGCTTCAGTGGTAGACCTCACAGGTATGAAACCAAACTGATTTTCTGATACATTCGTCTCATGCATTAGTCTATGCTCATTTGCACTCTCCCAAAGTTTCCTGGTGTAGATCATAGTCTAATCCTACGATAGTTAGTGCAACTTTGTATGTCTCCTTTATTCTTATAAATAGGTACCACAATGCTTTTCCTCCATTCATCTGGCATTTTCTTTGATCTTAAAATCTTGTCGAACAACTTTTTCAACCAAAATAACCTATTATCTCCCATACACTTCCAAACCTCTATTGGGATACCATATGATTTCAGGGCCTTTCTTGTTTTCATCTTTCTCAAAGCTTCTTTCGCTTTATATATCCTAATCCTATGAAAGTATCTATGGCCTCCGACATCGTTTGAGTTTATGGTTCCTTCTATCCCTATGCTCTAAGTGGTCATTTTTTAATGAGTTCTGAAAATAACTTCTCCACCTTTAGTTGATTTCGTTGTTCTTTAGTAGTACCCTCTAGGTATCACTCGCAATTCATTTAACATGATTTAGGTCCTGCCTTTCTTCTTTGTTAGTTTTAAGACATCATTCTCACCTTCTTGACTCTAATCTGTTGTGAAGATCGTCATAAGCCTTGAGTTTAGCATCACTATTTTGGATTTCTATGTTCGAAAATTTCATTGTTTCTAGCCCCTTGCTAGGCTTTGAAACATCTTTATGATTAGCTTTTTCTTCTAGATGCTCTTAAAACATCTTTTGCCACTTTCCTAATGCACTCAACGATCTCATTCCACATAATATTTACTCCTTCCTCGACAATCCACTTTCTTTGTTTCATTAATTTATATTCCAAATAACATTATTCTTTGCTTTTAAATTCCACCACCTAGTTTTTGGACACCTATTAATTCACTTCCTTTCTTCCATCTGAAATATCCATAACCATTAAACTATGTTGTGTAGTCAGACCTTCTCTTGGTGTGACCTTACAACCCTTACATATTGGTTGTTTTATTTTCCATGGTAGAAAGAAATATATTTGGCTTGTATATGATCCACTTTTGAAAGCTACTGAATGTTCATTTCTCTTTTGAAAGTATGTGTTTGCTGGAGCTAGATTGTATGCCTTGAGGGAAATGAAGAATAGCATGCCCCATCTCGTTTCTTCTCTCAAAACCATATCTTCCATGTATTCTCTTGTATCTTGTACTTTCACATCCTATATGACCATTTAAGTCTCCTGCTACCAATATCCTCTACTTTCACATCCTATATGACCATTTAAGTCTCCTGCTACAAATATCCTCTACTTTCACATCCTATATGACCATTTAAGTCTCCTGCTACAAATATCCTCTACTTTCATGTCCTATATGACCATTTAAGTCCCCTCCTACAAATATCCTCTCTGTGCTTGGAATTCGTTGGTAGAATTGTCTCTTGATTATATCCTTTAACCCTACTTGTGGCGTGCGCTTGCAAACACACACACACATATTAATAACATTGAATATATCCTCTCCTAACACCATTTATTAATAAAATCCCATCACTTAAGTCTCCTAACACCTACAAATTTATCCTTTAAATCTTTATCAACCACTATCCTTATACCGTTTCTGTTATTATCCTTTTCTTTATGCCCAAGTTCGTATCTATTAATTTCTTTAGTTTTGGTCCCTTTCCACTTAGTCTCTCAAGTGCGAGCTATGTTAGCTCTTATTCATTTCACTGTATCTACTAACCCCATCATCTTACCTGTAAATGTTCCTATATTCCATGTGGCAAGATGAATCCTATTCTCCTGGACTAGCTTCTTTACGCACGTCCACAATGGCGTAGAAACCCTTGCCCATTCTCATAGCAATCGGGCGTGGTTGTGGTGCGTTGCTTTTGGGGGATGCCCTAGCCAACACTTGCCCATTTCTCACTACACGCGTTTTGATGCAGCACGTTGCTCACAGGGAACACCCTGGTATGAGTTTGGAATGTCATATTGTTTAGATTCTTGATGAAAGCTATCATAAGTTTGAAGTCGGCTGCCAACCTGGCGCAACCTTCCTTCATCTGGGCTAGGGACTAGCATTGAGTGTAACAACTCCCACGGGTGCAATGCAATAGACTATTACAGAGACTGATTACAATAAAGTGCTATCTAATAGTCTTTTACATAGGTTGATTACAGCAATGAGTTTTCTGTTTTATAAATAGCCGATGCTCACTAAATCTGAATAGTGATAGCTATCCTCCATTGCTTTGGAGCCATTTTGGATAAAAAAGGTACCCTAAAAAAGAGCTCTATTGTAGGGGTGGCCTCTTCAACATTGTTGGTAGATGGCCATCTGAGTGTTCTAGGATGGATGGGTGTCTCTTGTGGTGATGTATCTTAGCCTTTTGCTTGGGCAAATCGTAGAGACGTTTCCACTTGGGATGTAGTTATTGAAAATTTTGATAAAAAAAAGGTCTAGTGTTGTGGAAACAGTCATATTTGTCTTTAGAGGTAGAATTGCTCTCATGGAGACAACTCTATAAAACCTTTTAATTTACTCTCCTTTTAGAATTTTGGTCTTGGTTGTCAGGTGGATAAAGAAGATTCAACGTGATATTTTTCTGGGTGGAGAGCGGAGATGCTCCCAAGTTCCACCGTGTCAAGTGGGATGTTCTGCAAAAGCATGGATTATAGAAAAAAAAAAACTAGGTCTAGTTAAATGGTGTTGGAAGTTCGAGGATGAACAGGAAAGCCCTATGGGGGAAGGTCTTTGCATGCAAATATGACGAGGAGGGTTGTAATTGGAAGAAATATGGAAAAAAATTGGGTGTAGTGAAATGGTGTTAGTGCGTTGTGGATGAATAGGAAGCCCCATGGAGGAGAGTCGTTACATGCAAATATGATTTGAAAGATGAAGGTTGGTCTCCTAGGTGGTTTATTAAAGGAGTTTGTATTAGAAAGACTGTGTATCCTTTGAAACACATCAAAAGTTGTTGGGAAACTCTTGAAGACGGTTCAATATTTTTTGGTGTGATATGGCGATAGAGTTCTCTTCCAAGAGGATATTTTGGTGGTGTACTTCCTTTGCTGATAGCTTCCTGAGGCTGTATGCGATTTTGTCCAAGTGGGTTAAAGATAAGGAATGCTACAAATTTATTAGAGCAAATATAAATGGGAATTCCGCCTTTTTGAAAGAATTTGTGGGATTGTGACGTCTCAATGGTTAATCAGTTGCTAATTGCTATTGGTACTTGAGTAAGCTGTTCTTCTGGCAAATGAGCTTGGCCATCTAATTTGGATTCGGTTGCCTAATGATCTCTTTTCTGTAACAGTTTTCATGAAGGCTTTGGGCCCACTTAAATTGGGGCCCCAAGGTGTATTGTAATTTCCGTTATGTAATGATAACGGTGCCAACTGGTACTTGTCATGTGGTTGTAATTGCTATAATGGAAAAAATGACTCGCAATGGCCTTGACGGCCTTTATGGACAACTATGGGGCCAATATATGTTTTCTTTTCGATTTTTTTTTTTTTCGAAAGAAGAAAAAGAAAAAGAAAAAAGACTGTTACGACTTTCATTGTAATGGTAATGGCGGTGGCCGTTATGGCCATTATTATTGTTATGAAATACCATGTGTACCCGTCTATGTTGAAGTGTGGAATTCTCTCGTGCTCCTAGGAGTTGTAGCGTTTTGTTGGATGGTAGGTGCATTCAGAATCCTCACTCTTGATATTTTGAAAAAGAGAATTTGGCATCCATGATATGTTTTTTTTTTTGAAGATTGAGATTTATTAATGAAAGACCTAAAAGCCCACAAAAAAAACAAAAAAAAAACAAAAACAAAAACAAAAACAAAAAAAAAGAAAAAGAAACAAAAGAAACAAAAGAAACTTGAAAGGTTATACAATTCTACAATGAACCAACAACAAAATAGAGGAAAGGCAAACCATCCTTCCAAAAGAAAGGCAAAATAGCTCTCCCAGAGCACTAGTACAGTTAATGAGCTACCAACAGCCGGTCGTAAGGGGAGACCTAGCTAATCCAATCTTTGACGTTCCAAAGAGCCCGACTAGAAACAACAACAGAAGATGAAGAAATGTTACAAAAAGTTTTGTTATTTCTTTCCTTCCATACCTCCCAAAGAGAAGCCAACAATGCAAGCTTCCAAGCCTTCACAAGACTTCTATCGGGAGAGGAGAAGTGCTAGGCAATGAAGCAAGGAGCTGATGGAATCTGCCATAACCTAGAGAACTTTGAATTTAGAGAGGACTGTAGCCCAAATGTTGTGTGCAAAGGAACAATGCATAAAGAGACGTCCGATGTTTTCCTCAACTTCCATGCAAAGGATGCATATATTTGGGAGGATCATGCCCCTTCGCTGGAGGTTGTTGATTGTCAGAGATCTCCCTCTAGCCAAGAGCCAATAGAAAGGAGGGGTGCACACGGGTCGGTTTGGTCCGGTTCTGGGGTGAAATCGGAACCAAACCGTTCCTAACGGTTCTAGGATATTCGGAACCGGAATCGGAACCGAACCGTTAAAACCGGTTCGGTTCCGGATCGGTTCCACGGTTTTGGGCTCTTTATAATCCAGCCCAATTGCATGTTTAATTTTATTATCTAGCCCATGTCCATTCATGTTGTGGTCCATTTGATGAATGGTTTAGATATTGTATAAGGTGTGCAAAAATACATTTATGAAAATAATTAAATGGTGCATTATGAACCATAAATCATGAGTCAAATATGGAAACAATCAAAGGGTTCTTGCTTCGGTTCCAAGTTCGGTTCCACGGTTCTACAGATCGGATCCACGGTTTGGTTCTACGGATCGGTTCACGGTTTGGTTCGGTTCTTCATACCCCCAAACCGAGAACCGAACCGATGTAACTGGTTCTTTGATTTTTGGAACCAGAACCGGAATCGGTGTACTCTAGAACCGGACCAAACCGGACCATTTGGTCGGTTCCGGTCCGGTTCCACGGTTCTACTGGTTCAATGTGCACCCCTAATAGAAAGCAGCTACCTTCGGGGGGCTATCGTAAAACCAAAAGAATGCAGGGAAGGAGTTTGTCGAAGGAGAAGTTCCTCTAAGGATAGGGAAGAACGATTTGCAGCTGAAGTCGCTAGAGGAGGTGAGGGCCGAGGTGAGAGAGTCAGGGACCTCCGAATTAGGATGAATTCCTTAGAGAAGGTTGAGGAGGTTCAGAAGCTCTTCCACCTCTAAGATCGAGAGAGGGCTTCTACAGGGGGCCACCAGGCTCCTGATCCATAGATAGAGAAAGGGTTAGCAACTGTAGAATCAATATTGGAACTCACTCTTGCTAGGTTGGGGAAAATATGAAGGAGAGGCCTGCCATGGATCCATCTATCTGACCAGAAACGAATTCTGGAGCCATTTCCTAAAGCTAAAAAAGACTCCTTGAAGGAAGAGAGGTTTAATAGTCATGTTTTTCCACACTATAGATGCTATATACGTAGAAGAGGATCTTGAGAACTAGCTCCCTTATTGTAAATCATATTTGGTAGCTAAAACGGATCTCCACCACGCATAAACTGTAGTGGTAAACTGCTAGAGTCACTTGCCCGTAAAATAGATCTCAACATATGGCTTGCACATTGTTGTCAAATCGCATTGCGATCATGTGCAATTGCATATGCTTGTGCGCATATGCAATCGCACAATCGCATATACAGTTGCATATTTATTATTATTTTTTTATAATTTTTTTCGAAAAATTTAAAAAAATCAGAAAAATAAAGAGAAATTAAGAAAAAAATGAATAAAATATAAGAAAGTAGGGGAAACTTTCCTAAGTTAATAGATAAATAATTTTATATGCCCTTGCAATACATTTAAGTAAAATAAAACCAATTAAACAATGAATTAAATATTAAGTCATCATTCATCAACATTCTAAAATATAGTTAACAAATATCAACATTCAACATTCTACAATATAGTTAACAAATATTAACATTCAACATTCAACAAGATAGTCAACAATCAGCATCAACACACTTAGTAAGTAAATAAAATGAAGAATTTATTTATTTATTATTAATCTAATCATATACTATATACATTGATCAATTTGCCATTGTGACATTTGATCACCACCACCATCATCATCATCACCATCATCATCCGAGCCATCTCCTTCTTCCACATACACTTCTTCTGTTTCTTCATCATTTGTATGTATTAATACTTCATCAACATCCAATGGTGGATCTTCAGCTTTATCATTATCATCTCCTCCTTCCATCTCCTCAATCTCTTCAACTGGTTGACAGCTACTACTCGTCCCCTGGCTCCCTTCATCCTTCGCCTTCGAGTTGTACCTTTCTCCAGGTGTTGATCTGTATGCGGCATCTTCAACTTGCGCCCATGTCAGGTCCTTTCCAAAAATACCGGGTCTTTCGTCTCTACGAGCCACTCGTTATCTGTATCTAACTCATCTAAGCAGATAGGGTCAAAGAAACTAGGCTTTTCTTTCCTAGTTTGGAATCGTTCTCGCAATTTTTGATTGTATTGGACGAAAACCAAGTTGTTGAGCTTTTTTTGTTCAAGGCGATTTCTTTTCTTGGTATGAATCTACATGAAAGAAAGCGCATTTGGCATTAGCTATTTCGGTAATTAATTTAGCTTACGCCTTAAAAGTAAAAAATTGAAGTTTACAATTACTAAACTTACTGTCTTGAATGTGCTCCAATTGCGCTCGCAACCACTTTTATAACACGGGAGTCCAAGAATCCTCATAGCCAGCTTCTTTAGTGCTGAATCCTTCATATTCGGGTCCACTCCATAGGCAGCCCACCAGTCAGCTGAGAAAAACAGTTTGAGTAGGTTAGAGTCACTTTGTTGATTACATTGTAAAAAAAACATTTGTAAGACCGACATTCATAGTACTTACTGGGTAATTTCATTGTCCGATGCTTGATGACGATATCCCATGACGATAACCCTTAAGAATATCCTTGATGACGATATCCCACCCGTAAGGCGATTCCTTTTCTTGGTATGAATCTGCATGAAAGAAAGCGCATTTGGCATTAGCTATTTCGGTAATTAATTTAGCTTACGCCTTACAGTAAAAAATTGAAGTTTACAATTACTAAACTTACTGCTTCGAATGTGCTCCAATTACGCTCGCAACCACTGGCAGAACACGTGAGTCCAAGAATCCTCATAGCCAGCTTCTTTAGAGCTGAATCCTTCCTATTCGGGTCCACTCCATAGGCAGCCCACCAGTCAGCTGAGAAAAACAGTTTGAGTAGGTTAGAGTCACTTTGTTGATTACATTGTAAAAAAACATTTGTAAGACTGACATTCATGGTACTTACTAGGTAATTTCATTGTCCGATGCCTGATGACGATTTCCCATGACGATAACCCTTAAGAATATCCCCCCACTCTTTGTATAGAAGTCCAGTAAAGTTGAGATGTTGTCCTATTCTTCTCTATTTGGAATAATTCTTTCAAACACATCAATAAATCCAACCTTATGCATAATAATTACTTCTGCTGAATCAGCAGAAGTGAATAAACAGGCTGGGTTAAGGATGTAAGCAGCTGAATACAATGGAGATGACATTTGGCTGCCTCATCTTCTATCTATAATGTCTATAATTGGCTTGTAATCACAGTCTCTATAGTTAAAATGGTCCATGATCTTATTTTTCACCATCTCCATCGCATCATATATGTAACCTATTGCAGGCTTTTCATCCCCGTTCACCAATCGTAACACAGTGACTAAGGGCTTGGATGATTTTAGCGTCTTTACCACTTGTGTTCAAAAACTTTGTGAAAGGATTGTTTGTTGAACCTATTTCCCTTTAGCCTTCTTTGTCCAAGGCCCACTTGTAAAATCGGCTGACACTACAAAGCTTCTAAGTTCTGATTTTTTTGCATGTAATCTTTGTAGTGTTAAAAAGGCTGTAGCGAAATGGGTGACTGCTGGACGTAGTAAGTTATCCCCAATGTGTTTTCTCATTCGACTGAGAAGAAAGACGTGTTTGTACATAAAGACCGTGATTCTTCTAGCCCTTGCAATCACATTTATAAATAACCTATTTATATCTTCTAACGTAAGATCAACATGATGGGCCGCACAGGGGGTCCAAAATAAATGACACCTCTTCTCCATAAGAAGACGACTGGTCATTACATACGAGGTTGCGTTGTTTGTAATTACTTGTATAACATATTTCTCACCTATTTCCTCAACTACATTATCTATTAAGCTAAACAAGTATTGTCCTGTATGCGAATAACCCGATGTATCCACGGACTTCAAGAATATTGTCTCAACTGGACAATTTACTAAAAAATTAAGGAGAGACCGACCGGATCTATCGGTCCATCCATTGGCCATTAGTGAACACCCATATGTTTTCCACGATTCCTTGTATTCAGTTATAAAGGATTGTGTATAATCAACTTCGGTTTTTAAGCATGTCTCTCTCATTTTATGATATGAAGGAGGTTTAAGCCCATGTCCAAATTGACCTATAGCCTCAACCATTACTTTGAAGCCTCTCGATTTAATAACGTTAAAAGAAATGCCGGTTTGGTAAAACCACTTAACAATATATTGAATAGTAGTTTTTTTTTTTTTTTATAATCTTTTTGTTTATACCGGTTTTCTAAAGTTGTTTGAACCGGCTCTTTGCCTTGACCCCTTTGGTCGACCACATCCTCGGGGTGTGGTCTACATCATCTATCCATGGGCCCATGCCCTCGAGCTCTTTTCGAGACCGTTAGTTGTACTTGTGGTCTAGACTGGCCTGTCGAAGTAAGGGGAGTGGGACTAGCTTCATCTACATTAGTCACGTTTATATCTTCATATGCTTATTGTTCCATATATTCCTCGTGATGTAGGGCACTATCGTATCTCTTTCTTGACTGTTTATCTATATACTCCATGATCTCTATTTGGATTTCTGAAGTAATTTTGTCCTATGCTTTTGCATTTACCCTGATAAATGTGCAAGGTGTTGCGTGTGCCGCGCAATGCCACTGGAATCCACATACCCACATAACTCACATATTATGTGAGTCTTATCCGAAACACTACGATAGTGCCCATACTTCCAACCCGGGTCATTTGACTGGGGTTTCAAAGAGGAAGATTGGGAAGAAGTCACTGTTGGTGGTGTGTGTATTGATTGTAAGGTGCTACTTGCTAGTACTAAAAGGTAACTAAAAAGTAAACTAAAAACTAAAGTAAATAAAGAGTAAAGAGACCAGAGAGAGAGAGAGAGAGAGAGAGAGAGAGAGAGAGTTACACTTACACTACTAGTAGTAGAAACTAGAAAGGGAGAGGGAAAAGAAAATGAGAGAGAGACTTGCACTTACTTACACTTACACTAGTAGTAGAAAGGGAGAGGGAAAAGAAAATGAGAGAGAGAGAGAGAGAGAGAGAGAGAGAGAGAGAGAGAGAGAGAGAGAGAGAGAGAGTTACGCTTACACTTGTAGTAAAAGGGGGGAGAGAGATTTACACACAAACACAATTACAAATTTACAAAAACACAAATTCTTCACTTCTTGTCTTCACCTTTGCCTTGACCCTTGAGTCTTGAGTCTAGAATATTGTAGACTCGTTGTAACTTGTAACTTGACCTTGTAACTTGTAAGTTGTGTTGTAACTTGTTACTTGTAAGTAACAAACTAACAAACTAAAAAAAATGTTAGAACTTAGAACTTGGAAGAAACTCAAACTATAATAAATTAAACTTGCTACTTGTAATGTAAGTTGAGTCTCTTAAATCTCTTCAATGTAAAAAAAACTTTAAGAATGAGAGATAGAAAGAGAGAGTGGTGTGTGTGTGTGAATATGATTATGATCTTTAGAACTTGGAAAAATTAGAAAGAGAGTTCAATGGATGGAGCTTGATTGTCTCTTGGTGCTTGTTTGATTTTTAAGTGCGGCTGTAAATACCTGGAAATGGATAATTATTACCATTTCACCTGTTTGAATATTCATGGGAATTTCTATCTTGGAAACCGGTTCAAAAGTAGTAGTTTAAATTCTTGGACCCCACCTTGATGTATATGACATATCTGTTCTGTCCATCCATTTTACCACAACATTTTGAGACATGAGATAAAAAATGAGGTAAATCCAACACTCGACTGGCTCATACCAAAAGAAACAGTGGCCCCAGGAAGTTTTTAACGGTAAGTATTTGATTCACATTTTTCTGTGGCGTGGTCCACTTGAGCTTTGGATATGCCTCATTTTTTGGCATATATCATAAATTCATTTGACATAATGGATGAACGGTGTGGATATTTGATATGCATCATGGTGGGACCCACAAATATTTTACATAATTCTCTGTTTTTACATCGAAAAAGTAGCCGTCAAATCAAACATGGGGAAGAGTGTGGCAATTACGGAGGGAAATAATTATTACCATTTACTGGGGCATTTCCCAGGGAATTGGAAAATCAAACACGCCC
Organism: Magnolia sinica; assembly: GCF_029962835.1. Taxonomy (NCBI): domain Eukaryota; kingdom Viridiplantae; phylum Streptophyta; class Magnoliopsida; order Magnoliales; family Magnoliaceae; genus Magnolia; species Magnolia sinica. The sequence goes on along the minus strand of NC_080574.1, from coordinate 108,736,592 downwards.
TTGATTCTTGAATCCTTGTAGTTGTAGTTGTCCCTTGACTGAAACTTCAAACTTGAAAGAAATATGGATGGAGTGGAGCTTGGGGCTTGGAATTATGTAAGAGAGTGTAAGAGAGTAGAAAATAGAGATAGAGAGAGAGAGAGTCTGAACTTTGAGTGCATGTAGGAGTGTTTAGAATCCCATTTTATTAGACAAAAAATACAGATTAAAAAAATAAAATCCCAACGGTCAGATTACTAACCGTTGGTGAATATGCGATTGCATATGTTGTATATCGCATATGCCACTGTCGGATATGTGATTTCCAGTTGGATGTGCGAATATGACATCACTGGGTTTGCACGCTTTTGACCAGCTTAGGAGATGAAATTTGGAGCTGTTGGAATTTCCATTCTAGAGGAAGTCTCTTCTGAGCTTATCTATTCTAGTAATTATAGATTTAGGGTCATTTAAAAAGAGAAAGGAAATAGGAGGGAAGATTGGAAAGAGCCATTGTTGGAAAGATTGATCATCTTTTTATACATTAAGGTAGCTTAGGTTGCTTGGTATTTCACTACCAAACTTTTTGAGATACCCCGGGAGTTTTTCGAGAATTGTGGTTGTTCTCTTTGAATCTTGGGGGTCCAATTGTTTCAGTCCTCTTTGTAGACTTTTGTTCAAAATGCTCTTCACTTATGGAAAGAACAACAAATACCTTTTGAAAATGTGCCATTGTTGATAATATAGATTGTGGTAGAGTGATGAAAGAATTCATAGGTATGTTCGTCTCAATATTTGGAAGAAGTTGGATGGAAGTGATTAATGATGTTAGGAAGCTGATTAAAGTTATTATTCATTGGAAGCTTCCTTTAGAGGGCAGTTGGAAGCTTAGTTTTGATGGGTGCTCCCTTGGTAAATTAGGGACTTTTGGCATTAGAGGATTGCTAATCAAGGGAGTATCATTTTTGTTTTTCTTGGGCCTTGTGGCATGGTGAATTTTTAACCATGCAGAATTAGAGGTGTTAAAGATGCGGCTTCACCTTGTTATTACTTCTCTTGATCATTGTAGATTTGTAAAAAGAATAGAAAAAGAGTAAGTGAAGGAGAAAATAAGAAGGGAGGAACGGAAAGAAGAGTGGAACAACTGGAGAGAGAATAGCCTCCACATGTCCCCACTATTATTTTATTTGGGCTTGCACTTATTTACTGAAATTGCAATATTGTCCCTCTTAAGTAACTTAAAAAGAGAACCATGGGCCTAACTCTCTACCCAAACATACACGCCGAAGCCCAAATGCCCATAAGATCCACACATTGGAATTTACATTTAACACTCCCCTTCAAGCTAAAGCATAGATATCATGCATGCCTAGCCTGGATATAAACTTTTCAAACCGAGACTCCCCAAGTATTTTGGTGAACAAATCTGCAATCGGATCATGGGATGAAATATATGGAGTGACAATTTCTTTCCGAGAGAACTTATTTCGAATGTGGTGGCAATCAGCCTCAATGTGCTTTATCATCTCATGGAACATTGGATTGTTGGCAATATGCATAGCAAGTTGATTGTCGCAGTGTAAATGCTTTAGAGTTCGAACCACGAACCCCAATTCTTCTAGAAGCGATTTTAGTGAGACAAGTTCACAAGTGTGTGCCTTGGATTTATATTTTGTTTCAGCACTAGACAATGCCACAACATTCTACTTCTTGCTCTTCTAGGTAACTACATTACCATTAAGAAAAGTGTAGCAGCCTTTAATTGACTACCTATCCTGTCTTGACCTTGCATAATCTGCATTTGTATGACCAACTATTGCACGATGAACATGAGATCTATACAAGATACCTTTCCTAGGTGCACATTTCAAGTATCTAAGAATCCTCATGACTGCAACTAAATGTGTAGCTGTGGGAGCTTACATCTAACCACACTATCAGAGAATGCAATATCGGGCCTAGTGATGGTTAGATAAGTAACTTTGCTGATGAGTCTTCTGTACATTTCTGGATTTGTTAACAACTCTCCTTCGTTAGGATCATGCTTGAGATGAGGATCCATTAGTGTGTTTGAGTTTTTGGCATCTAGCATACCTGTCTCTTTTAACAAATCACAAACATATTTACTTTGTCACAAATTTATCCCAACTTTAGAACCCATCACTTCGATACCTAGAAAATATCAAAGGAACATAAGATCTTTAATTTGGAACTGGAAGCGAAGATAGGACTTTAGTTACTCATTTCCTTCCAAATCATCACCCGTAACTACTATGTCATCCACATATGCCACAAGCACAATATAACCAGATGTAGTATGCTGTGAGAAAATTGAATGATCTACTTTACTCTTCATCCCATATGATATGACCACACTACTGAATTTTTTAAACCATGCTCTTGATGACTTTTTCAGCTAATAGATAGACTTATTTAATTTGCACATCTTGTAAGACTCCCCATGAGTAGCATACCTGGGAAGTTGCTTCATATAGACCGCTTCTTGTAATTTTCCTTGCATAAAAGCATTCTTCAGGTCTAGCTGAAAAAGAGACTAGTCGTGATTAGCAACTATAGAGATAACCTGCATTGGATTGAGTTTGGCCACCGGAGAAAGGTATCTGGATAATCAACTCCATAAACTTGAGTGTAGCCCTTGGGTACCACCAGCCTAGCCTTGTAATGATCAATTGAGCCACCTGGCTGAAACTTAATTGTGTAAATTCATTTACATTTAACTGGTGTCTTACTTGATGGACAATTAGTTAACATGCGAGTACCATTGGAATATATGGCGTTCATCTTCTCATTCATAGCCATTTTACAATTTATATCTAACAATGCATTCTGATTTGCAACATGTTTAGATTTAACATAAAAAGGAATCAACTGTCACAAAATGTTTTTTTAAAGTAAAGGATAATAGCATCAATGACCTTTTTGAGTGCTTAACCTCAAAAAATGCATTTAATGGAACAATGTGCTAGTTTATCCTGATTGGGCCCAAACAGATGAACAAAATAGGTACAATGAGGTACAACAAATACTGACCGGTCAGGAAACAATAAGGAGAAAGTTGTTTTTCCATCAAACATGGAAGACGACATTCTGTTTATCAAATGACATGTGTTAAGGATTACATCACCGTAAAAAGACTGGAACATTCATTTCCAACAACAAATCACGATTAACTTCAATAAGATGTTTCTTCTTGTGCTTAACCACCCCATTTTGCTTAGGTGTACAGGCACAAGAGGTTTGATAAATAATACTTTAATTTTATAAATAAGACTAAAAATCTCGAGACAAATTCCAAGGTATTATCCGACCTAAATATACAGAGATTTGTACCAAACTGAGCTTTTATTTTACTATGAAAGCTTTGAAATATAAAAAAGGCCTCTGACCTATTTTTTTATAAGATATAATCAAGTCATTCTAGAATAATCATCAATAACAAGAACAAAATACTTAAAAGCTAACAAACTAGGAACTTGAGCTGGTCTCCATACATCACAATAAACTAATCTAGATGGGACATAACTCCTATTGTTAACTCTAGAAGGAAAATGGACTTTATGATGTTTACTTTGTTGGCACGCTTTGTGCTCCAACTTGACACCTTTGGAAGAGATGAAACGAGAGTTTGTAGTTTCTGGAAAAATAGATGGCCCAAACGATGATGCCACTGAATTGTAGGACCCTTACGAAGTACCGCAACACCTACTGATAATTCCTTTTAAGATCTTCACCAATCATCTTGCCCGTCTTGAGGTCCTGAAAAACACAATGAGAAGGAAAGAAGGTGGCAGAATAATTTATTAGTTTATTTATAGATAAAAGACTATTGGAAAATTTGGGGGCATACAAGATAGATGATAGTGACACAGATGCGTTAGGCCGGGCAGTACCAAGTCTAACAATATTGGATGAGGTACCATCAGCTAACGTAATGGAGATATTAGATGAAAAAAAGTTCAAAGGAGGAAAAACAAAAACTATGGTTACTAGAAATATGATCAGATGCCCCAAACTTGATTTGCCAGGGAGGGATGATATGAAAAGAGATGATTTGCCTGAATGGGTCAAAGTGGTTGTAGAAGTGGAAGGTACACTGTTGGATGTAGAGCCGCATGGAGAGAAATCATGTAGAGTTTTCCTGTGATAATGTGACATTAACATGATCACCACCAACATTCGGCGAAGTAATCGTTCTACCATCCACTCATAAATGACAAGCAGTGTTTTAAATAGCTACGCTATGTAGCGTGTAGCTTACGCTACGTAGCGTAGCATAGCCTTAATGATATGTAACTCATGAAAATAGCTTAAGTTGCATGTAGCCTACGCTACATCATAATTCGTATATGCTACACGCTATGTAGCTCACATGATGTTTTCAATGATTTGTTACATTTTTCCATTTCCAATAAAAATTAGTTAACCTTTTTAATGCTTTCAGTAAAATAATCTAAATAACAATATTAAAATCAGTTTCATTGCTCTTTCTTTACCTTTATACTTGATCATTTCCCTTTCTTATTACTTTAGGTTGCATTTTGTTGCACCTAATATCATGAAATTTTGTTAAATTTCATTATTAATCAGTCTAATCCGGTATAGAATATCATGACATTGGTGCAACCAGGCACCTTGATTAAAAATCCAGAAGTTGTGTGTAGCTTATGCCACATGCTATGTAGCTTACACCTCACGCTTCAAAGGGGTGAACGCTATGCTACACGCTATTCGCTATTTAAAACATTGATGACAAGTGCTTGAATGATGCCTTCCATGAAGATCCCAACAAAAGTCCACAAAATGATTCGTTAGGCCATATTGAATGCATGGACAGTCTCCTCTACCACCACGACCATCTCCACCTCTCCCTCTCATTATACCACTTCTGCCACTATGATAACCACCACGACCAGTTTGTCCACCATGACCTCCACACACTCCCGTATTACCAGAAGAAATAGCCAAGTTGGACATATCAGAACTAGTAACATGAGCATTGTTAGATTCATTTCTGATAGAAACTCTTCGAAGTCTAGCATAAACCTTTGCAACTGAAGGGAATGCTGTACCACCAAATTATGATTTTTAGTAGATTGATGTTCTTTTGGAAGGCTGGATAAGAGTTTCACAACTTTCATGTCTTCCATTTGCTTCTTTTTCATCAGAGTTATGTCGGTAGTAATGGGATGATAGATTGAAAGTTCTTACCACATACCGGTCAGTTTGGCAAAATATTCACCAAGATATTTATCTCCCTTCTGAAAAGAGTCTACTCATACACTAGAGAGATTTCTGTTCAGAGGCATACATCCTTTTCAAGGTATCCCATACATCATTCATAGTGTTCAAAAATACTAAGTTGGAACTAACTTCAGGTTTCATGTCATTCCACAACCAAGATCAAATCTAGGCATCATCAGCATGCATCCATTGTCGATACTTAGGATCGAATTCCTCTTGCTTGGGTTCCCCGAGGAATTAGTCTCTCTCAGGCTAAAAGAAATACCTCAATGGACGTAGCCTAGAGTTAAGTAATTTTTCCTGTATAGTTTCATGGTTGTTATTGATGCATTGAATGAAGAACTATGAATTCCTCCCAGTGATGAGGGATCAATTACCACATCTTTTGGCTCCACAACCGCTTTGAAATTGATTTACTTCAACTTATATAGAAAAATGTTGATCAATGATCATATTTACACATAACTACATGACAATAACAAATATGAATTTCCTGCCCTTTATTGTCTACGATTCACTCAACCATCAACTATGTATATCAAAACTACGTAACGGATAGCATAGATCTATAAAAAGACTGCCTTTCAACACAAAATTCTGTAGGAAAACCACTTCAGCATCACCTTTACGAATTAATCAGCAAGCCTTCATCCTTCCAACCGATCTCCTACACTCCCTTTATGAGCGATTGCATTTGATGAAGAATGCATAAAAAACTGTTTTCTGTAAGAAAACCATGAAAAGTACATTTTTCTTGAGGTTTGATCAGCACACTGATTTTCGGAGCCTTCAAGACTTGATGTGGGTGGTAAGGTTTTAAAGTGGAGATTTGAGATCCGACACATGGTATAGCTCTGATACCATGCAAATTCGTAAAAAGAATAGAAAAAGAGTAAATAGAGGAGATACGTCCGCTCTATTATTTTATTAAGGCTTTCACTTCTTTGTTGAAAGTTTTGCCCATCTCAAGTGACCTAAAGAGATAATCATGGGTCTAAAACTTTACCAAAACATACATATTGAAGCCCAAAAGCCCATAGGGTCCATGTGTTTGACAATTTACATTTAACAATTACCTCACACGCATTTTATTTGGAAGGGACTCAAAAAGTGCTTTCTTTGTTGGTGGGATCTAGTCTTGTAAACGATGATTTTTGTAAATAAAATTACAGGCCTCTTGGCATGTCTTTCTTGATCTTTTAGTTTGGTCCCTTTAGAAGCAAACTCTATCATGGATTATCTTGTTAAATCGGGTGTGGTACTGGTAGGCTGTGTTGGGTGATGCTTTGTAGTTTTGTAGAAGAAGGGTTAGTAAAAATATGTAACAAAAGCAAAAATACCCACTAAATCCTAAACTAGCAGAACAACTAATTAACAAGTGGGCTAAACAGTGGTATGGCCCACATTCACATCTGTTAATACTCACCCTCGAGCTAGAGCACAAATGTTGTTGGTGCCAAGCTTGGAGTATATGCGTGTTGATTGATTGTGACAAAGGGCCTTAGTGAGCATATCAGCAAGTTGGTCCTAAGATCGAACACATGGCATAGAGATGTCTCCACTGGAGACCTCATGTATGAAGTGACAATTTACTTCGATTTATTTAGTTCTCTCATGATAGATCGGATTGTTTGCAATGTGGGATGCTATTCAGTTTTCACAAAACAACTACATAGGTAGATTCAGTGTTGTCATGTGCGATCACACATTCGCATATGCAATCGTATATGTGCACACACAGCTGGAAATCGCATATGCGATTTCCGCACATATGCGATCGCATATGCTACATGTGCAAGAATATGCGATCGTATACAGCATATGCGATCGTATATTCGCCAATGGTCAGAAATCTGACCGTTGGGATATATATATATATATTTTAAATCTGTATTTTCAGTCTATAAAAGGGCACTCAAAACACTCCTACATGTACTCAAAGTTCAAACTCTCTCTCTATTTTCTACTCTCTTACACACTCTCTTGCATAATTCCAAGGCCCAAGCTCCATCCATATTTCTTTCAAGTTTGAAGTTTCAATCAAGGGACAAGGATTCAAGAATCAACAAAGTAAAGCAAGCAAGATTCAAATTACATCGAAATTGAACTTTGTATCTAGTTTCTTCCAAGTTCTAAATATCATAATCGTATTTACACACCCACCACTCTCTTTCTATCTCTTTTTCTTAAAGTTTCTTTACATTCGAGAGTCAAGAGACTCAATTTACAAGTTGCAAGTTAGTTTGTTATAGTTTGAATTTCTTCCAAGTTCCAAGTTCTAACATTTTTTTTTTAGTTAGTTACTTACAATGTACAACACAAATTACAAGTTACAAGTTATTACAAGTTAGTTACAACTTACAAGAGTACAATACAAGTCTACAACATTCTCTCAAGACTCAAGACAAAAGTGAAGACAAGAAGTTAAGAATGTGTTTTTGTAAATTTGTAATTGTGTGTAAATCTCTCTCTCTCTCTCTTCCCTTTTTTACTACAAGTGTAAGTGTCTAACTCTCTCTCTCTCTCTCTCTCCTTTTCTTTTCCCTCTCCCTTTCTACTACTAGTGTAAGTGTAAGTAAGTGTAACTCTCTCTCTCTCTCTCTCTCTTTCTCATTTTCTTTTCCCTCTCCCTTTCTAATACTAGTGTAAGTGTATCTCTCTCTCTCTCTCTCTCTTTCTCCTTTTCTTTTCCCTCTCCTTTTCTAGTTTCTACTACTACTAGTGTAAGTGTGTAAGTGTAACTCTCTCTCTCTCTCTCTGTACCTTTCCTATCTCATTAGTCTCTTGACTCTTTAGTCTTTAGTTACTTTAGTTTTTACTTTTTAGTACTAGTTTACAACTTCTAATCAATATACACACCAACATAATGTCTCTTTCATGTAGATTCATACAAAGAAAAGGAATCACCTTTAGCAAAAAAAGCTCAATGACTTGGTTTTTGTCCAATACAATAAAAAATTGCGAGAACGATTCCCAGTTAGTAAAGAAAAGCTTGGTTTCTTTGACCATATCTTCTTAGATGAGTTGGATGCAAATAACGAGTGGCTTGTAGAGACAGAGGACCCGATATTTGCTGGAGAGGACCTGACATGGGCGCAAGTTGAAGATGCCGCATACGGATCGACACTTGGAGAAGCTACCACTTAATGGTGAAGGATGGGGGGTGCTGGGGGGCGAGTAGTGGCAGTCAACCCGTTGAAGAGATTGAGGAGATAGAGGATCCTTACTCTTGCTCTGATTGTAGACTCTTAGGATTTTCAACTGCCGGTCAAGGGTTCGAGTATCCATAGGTGGTGAAATCCCACCATGGCGTGAGTGTGTGGGGGTGTGTGTGCGTGCGTTAAAAAAAAAGATTGAGGAGATAGAAGGAGGAGATGATAGTGATCAAGTTGAAGATCCACCATTGGATGCTGATGAAGTATTAATACATACAGATGATGAAGAAACAAAAGAAGAAGTGTATATGGAAGGAGATGACTATGATGATGATGGTGATGATGATGGTGGTGGTGATCAAATGCCACAATGGCAAATAGATCAATGTATATAGTAGATGATTAGATCAATAATAAATAAATAGTTTCTTCTTTTTGTTTACTTACTAAGTGTGTTGATGTTGATTGTTGACTGTACTGTTGAATGTTGAATGTTGATGACTTAATATTTAATTCATTGTTTAACTGGTTTTATTTTACTTAAATGTATTGCAAGGGCATATAAAATTATTTATCTTTTAACTTGGGAAAGTTCCCCCTGTTTTCTTATATTTTATTTATTTTTTCTTATTTTCACCCTATTTTTCTTTTCTTTTTTTTTTTTCTTAATTTTTTGTTTAAAATTTTTTTTTTTTTTTTTTGTAAAATATGCAACCGCATATGCGATTGTGCGATTGTGTATGCGCACAGGCATATTCAATCACACACGATCGCATGTGCGATTTGACAACATTGGGTAGATTCACCGCAAATTCCATTTCTTGCAACAATTTCTTGATCTACAATAACTCCAACTACTATGAGATATTGCTTTATATTCTACTTTATTGCTTGACCATGCCATGACACTTTGCTTCTTACTCTTCCACATGGCTAGATTTCCTCCCACAAGATTGCAATACCTAGTAGTAGACTGCCTATTTGTTAAAGAACCCGCTAGTCTGAATAAGAGTACCCTATGTGATGTAGGAAAATTAACCACTTGTTCTAAAAGCTTGAACTGATAGTGCATGTCGAATCAATCCCTTTATCTCATAGCCCATGCCCCACATTCCATGGGTTAGGACCTCGACCGAACCCCCTCGTGGGCCCTACTTCACACAAGCTACCCACCTCACACAAGCCACTTGCCTCACACGCGCCGCCCACCCTGAGTGTGCCCCTGCATTCCACAGGCCACCCCACTTGAGCCCGGTGTGAAAATGCCCTTGCATTACTATGCTTTGACGATGATTGTTCCGTTTGTATAGAATTATCTAACCTGGTGCTTCTTTAAGACATCACATAATCTGAACAACTGCATCCATGTTAATTACCATCAGAGAGCTCATAAATTGGATCGCCACACTCAGCATAGGGTGTGTTTGGCCGAGTGATTGTTAAATAGATGAGTTTCCCAACCAATCTTTTATACCTCCTTGGATTTTCAAATACATCTTCATCACTAACAAGATCTATCTCCATGTGTAAATCCAGAATGCATTTCAATTGAGATATTAATTCCTTCCTTTTATTTGACAACTTATATACCATGAAAGTATTTAAGATGGCCCAAATCTTTTGTGAGAAAATGCCTCTGTAGATACTTCTTTAGCTCAGTCCTCTTACTGTCACTTCTTGTATTGAAAATATCCTCAACATATACCACCGACATGATAATCAACACGACTTTGAACAAAGTCATAGTTAAATACAACTTTATTGAATTTGTCAAATCATGCTCATGGTGACTACTTTAATCCGTAAGTTACCTTTCTCAGTTTACACACCTTGTCTGACTCCCATGAGCAACAAATCTAGGTGGTTGCTCCATTTAAACCTCCTATGTGATATTGCCATGAAGAAATGCATTTTTAATGTTCAGTTGGAAGAGAGGCTAACCATAGATAACAACCATGAAAAGGCTAACACAAATAGAGGTTAACTTGGTAACATGAGAGAATGTTTCAATATAGCCAATATGAAGGGTATGAGTATATCCCTTGGCAACCAAGCAAGCCTTTAAATGTTCAAATGTACCATTAAGGTGAAACTTAATGGTCTACACCCATTTACAACCAACAACACGTTTATCAACAGGTAGAACAGTGAGCTTCAAGGTATTATTTTGATTAAGAGCAACCATTTCCTCTTCCATTACCTGCTTCCACTCCTTATGTAACAATGCTTTCCTGATATGATTTGAGAATGGAATGAGATGACAATGATAGGCAAATCTACTGAAAGTGGGAGATGAGTATTGGAAGAAGACATTTATAAATAGGGTGATCGGTACGAGCACGCTCACCTTTTTTATTTTTTATTTTTTAGAAAGATACGCACACTCACCTTTCCTCAAGGCAATAGGAATACCAAGCCTATCTGGAGAAGTCACTGGATTACTAGGTTTGGAAGAAAAGATGGTAGATGGCATGTCACGAGTCGCTACACAACTTTTTTGTTTTGTTTTGTTTTGTTTTCATTGTGAGTAGACTTGTAGTCAAGGCACAACGAGAATGGAGTCTGGATTATGTCTTCTTCAATTGCAACAAGTACAAACATAGCTTCCATATTAAGAGATTTTTTGTCTTTTGAGAAGATCAGAATGGACTTGAGAAATGTAACATTTGCACACACATTGTCTTCAAAGTAAAGGGCTGCAACAATGGTAACCTCTTTGTGTTTGAGAGTACCCAAGAAAAGTACGTTTAATCGCTCTAGGATCTAATTTATCATGACCTGTCTCCAATTGATGAACAAAGCATATACATCCAAATAGTCTGGGAGGTAAAGAAAACAACACAGTATTTAGGAGAAAACTCTATGAGGTAATTTAGCCATTAACACAATCAAGGGCATTAGATTTATCCAAAAACACGTCGTGAGTATTGCATTAGTCTAAAAACTTTTGGGAGCATTCATCTGAATTAATAAAGAACGAGTCACCTCAAGCATTTGACGATTTGGTTTGTTTGTTTGTTTTGTAACACCGTTTTGTTGTGGGGTCTGGGCACATGATGTTTGATGCAATATGCCTTTTTCAGAAAAATACAAACTAAAGGATTGAGACGTATTTTCCTTGGCATTATTTGAACTAAACATAGACACTTTCGAGCTAAATTAGTTCAGTACTTTCATATGAAAAGTTTTAAAAATAGAGAATATTTTCAGTCTGTTTTTCATTAAATAGATTCAAGTTGTTCGTGAAAAATCATCAACAAAGTGTGTCAAAATACATATGCCCTGATCTACTGGGCATTTTTACCGGGCTCCAAACATATGAACGTACTATAGAATAAGGAACTAAACTAAATTTTTCCATACATCGTGGAAAAGTAAAATGATGATGTTTACTCAACTCACACACTTCACATTCTAGAATACAGACTACAAGGAATAGCGGCTTTGAGAATCTTCAAGGATGGATGACCGAGATGATAATGCCACTGATAAGGGGAAATGAGCTTCTAAGTTGTTGCACTAACAACTTTATGGTTAAGATAATACAATCCATCGTTTACAGTTAAGATAATACAATCCATCGCGTTCATGTCCTCCACTAATCTTTTTCTCTGTCTTTAGATCTTGAGAAACACAATGTGAATGATAGAAGGTCATAAAGCAATAAAGGGATTTGGTGAGCTTTTTAATTGTCAAAAGACTTAAAAGGAAATTTAGGGGCATAAAGAATAGTTGACAATGTAAGGTAAGAACTTGGATGAATAATGCCTATTAGAGTATAGTAAATTTAGGCATGCAATTTACTCTAATATACCCCAATAGTACCCATTCCACATGCTTTGGATTGAGTACTATTTGGCTAAGTGATAGATGAACTCGTTAATAATGTGTTGATAGAGGAAAACACACTTGATTCACTTGTCATGTAGTCAGAGCAGGCAACATCAATTCCAAATTGGCCATACTTGAGGTCATGAAAGTAGTAGGAACAGGTTGTTTCTGCAAAATTTTAAGCAACTTGGAATACTTATCTTGAGTAAGTGTAAGCATATCTCTAGACACATGGCTGTTGTGTTGTAGAGGTACAACTTACTAGATGAGACTCATTGCTCACTCCAATATGAGATGCCTGATTACCATTCTGGCTTTCAATCAACAAAATGATTTGTAAGCCTACAATGGGTGCACTTCCTAGGTACATGACCTCACTCTCACATCATGACAACTGCCTTGATTACCTTCGTCACCACGATCACTGCCTTTGCCTCGTCTTGCAAAAGATGCAGGAGTAGAGCTATCATTGGTTCCACTTGTAGACCCCCAGGATACATGTTGTAGGCGTGCATATATCTTGTCCATAGATGACGCATCCTTGCAACCCAAAATTTGTGCACGAACTGGCTCATACCCATGTTTTAAATCAGATAAAAACTTAGCCACCTGAGACTTATGTTGCTGACGTTGCTTTTCCAAATTAGTCGTGAGAGGATGGTACATATTTAGTTCCTCCCACATTCCTTTAAATTTTGAATAATATTCACCCAACGATTGTCTCGTTGTTGAAATCCAAATATCTCCAAACTTTTGGTCCGTACGAGAGATGTTTTTGTCAGATGAATACATCTCTTGTAATGCATTCCACACTTCCTTCGCTATATGAGAAACATTATGTTCACACTGGTGGATGGTTCTATACTATTCCATAACCATGTCATAATTTGAGCATTCTTCTTGATCCATTGATCATATATACTAGCACTCTCATCAGGTTTTTATGTGGTCAAATGATGCAGACATTAGTGGTGCACCCTTTAGAGTGTACTGGAGGAGGAGGTGTCTTCAAGAGAGCATCGGAGCATCGGAGTTGATGTGGATGGATGTTGGGTCCATCGGACCCATTTTCTGACGCGCTACGAGTGCAGGAGCGGCATGACCGCACCCTGACCATAGATCCAGGGGTTAAATTTCACACCCTACCACATGGGTGTTTTAATTTTAGGCGTTTTTGTTTTTTTCCTTATTTCAGGGGCTTTATTGTCTTTTTTTTTGTGTTATTTTATTATTATTTTTTTTAGGGGCTTTAGTGCACTTTTACTTTTTCCATAACTTGTATATACGTTGTGAGAACCTTATTTTCATTATTATTGAATGAATAGAAATTCATCTTTTTTCTTCCTCTTTATTCAAGAGATTAGGGTTTTAGGATTGGCCCTTGGGTGTTGAGGATTCTACCCCGATTTCAAGTTTCCTTCTTTCTAGATCTTCGAGGTACAGGAAAAGGTAAGAGTCATCTTCTTTCTTTTCTTTTGATGACGAAAGGACCTGTACTTTCTTCATCTCGAACCCTTCATTCTTCACCCCTTTCGTTCCTCTTTGGATATCCCCTTTCTAGTTTGAACGGAAAATAGGGATGGTTAGTCAATAGAATAAAATCCAAACTTGACTGTAGACTGACTTATGTAAGATCTGGGATATCCTCATATCCCTAGGTCCTCCCTTTGTACTGTTTATGCGATTTTATGCTAAGGGGCATGATCTTGATGGAATGAGCTCATCTTTGTTTTGAAATTTACCTAATCCCTTTGACTGGAAACGGTTATTTAATTGGTGTAATTATTTGAACATTATTTAACCTGATTATACATGCATCTTGGATTAGGTCATCACATGTCCCTGCATCAAATTTGGTATCAAATATCAGTTGTAGTGTAGGTCAGTTTATTGTCAATCCGTCTTTGTGGTGAAAATTTTCTTTAGAAACCCTTTATCCAAAGTTTTTTTTAAAAATCGTTTAGGTTTCAAGTGGTACACAAGCTAGATGTCTATACTTGATATTAGTGAATCCTGTAAACGATCGTGAAGATTTCAATAAGTGAGTATCGATCCTCAATTGGTGATTTCAATCTCTTTAATATCAAGATATTCAGTCATTAATACTATAAAAAAATGAACAACAATATTTTAAGTAGCAATTTATGCATGTTCAGTCTCTTCCAGTTCGACCCGCGTGACCGACTCTGCGAAGGGGACATATTTTATTGAGTTTAGTTAACCCTTTTTCCTAAGTTTTGTTGAGTCCCCATATAGATCTAGGCCATATAGGGTAGTGGTATTGTATTGGTATCATTGTTTTTACCCTTTCTCGCATATAGATCTAGGACCATTCACTTGTCATTCTTGGTGTATGCCCACGCGCACTGTTCGTGGGTTCGGTCTCCATTACACCATGGACTCCAATCAATTTGCCAAGGCTATGGAGGGCCTAACTAAGAGAAACGGATCAATAGTTTCAAACCTTGAGGGATAATATCGTGCAGTAGTTTACGCATCAAGATGATAGGTTCACGCGTCAAGAGGAGAGAGTTGTACGTCTGGAGGATGGTATTCCAACCGCCATTGTAGGCAGAGCCCAGGCGACCCCCAACACTGGGGTTTATCGATCAGTCCCAGGTTGTGGGCCCTGATCCGCCTAGGGATGGTTTGGGCGTAGACCAGGCCCGTGGGCCTAGCAACAGATACAATGGGGTGTATCCATTTTTTACACAATGGGAGGGCCATGATGGGGTTCGTCGTCAGCACCACCAGAGATATCATGAGCACCAGGACCCTGTTTCTAGGGTCATGAAGGGCATCAAGGTTGACGCTCCCAGTTTTTATGGGAGATTGGACTGCAAAGTTTTTTCCAACTGGTTAGTAGACATAGACCACTTCTGTGAGTGGCATGGTCTGCCAAACCCACGACAAGTCGGGGTCGCCAAGATGAAATTGGTGGGCCAAGCAAAACTATATTGGGGAAATGTGGAGCGTCGCCGTGAGTGATCTGGAGAGGGGCTAGTTCTCTTTTGGATTGAGATGTAAGAGTTGTTGTGAGAGAAGTATGTTCCCCTTTTTTACGGGCAGAGGCTGTTGGATTAATGACACATTTTGTGCCAAGGATCCATGATGGTGACGGAATATATGATGAGGTGCAATGTTGATGAAGACTATGCTGTGGTTCTCTCCCGTTTCCATATGCGCCTCATGAATAAGCTTTAGCGGGAGCTCACGTTTCACATGTTCACTAGTCTGGAACATGCTCACTAGGTGATGCCGGAACTGGAGCACTGTGTGCGCCAGTCCAATGTGAGGGGAATTGATTTTCGGCCTACTATGCCTAGAGTAGCCTCGCAGGGAGCAAGAATCCAGGTCGGAATTCAACCCAAAGCTCAACCTGGTAACCAACTAGTCAATAGAAAATCGAAGTAATAATATGGCTGGACCAAGTACTAAGCTAGCGATGCCAGGGCAGTGCTACTGCTGTGGTGGCATGGGTCACATCGTTGCCGAGTGTTTAAATAAGGGTGTGCACATTGCCTTTATTTCCGAACACCCCACATAAGAAAAAGTGGCAGATAAAGTTGATGGTGAACAGGGTGATGAGGAGATGATTATCCCCTCCCTTGACCCGACTAGTGATGTCGATGATGATACCGTGGAGACTATCCCACTTGCAGTGGTGAGGTGCGCCTTGACCTAGATGAAGGAAAACGAAGATTGGCGCAGAACCACCATTTTCCACACGCCAAGTGCGGAGAAAAGAATTGCAAAGTGATCATAGACAGCGGGAGCTGTGAGAATGTAGTTTTCCCAGTTACTTTGAGTCGCTTGGGGTTGAAGCCAGTCCCCCATCCCAACCCATACAGTATTTATTGGGTGGATGCGACATCCCTCCCTGTGACCCAGCGATGCCTTGTTCCGATTGAGTTTGGACCATACAAAGACAAGTTGTGGTGTGATGTGGTCACGATGGACATTGGCCATATTATTTTGGGAAGGTTATGGCTCTATGACAAAGACGTCACAATATTCGGGCGTACGAATAATTGTGTATTCAAGCATGAAGGAAAGAAGCTTGTCTTGAGCCTACTCCCTGCTAAATCGTCAACAAGAGCGAAAAATGTTGCGTCCCCAGGAGGTCCTAAGAGTCAAAGGGCGCCTCAGTCGAAGTCTCTCCACATCATAGAAGTTAAGGAGTTTGAGAGAGACTAAGGTGGGGACTATGGTATACAACCTATTGGCTAGGGAGAGTACACTTGAGGTTGTTATGGGGATACCCCAGGAGGCTTGTCCGGTCCTAGAGGAGTTTCGGGATGTCTTCCTTAAGCACCTTCCAGACAAGCTTCCACCGATACGAGACATTCAGCATGCGATAGATCTCGTCCTAGAGGCAACCCTACCAAACCTCCCTCACTACAGAATGAACCCCACTGAGCATGCCGAGTTGAAGAGGCAGGTGGATGAATTGCTTAAAAAAGGATTCATTCGTGAGAGTCTGAGCCCGTGCGCCGTGCCCGCGCTTCTTATGTCCAAGAAAGACGGCACGTGGCGCGTGTTTTGATAGTAGAGTCATAAACAAGATCACTGTCAAGTATTAGTTTCCCATCCTGAGGCTTGATGACATGCTTGACATGATGGCCACCTCTATTATATTTTCGAAAATTGACCTCAAGAGTGGTTATCACCAAATTCGTGTTTGCTCGGGAGATGAATGAAAAACTACCTTCAAGACAAAGGATGGGCTATACGAGTGGTTGGTTATGCCCTTTGGGTTAACCAATGCCCCAAGTACGTTTATGAGGGTGATGACTTGGGTGCTGCAGCCCTTTATGGGCAAGTTTTTAGTTGTGTACTTCAATGATATCCTCATCTATAGTACGTCCCCTAGGCAGCACATCGAGCACTTGAGGCAGGTCTGCAACGCCTTGCGCGCAGAGAAGCTCTATGTGAATCTCAAGAAGTGTTCCTTCTTAACCTCCCGTGTTATGTTCCTAGGGTTTGTTGTATCGTCAGACGGTATGTCTGCAGACCCTAAGAAAGTCAAGGCCATTGTCATTTGGCTTGAGCCGCGTACCATACACGACGTGCGAAGCTTTCACGGCCTAGCTACGTTCTATTGACGGTTCATTTGTGGATTTAGCTCGATTATAGCTCCCATCATAGATTGCATACGAAAAGGGGAGTTTCAATGGACTAAAGCCGCAGCACGGGCTTTCTCGGAAATTAAAAAGAAGATGATGGAAGCGCCAGTCATGTGTTTACCTGACTTTACCAAAGCCTTTGAGGTAGCGTGTGACGCGTCAGGAATTGCCATAGGCGGAGTGTTAAGCCAAGAGGGACATCCTATGGTCTTTTTTAGTGAGAAACTGAACGAGGCTAAACAACGCTACTCCACTTATGACAAGGAGTTCTATGCGGTTGCGTAATCATTGCGCCATTGGCGGCATTATTTATTACTGCAAGAATTCGTCCTGTTCTCTGATCATGAGGCCTTGAAATATTTGAGTCTCAAAAGAAGTCGAGCCCTAGGCATGCCAAGTGGGCACAATTTCTTCAAAAGTACACGTTTGTGCTTAAGCACAAGGCCAGAAAAGAGAATAAGGTTGTTGATGCGCTTAGTCGTCGTATCATGACGATGCGGTCCATGAGTATTGAAGTTACAGGCTTTGAGCAACTTAAGGGTGAGTACTCAAACTGTCCTGATTTTGAGATCATTTATGCGTCATTGTCTTGTGACCCACGCTTGAGGAGTGCGAAGTTCGTTCTTACAGATGGATATCTTTTTAGAAGGGACAAGATTTGTATCCCACGCACTTCCCTTCGTGATTTTCTAGTTTGGGAGCTGCATACTGGAGGGATGGCAGGTCACTTTGGGCGAGATAAAATAGTTGCCCTTGTGTCTGGTCATTTTTATTGGCCTAATCTCTAGTGAGATGTGGCTAAGATTGTAGGGCAGCGTCGGACATGTCAACTGGTTAAGTAGAGGAAGCAAAATACTGGTTTATATACTCCTTTGCCAGTTCCACATGCCTGGTGGCAAGATGTTAGTATTGACTTCGTGCTTGGGCTTCCCAAGACTATTCGTAAGCACGACTCCATACTCATGGTTGTTGATTGATTTTCTAAGATGGCTCATTTCCTACCCTGTTATAAGACCTCAGATGCCTCCCACGTTGCTAAGTTGTTCTTTCAGTAGGCTGTGCGACTCCATGGAGTACCTAGATCCATCGTGTATGACAAAGATACTAGGTTCACTAGTTATTTTTGGAAGACTCTCTGGCATCTTTTGGGTACGAGGCTCCAATTCTTTTCAGCATATCAACCCCAGTTAGATAGTCAAACAGAGGTAGTGAACCATAGCCTAGAGAATTTGTTAAGATGTTTGGTTGGAGACCACCATAGGACCTGGGACACTGTTCTTCCCACAACAGAGTTCACGTATAATTCTTCAGTGAACAGGTCCACAAGAATGAGCCCGTTTGAAATTGTTTCAGGTCTTAGACCCCGAGCCCCTATAGATTTGATCCCTATGGCTACCCCACAACGTCCTTTAGAGTTAGGAGAGTCTTTCATCCAACATTTTCATGCATTGCATAGTGAGATCAGGAGGAAGATTAATTCAAGTAATGAATATTATAAACTTTCTGCTGACACTCACAAGAGATTTAGGGAGTTTCAACCTCGAGATGACGTTATGCTTCGTATTAGGTCTGATCGGTTTCCACCTGGATTCGTGAAGAAACTTCATGCCCATAGCATAGGCCCATATAAAATTTTAAAAAGGTTGGGGTCTAATGCTTATGTTGTCGATATCCTTGCTACCATGGGCATCAGTTCCACATTTAATGTGGAAGATCTAGTTCCCTTTCATGAGCCATTACCTCTATTTACTGGTTCTCCTGTTTCTTCCTAGACCTCTCCAATATATGGACCTTGGCCACAACCTGATCTTCCTGTACCCATCTTACCTTCTCTTCCACCTGCACCGAGAAGAGACGACATAGAGGAAATTTTGGACTCCGAGGCGGTTTCCACTCGCTTCGGGGGTTTCCAGAAATTCCTAGTCAAATGGAGGAACAAGCCCATTACAGATAACTCTTGGATCACAGAGGCAAAGCTGCAGCGCATTGACCTCGATTTGCTCGAGAGATACAGGAGTTCACTTTCACTAGTGGCAAATTCTTCTTACCCAGAGAGAATTAATGCAGACATCAGTGGTGCATCCTTTAGAGTGTACCGGAGGAGGAGGCGTCGTCGACAGAGTATCGGAGCGGAGGAGTTGATGTGGATGGTCGCTGGGTTCATCAGACCCATTTTCTAACGCTCTACGAGTGCAGGAGCGGCATGACCGCACCCTGACCATAGTTCCATGGGTCGGATTTCACACCCTACCACACGAGTGTTTTAATTTTAGGTGTTTTTGTTCTTTTCCTTATTTCAGGGGCTTTATTGCACTTTCTTTAATTTTTCGTTTTTTTTTTTCTGTTTTGTTTTGTTTTGTTTTGTTTTTTTTGTTTTTTTGTTTTGTTATTTTTCTTGTATTCTGGAGCTTTAATGTACTTTATTTTTTCTATAACTTATATATACGTTGTGAGAACCCTATTTTCATTATTATTGAATGAATAGAAATTCGTCTCTTTTCTTCCTCTTTATTCAAGAGATTAGGGTTTCAGGATTGGCTCTTGGGTGTTGAGGATTCCATCTCGATTTCAAGTTTCCTTCTTTCTAGATCGTCGAGGTGCAGGAAAAAGTAAAAGTCATCCTCTTTCTTTTCTTTTGACGACAAAAGGACCTGTACTTTCTTCTTCTCGAACCCTTCATTCTTCACCCCTTTCGTTCCTCTTTGGATATCCCCTTTCTAGTTTGAACGGAAAAAAGGGATGGTTAGTCAGTAGAATCAAATCCAAACTTGACTGTGGACTGACTTATGCAAGATCTAGGATGTCCTCATATCTATAGGTCCTCCCCTTTTACTGTTTATGCGATTTTATGCTAAGAGGCATGATCCTGATGGAATGACCTCATCTGTGTTTTGAAATTTACCTAATCCCTTTGACTGGAAACGGTTAGTTAATTGGTGTATTTATTTGAATATTTTTTAACCTGATTATACATGCATCTAGGATTGGGTCATCACGTCCCTGCAAACATCAAATATTTTTATTTGCACGTGGTTGTTAAAAACACTTGAGTGGACTTAGACAACCGGGGATAGTTTGTTCCATTTAATTTAATGGAGGTTATCTGTACCCTTAAAAAATTAGATGGATTTGTGAATCCAATTCTCGGATCACTTTTTATGACTTTTCATCTCCATTAGAACAAGTGAGAGGAATACTGCAAGGCTTGCACAAACATGGGCTTACCTATCATGATCGACGAACACTTCACATGTACTCTTCACACAATATGCACACCATTCTTGGAGAGAGCAACCAGCCGACATGTCCATCCTTCCAACCGACCATAGGGGATGATGATCATGAACAGGACATTTGGTGAGAGCGACCGGCCCACACACTTCAAATAACCACACAGAGATCATGATCACATAAACCTCATTCACCTTCTCACGTATGGGCCATCACAAAGGCCTGACACCAAAAAAAGAAGAGTGAAGAAACCCTAGGTTTCTTAAAGAAGTTTCAGCACAAGATTGATGAGAAAGTCCAAGAAAAGGAGGAGAGAGAATGTAGAGAAGAGTGGAAGATGGATTGAATCAAGAGAAAATTCGTTTTGATACCATGCAGTTTTATAGAAGTGAAGAGAGAGAGAGAGAGAGAGAGAGAGAGGTGTCCCCTGTCTCCCATTTATATTATTCAATAAAAAGTGCATGTGACAAAAATACCCTGAAGTAACAAAAGAAATAAAAACCCACTATGTCCTAAACCAGCATAACAATTAATTAACAAAGACAGGGACTAGGATCAAGGACTAGGTGGGCTGTCAGTGGTACAGCCCACATTTACATCTGTTAACATGCTCTTTTGGGAAAAATGGTTATGGAGGTTTGGGGAGGAGGATTATAGTATGTGGAGGTGTGATAGATTGCAAGTATTTTGTGGAGGTTGGTGGCTGGTTCATCCAGCGATCTTGACAGACAGGGCTTCCGTACTCTGCAAAACAGTGTTCATAGTGGGTTCCAATTTGGAACAAAATTGTTGTTTCATTCCAGGGTAGGCTCCCATATACGGTTTTGGAAGGACAGATGGTGTTTTACAAAAACTTTTCTTAAAGAAATTCCTTAATTATGAATTCTTTGAGGCAACCTAAAAGGCTGTATTCTTGCATTTGATTTCAGATGCTGAAATAGGATGCTTTGCTTGACATTTTCTGTTTTCTTTAATTTTCTAATTACCATTTTTTGCAGACTTGAAGACATAAAAAAGATGATATTACTAGGGGTTTGTTTGCAGGAATTATTTGACCTCGGATTTTTTTGGCGTATTGGTTGATTTTCAAGTGGCCTGAACTAATACTGTACTGCAATATATTCAAAGTTCCTTTTTCTCCAATAAATTCAACAATTATTTAGCTATGTATATCACTGTTCATTCACCCATGCAATATCTAATATGATGGTGATACTGTGTGCAGATATAACATTATTGCTGCTGGAGCTGGGAGGTTTCATACAGTGGTGGTAACTGAAGATGGGAACTCCTTGTCTTTTGGTGGGAATAAGTTTGGACAGTTGGGTACAGGTTCAGCA
Organism: Magnolia sinica; assembly: GCF_029962835.1. Taxonomy (NCBI): domain Eukaryota; kingdom Viridiplantae; phylum Streptophyta; class Magnoliopsida; order Magnoliales; family Magnoliaceae; genus Magnolia; species Magnolia sinica. Next base: position 108,714,668 of record NC_080574.1, on the reverse strand, counting down.
AAAAGTGGTAAGCGTAACTTGCAAAGGTCTGATCAATGTAGTATCATGAGGTTTCTTGTTTCTGCCATTCTGCATTAGATGAATCTTTTTTGGCGATTCATCTAGATAAAGCCATTGAGACATCATTGTTCATGTGAGCACACTAGGAACCATACTTGAGGCCACAGACAATGGTGGTCTAGTCTTGGTGCGGGATCCTCATAAGTGCTAATGCTAGTGGTCCCATTGGTTTGATGTAAAGGTCAAGATTGTGAGCATTTAGTGTGCTTAGTAAAATGGTTCTTTATTGTTGCACATGTGTGAATATATGAATGGGATTAATTATGAAAAGAACCATGAGGTAAATGCATTGTTCTCTATTGAATGAATGGAATTAATACAAAGATATTGTATATATATGCTTCTCAGGTTCACCTTGGAGGATTTTAGATATCTTCTAAAGTTTTCTAGAGAGATCTTGGAGATCTTATCAAGCATATGTCTAAAAGATTTTCATAGATTTCAAACATACCCTTGTAGCACATAGAAATTATAAAGAATGCACTTATAAGAATTACACCATATTTTGAATGACAACAAACAAATTATGGCGAAAGATGAAAAAATACAACTAAAAAATGGGGAAAAATGGAAGGAAAGGGGGGATAGCGAGCAATCATCCCCATCAATGACCCCACTCTCTCACTAATTAGAAGATAAGCCTAAGGGGTCATTTGGATGCCTGAAAAGTTTTTAAAGGCCTATTTGGTTGCTGGTAATTACCTGTAAACAACAGTAAAAGCATAATAATTGTAAGTTCAAGCTGTTTGGAAGAGAGGAAGTTTCACCTCGAAAACTGTGCAATACTCAACCGGTTTCAAACCTAAACTCTGTGGACCCCACTCATGATGTATGCGTTATATTCACGGCACCCATTCATTTTCTTCATATCATTTTAGGGTATGAGCTAAAAAATGGGGGCATATCCAACGCTCAAGTGGACCACACTAAAGAAAACAATGGTTCAACGGTGGGCATCATTATGACCACTGCGTACTGTGGTGTGGTCCACTTGAGCATTGAATCTACCCCATTTTTGAGCTCATGCCCTAAAATGATATGGCAGAATGAATGGATGACGTGGATAAAACACATACATCATGGTGAGGCACACATATTTTTGCCACACACAAATCGAGTTTTTTTGAGAAGCCATACCTGTCAACATCATTATGGCATGAAATATTAAATTAAATAATTATGACTTATTTACTCTAAATTCCCTTTAATTCCTACAAATCAAACATGCCCCAAGTAGTAATCCAATTACAGGTAATTGGATTATATGGGTCGTTTGGATGCGTGTATTTGCTTGTAATGGGATTACAGGCTGTAATCTGAAACATGGCAAAAGGGCATGTTTCAGATTACAGGTTATAGATCTATTTTTTGAGACATTTCAATGCAGGGAGAATTGCGGTGTGGCTTTGGTATTCCCACCCTTCCCTTCTTCCAACAGCCGGACCCATGGTTCAGTGAAACAGATCATCATGCATTTACGGCCTATTGTGTACGGCACCCACTGTACATGTGGGCGCACTGTATACTCTCTATGTGTATCGTCCATCTATGTTCAAGGGATTAACGGTCACGATCTAGAGCCCACTGTACATGTGGGGTCATCTATGTCCCGTTGTACACAACCATGTATCATGAATGGCCCGCTTTCTAATCCGTCTTTATACCTCTCTTTATATCATGTATGGCCTGTTGTACACATAGGTTGATCATGCATGTATGTCTAACTACACATGTATGGCCATTTACATGTGGCCAGCGTATGTGGGGGCCATTGTACATGTGGAACGTTGCTATACACGTCGCTAGTACACTACATACACATGTGAAGTAATAGTTAATTGTTTATATTCAATGGTTTCTCATCACAAAAAGGAAATTTGAATTAGTGGGCCCATTTCTATGGGCCACCAAATGATTGGTTTAGCATTAGGATCAACTATAGGTTTTATTGAGTTGGGCTTATCCCAATGATCTATCTTAAATGGAGACTTTATATGTCATTTGATGATTTTTAAAGGATTTACCACTCCAAGCTCTGTTGTGTGTGAATATCCAATTATAGACTGTAAACAATTTATAGGTCATCCAAACACAAACAACTATTTACATGTAAACATATTACAACTTAAAGCCAAAACATGATAGACAGTAAACACTTCTTGTAATCCGATTACCTGTAATCAGATTTCAACTTAAAAATTTCACAGGCATCCAAACGACCGCTAAATGAAAACAAGACTAGGAGGCTCCACATTCGAAGGAGTACTATTTGGAAACAGTAATTGGTCTCCCCTTTGAGATCTGGGAGAGCTGTTGTTCCTTCTAGGACCATGGGTTGAAGTCTCCTCTTTGAAACCTCAACTCTCCCTCTGTTGTCATCAAAAGTTCTGATATTCCTTTCCTTCTAGATCCCTCAAGGACCTCCAGGATGGGCTTGCTAAGTGCCCAAGACACCCCAAAAAGATTGATGTGATTCCAAATAGCCCTAGCAACTCCATAGTGAAGAAAAAAGATGGTTAACGGTCTCTTCCACCTCCTTGCATAAAATATGTGTATCGAATCTCAACCTCTCTTCTTAAGCTTATCAATTGTTAGGACTTTGTTTACCATCGCAATCTACATGAATGTTTGAACCTAGGGGGTAACTAAGCCATTGGACTTGGATCCTCATTCCTAGTTGGCAAAGCCCTCATGAATGAGTAGAAGAGGTCTTGCAAATTCTTTTACCATCCACCCAATTTTATCCGCATCTACCAGAACGATGCAAGCCTCATAAAGCCTCACAATGAGTTTGCGGAATGACCTAATTTGCCCATCGCTGAGGTTCCATCTTGGAAGCACGTTCTAGACAATGAATTCCTCATTGCACTTACATCAGTCCATAACTTTTTCTGCATTGTAGGCTGCGAATGAGAGCAGAGAAGGAAACGATTCTGTCAAGGAGATCTTGTCAAACCAAGAATCAAGCAAAACCTCACTCTGTCAACACTGCCCACGATAAACTGAGTTCCATTTTGAGAAGTCTTTCAAATCTTGTGAGAGAGTTCAGATGCTGTTGTTAATATTGCACCACTATTTCTTGATAGATGATGATCTTGAGGAAACTACTTAATACAATGATTGGCAAACTGCTAAGAAGAGGAAAGACACATGCCGTGAATCTGACTTGGATCAACATTCTCATAAACAAGATGGTGATAAACCTTGCCATATTTTGTGCGTGCATGAAAGGCCGGATTTTCCATCATATATGTAGTGCAAATACCATCACAACATAGAATAAAAGGGCCATTGGATGAAATATGAAGGTCCCAATAGAAACTGTAACCAAGGCAATTCAATAGCTGTGGATGCCATAGGTCGATATCAACTTCAACCCTACAAGTAAGGGGTCGGTTGGATGCATGGACAACTCACTTAAGACATTGATTTCCTTATTCAAAGAGCTAGAATTATGTTTGAATGCAACATTCACTTTAGACAAGCTTGTCCAAAAATTGAATATGGTGTGTAAAGGGGAAGGTTGCAATGCTATTGTCCTAGACAAGGTCGTTAAAGGGGATTCTATAAAACACTCCCTATTTTTATCCATCGCTCTTTTGCTTGCAAAGTTTGGAATCACTTCTTCAACAGGTTGCAAGTGGCTTGGTCTATGACGAATTCAATGAGAGAATTAATTTGGGCTTGGCACAGCGGAGGTGCTAACCCTAGGAGGACAATTTAGAGATTGCTCCTTATGGCGGTTTTTTGGGTCTTATGGGGAGCCCGTAACAAGCGTTGTTTTAACAACAAGGATGTGGGTATGGATGAAGTTATTTCTCAAGTGTTCTAAAGTGAAAAGTTTGGTGTATAGTTGGGCGGCTAGTGTAAAGGTTGCTACCAGTGGTACTCCTTTTTAATTTGTTGTGGGGGTTGTATTCTCTGTTTGCTTCGACGATGTTTCAATAAATTTTCGTTACCTCTAAAAAAAAATTATGGAATTTACATTTTGGTAGCTGTTTTTAAAATGCTTTCATTAAACTCCCTCATTAAGCAAGTTTCAATAAGCTACCTTTTGTTAAATTATTTCAGTATTTTTTTTAAGTGACAAAACTACCCCTCCAATGGCCTTTAAAAAAAAAGCTACCCCTCCAATGAGAATATCCATTCAATAAACAATGTTCATGAATTAGAGATTAGAATTGTTCAACTAATCTTATTTTGGAACTCCAGCTTAAATGCAACGAGTTCCACAATTTAGTCGGCTCTAATTTGAGGTGACATATGCAACACGTAAAATTTAATAGTGCTTGTGTATTAACCATCATACTCGAATAGAGTATCTAATACCTTCATATAAACATCCCTAATATCGTGCTCACTCCCTCTTCCAAATCTCTAATGCTCTGTATCTCTTTGGACATGCTATCGTTAAGGGTGATGTGGATGGACCTTTCATGAGATCCACCCTGTCGATCAGCTAAGTTGCGTCAAGTTCACCTTGGCTTCCAAAAATGATGATGATCTAGGACTCAAGTAGGCCGCACTATAGGAAATAATTGCATGGGCATGTACACCGTTGATTTTATGTGCAGCTCACCGTGGTGTTTATATGCTATGCAATCCAGTCATCTGATGTCCCTCACTAGGATGAAAAGATTACACAAATATTATGGTGTTCCAAAGCTCAAATGGGTTGTATTGTGTGAATTTAGTGGTTTTACATATAAATTTGCACTATTCTCTATGGGGTGGCCCACCAAGTGTTAATCATCCTAAGTTCTTCGATAGAAATGAAACATGTTGGGCACTTGATGGATGGGGTGGATCTCATGAATGTTCATATGTGTGGCGCTTGATTAGCAGTAGGCACTCCCATGTACCTACGTAATGTGACTTTCCTGTAAGCTTTGTGGGGTCTACCATGATTTCGTATAAAACCCGCTCCATCCATCAGTTTCACCAGATCATGTTAAGGCTAGTGTTTTAAATAGCGGTAGTGTGTTGCGTAGCATTCAATCCTCTGCAGTGTGTAGCATAAGCTACACTACTTATATTTTAAAAATTTAAAATAGCAAAAATATGATAGATAGTAAGAAAAAAGCAAAAAAATAATATTAAAATGCCTAAAGATGATTCATTTTTTCAAGTATAAGCATGACCAAACAAGTTATTAATTATCATTTATCAAAAGCCAATCCACATTTATAAACTAAATCAAATCATTATCACATCAACAACTTTCTTAGCAAACCACTTTAATTAATAATGTCTAATTAAGATCACAAGTCACAAGTATGAAAAGAAGTTAAAATCCCACAAGTTAAGAGTATTAAATACAAAATACTATTATCATTTATAAAAGAAAAGTAGCATACACTGCGTATGCTACAAGGGATTTACGCTATTTTCTAATGCTACGTAGCATCATAGCTATGCCATGTTACGGATGCTACCGCTACGCTATAGACACTATTCGAAATACAGGTTAAGACATGATTGCAAAAATGAGGTAGGTCTAAAACTCAATTGGGCCTCATAGAGCTTCCACCTATTGAGACCCCCTATAGGCGGGAGTCACATGAAATTTGCATTCTAACTACGAGAGCTATGTTGGCGTTTCCACATTGAAACTGCTTGTGTAACAATTCATAGTTATGTGCGGCGTGCTGATGTGGATGGAGGACTTCATGTAGATCCACCCTATCTATTAGGGTGCCCAGTGGCCGCCTTACGTTGTCGACGATGGCCAAAATTTGGGCTGATCTAGAGTTTAGGTGGGTTGCACCATGGGGAACAGTTGAGATGGGATATGCCATCATTAAAACTGTCCTTGTGTGTGGGATCCATTGTGGTGTATATATGCCATCCAATCCACTCATCTAACATGCCATACTACGATGAATGGATAATCAGAAAATTAAGACATTCAAAAGACTCACGTGCTCCACACCACATGAATTTATAGTTTTAAGCATGTTCTTACACAATTTCCTATGGTGTGTCACCTAAGTACTAGACTGGCAGCACACCTGGTCAATGGGGTAGATCATCATACACGGATATGCGTGAACATGAATTAGGAGCGATTGCAGGTTTCTTTTTTCTTTTTTAATGAGGTCTAGGTCCTGTCGGATTGTAAGTTACAATAAAGTTAATGAATAACTTCCGATCTTTCATGTGTCTAAGACATCCAATCTGTCCAATAGGTTTGTTGCATAATTAGGATCACCTTGTGGAAGCTAAAATTTGCCATATCCACTCATCAAGTGGGCCACACTTGTATCTTGCTATTTATTAGAAGTTACAAATTGTTTTTATGGTGTGGCCCACTTGACGACTTGATAGGGTTGATTTTCACTAGATGATCGTCATAGGGGGACCAACCTATTGGAAGGTGGATTAGATATGCACTTAGTAAGTTGGATGTCATCCACTGGGTGGAACATACCTTGATCTAACTAGTCCACCTCATTATTTCACTGAGTTTAAAAGTCTCTTTTCTATCATGGCGAGGTTCATGGGAGGCTTTTAGTTGATAAAGCCTAGGAATTGCTAGTTCATCCAATGTTGTCAAATGGCATAAGCGATCCTGTGCGATTGCATAAGCAATAACACATTTTTTTTTTTCAAAAACAAAAAAAATAGAAAAGGGAAAAATGGAAAAAAAATTGTAAAAGAATCTATAAAATTTAGAAAAAATTATGTAATTAGTAGAAGTGATTCAAATTGTTTTTTGTTATATATATATATATATACCTATTTCATTATCATTTGTGTAATTAGTACGTAACTTATATGAGTGAAGGTACACACTTGTATGAAGACATCTGCTAATTCACTAACAAGTAACAAATAACAACTCATTAAAAATATAGAAATTTTATTGATAAATGATAACTTGATTAGTTACTTCCCTTGATGTATAAATGGTACAAAGTACAAACAACAAACTAAGTAACAATCTAACATAGTGAAAAAAGAAAAAAAAACTACCACTTACAATTAAAATTTACAGTTTACACCTACTAGTTTTTACTTACAACTAATGTCACTATATATATTGATCCCTCTTCCATTGTGACATATCACGACCACCATCGATGTCATCATTATCGTCGGAGTCATCTCTTTCTCCAATGTATATTTCATCTTTTACTGTTTTTTTTAATTTTTTATTTATTTATTTTTATTTATTTATTTATTTTTAAATCACGGTTCGCACAAGTTGCTCATCCATGTCCAATGGTTGATTATCTTCTTCTTGTATCTCTTTAATTTCATTCTTATCTTCTTTGCCTTGAATGCAGCTAGACCTCGTCCTACTGCCTGTCCTTCTTCTCTGCCTTTGACTTGAAGAACCTTCTCTAGGTGCCAATTCAAATGCAACATCTTCGACTTGGGCCCATGTTAGGTCCTCGCATGCAAACACGTGATCATCTGTATCTACAAGCTACTCACTATCCGTCTCTAAATCATCTAGGCAGATAGGATCATAAAAACCATGCTTTTATCACCTAAACTAAAATCATTCTTGCAGTTTTTTATTGTACTGGACGAAGACCAAGTCATTAAGTTCCCTTTGTTTAATGGAGATCACATGGGGCACCCCATCTCTTACCTGTAATATTTAAGATGGGCCTTTAATCACGCTCTTTATGGTTGAAGTAGTCCATGATTTTGTTTCTAATCCTCTCCATTGCATTGTAGATGTATCCCATGGGTGACTTCTCATCATTGTCCACCAATCACAACACACTTATTAAGGGCTTCAACAATTTTAGTGCCATTAGCAGTAGTGTCCAAAATGACTTTGAGAGGATGGTTTGTTGGGCTAACCTTTCTTTGGTCTTCTTTGACCAAGATCCATTATTCCAATCGGTCGATATTACAAAGGTTCTAAGCTTAGATTTCTTTGAATATAACCTTTGTAGTGTTAAGAAGGCTTTTGTAAATCGGGTGACGACTGGATGAAACAAATTGCACTCAACATGCCCATGAGCTCTTATGGGTGTTGTGGTCTAGATCGCCTTGTCGATGTAGGTGTGGTAACATACAATTAACAATGTCCTCCTTGCATAACTGTAGTGTCATGCTTTTTTCGAATATGCATATTTGTATATTTCATGATTTTATTTCGGATATCTGGAGTAGCTTTTGGACATGCTTTTCTTGCATTTGATCGCAAGATATGTGCAAGGTGTTTCTTGTGTTGGCCACTGCCACCAAAATTTACAAACCGTCATAGATCACATACTATAGATGACCTGGGTCTAATAATATAAATGTATTAGAAGCTTCAAATGCGAGAGAGAGAGAGAGAGAGAGAGAGAGAGAGAGAGAGAGAGAGAGCAAGCCAAGCCACAAGCACAATCCTTGATCTTGATTCTACACTTGACTCGAATTCCTTGACCCTTAGTCTTTGCCTTCTTCAAGAAGACCAAGAGTGAGAGAGACTATGAGAGTAGAAGCACAACTTTTGCCTTAAAAGTAATTAGAGTGAGGAGAGAAAAGCATTTAGAATAATGCAAATAGGGGGGGGGGGGGGGGGATGTGTTGGTTTTGCCTTTTGATGGTCAATATCTGCCAAATTGGATGACTTTGAAATGTGCGTTCCTGACTGATCTTCTGTTGAATGTTTGCTTCGAGATTTCTCTCTTTAGAGCCTTTATCCGATTCTTAATGTTAAGATATTGTTTGGAATCATCAAGGGAGTTATGTCATCTTTTTCTCTCATCGATGTGGTGGTCTCCAATATTGAAGCGAAAGTTTTGGCCCTAAAAGATGGTAAAAAATGCTGTAGGGACTAGGGATGCCATACTTTCAAACCTTTTAATGGAATTAGACTCTTCTTGGAGCACTTGGTTGCTCGTCAGGGAATTGTCCCATGGCGAATTTATTACATACGAAGATCTATTGGAGGTTTAATGGAGGATCTTAACATGGATTCATGGAAAAATGTCATATGCAATATTTTAAATATCGACGTTATCGGCCGATATATCCCACGATATATCTTTTATCCCAACTGTGCGATACAAAACACATAGGTAGTGCCGATATATCCACATGTTCGATCCTGTGAGCATTTTCAATTTCCGATCCTTTTTTGGTTTAAATCAGTATCAAATGGTTATAAATCCATTGTTTTTTCATGTTTTGCATGAAAAATTATGGAGTTGGAGCTTTATTTTGATATCCATTGGTTCTTCATTTTCTCCATGTTTTTTTTTCTTTCTAAAATTTCCTTCAACTAGCTGTCAATTGAGACTAATTTTGAAATATTTAGGAGTATTTGATGAAATGATCATCACATACACTTTAATTTCGAAATTTGAGCATAGGTGGTTCGATTTGGGGAAAATTCAAAATTTCCTCACTTTCTCCCAAATTGGTTGCAATGCTGCACTCCAAAAATGAAATCGAGCATGTATGAGGGCTGATCTATATATTTGTCCTTACCAATTTTTGAAAAATAAAAATAAAAATTTTAATTAAAAATTAATATATATATATATATATATATATATATATATATATATATATATATATATATATATATATATATATATATATATATTGAAATTTCCCTTTAACCAATTGTCAATTGACACTAATTTTAAAGTATTTAGGAGGTTTGATGAAATAATCATCACATGCAGTCTAAATGTTATGCATGCAATTTGAATATAGTTGCATTAGTTTAGTCAGACAACACATAGCTTAGGACCTTATACAAAGGAAACCTATTATGTGCACTTCTTTTTTTGAGATGTTATGATTTAAAAGTGTGTATTAAGGTCTTTTTTTTTTTTAACAATCCTTTGATTTTAGTTTAAAAATTCAACCATTTTCTCGATTTTTCCCATGTTTCCTGAAAAGTGCGATAAATTACCTGATACAAATGATACATCCCGTGCGATAACCGAAATGTATCTATATCCCAAGGATGCGATACGTAACATGATACCAATATTTTGGCCGATATATCCCACGATATGTCTTGTATCCCACTTGTGCAATACGAGACGCACAGGAAGTGCTGATATATCCCACACGTTCGATCTAGTGTGCATTTTCAATTTTTGATCCCTTTTTTTAGTTGAAATTATGTTAAGTTTGTGTCAAATGGTTTCAAATCCATTGATTCTTCATGTTTTGCATGAAAACTCATGGAGTTGGAGCCTTAATTTCGATATCCATTGGTTCTTCATTTTCTCTGTGTTTTTTTTTTTCGAATTTTTCTTCAACCAGTTGTCAATTGAGACTAATTTCGAAGTATTTAGGAGTGTTTGATGAAATGATCATTGCATACACTCTAAGTGTTATGCAATCAATTTGAATATAGTTGCATTAGTTCACTCAGACAACATATAACTTAGAACCCTGTACAAAGGAAACCTATTATGTGTGCTTATTTTTTGAGATATTATGATTTAAAAGTGTGTATTAAGGTCTTTTTTAAACAATCCCTAAAGTTTTAATGAAAAATTCAACCATTTTCTTAATGTTTCCCCAAATTTCCCAAAAAGTGCGATAAATTACCCGATACAAATGATATATCCCGTGCGATAATCAATATGTATCTGTATCCCAAGGATGAGATACGTAACGTGATACCAATATTTCGAACACTGGTTGTTACCATTGTTTTTGTAATCATTATCACATTGTAATTCGTAAAGGGGTCTGAATTGTATCGTATCGTAAATCGTTAGATTTTTTTAGATTTTTATAAAACATGCCATAAAAAATATAAAATTTTTATATAAACAAAATATTAAAAAAACACATCAATCGTCCATTTTGTCATGAATATGCAAAACGCAAAAAAAATTTAGTCTAAAATTGTGATAAACTGTATACTAGATGTACGACGTATTATTGATTCATTGTCAATGTGTTGTATCATCATGTCATAATCAAGTTAAAAAAATAACCCTTTTCCCATCCCATGTACATTCAAGTTTTCTATATGATTAAGAAAATAACATTTCCCCTTTCCCATTTGCATGTATAATGTATTCCCTATTCACTTCTTTCTATAAGTCAAAGGAAATAAAAAGTCCAAACAAATATATTCTTTGTCGGCTACACCATCCTCATCATCAATGAGGTCAACATTATCAACATCATCTTCATTTGCAGAATTTGATTTCAAAATAAATTCATCTTCCTCCTCATCTACCACTTTTGCTTTTCCCTTCGCTTTACCTCGAATAACAAGTTTTCTAAGACCTACAAAATAGTTTTTGCAAACTTCATTATAATCTAAGACTATTAATTAATAGTTATAAAACTACAAAACAAAACAATTAGAACACGAGTCAGACCACGTCACCCATCCGGTGTTGATGTGGATCCGCCTACACCTTGCACATCCTCCTATCCTTTGGTAAAGCATTCATCTATGTCCATCCAGGTGGTTTCTGTAGGAAGTGCAGGATCCACTTTCCTCATGATCCATTCATCATTAGATTTCTTATCTGATAAGCATAAAGGATCAAACCCTTGGTCCTTTTCTCTCTTTGCATGATGGACTTCGAGTTGGAGATTATATTTTATGTAGACGAGTGTGTTCAATATTTTATTGCTCGAGTCTTTTTCTCTTCCTTGAATGCATCTGCAAGCCAATGAACGTAATAATATAAGGCTATTGGTCACTACATGGTGAATTCAAAAGTTGTTTAATGAATTCAATAATGTCTCACTCTCACCTGCTTAAAAGTGCTCCAGTTGCGCTATCAACCAGTAGCACTACATGTCAAACTTAAAATATGAATAGCTAACTTTTGCAATTCTGGACACTTGTCTCCGTAACTCTCCCATCGTAAACTTATAACACAATCATATATAATTATATAAACAATTGGCACACCATCAAGCTCAAAGAAGCAAAATAATTGCAAGTAAAATTACTTGTTTGCTTTGTCGTTCTAGTTAATTTTGTCATCTCCCTTCCAAATAAACCATAGGCATCAATGATGACCCTTTGCCTTGATTCCAGGACCACTCTTTCAATATAGTCATGCAAGACGATTTTAATCTCTAAATCCAGATGAAAATTGTCATCATACTAAAATCTAGGATTTAAGAAATAAGCCGCCACATGTAAGGGCCTACGCAACCTAAGATTCCACCATTGGTCTATGATTTTTCGTATGGCCGAATATTGCTTCTTCACCTTGCCCAAGTTCTTTTCTATAGCCTTTTTCGCCCTATCCATTGTTTCATAAATATATCCCTGTGACCGGCTTCTCATCTCAATCAACTAGCTATAACACCTTCACCAATGAGTGGTCTTCAAGCAAAACTTGATAGATGGCCAAGGTCCCGTATCCATTACGATACGGCCGTATCGGCCGATACGTAACGGTAACGGCCGACACCGTTACGCGATATGGGGTCGAAACGGCCGTTACAGAATTCTATGACCGTAACGGCTGTTATGGGCCTTGAAAAAAAAAAAAGAAAAAAAAAGAAGAAAACTTACCTTTTTTCCTTTATTTTCTTCTTCTCTTTCTTCTTCTTCTTCTTCTCGGGCAGTTGCGGCTGTGGCCCTGCTGCGGTTGCGGCCCTCTTTTTCTTTTTCTTCTTCTTCTTCTTCTCTCTCTCTCTCTCTCTCTGTTCTTTCCCTCTTTCCCTCTTTTTTCTTCTCTCTTCTTTCCCTCTTTTTTCTTTTTGGTTTCTCTCTCTCCTTTTTAATTTTTTTAATTTTTTTTATTTGCTGGCGTACACCACACCAGCTAGCTGCTGTAGGTACGTGTCACGCTAAGACGAGCGCTGACACTCCTCGAGCTCCGAGTTGTACAAACAGTTCAAAGGAGATCAAAGTTACATGGGCTCCACAGTGATGTATTTATTATATCTACACCGTTCATCTATTTTTAAATATCATTTTAGAGGATTACGTAAAAAATGAATTGTATCCAAAGATCGTCCGGACCACACCAAAAATAGCAGCGGAGATGATGATTTTCACTGTTAAACAATTCGTAGGCCCACCATAACATTTATTTTCCATCCAATCTGTTCATAAGGTCAAAAAGACCCGAATGAAGAGGAAAAACAAATTTCATATTGATCCAAAAGTTCTGTGATCCCAAAAAGGGTTTCAATGGTAGACGTTCAATCCCCCACTACTTCTTGCAGTGTGGTCCACTTGATAATTAGATTTGTATTATTTTTTGTGTCAAGCCTTAAGATGATCTCGTCAAATGAATGGACGGTTTAAATATAACACATACCTCATGATCAGACCCATAGGACCTACTGACATCAATACACAGGTACACCAGGCGGACTCTCTGGAGTTACGCAACACATTTTGTACACATGCCGTGTGGCCCCACCATAATGTATATATTTTATCCATGCCGTCCATCCATTTTGCCATATCATTTTAGGTCATGATCCAAAAAATTAGTAAGATCCAAATCTCAGGTGGACCACACTATAGGAAACAGTGGTTATAGAATGCTCACCATTAAAAATTTCTTAGGGTCCACTGTAATGTTTATTTTTCATCTAACCTATTAATTGGGTCACATTGACGTGGATGAAGGGAAAACACACATGTCAGCTTGATTTAAAACTTTTGTAGCCCCCAATAAATTTTTAATGGTGGACGTTTAATTATTGTTGTTTCTTATGGTTCAGTCCACCTGAGCTTTGGATGTGCCTCATTTTTGGGCTCATACCTTAAAATTATTTGGCAAAATGGATGGATGGTGTGGATATAACACATTCATCACGGGTGGGGCCCAAAAAACTTTGACACGTGTGCTACACTTAACAATCCAAGTCTCGCCTAATTCGGGCCCTTAAAAAATTGTACACGAGACATATATTAACTTAAAATTTACTAATTAAATTATGGACTGCAATTGCTAACTCACAATGCCAAAATCAATTTGTTTGAATAGTTTTAATTGTTAATTTGTGGACTTTTATTTTTTAAAATAAGGCCTTTTGATTTTTTTTCATGATTCACTATCCAATAAATGTCCACCAATTCATAAATGGGATAATGGCAATAAATTGCATGAATTTGAGCCTGATTTGGAGCATAGATTGGTCCTCCAAGTCAGCCCCAAATTGGCAACGCCATATACCTGAATTTAATTTCATTTTTTTAAAGAACTATTAGGAGAAATGATATCAAGTTATTAAGTATATAAATTAGATATTTAGAAAATTAAATATATGAATTTTGTAGTCAAATTCAGGTTACCTGGTTAAAAAATTAATCAGACAGTCCGATACAACTTCTCTCCAAAGAGTGGACCATTACACCACCATAAACATGTTCCAATTTATAAATGAATGCACATTTGGAATGCTTAGAATATTCCGGATTTAATTCATCTGTTTTTCATATTTTTTTGGCAAAAAAAATAAAAAATAAAAAATTGCACCGTCACGGGCCGTTACGCCCCCGTATCGCTGTTACACCCCCGTATCGGTATCGGTATCGGATGGCACCGTTACGCCAACCGATACCGATACGGGATACCTTGTAGATGGCCAAAAATCTACTTCGGCCAAAACTGTCTTAAACATGCTTACCCTTTGTGGTCTTGTAGATTTTGTTGTCTTCTCATTCTTTTGATGTAATCATCGACCTCAAGCCAATTCTATTTTCATGAATGCTTTCGAAAGTCAAGTAACACGTAGCAAAACATGTTACGGTCAGTCGAGTCAACTCCCTCTTTGCGTGCTTCCTCATTAAAATTTAAGATACAACAATGCTTGTAAATAGAGACCATTGTCGCCCTTGATTTCGCCACGGTCTTTGAATCAACTTGCAACTTTCCAATGTTTGTAAACGTTAAATCTATGCAATGGGCTGCACACGGGGACCAAAACAATGCATTCCTCTTTTCCATTAACATCTGACCCGCCTTCACATTGCTGGATGCACTATTTGTAACTGCCTGTACAACGTTCTCTTCACCCACTTCATCAATAATTGACTCGAGTGAGCCCAACAAATTGTCGATATTTTTTAAAATATCGGACGTATCAATAGATCTCAAAAATATCTTACCGCTTGGACTATTAACTAAAAAAATTGCAATCGACCGATTCACTCTATCGGTGCACCTATTTGACGTAATCGTGCATTCGGTTTTCCCCCATTCCTTCTTATAAACATCAATAGATTTCTTTATCGACTTAACCTCAATCTTCAAAAAATTATTGTTTACTTAGTTGATGTAGGACAATTAACAACTTGCTCTAAAAGCTCGAACTGATAGAGCATGGCGAATTAATCCTTTTATCTCATGGCCCAGGCCCCAAATCCATGGGTTAGGCCCTTGGCCAAACCCTCCTCGTGGGCCCCAAATCTTTGGGTTTCGCCCCCTCGTGGGCCCCAAATCCATGGGTTCCGCCTCACACGAGCCACCCGCCTCACACGAGCCCCAAATTCATGGGTTCCGTGGGCCACCAACCCCAAGCATGCCCCTGCATCCCACAAGCCACCCCACTCGAGCCCAGTGTGAAAATGCCCCCGCATTATTAGTGATATGATGAAAGCTTCAATCTTGACCCAAATGCAACATCTGCTTCCATCATAGGTGTGAAGAATGGGCTCTTAACAAGTTAAATGGTAGAGCATGTGCGTATAGGAAACGAGAAATGGATAGGCATATACCATCTCTATTTCCCTTCTTCCAGATTTTGCTTAGAGTGGCTTGTTGTTTTCCTTTTGGCCCACTCTTTCTTGCCATAAAATGATTCATTGTTATTATTATTTTTTTTTCCCACCACCTATTTCATCGACATCATCAATAATAGGAAGCCTTCCAACATCATAGGACATTTCTTTTTGTTCCTTCTTCTCACTAACATTACCATCCAATAAATTCTTAAAATTTTATGCTATCTCATCATGAACTTGGGGACATGCCGCAACATTCTTCTTCGTTCGGGCTAGGTGATTTTTCATTTGAAACACACCTTCCCACAAAAATTGCATCTTAGGTGGCGATTATTGTTCTCATCCATCTTTGAACAATAATCCCATGTAAGATTATTATCCTTAGTCTCTGATTTCTTTCCTTTCTCCAATGCTAATAAAGAACCAACACGGCAGCACACGAGTGACAAGCCTATTTATTAAGAATAAAAAACTATTTAGGCCCCACAAACATAAAGCAGTGTTCGAAATATTAGTACTGCTTTATGTATCGCATCATTGGGATACAAATACGTATCAGTTATCGCGTGGGATACATTGTTTGTATCGGGTAATTTATCGTACTTTTTGCAAAACAAGGGGAAAGGTTGGGAAAATGGTTGAATTCTTCAATGAAACGTAAAAGATTATTAAAAGGACCTTGACACACTTTTAAATCATAATATCTCAAAAAAGAAGTGCACATAATACGTTCTTTGTATAGGGTCCTAAACTATGCGTTGTCTAATTGAACTAATGCAACTATATTCAAATTGATTGCATAATATTTATAGTGTATGTGATGATCATTTCATCAAACAGTCCTAAATACTTCGAAATTAGTCTCAATTGATAGTTGGTTGAAGAGTAATTTCGAAAAAAATATATCTTAATAAATTTATTAATATTTTTAATTAAAAAATGATTTTTATTTTTCAAAAATTGACAAGGATGTAACAAATCAGCAGATCAACCCTCATACATGCTTGATTTCATGTTTGGAGTGCAACATTGCAAGCCATTTAGGAAATTTCGATTTTCCCCAATTTTCCTTGAATCGGACCACTTACACTCAAATTTCAAAATTAGATTGTATGTGATAATCATTTCATCAAATACTCGTACATACTTAGAAATTCGATTCAATGGACTACTAGTTGAAGGAAAATTTTGAAAAAAAAGGGAGAACGTGAATAACCAATGGATAACGAAATCAAACCTCCAACTCCATGATTTTTCATGGAAAACATGAAGAACCAATGGATTTATAACCATTTGACACTGATTTAATATAATTTCAACAAAAGAGGGATCCAAAATTAAAAACGCTCATCGAATTGAACATATGGGAAATATCGGCACTACCTGTACGTTTCGTATCTCACATGTGGGATGCAAGATATATCGTGGGATATATCGGGCGAAATCGTTAATATTTAAAAAGTTACATAGAAGATTATAAATTGATTAAAAATGAGAAATCTAGTGAAAATTTGAAATAAATGAGAAAACTTGTTGGAAAAAAGTATTTAGGCCCACAAACTTCAAATCTCACCACTATCTCTCAAAGGAAAGAAAAGTAGTGATATTATAATGTATGTGGAGGCGTAAATAGCTTTTAAACACAAAAGCCTTAAAAGAATTGCAAAAAATTGAAAAAAATTAAAAAAAATGAAAATATTCTTTTTCATTGGTTACTGTCGGGTTTTGGGTAAAAAAAATCGAATCGTACGATTTGATATGAATCGTACGATTCACGATACTATCATATGATTCAATATTGAATCGTACGATTCACCGTGTTTTGCGATTTACATGTACGATTCAAATCGTAAATCGTACGCTTTTAACATCATTGGTTGTAACAATCGTAACGCCTCGAAATCGGCGTTACGACCAATATCCGTATCGGTAATTGTTGTGACCATTATACCACTGTTACCAATACAGAATTTACCTTGGATCACAAGCGTTTTGCCACGTCAAATTTACATAGGAGGCAGCTTTGCCTTTTTCTTTTAAGCAATACACTTGTTGGCTACTAAATTTTCATTCATGGTCTTCCTCTCTTTTACAAATGCCCCTTGAGAAAAGATAATTTGGCCCAATTCCTCTCTTAGCCGAAGTGAGAGGCACTTTTAAGGATCTTGTATATGTTGATGACAAGACTTATCGGCAGGATGTCCCAAATTGGTTATGTATTGGTTGTAACGGCTGTGACCATTACACGATGCAGGACTGAATTCTCGAGGTTTGAAAAAAAGGGGCATAACGGCCTTTACATGGGCCGTAATAGCCGTTACCCCGTAATGTTTCACCTTCACAAAAAACCCCTCCTTCCTCTTATCTTCTTAAAAGTAAAAAAAGATAAGAAAAGAAAAAGAAAAAGAGTCATACCTCTTCTTGGAGTTCTTTTTCTTTCTTCCTCTCTTCTCCTCCTCTGCTAGTAGCATCTCTCTCTCTCTCTCTCTCTCTCTCTCTCTCTCTCTCTCTCTCTCTCTGTGGGTTTTGAAGACAGATGGAGAGAGACCGCCATATGCGTTTCTCTCTCTCTCTCTCTCTCTCTCTCTCTCTCTCTCTCTCCCCATTTATGAAGCCCCCCTCTCTCATTTCATTTACGAACCCGAGGAAGACTCAGATTGCATGGTTTAGTACGCCATGGTGGTGTATTGATGTGGCAAAGTTCTGCAGGCCCCACCATGATATATGTGTTATATCCACATCATCTATCCATTTTTCCTAATCATTTTAGGGCATGAGCCGAAAAATAAGGTAGATCCAAAGCTCAAGTGGACCACACCAAAAAAGCTGTGGGGTTTGAACGCTACCATTGAAAACTTCTTGGGGCCACATTAGTTTTGGATCAAGCTAATATTTGTGTTTTCCCATCATTTAGGTCTTTGTGACCTTATGAACAGGTTGGATGTGAAATAAACATCATGGTGGGCCCTAGGAAGTTTTCAACACTGGGCGCAATTGTCCTTACTGTTTTTGTGGTGTGGTCCACTTGAGCTTTGGATCTGTGTCATTTTTGGGATCATGACCTAAAATGATAGGGCAAAATGGATGGACGTTGTGGATATAACACATACATTACGGTGGGGCCCTCACAACTTTGCCACGTATCTACACAATTGGAATCCCTTTCTTTCCCTTTCTGTCATTTACGAGGGAAACCCCTCTCTATTTTCAATACAAAAGAAGCCCACGTGGCTTGTTTTCAGCCATTTTTTAATAGAGGTCGAACGAATTGGACAACAAGTTACAGTCCATCTTGGAGTTTCCCTTTCCATGGGCCCACTTTGATGCATGTGTTGTGTATCCACGTCGTCCATCTACTTTGCCAGCTCATTTTAGGGTATGGTCCTAAAAATGAGGTAGATCCAAATCTTAGGTGGACCACACCACAGGAAAACGGTGCTAATTGAATGCCCACCCTCAAAAACTTCATATTGCCCATTGTAATGTTTATTTGCTATCCAACCTAATGATAAGGTCACGTAGACCTGGTTGAAGGGAAAACACAAATAGTTGCTTGATCCAAAACTTTTTTTGTCCCAAAAAGTTTTTAATGGTGGGAATTCAATCCCTATTGTGTGGTCCACCTTAGATTTAGATCTGCCTCATTTTTGGGACCATGCCTTAAAATGAGTTGGTAAACAGGATGGACAACATGGATTTACAAAGTTACAACAAATATAATGAGGTGGACCCCACATTCAAGGCATCGCCCACTAGTGGTCCGCCTGAGATTTGGATTTGCCTCATTTTTGGAACCATGCCTTAAATGAGTTGGAAAAATAGATTGATGGCATGGATATATAACACATACATCAAGGAGGGGCCCACGTTCAAGGCCTCACCCACTAGTGGTCCACTTAAGATTTCCATCTGCCTCATTTTTTTACCATGCCCTAAACTCAGTTGGCAAAACAGATGGATGACATGGATATACAATATGTACATCGAGGTGGGCCCCAAGTACATGGCCATAAAAAAAAGTACACGAGGCATATATTAACTCAAAATTAACTAATGAAATTATGGGACCGTTGTTGCTAAATCACAATCCCAAAATCAAATTTGTTTGAACAATTTTAACTGTTAATTTGCAAACACTTGTTTTTTGAAATATGACCATTTGATATTTTTTGTTCTTCACTGTCCAATAAATGTCCACTGATCCATTAGTGGGATAAGTGACAATAGGCTACATGTACTTGAGGTTGATTTGTGTCATCGAGTGGTTTGTCAAATCAGCCCCAAATTGGCAACACTATTCACTCGAATCTAGTTTTAATTTTTTAAAAAGATCTATTGGGGAAATGATATCAAATTGTTAGGTATATGAATTACATGATAGGACAAAATAGTTCCTAGATTCTATATGTTGAATTGAAATGTATGCGAGTTGCTAGGTATGTAATACACCAATACTATAAATAATAGTAAAACCTGCAAATATGAAATATTTTGGTATTAAATTCATTCTAATAAGTTTTTCATTGATATTATGTAACTAGAAAAATTAAATATAAAAGGTTTGCAGTCAATCCAAGGTTGTCTGATTAATAAATACATCAGACAGCCTGATACAACATTCTCACCAAATAGTGGACCGTTACACTACCATAAACATGTTCAAAACAAAAAATGAATGCATATTTGGAATATATATATATATATATTGGATATTTTACCAGAATTTTTCCAGCAAAAAAATAAAATTAAAAATTCAACTGATACAAGGGTGTATTGGCCGTTATGCCCCCCATATCGGCTGTTATGCCAATACTCCGCATCGTTAATGGTGGCGACTGTTACGGTCACCATTATCGATATGGAACATCTTGCTTATTGGTCTAAAGTCCTCCTAGCATATCGCCTCTTCTACTTTAGGGACAAGTGTAAGAAATGTTGCATGTATGCTTTAATTAATATTTCTTTGTCATGAAATTCGCTCGTAATCCTCTTTGATCATTTCTAGTCTTGGAAGTAGGTTAGAAACCATCTAGTCCTGGCATCTTGTTCCCATCCATCAGCCCATTGATAAATGAACTTGCTCTTCATCGAAATGTCTCTTGAGCCATTCCCAAGTCCTATCCTGAGTGATATGCTTAAAGGATACCTCATCAAGAGTCAGTTTCAGGAACCTTTCTTTGGAACACAGACAAGCATAGAATTCAATGATCTTTTCTTTAATTTGAATGGCATATTCCACAACTGTTCCTTGAACATGGCTTTGTAGATATGATTCTGTTCATGCCTTCCATTTTCTATCTTGTGGGAAAAAAGTATTCTTCCTCCTGCTACAAGGCTCTCAATGTCTGTATCCATGCCACCTCCTTGAGCTCTCCATACCCTTCTCTTTCCTCCATTTGCGTGCCTTCTACCATCCTCCCTGATCTTCCTATCTCAATTTCTTTCCACCGTCTTCCCCAAAATTCATTTTGGTCCAATCCTTAAGTTTCCCTTTGTAGAAATGTTTCTTTATCATGATTTTAACAAAGACTCGTTGAGATGGTTCTTCTCTTGCTTTAAGTGGATGAGATTAGCTGGTTGTCAAGGTGAGTATGAAGGTTTTCCTTTGTAATAATTCTAACAGGGAAACTTTGAGATGATTTTCTATTGCTTTTAGTGTATAGATTTTTCTGTGTAATCATCACAATCTGTGCCAAACCTGGCACCTCTGTCAAATTGTGTTATGATCATATTGGTCCAGCAACTGTGTAGCTATAAAAGAATAGACTGCTTCTTCTGCTTCTATGATTTATGATAATCACAAAATCTGCACTGTACTGTTGGTAATCTACATTCACTTATTATTTAGCTACTCTCTTTTTAATTTTTGTAGAATTTGAGTCATCTCCAGTCCGTTGTCTGGTTTCGCAAGTAACAAATGCTGTCTGTGGGGCAGAGTTCACCGTGTGGCTATCTTCAGTTGAAGGAGCTTCTATACAGTATGGTTTGCAGAATTTTCAGTCTTAGAAAACTTTCAAACAAATGATTTAGTTGTTGATTTGCAAAATTTTGGTGGTATGCAGAACCGCCGGCCTTCCACAGTATGGCCAACTTGGACATGGAACTGATAACCAGGTAAATCATCTTATGAAAAAAAACTTGTCTGTTATTATCATGGTCTTATTGTTATGTGAATCATGAAAGAGTTTTGTAATAACTTGCAGTATAATCTTAAAGAAGGTTCGGTGAAGCTTGCTTATGAAGCCCAGCCTCGCCCACGGGCAATAGCTTCACTTTCCAGCAAAACTATTATCAAAGTTGCCTGTGGAGTAAACCATACAGGTCCATAGCATCCTCTTTCTGTGCTTCTACAGGCCAGTGTGTTTATTTTCATTTGGGGTAATATTGACCCAACTGTTGTTGCTCTACTTTGTGCATCCAGTTGCTGTGGATTCAAGTGGCTTTGTTTACACGTATGTTTCCCTAACCTCTAGTAATTTCTATTTCAATTTTAATGCATCATGGAGATCACATGCAAGTTTGTAGAACATTTACTACCAGTTTATTGCTTGTAAGTTAAATTACTGGTTAATTTTGTAATGTGGTGATCTATTACAAGAAAGGAATAACTGTTGCTTCAGTAATTCCTCTACCCTGATCTCTAGGGTTGTTAGCTCAATTAAGAGGGAGGTGGCAGAATGGTCACCTTGCCTCCCGATTAGTGACCCAGGTATTTTGCTTCCCTCTTTTGGGTGTTAGCAGGTTTCTCCTGTCCTCTTTTCCGCCTTTGGTGGCTTTCTAATAAATTTTTGTTGCTCTTAAAAAAAATAAAAATAAAATCTGTTTGTGGGCCATTGCTTGAAATTTTACTTCTTAGGAAATATTTATCTTTTGAAATTGCCTAGTGAACCTTGCATCATACCTAGTCCAGCATCCTTGGTGGCTTGCTTTGGTATATCGGAAAAAGGGGGAAAGAAAACCGTGGACTGGAGATCTGGTTTATCGCTTGCTGATCTGTTATCTGTGATAAACTGAATGCATCCGTAGCTGCATGAACCTTCTACCAAGGTGTTGTATCTAGACAACATATCCCAAGGTGATGGGAGTGTGGGGCCAACGTATCAAATTGGATTGTCTAATTGATGGTCTGATTGAACTTTGGGAAAATCCAATCAGATCTTCCAATTAATGGTCTAATTGGACTGTGGGACCCACTATTCCAATTGGATAGTGCTTTTAGTTGTTTGATTGACCTATGGGGCCTACAGACCTTTTATGTTCAAACTTGCTTAGCTAGTAACACGTGGTGCTTTCGTTGACTTGGAAAAATGGTGTGTGCAAGGCCTACTCTTTTAGTAATAAAGAAAAGTCATGTACAAAAAAGAAGGGTACATAAATACTTATCTCCAAAGAATCCAAACAAAGCAACTAACATCAAGTCCTAGTATCAAAGTGACTAGTGGAATCCAAAAAGAAACCCATCCTATTCCTAACAGATGAAGAACAATACAAGCCAACGAAAAAAAAACAATTGCTTGGGGAATCATGACCCCGATTTGCTAGAGAATCCACAACTTTTGTTTATTTCTCTTTCCTTCTGTGTGTGTGTGTGCGCGCGCGTGCGCCTATATGCATGCATGCAGAGGCCTAGTTTCCTGTGAACTAGGCCATGAATAAGGTAAGTGTGAGCAAAGGGATGCGTCGCTTGGAGCCCCACTGCGATGTGTTTCCAAAATCGACCATCTGATGCATCAGCCAACGTTAGGCCTATGGCCTAAAAATCAGCTACATCTAAGATTTAGGTGGACCACACAAGCATAAACAGTGTGCAGGGGTACACTTGCCCTTCAAACTGTTTTCCTTGGTGTGGCCCACATAAGTCATGGATGGGCCTAATCACAATGGCCCTAGGCATAATGTTTGGTGAGGCAACTAATGGTGGGAGTAGATTTCAGATAATCATCATGGTAGGCATTGTAAAAAATCAGGGGTGGACATCCCTCTCCCAACTATTTCCTTTGGCGTGGCCCAATTGAATCACAAGTCACCCTATTTTTTGGGCCCCGGGCCTAGTAGTGAATGGCACAACTGATGGTCAGAGTGGTTTTACATAATCATCATGATGGGCCCCATAAAAATCAAGAATTGGTGTCCCCCTTCCAACCGTTTCCTTTGGTGCAGCCCACTTAAATTACGAATTTGCGTGGATTTTGAGCCCTAGGCCTAAAATGCAGTAACACACCTAATGGTCGGAGTGAATTTTGGAAATACTTCGCAGTGAAGCCCACCTGAGCCACGCACCCCATTGCTCGTATGTAAGGCCATTTATGGTCTTGTTTGTAGGAGAAATTTCTGTGTGTGTGTGGGGTGGGGGGTTCTATGAGGTTGACCTCATGGGAGCCTCCCATGAGGACTAGCTCTCTGGGCCCCATCGTGATATGTGTTGGACATCCACATTGTGCATTTGGTGGGTCCCCTCTAGGTTATGGGATATCCCAATTTGAAACCATGTGAAATCATGCCTTAAAAATCTGAATGCACTTGGTGGGACCCACCTAACTTTTGGAACGGCCTGAAATTTGCCTGACCCCTTGTCCAAGTGGGACACACGATAGATGGGTTGGATGTCTGAACCATATCTCAGTGGGTCCTATGAACAGTCTGGAAGGTTTCAAATGGTAGGCATCCACTCTCAACTATTGTGTGTGTGGAAAAAAGGTGCTATGAGTTCGACCTCTGGGAGCTTCCCATGAGGTCGACTCAATGGGCTCCACCATGATGTGTGTCGAACATCCACCCCATCAATCAAATGCACCTTTCTTCCCATGAGGTGGACATCTGTGTTCTCCACCGTGTGATGTATGTCAGACATCCACCCTTCCATGGTGGGCCATGAGCCTAAAAATCAGGCCAATCCATAACTTATGTGGGCCACACCACATACAACAGTTGAGAGTGAATGCCTATCCATTGAAACCTTCCTGATTGTTTCTAAAGCCCATTGATATTTGGTTCAGACATCCAGCCCATCCATTGTGTGTGTTCCACTTGGACGAGGGGTTACACCAAATTTCATGCCATTCCAAAACTAAGGTGGGAGGCACCAAGTGCTTATAGATGTTTTAGGCATGATTTTACATGGTTTTTGATGGTGTGGCCCACGTGAGTTCCTAGTACAACTGATTTTTGAGACATATCATAACCTAGAAGGGACCTGCCAATGCACGGTGGGGCCCATAGAGCTTGACTTCATGGGAAGCTCCCATAAGGTTGATCTTGTATTACCTTTTCCACATGCGCGCGCGCGCGCACACACATGTATATATATCAGTGTTTTAAATGGCAGTAGTGTGATGCGTAGCGCTCAACCCTCTATAGCGTGTAGTGTAAATACGTAGCGTGTAGCGAAAGCTGCACGATACTTCTATTTTTTAATTAAAAAATCAGACAAATATAGTAAATAGTGAAAAAAAAGGAAAAAAAATATAAAAATGCCTAAAAGATGATTCATTTTATCAATTATAAGCATGTTCAAAAAAGTCATTAGTTATCATTTATCAAAAGCCAATCCACGTATATAAGCCAAATCAAATAATTATCACATCAACAACTTTCTAAGCAAATCACTTTAATTAATAATGTCTAATTGAAACTAAAATTATGAAAAGAAATAAAAATCTCATAGGTTAAAAGTGTCAAGTATAATACAAGTGTCACATTCCTCAACATTAGAAACAAAGAAAACGTGAAAATAATAATAAAAAAATAAAATAGTAAAAAAAATACATTGTAGCTTATACTATGGATGCTACGCGCTACGTAGAGCGTACGCTACAGGGGATTTACGCTATTTGGGATGCTACGTAGCGCTACGCCCACGCTACGCTACGTAGCGCACGCAACCGCTACGCTACGGGTGCTATTTGAAACACTGATATATATATATATATATATATATATATATATATATATATATATATATATATATATATATATATATATATATTTGTTAGAAAACAAAAGAGCCATTCCATCACTAATTTTCTTCAGTTATTGCCACCAATGTGAAGCTGCCTAATATTTAAAAGAACATGCATGAAGCATCGCAATTAGGCCATCAACACTCAGAATTGCTTTCCATTTCCACAAACTTCAATAGCATCAAATGCCATGTTGCAAGGCTCTCAACTCAGCAATTAGACTAGAATAGTTCTTATAGAAATGAGAAAAAACTGAAACAAAAGCCCCGTTGGCATCTTGAAGAATCCATGTCCTCTAAATAACTGGGGTTTTCCTAGATGCACCATCCACGTTTGGCTTAAAGCTACCTAGAGATGGTTCAGACCCAACAACATGTGTTATTCTCCCTTTTTAATTCCATGGACCTTAATATGGGAACAGCCCATCTACAACTTTTGAATGAATGGGCACTCTTTCTCAAAGGTTTTCAAGCCTTTGCATCACCTTGAAACCATCTTTTTAGAAGGAATCATAATGCAATAAGAGAAAATAATGTTTCTCTTGGAAGCAAGCCACTTGAAAAAAAAAAAAAAAAACCTCTAATACGTACTTGTCCTTAATAATCTCTCAGAAGTTAGAAACGAATCCTCCTGAGAAACTGTCTGGACCATTCCTATTGATAGATATATAGCTTGGAAAATTTCCTCCTCAGTTGGAGCAAGAAGCATCCTATTATCCCCTTCTGACTACAACTCCAAAACAAGCTATTTTCCCTTATTCTTAGCTGCCTCAGAAGAAAGCAGATTTGTGAAAGAAAACCACCATTGTATACTAGATATCATCTAGATGGTCAATCTAATCACCATTGTTGGATTTGATTTTGTCGATCATCACTTCCCTTGTACTATTTAGGACTGAAATGTGGAAAAATCGAGTATTCTGGTCTCCTCTTTAATTTACATTTGTCTGGATGTCTAAAGCTTATAATTTCCTCTTGGAGGAGATCCTCGTCAAGATTCTGCTTGGCTTCCAAAAGAGCATCCCTTTTAACATTGGAGTTGTCAATTTCTCAACAAAACTCCACTGCTAACACTTTATCTTCAGCATCTTTGACATTCTGAAATATTTCATCTAGATGTTCCTTGTTCCAAGTCTTTATGGCACCTTTGTGGCGCCTTAATTTCATATTTAAAGCATAAACTGCCACTCCATGAACTGGTTCTAATATGCAGATGATACTCTCCTCTTTTTTGATGCGAACCTAACCTCTGTGGACAACCTTCGAAAAATTACTGTTTGCTTCGAGGCAGTTTCAGGATTGAAGGTTAATGTTGCTAAGTCAGAAATGCTTGGAATTCACATCAGTGGCCAAGACCTTGTGCCTTTTGCATGTTCTTTTGGATGTAGGATTGCAGATTTCCCGATGACATACTTAGGTCTCCCGTTGTGTATTGGTAAGCCTCCTATTCATCTGTGGGCCAAGGTTATTGAAAGAATAAAGAGGAAGCTTGCATCTTGGCAGACTTGCTATCTCTCTTATGGTGAACGAATAACTCTGATGAAGACAACTTTCGCAAATATGCCGATATACTTTCTCTTGCTTGTCAAATGTCTGAAAGCGGTTTTGCACAGGTTAGAAAAGATGAGAAGTGCTTTATTTTGGAATGGTTCTATGGGGGGACGAAAGTTTCATCTCCTCAAATGGGAGGAGGTGTGTAAATCTGTTGAATTGGGAGTGGTGGGCATCAAAATTTTAGAGAACATGAATGCTGCTCTTCTCGACAAATGGATTTGTAGGTTTGGAGCTGAGCAGGGGAGGCTGTGGAGGGAGCTTATAGCAAATAAGAACAGTACAGAGCGTTGCGGTTGGTTTGTTCATTGATCCTCTTTATATAGAGCCTCATCCATTTGGAAGGCAATTGCAGCAACGGAGCACTTAGTACAAAGAGTGGCTGCTTTCTCTCTTGGAAATGGGTGTCATATTAAATTCTGGGTGGATATTTGGTGCGGGGATAGAGCATTACAAGTGCTTTTTCTAAGACTGGCTCGCATTGTTTCTGACCGGTTCATGTCACTCACAGATTGTGTCTCCATTTGTGAAGGCTCCTTTGTTTGGAATTCGCCTGGTCGCAGGAATTTGACGGACACTGAAACAGAGGAGCTGATGGGTTTGTTAGAGTGCTTAAAAAATCTTATGCCTTCTCCTTGGGTTTCTGATTCCGTGGTTCGGAAGGCTCACTGATCGGGCAAGTTTTCCGTAAAATCACTATACAATATGATTGCCACAACCACTATTCATCGTGTCCCGCCTCATCCTTTCCACTATTAGTTTTATGGTGCCCCTCCCCGTGTTGTGGTTTTTGTTTGGTTCGTGGCAAGGAGGAGGATCCTTACCATCGACAACCTTCAAAGAACATCCCTCATTTTGCCGAATGTATGTTTGATGTGCATGCAAGATGCGGAATTGATTGATCATCTCTTCATTCACTGCCCGTTTGTGATGAAGATCTGGGACTATATTTTTGTTTTGTTTCGCACTATGTGGGTGATGCCGAAATCAGTGTAGGATCTCCTTTGAGACTGGCATGGGGGAGGAAACGGGAAATCAGAAAAAGTCAGATGGAAGCTCCATATTATGGCACTCATGTGGGTTGTTTGGGAGGCAGGGAATGCTTCTTGTTTTCGAAATCAATTTTTGTCGGTTGAACAGGCCATTGGTAGGATCAAAGGCCTTCCTTCCGAATGGGCAGATTTTGTAACTTCAGCCTAGGTTGGGTTGGGGATCTTTCATTTTTCCTGTATTCCTTCTCACCTTTTGGCATTTTGTCAATAAAAGTTACTGTTACTTCTAAAAAAAAATTTTGTAGGTGATGTAACTGCATATTTGGAAACTTGAGTGGCTTTGGACCACCCCCAGAAATATTTCTAACCTGAGGTGCTTTAATGAATACTTTATCTGACCAAGCCCCAACACAGTTTCCCCCTTTTTGATTATTTGACCACGTGCATGTACCATCTTCAACGCCTACATTTATGAGACGACAATGTCTCACTGTTTCTTGGAAATCAGACATTGTTTCTTGTCATCAGGGTGCTTACCTCCCAACTTCTCACCTGCATTAAGAATTTCGTTGGAATCTCCCCCTAGTATCTGAGGCTTTGACAAGCCTAAAGAGAATCTCCTACATTCTCCCAAAGCAGTCCCCTTCCACTATCAAATACAAACCACTGACACAAGGAATGATTCTGCCATTTAAGTCCGAATTAAATACCACAGTTAAATACTGATATGAGCCATCAACACTTTACACCTGAATTGTGTGCTTTCAGAGAAAGCCAAATCGTAGCATCAGAATCCTTATTAGCTATCTCAGCCTGTATGCTTATTTGCCAACGTTTTTTTCTTCTTCTGAAATTCACATTACCAATCTTTTGCTCCATAACTGATACAAACTGAATATTCATCATCAAATTCTCTTTTAATCTATGGATGGAGGGACCATTCCCAACACAGTACATTCAGCATATGGGACCTAGATCTTGGTGTTCTCACTGGCCCAGCTACTGAGTTGTTCCTATTCTTTTTTCTTTGTAGAAGCCTTGGCATGATTCTCTTCCAATTCTTCAGCTACATCTGGATATTCAGTAAACAGAGTAGTGTCTGGAGCCTCAGCTGCCTTTGCCACATGTGGGCTTCAGACGCTATTCCATCCAATTTCTTCTCATTAGGATCTTTCTTCAATTGTTCATCTGAAACTCGAAGATTCAGATACACTGACCAATCTTCATCTGCTGATTCTTCCTAAGAAGATTTCTCTGAACCATGTGATTCAGAAAAATCACCCTGATCAGATGACCCCTGATTGAGATGGGTATTTTCACGGCTTGCTACAGATTTTAGTCTCAATTCTCTTCTGAGGTGATGTTCGAAAGCTATGCAATTCAGAAAACATTACATGTCTGTCCTTTAATGCCCATTCTTTTG
Organism: Magnolia sinica; assembly: GCF_029962835.1. Lineage (NCBI taxonomy): Eukaryota > Viridiplantae > Streptophyta > Magnoliopsida > Magnoliales > Magnoliaceae > Magnolia > Magnolia sinica. Next base: position 108,685,041 of record NC_080574.1, on the reverse strand, counting down.
CTTCCGATGTGCCTACCAAAGTAAATCAAATCACCCAAGATGAATTTCCTGCTTCAAGGAACTTCTTACCTTCTGTAGAGTTGATGTATACGAGGCCATAGCTATGGTGTAGAGTCATGGTTTTGTTGATAAAAGACTTTTTTTCTTTGAAGTCTGTTCTGGGTTAATTTCAGGGTGTGGTGCTTCTTTTCTAATATTGTGCTGTGATGCCCTGGATCTATCTTCTAGAGTGGTATGATGCCCTAGATTTATTCTTTGTTTATTTCTTCTTCTATTTGTTATCATCAATTCTTGCACTTTTTTCCTCCCTTCCTACGTTCAAAATCCATGGTAAATGCCAAAATCCAATACATACAATCCCAATTGTATTACTTTCAATTGAGGCTCAAATTCTTATTACCTTCAAGATCCATGGTCAAAAGGTGTCCTTCTCGCTTCGAACTTCTGCTCCTGCTCCTGTTTCCTAAGCTTTTACGCTAATGTTTTGAAACAGATACCCTCTTCTAAACCCAAATCCTCTCCCTTTTTCCTTCAGGCAATTAAGGAATGCATTTTTATTGTTTCATGCTTTGTGCAACTAAGGAATGCGTTGTTAGTGTTTCATGCTCTGTGCAGCTAAGGAATGCATTTTTAATGTATCTTGACTGTATCTCAAACCGTTCATGTCACCTTAATTATGTTTTTTAATGCTTTGTTTAGATGCCATCATCATTTTGTTTAAATGTTGTATACAATATTGTTTTTCTTTTCTTCTGCATTCCTCATTCTTTGCTTCTTTTTTTGTTGTGTATTCAGGTGGGGATTTGGTGGCTATGGAAGGTGTGGATGTTAGCAACTGTTTTGTATTCCTTGCTCTACATGCACGGTGCTTGGTGTGATCCCCTAAAATATACAAGACCAGGGGATGGATACAGCTATTTCTTGCCTGTCACAGTACTGGTATTTTTTTATCATGTATTTTGTTTATATGTAACTGCTTGAATTGGTGCCTTATATAGGCTGGGACATAGAGAGCAGAAGGATGAGTGGGTTCCTCGTCTTGTTGAAGTCTTTCAAAAGAATAATCTTCTACCTCCAACTGCCGTGGTTTCAGCTGGTTCTGTTAATTCTGCGTGTACTGCTGGTATGTGTTTGTTTCTCCAGTCCTGAAACTTTTATGATGAAAAGCCCTGGTTACTTTAATTTTACTTTGTTTGATTGTGGATCTTATCTATTGCTTTTCCTGAATTATTTTTACTTTCTTGCTGCTCATCATCATCATTATCATAGCCTTATCTCAGATTCGGGGTTCCTTTTCGTGCTGTCATACAGTGGCCTTTTTCTTATATTAGTCAAGTTATAATTGCTCATTAGATTTTAAGTACGAACTCATGATCTATATTTCCTTTCCAAATGTCATTGTCTCTAGAGTTGTAAGCAATGTTTTAAATATCGTTATCACTTAATGTATCACACCCTTGGGATACGGATACATATTGGTTATCGCAAGGGATGTATTGGTTGTGTTGCGTAATGTATCTCTGTGGTTGGGAGACATGGGAACATTGGGAAATTGGTTGAATTTTTCAATGAAACTTCAGGGATTGTTGAAAAGACATCAATACACACTTAAAAACCAAAACATTACAAAAAAATTGCACATAATAGGGGTTTCCTTTGTATGGGGTCTTAATATATATGCTTTCCAAGTGAACTGATGCAAGCATATTCAAAGTTTATTCATATAATTTATGAACATAAGAAGACATGTATGGAAACATAAGCAATACATTCAAAAGCAAAAGAAGAATCACTAGATCAGGTTATATACTTGTTTAATTTTGTGTTTGGATACAAAGATTACAATTGATTTGCGAGAAATTGAGAAATTTCGAAAAAAGAAATTGAGAAATTTCGATTTTTCTCAATTTTCCTCAACTTGACCCATCTCCCCTAAATTTCGAAATTGAAGTTCCAAATCCATGATTTTTCATTAAAAATATGAAGAATCATAGATTTGTAACCATTTGACACTAGTTTAACATGATTTACAACAAAAACATAGATCGAAAATAAAAAATGCTCACTAGATCAAATAGATGGGATATATTGCCACTACCTATACGTTTCATATTGCACAGGTGAGATACAAGATATATTGTGGGATATATCGACTGATATTGTTGATATTTAAAACATTGGTTGTAAGTACTCTATTGGATATTGTAGTCCTAAGCTCCCAGGGATCTAATTCAGCTTGTTGGTTGTTCTTAGTGGGCAAATGTTTGTTGCTGGATCTTTCTAACTAGGTGCCTCTCCTGCTTCAGATCCCTGCATATAGGGCCCAAAACTTATTATTTAAAGATAGAGGGACTCGAAAGTCTCCCTAGCAAACAATAATAGTGAGGGATTTAGAGTGGTCTTCACCTTGCATTCAGACTTCATAGTCATAAGGAAGTCACCTTAGGCATAAGAAGCTTAGGCACATGTAATTGCTCTAGTACTTTTGTGGGGCTCTCTCTCTATATGAACATTTGGAGGACCTTGCTCATGGCTTTATGATGTTTGGGAGCTCCCAATTTGAGATTTGAGCTGCTGTGTTCTGAAGTCGGGCTGGGAGATTGCAACACACTTAAGCCTTCGTCTGGAGATGTTGAATCGAGTGATGTACTGGGTTTGTAAATGGCGGCTGGGTTGGGGTGGGGAGTAAATGATTGTAGTTGATGAGGTTTCTATCCCTTTCCACGACACATCTATCCTAACTTATGACATTTAAGAACCCAACCTTTTAGTGGCATAACCCAAGAGGAGTAAGTCCATGGAACAATGCCGCTATTGTACGTGAAACCCAAGATAAGAGGTGTTTGTGCTGGGAATTACACTAAGTGTCCTGCTTGAAAGACTGCAATGAACAAAGTAGGGATTGAACTGTCATGATCATTAGGTTCATGCATTATGAGTTATCTAGTCCCCTGAAAATTACAAATTGATGCTTCATGCTGGTACTATTGGACCTGGAAAGGCAATAGGACCTTGCTTTAGAGGAGCTAACAGTGACTATTGGTTCCAGCAATAGTTGCACGATATGTGAAGCAAAGCAATCAAAACATATATTTGTGTTCATATCATTTGAATAAGTTCATAATTGCCAAAATGAGTTCATAATTGCCAAAACGAGTTCATACCATTTGAATGATAGAACAATTCAGTTTCAATCAAGGTATTCAGTAATGGTAACAGTGATCGTAACAGCCAACCTTATGGCCGTTTTGATATGGGTTGTGTTGGTCATTATAGCCTCTGTAATGCTTAAACTTTTTTAATAAAAGGAAAAAGTATCAGCCTTATATCAGTCGTTACAGGCTAGAAACAACCAATAGAGGCCTGTTATAGGCAATGTTTTAAATATTGACGACATCGGCCAATATATCCCACGATATATCTTGTGTCCCACCTGTGCGATACGAAACACATAGTGCCGATATATCCCACATGTTCGATCCGGTGAGCAATTTCAATTTTCGATCTTTTATTATTTTTTATTTTTTTTTGTTGAAATTATGTTAAATCAGTGTCAAATGGTTATAAATCCATCAATTCTTCATTTTAGCATGAAAAATCATGGAGTTGGAGCTTTGATTTCGAAATCCATTGGTTCTTCGTGTTCTCCATGTTTTTTTTTTTTTGAAGTTTTCCTTGAGCCAGCTATCAATCGAGACTAATTTCGTAGTATTTAGGAGTAATTGTTGAAATGTCATCGCATACACTCTAAATTTGAAATTTAAGTGTAGGTGGCCTGATTTGGGAAAAATTGGAGACAATTCAAAATTTGCCCAATTTCTCCCAAGTTGCTTGCAATGTTGCACTCCAAACATGAAATCAAGCATGTATGAGGGCTGATCCACTGATTTGCCAAGTCCTTGTCAATTTTCGAAAAAAAAAAATTTAATTAAAAATTAATAAAATATTATTAAAAAATATTTTTTTTTGAAATTCCCTTCAACTAGCTATCAATTGATACTAATTTTGAAGTATTTAGGAGTGTTTGATGAAATGATCATCACATACACTCTAAATGTTATGCATTCATTTTGAATATAGTTGCATTAGTTCAGTCAGACAACGCAGAGCTTAAGACCCTATACAAAGTAAACCTATTATGTGCACTTCTTTTTTGAGATGTTATGATTTAGAAGTGTGTATTAAGGTCTTTTTTAACAACCTCTAAAGTTTCATTGAAAAATCCAACCAATTTTCCAACGTTTCCTTGTGTTTCCCAAAAAGTGTGATAAATTACTTGATACAAACAATATATACCGTGTGATAAACGATACGTATCTGTATCCGAAGGATGCGATACGTAAGTAACGCGATACTGATATTTCAAACATTGTTTATGGACCTTTTTTTAATTTTTAATTTTTTTAATAGTTGGTAGTTATGGCCCCATATTGTGTAATGGGCACCACCGTTGCAGTTTTGTAATGGCTGTTACACTCCTAATGTAACCTTGTTTTTTAACACCATGGTTACAATTAGTGTTCTTGTTATTGGTGACCATCAATATTATCACCAATAATATTGGTATTACCAGTTGGGTGATACCGAAACCCCCTCGAGCAGTGTAATGGGCACCACCGTTGCAGTTTCGTAACAGCTGTTACACTCCTAATGTAACCTCGTTTTTCAACACCATGGTTACAACTAGTGTTCTTGTTATTGGTGACTATCAACATTATCACCAATAATATTGGTAGTACCAGTTGGGTGATACCGAAACCCCCTCGAGCAATGTCATTTTTAGGAATAGGCAATATGTTGATATCTCACTTATCACTACAATATTGCTTAGTGCCCTTCATAAACCCTCCTATGTATCGATGATATTATTGTCGACACCTCTTGATATCAGGAAAGGGGGTTTCTTACATGGATAAATATCAAAAAATCGAGAAAAAAAAGAAGAATAAGAGGGATTTTCGAGATTTTTTTTTTTTTTTCGTGGGATCTTGTGGGGAACTTGATTTTGACCATTCATCTTAAGCATTGTGAATAAAATCCATTTATTAGGGTAGAAATCGATGCTTGAAAGCTTTGTGGGCTGAAACACTTGTGGTATATAAAGTTGGAGAATTTGTGTTTTTTTCTTCCTTATTGCATGGATTTCACTACAATTTTGTGTCTATGCACGATTCTCTTGCATTGACATGGATTTGAATGGAAAATTGAAAGATTAGAGAGTTGGAATGGGAGAAATTTTCGAAAACCTAATTTTCTCGCTTGAGGTAGGTAATTGAAATTGATGGACCACTTTTTGATGGGTTATGAAGAGCGTCCAAGTCGAAGCTCCCAATTTTGATGGTCGCTTGAACCTGAAACATTTCCTTGATCGGCTAGCTGACATGGACCACTTCTTCAAGTGGCATGACATGTCAGATTGTCGTTGAGCGAGGTTCGCTAAGATGATGTTGACGGGTCAAGCCAAGTTGTTCTGGACCAATACAGAGTGGAAGGCAGAGTGGCGTGGAGATGAACCCATTACATCATGGGTTGAGGTGAAGGAACTTTCTAGAGAAAAATACGTCTCGCTCTCCTACCGTGATCGCCTTTTGGATCAGTGGCAGTCCTTGAGGCAAGGGTCAATGCCTGTATCGGATTACATCGAGAGATTCGAGGAGTACATGATGTTATGTGATGTCGACAAGTCCCTTGCTGTGACCCTGTCTCGTTTTAGGATGGGCATGTGCCCCGAGATTAGGCTTGAGCTCATCTCTCATGATGTTGGTACACTAAAGGAGGCGTACCTTAGGGTAGAGGAACTTGAGCGATACCTAGTGCAATCGACCATGAAGCGGTTTGGGTCTTGTGATTCCGGTGGCAGGGTTGCTCCTCAGGGAGCCAAACCTAACCCTGGGAGCTAGACTAGTTCAAAGGGAAGTGAGCACATGCAATGTTTTTGTCGTAATGGTTATGGTCACCTCACAAAGGAATGCTTCAACAAAGAAAGAGGTAAAGTTCTTAATGATAGATGAGGTAGGTGAGGATGCCGAGGGCAATTGCGATGTAGAGGAACATTAGCCTGATATTGATGCTAGTGATGAGGAGTTTGATGAGTAGGAGACCCACACTCTTGTAGTAGTCAGATGCGCTTTTGCCCAAGCTAAAGAAAATGATGATTGTCGTAAGAACACGATCTTTTACACTTATACCAAGTGTGGAGAGAAAAATTGTAAAGTGATCGTGGACAATGACAGCTATGCCAACGTGGCCTCTACTAGCATCGTGAGTTGACTGGGCTTGAAAGTTGAGTCTCACCCTTAGCCCTACGGAGTGTCGTCGGTTGATGAGCCCTCCATTCCGGTCTCACAGCGACGTTGTATCCCCATCCAGTATGGGTCGTATAAGGATTCGCTGTGGTGCAATGTGGTTCCCATGGATGTCGACCACATCATCTTAGGTAGGCCCTGGTTATTTGGCTTGGACGTTATGATATTCGGTTGCTTGAATATTTGTACATTCGTGTTTGAGGGCAAGAAAATTAGATTGAGTCCTCTTCCACTCATGAGTGTACCGGAAAAGTATGAGACCACGAAGAAGGGTGATCTTGGAACTTCGAGGAAGTTCAAGCCTAAGTCTCTTCAAATCATTAATTTAAAAGAATTTGAAAGACAAACTAGGGAGGATTCAGAGGTGTATGCCCTCGTGACTAGAGAGGTTATCTCCTAGGTTGGTGTAGAGTTGCCTAGTGAGATTATTTTAGTGATGTCTTTCCTGACAACCTCTCGAATGAGCTACCACCTATGAGGGACGTCTAGCATGCCATTGATATTGTCCCTGGGTCAACTCTTCCAAACTTTCCTCATTACAGAGTGAACTCCACAGAGCATGCAGAACTCAAGAAGCAAGTTGATGAGCTTTGTAAGAAAGGGTTCATTCAGGAGAGCATGAGTCCATGTGCCATGCCCGCCCTTTTGACGCCCAAGAAGGATAACACGTGACGTATGTGTGTGGATAGCAGAGCCATCAACAAGATTACTGTTAAGTACTGGTTTCCTATATCGCGTCTTGACGAATGATGGCCAATGCCACAATTTTCTCCAAAATAGACCTCAAGAGTGGGTATCACCATATCCGTATTCGCCCAGGTGATGAGTGGAAGACATCCTTCAAGACGAAGGATGGGTTGTACGAGTGGCTAGTCATGCCTTTCGGGCTGACCAATGCCCTAAGTACATTTATACGGGCAATGAGCCAGGTGTTGAGATCCTTTATAGGGAAGTTCCTAGTCATGTACTTTGATGACATCCTTATTTATAGCATGACTAAGGAACAACACATCCAACATCTAAGGCAAGTGTGTGGGATCTTTAGGGCAGAGAAGTTGTATGCCAACCTCAAAAAGTGTTCACTTTTGTCTAGTAGTGTCATCTTCTTAGATTTTATCGTGTCACCTGAGGGCATGTTTGTGGATCCTGAGAAAGTAAAAGCCATAGTCAATTGGCCTAAGCTGCGTAATATTCATGATGTGCGTAGCTTTCATGGCTTAGCCACCTTTTATTAGTGGTTCATTAGAGGGTTTAGTTCCATCATGTCTCCCATTACCAATTGCATAAAAAAAAGGCGAGTTCTAATGGACTAAAGTAGCCTCTAGGGCTTTCAAGGAGATTAAAGTCAAGATGACTGAAGCTCTTGTCATGCGACTTCCAGATTTTTCCAAGGCTTTTGACAAAGTGCTTAATTAGGAAGGGCACCTTGTCACTTTCTTTAGCGAGAAGCTAAATGAAGCGAAACAAAAGTATTCTACCTATGACATAATTCTATGCGGTAGTGTGGTCTCTGTATCATTGGTGACATTATTTATTACTGCAGGAGCTCGGTTTATTCTCTGACCATGAGGCCTTGCGCTCTCAACTCGCAAAAGAAGTTGAACCCGAGGCATGCCAAGTGGGTCCAATTTCTTCAAGAGTACACTTTTGTGTTGAAGCACATGACTGAGGTTGAGAATAAACATGCTGATGCGTTGAGTCATCGGGTTACGTTACTCCAATCCATGAACGTTGAAGTCACTAGGTTTGAGCGATTAAAGGAAGATTATCCTAGTTGCTCATATATTGGAGAAGTGTACTCATCATTGTTAGATGGTCAGTTTATGGGTAGTAGTGAGTTTGTCCTGGTCAGTTAGTTTTTGTTTCGAGGCGATAGATTATGTATCCTTATATGTCCTTTCGTGATTTTCTTATTTGAGAGCTTAATGCTGGAGGGATAGCTGGTCATTTTGGACGCGACAAGACTATTGCCCTTGTAGAGGAGCATTTTTATTGGCCAAGTCTCAAGCGAGACGTGGCTAACATTATTGAACAATGTAGGACTTGTCCGTTGGCAATGCAGAGGAAGCGGAACACCGATTTATATACTCCTTTGCCAGTCTTCCACGCCTCATGGGTTGATATTAGCATGTATTTCGTGTTTGAGCTCACCAAGACAATTAAAAAGCACGATTCCATTTTTGTAGTTGTGGACCGTTTTTTGAAAATGTTCCACTTCTTCCCATGTTCTAAAACGTTTAATGCCACTAACGTGGCTAAGATATTCTTTGAGGAGGTAGTTCGTCTGCATGGTTTGCCAAAGACCATTGTGTTAAATCGAGATGTGCGGCTTATGAGTTATTTTTGGAAAAATCTATGGCACATGATAGGAACTAAGTTGTAGTTCTCTTTGGCGTACCATCCTCAGACTGATGATCAGACAAAAGTTGTCAATTGAAGCTTAGGGAATCTGCTACGATGTCTGGTGGGGGACCATATTAGGACATGGGATGCGGTTTTGCCCGTAGCCGAGTTTGCATACAACGATTTCATCCATAGGTCTGTAGGAATGTGTCCACTTGAGATAGTATTTGGGTACAAGCCTAGAATGCCTAATAGATTTCATACCCATGTCCGTCTCACATAGGCCATTCGAGTCCGCAGAAGCATTTGCATGTCATATTTATGACTTGCATAGCGAGGTTAAGAGCCGCATTAATGCTAGTAATCAACATTATAAAATCTTTGGAGATTCACATCACAGGTTTAAGGAATTTCAGGTAGGTTACTACGTCATTTGATCCGCATTAGGCCTGAACGATTCCCACAGGGAACCGTGAGGAAATTGCATGCCCGCAGTGCAGGTCCATATAACATTTTGACAAGAGTGGGCCCTAACGCATATGTGGTGGATCAGAAATTGCATGCCCGCGGTGCAGGTCCATATAACATTTTGACAAGAGTGGGCCCTAATGCGTATGTGGTGGATCTTCCATCTAACATGAGCATTAGGTCAACATTCAACATGGAAGACTTTGTGCCTTGTGACGGACCCACACCTCCATCTTCTAGCCCTTCTACAAACCTTTCTTCTATCCTAGATGATGGTGTCCCTGACCCCGTCCCTAACCCATATCCTTTACTAGACCATACTTCCCATCGATTGCCTTCTCCTCCATCACTAGCTGGTCGGAAAGAAGAGATCGATGATGTTCTAGATCACCAAGTGTTCTCTACCCACCATGGACTATATCAGAAATACCTCGTGAAGTGGAAGAACAGGCCCGAATCAGACAACACCTGGATTACGGGCAGTACAAGCTTGTTATTGTCCGATATGGGGACAACCTCCCCCCCCCCCCCGGAACTTTAAAAAGAAAAAAGAAGTAACCCTAAACATTAAGAAATAAGACTAAACACCAAGACTAGGTGGGCAGTATAGTTGTATGACCCACACTTATGTTTGCTTAAAGCTGGAGCATAGATGTCATCGATGCCAATCTTGGAATAAATGCGAGCAGACTGTCTATGACTGAGAGCCTTGGTGAATACATAGCAAGTTGATCTTGGGACCGAACATATAGAGTGTAGAGATTTTTCGACTAGAGACCTCACGTATAAAGTGACAAGCAACTTCTATATACTTGGTTCTCTCACGATAGATTGGATTGTTTGCAATATGGGAGGCCACTTGATTATCACAAAATAGTTATATTGGTATGTTCATTACAAAACCTATTTCCTGAAACATCTTGATCCACACGGGCTCACACATGGCATGAGCCATCATCTTCTTCAACACTTGATTAGGTTACAACAGTTTACTTCTTACTCTTTTGTGTAATTAAATTTTCTCCCACAAACAGGCAATACCCTATAGTAGTCTGCGCATCAATTAAAGAGCTTACCTACTTTGCATTAGACCTATGACTTGATGATGATTATTCCTTGTGTACAAAATTCCTAGCCTGGAGCTCCCTTGAGATACTAAAGAATTTGAACCACTGCATCCATGTGAGGTGAGGTACCTTGGAGAGCTTATAAACTAGCTCACTACACAACACATGATATATCAAGCTTGTTCATAGACAAATAGATAACCTTTTCGACTAATCTTCTATACCTTTTTGGGTGTTCAACACAAGGTGTCCCAAATCAAGTTACGTATTGCCTGTAACAGCTAATACATAGCAATAATGACTGATCATTACACAATATGAGGCTGAATTGGTGGGGGTTTAAAAAACAAAAGCTTAACAACCGTCACCCTCGAAGCTATTTTTTATTGTTACATCAGATCAATTGGATGATGCCTAGGACAATAAAGGATCTTCTGTGGGCTTGGCATGATGGAATGGGGAAATTCGGAAAAGCCATGTGGAGACTGATCATCATGGTCGTGTTATGGGCTATTTGGGGGGACTAGTAATGGGTGATGTTTTAGGAATGTCTGGGCAAGGACTGATGAAGGCATTAGGTAAGTCAAATATCTCATCGCGAGTTGGGCTATCTATGTAAAGGCCGTTTTGGTTGGTCTCCTTGTTTGATTTTTCGTCTCCTTTGTGGTGTATTCTTTCCTTGTTTCTTGCTAGCTTTCAATAAAGTGATTGTTATGTCTAAAAAAAAAAGGTCGCCACCCTCATAATGTTCACCTCCTGAAAAAAAGAAAAGAAAAATGTCCTCTTCTTCTTCATCTTCTATCTATCTATCTATCTTATTAAAGATAAAAAAGGAAAAAGAAAGTGAGTACCAGATTGGAGACGATTCTTCTTCTTTTCTTTCCTTTTCTTTCTTCTCCTCTTCCATCAATGTCTCCCTCCCTCCCTCTCTCTCAAGGTTTCAAACTCAAAGGGAGAGTGAGACAGCCATGTCTCCATGTCTCTCTCTCTCTCTCTCTCTCTCTCTCTCTCTCTTCATTTTGAAATATGCAACTTACGAAGTCCTCTCTTTTCGTTTCAAAATAGGCTGTGGCTTGTTATTGTCTAAGGTTTTTAATATATATATATATATATGTATATATAAACTCCAAGTGATTGGACATAAGTTACGGTCCATCAGTGTATAAGTTCCAACCATTTATGTGTATGAGAAATCCACTCCATCCAATAGGTTTGCAACATGACAAGGATCACCTTTTGAAAATACATGCATATCCACTTATCAAGTGGACCACATTTGTATTTTTGCTATTTATCAATTGATAAAAAAAAGAGTTGCCTATGATATGGCCGGCCTAATGAGTAGATGTGAATTATTTTTGTACCAGTTAGCCCTATTTTGGGGCCAATCTATTTGAAAGGTTGGATTTCAGATGCACTTAATTACTTGGAAGTTATTTGTTGGATGGACCATACCATTTTTTCCTTGTATGATACTCCAATGGAGCATGACACTCGATACTCTTGCACTTAGAAAATTGTACATGTAGTATATATTTACTCAAAATTAACCCATTAAATTATGGGACCCATTGTTGCTAAATAACAATTGCAAAATCAAATTTTTTCAATCATTTTAAATGTTGATTTACAGTAACTTTTTTTTTTTTCTTTTCCAAATTAGGACCCTTGGATATTTTTCATTCTTAATCGTCCAATAAATGCCCATTGATCCGAGGCCAATTATATTAGTTGGATGAGTGCCAATAGATTGCATGAATTTGAGGATGATTTGGGGCATCAAGCGGTCCCTCAAGTCGATGATGCTATTCGGCCAATATTTATTTTATTTTATTTTTTAATTTATTGGGGAAATGATGTCAAATAGTTAGGGATTTGTATTAGTGGGATGTGTATCATAACTTGCATGAATTTGGGGCCTATATGAGGGCATTTAAGTGGCCCACCAAATTGGCAACACTATTCATCCGTATTTAATTTATTTTTTTCTTATAATTACTTGGGAGTAGTGATGTCAATTGCTTAGGGATATGCATTGATGGGATGAATGTCATACATTACATTAATTTCGGGACTATTTGGAGGCATTTTAATGGACCCCTAATTTGCTGACATTATTCATTCGAATTTAATTTCAACTTTTTCTTAAAATTTCTTTGGGGGAACGAGCATTAGTGAGATGCATGCTATAAATTGCATGAATTGTGGGCCTATTTGAGATCAACTTAAGCCTATTAGGTTATTAAAATTATCAGACGAGCCGAGGCAACATTTTCACTAAAGAGTGGACCGTTACAACACCATAAATAGAAAAAAGATTACACATTTGGAATATTTAGATTATTTGGGATTTTCTAGATATATTTCTAGATTTTTTGACAAAAAAAAAAAAACAAAACAAAATGATAACGACCTGTATGCCCTCCTAATAGCCTGATATCCATATTGGTAATAATGGTTACCGATATGGAAAACCTTAGTTCAATTGTATCTCCTTGATCACCAACTAGCAGGGTATCCCAAATCGGTTACGATACGGCTGTATCAGCCGTTACGTAACGGTAACGGCGGTTACAGTTACGCGATACGGGGTCAAAACGGGCACCTCCCTGATTTTGTGACCATAACGGCCGTTATGTCCCATAACAGTAGTTACGGCTAAAGAAAATAGGGAAAAAAAGTACCTTTTTTCTTTTTTCTTTCTTCTTCTTCTCCTTCTCCTTCTCCTTCTTCTTCTTCTTCCACTGGACTGTTGCGGCTGCGGGCCTGCTACTGCCGCGGCCGCGCCTACTTCTTCTTCCCTCTCTCTCTCTCCCTATCCCTCTCCCTCTCCCTCTTCTTTCCCTCCTTTTCTTCTCGGTTTCCCTTTTCTTTCCCTCTTTTTTCTTTTCGTATCGGAGAAGCGGATTTGCTGGTGTACCACACACCAGCTGTATAGCTGCTGCAGGTACGTGTCAAGCTAAGACGAGCGTTGACACTTCTCGAGCTCCGAGTTGTACGAACGGTTCAATGGAGATCAAAGTTACATGGGCTCCACAATGATGTATTTATTATATCGACACCGTTCATCTATTTTTAGAGATCATTTCAGATCATTACCTAAAAAATGAATCATATCCAAAGATCGTCTAGACCACACCAAAAATAACAACGGAGTTAATGATTTTCACCGTTAGACAATTTGTAGGGTCCACCATAACGTTTATTTTCCATCCAATCCGTTCGTAACGTCAAAAAGACCTGAATGAAAAGGAAAAACAAATTTCATATTGATCCAAAACTTCTGTGATCCCAAAAAGGGTTTCAACGGTAGATGTTCAATCCCCCACTGCTTTTTGTAGTGTGGTCCACTTGATAATTAGATCTGTATTATTTTTCGTGTCAAGCCTTAAGACGAGCTTGTCAAATGAATGGACGGTTTAGATATAACACATACCTCATGATCAGACCCACAGGAGTTACTGACGTCAAATGAATGGACTGGGTACGCAGCGCGCTTTTATCGCACAAGTTCATAAATGGTACACGTGCCACGTGGGCCCCACCATGATATATGTATTTTATCCATACCATCCATCCATTTTGCCACATCATTTTAGGTCATGATCCAAAAAATTAGTAAGATCCAAATCTTAGGTGGACCACAACATAGGAAATAGTGGTTATAGAATGCTCACCATTAAAAAATTTTGAGAGTCCACTGTAATGTTTATTTTCCATCTAACCTGTTAATAGGGTCACACTGACGTGGATGAAGGGAAAACACACATGTTAGCTTGATCTAAAACTTTTGTAGCCCCCAATAAATTTTTAATGGTGGACGTTTAATTATTGTTGTTTCTTATGGTGCGGTCCACCTGAGCTTTGGATGTGCCTCATTTTTGGGCTCATGCCCTAAAATTATTTGGCAAAATGGATGGACGGTGTGGATATAACACATTCATCACGGGTGGGGCCAAAAAAACTTTGACACTCGTGTGCTACACTTCACAATCTGAGTCCCACCTAATTCGGGCCATTAAAAAATTATACACAATATGTATTAACTTAAAATTTACCAATTAATTTATGGACTGTAATTGCTAACTCACAATGCCAAAACAATTTGTTTGACTACTTTTAATTGTTAATTTGTGGACACTTATTTTTTAAAATAGGGCCTTTTGATTTTTTTCATGATTCACTATCCAATAAATGTCCACTAATTCATAAGTGGGATAATGCCAATAAATTGCATGAATTTGAGGCTGATTTGGGGCATGGATTGGTCCTCCAAGTCAGCCTTAAATTGGCAGCGCCATCTACCTGAATTTAATTTCATTTTTTTAAAGAACTACTGGGAGAACTGATATCAAATTGTTAAGTATATCAATTAGATATTTAGAAAATTAAATATATGAAGTTTGTAGTCAAATTCAGGTTATCTGGTTCATAAATTCATCAGACAGTCCGATACAACTTCTCACCAAAGAGTGGACCGTTACACCACCATAAACTTGTTCCAATTTATAAATGAATGCATATTTGGAATGCTTAGAATATTTCGGATTTAATCCATATTTTTTCATATTTTTTTGGCAAAAAAAAATAAATTGTACCGTTACGGGCCGTACCGTTACGGGCCGTTACACCCCCGTATCCGTATTGATATTAGAGGGCACCGTTACGCCAACCGATACCGATACGGGATACCTTGCCAAGTAGTAGATGATTCACATCCATTGGGGTATCAATTGGCTTAGAACCAAGAAGGTCCGTCTCTGTGAGCAAATCTAAAACATATTTTTATTTAGACAAATTAATTCCTTCCTTTGATCTAGCAACTTCTATACCAAGAAAGCATCGAAGATTATCCATGTCTTTTGCTCGAAAGTGGCTTTGAATATACTTCTAAAGTTTCTCAATATCCTTACTGTCACTCTCCTGTGATCATGATATCATTAACATATACAATTAACACAATCAGAATTTTGTCGTCTCTTTGCACGATGACAAAACGATCAACATGACTTAAAACAAAAGTATAGTTCAATACAAGCTTACTGAACTTCAAATCATTCGTGTGGAGACTGCTTCAACCTATAAATTGCTTTTCTTAATTTACTCACTTTATCGAACTCTCTATAAGCAATGAACTTATGTGGTTTCTCCATATAGACCTCCTCTGTGAGATCACCATGAAGAAAGGCATTTTTTTACGTCAAGCTGAAAGATGGCTAACCATGTTTTACATAACTGAAAGAATAATATGAATAGAATTCAGCTTGACAACTGGAGAGAAAGTTTCAGTATAATCGGGTTGAAATTTAATTGTATACACCCATTGATAACCAACAATATGTTTACTAGTGGGAAGATAGGTTAGCTCCCAAGTGTTATTTCGATAAAGTGCAACAATTTCATCTTCCATCGCCTGATTCTATCTCTTATGTAATAAGGTTTCCTGATATGACTTAGAAACAGAATGAGATGACAAAAATAGGGGAAATCTATGGACAATGGAAGAGAAGCATTGGAGGGAAACTTATTTGGAGGTAGAATGGTTAGTATATGCACGTTTACCTTTCCTTAAAGCATAATGAATATCAAATGAATTAGGAGATAAGGGAGGAGGCATTGGATCAATGGGATTAGAAGAAGATACGGTTGATGTCATATCATGATTGATCATATTGTCTTCCCATTTTTTGTTGTGAGTAGACTTTGAGATGAGGCACAATAGGAAGCAAGGAACCAGTGAAATGAGGCGATTTCTTCTTTAAGAGGAACATGCACAAGCACTGACGGTGAGGCTTCCAAGTCGGAGCATCTTGATCTAATCTACCTTTCTCCCTTTTATTCTATAATTCTTTTTCATTATTTTATTTTTGGTCTCTCTCATCTCTCTTTTGTTAAAAATATTTTAATAAACCTAGAGTTTCTTCTCTCTCTCTAGTTCTGGGTCTTTGTAATGGGCCATGCATGAGAAGGGGATGAAGTGTTCATGATCATAACCTTCTGTTTGTGGACGTGTGGCCTAATTGCCTTTATCTGATGTTGTGTTCTTGATCATCGACTCTCATGATTGGTTGGAACGTGTGACTTGTGATCTGCTTATTCTCTTCAAATGTGGTGTGCATAATGTGTGGAACAAGGTGTTCCGTAACGGTAATGGTGGCTGTAAGGACTACCACCGTTACCTTTACGATAACGGGCATAACGGCTGTTACAGCCCCGTAATGCCCCGTAACGGTCGTTACGGTTTCTCCTTTTTATTTATTTATTTATTGAAAAAACCCGCGAAAAACCTGTATCTGCCTCATAATGTTGATTAAAAAGTATGAAAAACCTTTATCTGTCTTGTAATAGACAATTATGAGGCTATTATGGCCTTTACAGCGGACGTAACATGCCGTTAACGGCAATTACAAGTCATTTTTTTCCATAACGGCCATTACGACCGTTACGACCCTGTAACGTGTAACGGTTGCCACCGTTACCTTTACGCAGTGTTTTAAATAGCAGTAGCGTGATGCGTAGCGCTCAACCCTCTATTCAACCCTCTATAGCGTGTAGCGTAAATACGTAGCGTGTACCATAAGTTGCACGATACTTCTATTTTTTAATTTAAAAATCGGACAAATATAATCAATAGTGAAAAAAAAGGAAAAAAATATAAAAATGCCTAAAAGATGATTCATTTTATCAATTATAAGCATGTTCAAAAAGTCATTAGTTATCATTTATCAAAAGCCAATCCACGTATATAAGCCAAATCAAATAATTATCACATCAACAACTTTCTAAGCAAATCACTTTAATTAATAATGTCTAATTGAAACCACAAGTTACAATTATGAAAAGAAATAAAAATCTCATAGGTTAAAAGTATCAAGTATAATACAAGTGTCACATTCCTCAACATTAGAAACAAAGAAAACGTGAAAAAAAATAATAAAAAAATAAAATAGTAAAAAAAATACATTGTAGCTTACGCTACGGATGCTACGTAGCTGTGGCGTACGCTACGACCCCTGTAGCGTATGCTACAAGGGATTTACACTATTTGGGACACTACGTAGCGCTACGGCCACGCTACGCATCGTAGCGTATGCAACCGCTACGCTACGGGCGCTATTTGAAACACTTCCTTTTCGTAACTGGCTTTACGGCACACCATGGTGTGGAATGTACAAGTTAGGTATTTGTTGGTTGTGAAAGGTCAGCGTTTGTTCCTATAAGTATGAGGTATATATCCCAATCTCTTGTCCCAGATGCAAGTGAAAAGTGATTCGAGAACTGTATTCATAAATCCATCTGATTTTTTAGGGAAACCTCCATTGAAGTAAATGAAGGGAACTATCTTCAGTGTTCCAAATCCATCCAAGTGCGTTAATTGTCAAGGGCAAAGTAAAATATTTAACCACTAAGAAGGCTGATGAGAGTGCTAGTATGTATGATCAATGGATTCAGGAGAATTCTAAAAAAATCCCCACTAAATCCATATCCAACATAACAACTAATTAAAAAAGGAAAAAGTCTAGGTGGGCCGTATAGTGGTACAACATCGTAGGCTTTATGTGAAGAGTGGTTTCTCTGAATGACATTCTTGTTGCTCTAGTGAATGGTTTTTGTTGAACACCCAACGGATTGCTTTCTATCTAAACAAGGAATTGGCATTCAAAAGTCATTCAGGACAGCTCAGTGATACAGAATTGAAATTCTTCATATGCATGTGTTTTGAATATCCTAAGAAGTCCGGGCTCCTATGAAAAAAAGTGATTACATTTTTACTAGTTTAGACTGGTTAATGGGGCTATGCTCAGCACAAACTTCTGTTTGAGCAGCAACAATGCAGTAAAGAAGACACTTTGCAATCTGTTCATATCATGCCTTGTGAACACAATTATATGTTTTGAATGTCATTAGTCTTGAGTTTGAATATCTTCTTTTAGCCTAACTGGAATCATGGTGTTTGTTTTTGTTTCTTTTCCAGCTGGAGGCCAGTTGTATATGTGGGGTAAGCTAAAGACTACAGGTGATGAGTGGATGTATCCCAAGCCTGTGATGGATTTGAGGTTGGGCACTTTATATGTTGGCTGTTTCAGCTTTATAACATTGATGTTAGGTTTAACCTTTAGCATCTTAATATAGTTCGAGGTTTTGACAAATTTTATTTTGATTGGATCCTATTGATTGTTTTTGCAAGTATTCAACAGTTGTACTCGTACATAATTTTGGAGTTTTGGCGACATAATCATTTCATTGACATGTTATTTCCTATTTTCTTCCAAACTATCTTCATTTCTAGTTTTTACTGAGGGTATATGCATGTATCTGACTGAGAGAGAGAGGCCTGCAAAGTGGGAGGGAATTCTGACCCTTGATTTTCACTGGGGCCCACTTGAGTTGCAAAACAATCTGATTTTTTTGTCCAACTCTTCATTTAAACTAGATTAAGGGCCTGCATGGCCTAGATTGCATACACATCACGTGAAATGAGTTCTAAAAGGGTTTTCACGTGTGATCATGCGAACCGGTTCCTAGGAGAAAATCTCTCTCTCTCTCTCATATATATATATATATATATATATATATATATATATATATATATATATATATATATATATATATATATATATATATATATATATCAATTTGTGACTTGTCATTTGCATAGATGTAACTACAGTTCAGTTGACTTCATATGTGTTTTTCTTTGACTGAGTTGTTCATTAGAGGTGATGTGACTTTTTGTTCCTATCCTTCTACATCTTGATTAGTACATATTCCAGAGGAGTATATTCTTCTCCTACTTGATTTTAAATTTTTTTGTGGAACTTTCATATCAGTGGCTGGAATATCCGTTGCATGGATTCAGGTAATATGCACCACTTTTGTGGTGCTGATGAGTCGTGTATAAGTTGGGGTCAAGCTCAATATGGAGAGCTAGGATATGGTCCTGACGCACAGAAGTATGTACTTTAACTTCCACTCATTGAATTACCACCTTGATACCTTACTGCTGCATTTCTCCAGAATTAAGGTTCAGACACTGCCTATAATGATGCATTTATCTTTCTTCACCACAGGTCATCTGCGAATCCCAAAAAAGTAGATATCCTTGAGGGTATGGGTGTTATTAGGTATGCCATTCATGGGACTCTATTTTCTAAGTACTGTAAAATTCATGCTAAATACTAACTGATGCCTCCTCATACAATGTTTGGTGCAGTGTTGCTTGTGGAATGGGGCATTCACTGATTGTTGTAGATAGAGCAAATGTCAGCGACCGATTGGACCAGGTAGCAATATGCTTCTTCCCTATTCCTTTAATGGGGTTCCCTTGTTTCTTTGTTTGGACTTGAATTTATGAATACATGTTTTGATTCTATTATCTGCTAGTGGGATCTGGTTCTAGTAGTTAAAGAAAAATCAAACTTGGAACCCTAATTATAAAATAACTGAACACATGTTCTGGACCCCATTATTTGTACTCACTAACAATGCATGCACATTATCTACACAGTTATAAATCCACATGTGCCAATGTAGAAAAATTGAAAACCATATGAGGTAGTTCTTAAAGATGTTCAATATGAAAAACTGGGGAATGGTGTTCAACTAACGGAGAAAAACTGTCTAAAATTTGATGATTTACATTATGGCAGCAGGAGTCAAATGTTTTGAAAGATCAAAATTACATTGCCGATGCCTGTAATTTCATGTCATTTATTGTGCTTCAGAAAAATCAGTCTTGCTTTTCGACATGCCTTTTGGGGACTTCCCTTCCGGCTGCCAATATTTCTCAGTCACTATTTGTCTTTATCAGTGTCCTAATAATGACCCATTGGGTGACATATTGACAATTCGTCCAAGGATTCTTGCGTTCATTCTGGGGGGAAGGAGGAACCCTCTGGTGTGGGCCCTATGAGCTTGTGTTGGACACTAGGCACGACTTTATTTCTCGATTCATGTCCACTCACAAGTGCACCAAGCGTCTCATCCCATCCAGGGGGATCTTATGTCAGCCAAGTAGGTTTCAAGTATCTCAAGGGCCGAGATCAAGAGGAAAGGCCACACACAGTCATCTCTATTGATGATGACATCACTTCACGTACACCCTTGCGTATGTATTAGAGGAGGCGGGCCACACCGATTTCCCTGTGGAGGCGAGTATTCACGATCATGTTGAAAACCCCATGTGTATGTGTGAGCATTTATAAGACCCCACACTGGGAAGATGCACATGGACTGCTTTATAGAGTGATCAAGACCGTTGGATCGGAGGGACATGACGATCAGGCCGTTGGATCACATGATCAGGCCATTGATCGTGAATTGTCCACATTAGTTTTTCTCAGCTTTTATCAACTTATATAATTTAGTTTTGTTTATATTATGTTTAGACACTACTATGAGTGTTTTTAGTTAATTTTAGTTAGACTAGGGCTATTTTCGTCAAAATTCATGAAACTGGGTGTTAATTGTAAATTTTGAACTTTCGTGAAGCTATAAAAGAGGGTGGGCATGTGACCCTCTCCCTTATTGGATTTTGTGATTTTTTTTTAAAAAAGAAGCTCTTTCTTTCTTCTTCCATCTTCATGTGATTTGGAAGAGAGATTAATGCGAGGCTAATCTTCATCAACAGAGGCGTGAGATCTCCATCTATCCCCATAATATCTTCTCTCTTCTCCTCAATCAAGGTATTTTCTTTGAATTCTTCGATCCTCCCATCCTAAGCCTTCATCCTTTCATGAATCCATCTTTCCTTTACCCATCCATAATCCCAAAACCTAACTGACCTAACCCGTTCATCCCACGCCACACGTGTGACCCTTTAACCACCCGTGTGAATCTTTCAGGTTGGCTGTATGGCCACACCTTGACTCTTTTGGCTTTCCATCATCCTTATATCAAAATCCCTTTCTTCTATTCCCAAAACCCTGATCTTAAACCTAAAATTCATGATTTTTCTATTTTCCCAAATTACCCAAACCCTAATTTTTACCCTAGGTTGTATTAGGTCTTCCACTTTGAAATAGACTATATTATATGCTAATTGGATGTCCCTACATCCATTAGATCCTAGTTTCGTTTTATTTAATGATCTTGTGTGATGATGTTGGTAAACTTAGGCTAGGATTATGAATGTTCTTTTGGTTTTCATGGGATTCGTGATGATTATGGCAATGCTTGTGTTTATTTGTTAATTGTCTTAATTTGACTACTTGATCTCACATGTTATTTGGTTCATGCATCGGTCCTGTGTCATCTATTTTGGTGATTTGGGTTCTTTCCATTGTTGAGCTTTTGTGGTGTTATTTTGGTCATTTTCTTTTCTTTTTTGTTAGTTTTTTAGTTAGGAGGTTACATTGTTGTTAGAGTTAGTTTTGATTAGTTGGTGGTTAGTACTTGTGATTAGCATATTAATCACCAATATTAGTTACAGATAAGTGATAATTATAAATACTATGTTTGAGAGATTGTAAGGGTTTTCACCAAAATTGAAAATTGATCTTCTCTTCTGAGTAGATAGAAAGGGAGGGAAGTAGAGGAGGAAGGAGATTGCCCTTCTCTTGCTCTTGTTGAGAGTGAGGTTGCTCGACTCTTATGAATCGCCTAATCTTGAAGGATTTATGACGATCCATGCTAGAGCAATTCGCTGGATTTGGATTTCTCGTTGCGGGAGGCTGCACCATGGATTCGGCTCCCCCCTTTTGCATCAAATAGTGATGTTGTAGGCATGGAAGATGGACTCATTGAGAGAAAAGGCAAGAAATTGGAGAGCTTACGTAAGATGTGGTCATGCAGAGATATAGAAGTGAAAGGAAAATTGAAGGTGGACGACCCTGAACAAGATTCTCTCTCCAACAGAATGGGCCCATGTTCCGCCTTTTGATTAAAGTCCAAATCCATGATCTGGCAAAGCCGATTCCAAGTGATCTATCCTATTCTTTTGGTACATTTTATTTTTGATTGCAAGTTGGAAAGTAGAACTTGGGAGCAATGTTGTCAAATAGCATATGCGATCTTGTGGGATTGCATATGCGTGTGCGCATATGCGATCGCACAATCGCATATGCGGTCGCATATATATATATATATATATATATATATTTCCGCATTTTTTCAAAAAATTTTTTAAAAAAAAATCAGAAAAATTTTAAAAAAAATCAGAAAAATCAAAATAAATTATTATATGTCATTGGGACGTGAAATACATTTAATTTAAGTAAAAAAAAAATAAAACCATACTCCATACATGATACATGCATCATAAATTTACAATTTAGTAATTTACAAATTACAATATAGTTAACTTCTTAAATGATCTTAACATTAACAATTAACATTTTAGTTAGTACTACTAGTTACATACATTTAACAAATATGAAATATGAAATATCAAATATCCATATTCAACATTCAACACTACATGTACATGATAGTGATACAAATACAATACATAATATATCAAGTTATCAACAAACAATTGACAACATCAACACACTTAGACTTATGAGACAAGACAACCATTAAACAAAATTAAGAAGTTATGTATTTATTATTTATCTAATCATTAATCAATAATCGTGATATACATTGATCTAGCATCCATTGTGGCACATCACCACCAAGTCTACCACCACCACCACCACCACCATCATCATCATCATTCGAATCATCTCCTTCTTCCACATACACTTCTTCTTCTTCCGTTTCTTCGTCATCTGTACGTACTAATACTTCATCAACATCCAATGGTGGATGATCTTCAATTTGATCATCATTATCACCTTCTCCTTCTTCAATTTCCTCAATCTCATCAACGGGTTGACGGCTACTACTCGCCCCTCGGCTTCCCCCCGTCCTTCGCCTTCGAGTGGTATTACTAGCTTCACCAGGTGTTGATCCATATGCGGCATCTTCAACTTGTGCCAATGTCAGATCCTCTCCAGCAAATACTGAGTCCTCCGTCTCTACGAGCCACTCGTTATCTGCATCCAACCCATCTAAGCAGATAGAGTCAAAGAAGCCGGGCTTTTCTTTCCTACTTTAGAATCGTTCTCGGAATTTTTGATTGTATTGAACGAAAACCAAGTCGTTGAGCTTTTTTTGCTCAAGGCGATTCCTTTTCTTGGTATGAATCTGCAAGAAAGAAAGCACATTTGGCATTAGCTATTTAGGTAATTAATTTAGCTTAGGCCACTAAAAAATTAAAGTTTACTAAAAAATAAAATAATTACTAAACAGTCTAAACTTCTACTTACTGACTCGAACGTCCTCCAATTGTGCTCACAACCACTGGCAGAACACATGAGTCCAAAAATCTTTATAGTCAGCTTCTTTAGAGCTGGATCCTTCCTGTTCGGGTCCACTCCATAGGCAGCCCACCAGTTAGCTGAGAAAAACAGTTTAAGTATAGGTTAGAATCGTTAGATTTCTTAGAGACACTTTGTAGAAAAACTTTTTGTAAGAGTTCAGTACACAGTTAACATGCCTACACTAACATAGTAACATTCATTCATAGAAGTACTTACTGGGTAATTTCATTGTCTGATGTCTTATTACGATATCCCTTGAGAATATCCCTTCACTTTTTGTGTAGAAGTCCAGCAAAGTTGAGATCTTGTCCTGTTCTCCTTTATCTGGAATCATTCTTTCCAAGAGATCAATAAATCCAACCATATGCATAGTTAGTGCTTCTGCTGGATCAGCAGAAGCGAATAAACAGGTTGGGTTAAGGATGTAAGCAGCCGAATACAATGGGGATGACATTTGGCTGCCCCATCTTCTATCTATAATATTTAAAATTGGCCTGTAATCACGGTCTCTATAGTTAAAATGGTCCATGATCTTATTTTTCGCCCTCTCCATCGCATCATATATGTAGCCCATTGCGGGCTTCTCATCCTCGTCCACCAATCGCAACACAGAGACTAAGGGCTCGGATGATTTTATCGCCTTTACCACCTGAGTCCAAAAACTTTGAGAAAGAATTGTTTGTTGAACCCGTTTCCCGTCAGCTTTCTTTGACCAAGGCCCACTTGTAAAATCAGCCGACACTACAAAGCTTCTACGTTTTGATTTTTTTGCATGTAGCCTTTGTAGTGTTAAAAAGGCTGTAGCGAAACGGGTGATTGTTGGACGTAGCAAGTTACCCCTAATGTGTTTTCTCATTCGCCTGAGAAGAAGGGCGTGTTTGTACATAAAGACCGTGATTCTTCTAGCCCTTGCAATCACGTTTATAAATAATCTACCTATATCTTCTAACATAAGATCAATACAATGGGCCGCACAGGGAGTCCAAAATAAACGTCGCCTCTTCTCCATAAGAAGACGACCGACCATTACATACGAGGTTGCGTTATCTGTAATTACTCGTACAACGTAGTCCTCACCTATTTCTTCAACTACACTATCTAGTAAGTTAAACAAATATTCTCCTTTGTGTGAATGACCCAACGCATCCACTGACTTCAAGAACATTTTCCCAGCTAGACAGTTTACCAAAAAGTTAATGAGAGACCGACCGGATCTATCGGTCCATCCATCGGCCATTAGTGAACAACCATATATTTTTCCATGATTCCCTATATTCAGCTATGAAGGATTATGTATATTCAACTTTAGTTTTTAGGCATGTCTCCCTCATTTCATGATATGGAGGAGGTTTAAGCCCAGGTCTAAATTGACTTATAGCCTCAATCATTACCTTGAAGCTTTTCGATTTAACGGCGTTGAAAGCAACGCCGGTTTGGTAAAACCACTTAGCAATATATTGAATTGTGGTTTTTCTATCTTTTTGTTTATACCGGTTTTCTAAAGTTGTTTGAGCCGGCCCTTTCCCTCTACCCTTTGGTTGACCACATCCTCGGGGTGTAGTCTATACCATCTATCTATGGGCCCATGCCCTTGGGCTCTTTTCGATGGTTGTACTTGTGGTCTAGACCGGCCTGTTGAAGTAGGGGGAGTGGGACTAGCTTCATTTACGTTAACTACATTTATATCTTCATATGCATCTTGTTCCATATATTCCTCCTGACGTAGGACACTATCGCATTTCTTTCTTGATTGTTTTTCCATATACTCCACGATCTCCCTTCGGATTTCTGGAGTAATTGTCACATGCTTTTGCATTTGACCCCGGTAAATGTGCAAGGTGTTGCTTGTGCCTTGCAATGCCACCGGAACTCACAAACCCACATAACTCACATACTGTGTGAGTCTTTTCGGTAGCACTACAGTAGTGCCCATACTTCCAACCCAGGTCATTCGACTTGGGATTCAAAGAGGAAGATTGGGAAGAAGACATTATGATGGTGGATAGTGGTAGTGTGTGTGTATTATTAGCACTAAAAAGTAACTAGCTAGCTACTAACTAGAAACTAGAAAGTAAATTACAAATAAAAAAAAAAGTAAAGTAAGAGACTAAGAAGTATAAGAAGAAGAACTAAGAAGTAAGAAGAAGTAGATTTAAGAGACTAAGAGAGTAAGTAAGAGTAAAGACTAAAGAGCCTAAAGAGATGGGACTTGGAGAGAGAGAGAGAGAGAGAGAGAGAGAGAGAGAGAGAGAGAGAGAGAGAGAGAGAGAGTTACACTTGTAGAAACTGGAAAGGGAGAAGAAGAGGGAGAGAGAGTTGAGTTACACTTACACACTTACACTTGTAGAAAGGGAGAATAAGAGGGAAAAGAAAATGAGAAAAAGAGAGAGAGTCGAGTTACACACTTATACTTGGAGAGAGAGAGAGAGAGAGAGAGAGAGAGAGAGAGAGAGATTTACACACAAATAAAAGTAAAATTACAAATGTAACAACTAATAAATCTAAAAGAGGTTCCCAACTTCAAATCTTGTTGTAACTTGTAGTCTTGTACTTGTAATCTTGAAATCCTGTTGTAACTTGTACTTGTAAGTTGTAACTTGTAAGATGTAACTTTAGTCTTGTAATGTAAGTTGTAACTTGTCACTGGTAAGTTGTAAGTTGTAACTTCAAACTTGTAAGTTGTAGCTAACAATTAATAAAGTAAGTAACAACTAACAAATCAATTAACAAACAAAATATTTTAAAAAAAAAGATAGAAAGAAGTTGTTAGAAACTTAGAATTAGAAACTTATAACTTAGAAGTTAGAACTTAGAAAACTTAGTGGATGGAGATTGGAGAGGACTAGAGGAGTGAGGAGTCTCTTGACTCTTGTCTTGACTCTTGATCTTGAATCTTGAATCTTGAATATGGATGGTATGAATGATGTATCATGTATCGTGTATCTTGGATTCTTGAATCTTGATTCTTGTTGTACCCTCTTGATTCTTGAAAGTTGAAAGAAAAGAAAAGAAATATGGAAATGGAATATGGATGGAGAGGAGTGGATGGAATGTAGAATGTAGATTGTAAAATGTAAAGTGCTTAGTAAGAGAGGATGTAGTAAGAGAAATAGAGAATAGAGAGAGAGTTTGAGCTTTTTTTGTAAGTAGGAATGCTTAGAATGCATATATATAGAGTAAAAATCTGGATTTTTTTATTTTTTTTTATTTTTAAAGGGTCAAAAAACGGTCAGAAATCTGACCGTTGGCCAGTATGCGATCGCATATGTGCAGGGATTGCATATGCCACTGCCCCATATGCGATCGCATATTCGCATATGCGACCGCACATGACAACAATGCTTGGGAGTAGTGTTCGAAATATCGGTATCACGTTACGTATAGCATCCTTGGGATCCAGATACATATTAGTTATCTCACGGGACATATCATTTATATTAGGTAATTTATTGCACTTTTTGGGAAACATGGGAAAACATTAAGAAAATAGTTGAAATTTTCAGTGAAACTTCATGGATTGTTAAAAAAGACCTTAATTAAATCATAACATCTCAAAAAAGAAGTGCACATAATAGGTTTCCTTTGTATAAGGTCCTAACTATGCACTGTCTGACTATATTCAATTTGAATGCATAACATTTAAGAGTGTATGTGATGATCATTTCATCAAAGCCTCCTAAATACTTCAAAATTAGTCTCAATTGACAGTTGGCTGAAGGAAAATTTTAAAAAAATATATATTTTAATAATTTTTTATTGATTTTTAATTAAAAATGATTTTTATTTTTTGAAAATTGAGAAGGACTTAACAAATCAGTAGATCAGCCCTCATACATACTTGATTTCATGTTTGGAGTGCAACAGTACAAGCAATTTGGGAGAAATTGGGGAAATTTTGATTTTTTCCCAAATTTCCCAAATCAGACCACCCACACTCCAAATACTCTTAAAGACTTCGAAATTTGTCTCAATTGATAGCTAGTTGAAGGACATGTTCGAAAAAAAACATGAAGAACATGAAGAACTAATGGATATTGGAATCAAAGCTCTAACTTGATAATTTTTCATGCAAAACATGAAGGAAAAATGGTTTTATAACTATTTAACATTGATTTAACATAATTTCAACAAAAAAAGGGATTGAAATTGAAAATGCTCACCAAATCGAACGTGTGGGATATATTGGCACTACCCGTGCGTTTCGTATCGTACAGGTGGGATACAAGATATATTAACCAATATCGTCGATATTTTAGACATTACTTGGGAGTAATAAGAAAGCCAGGGCATAAGCCATTAGAGATGGTACATTGAGGAGATAGCAAAATGCTGCCAAATCAACCTTTGCATGAAATTAGAAGTTCTTTTCCTAATGGCTACTGAAAGAATCATAACATATGGTTGCAAGCATGAATATGGTCAGTAAATTCAAGAAGAATCAACAACTAAAGTCTGAACATACGTATGAAGAGACACTTGCGGTATGTGTAATCTTGAAGTAGATACTTGGCAAAGGGCAACAAGTTCAAATCCTTCGGAGGGGTTCGATGGCAAACTATAAGGGGGCTTCTTCACTAGACATGCATACAATGAATGGGGGACCGAATTTAACCCGTGCATTTGCAACCACGACAGGAGCACAAGATGAAGAGCTATCCCAAACTCCAAGAACAACTTTCAATCGAGACGACATGAATAGGAGGATTGCATAGCTAGAAGAGATGATTGCTGCCTTGAAAACCCAAATCCCATAATAGGCCATGGAAAAGGAGAAATATGAGGCTAGAACATTCAAGATAAAAAGGCATGATGAGTCCAAAGAAGAAGAGACTCCAATGTCGTGGGTGGAAATCGAGCAAATGTTGCAATAAGAGAAGACGAGTGAACCAGAAAAGGTGATCGTTCCTCCTTACCCGAAATGAATAGGTTAAGTTGCATACCCTTTGAAATTCAAAATCCCAATCTTCCAACTTATGATGGGAAGTCTTCTCCAAAACAACACCTATGCCCCTTTCAAAATTGTCTCTTTATAAGTACACTGAAAGATATGACATTTGATTGGTATTCGATGCTTCCGGAAGTGTCCATCAACTCTTGGTGATCATACAAATAAAGTTTCTTAACCACTTCTTCGACAAAGATGAAAACATGTTATTGTTTAATTGGTAGGAGCGAGACACGCAAGGTATTCGAAAATGATTGTGTAACGGTAACAGTGGTTAGCGTTATGTTAAAGGGCCATAATGACCGTTACGAAATATTTGGGGCCTGTATTCCAATCTGCCCGGTGCTTCTTTCTGTGGAAGTTGAGAATTGGGGGCCTAAACCCTTCGGATTCGAACAATCCTAGCTTCTGGTGGACGACTTTTATCAATTGATCAAGTATTGGTGGATCTCTTTCGAGGTAGAGGGTTTCGAGGGGTTCAAGTTATGTTTTAAGTTGAAGATGTTAAAAGACAAGCTGAAGGCATGGAGTAAACAAGTCCTAGGCAATAGAGAAGCTCAAACAACATAGATTCTCTTAAATTCTCAGGCCTTCGATGCTAATGCTGAGGATGGATCTCTTCTGTAGAATCGACTGCGTGGGTAAAGTTAATCCAAGATTACGCCTCTCGGGTTAAAGAGGATGAAATTAAGTGGAAGCAGTGATCTGGAAGCATGTAGATCAAGGAGACGAGAATACGAAGTTTTTTCATAGAGGAGGTCATGTCGAAGATAAGGATCTATTGGTAGAGGAGGTCATTGGCTTCTATAAGGACTTAATTTCTCATGAGGGTTGGATGAGACCAAGGTTGGACAATCTGCCCCTTAAGTGATTCTCGAATCAGGAAGCGATGTCCCTTGAGGCTCTGTTCACTGAATAAGAAGTTAGGGAGGCCGTGCTCACTTTGGGAGGAGACAAAGCCCCAAATCTAGACAAATTTCCAATGTTCTTCTTCCAAACCTTTTGGGAGGTGGTGAAGGATGACGTTATGCGATTTATGTTTGAGTTTTATGCCAGGGGGAGATTGTCGAGTGGGCTAGGTGCTTCCTTCATTGCCCTTATTCCGAAGATTTCAAGTGTGTAATCATTACGAGATTACAGGCTGATTTGTCTTGTGGGAGGGTCATACAAAATCCTATCCAAGGTCCTCACCTCGCGCGTTCATAAAGTGATCGGTACAGTTATTTCAGATAACTAGGGAGCCTTTGTTTTGGGTAGGCAGATTTTGGACAATGCACTTATAGCTCATGAATGCCTTAATTCAAGATACAAGAGGGGATTAAAAGGAGTGGTCTGCAAGTTGGACATTGAAAAAGCCTACGATCATGTTGACTAGAATTTCCTCTATTATATGATGCAGTGTGTCAGATGTGGTTTTAAATGGCGCCTCTGGATTAGAGAATGTTCGATCAGCTCTATTCTCGATCCTCCTCAAGGGGTCGCCCAAAGGCTATTTCAGAAGTTCTAGAGGCCTCCGCTAGGGAGACCCGTTAACCCCTTTTCTATTTTTGCTTGTAGTTGAACTTTGGGTGGTATGCTGGCAAATGGGAAAGAAGAGGGTTTCTTTAGCGGATTTAGGGTGGATGATGGGGACATCATGCGCACACGCGCACGCATGCCGCCCCATGCGCACGTACGGAAGGAGAGGGAGGGCCCCACCGTCGATCTGACTTGATGACGACATTCAGGGAGAGCCTCCTAGTTAGAAGACGGAGTTTTGATTAAAAGAGTGGGCCCGATAGTCAAGAAAAGCCCATCATGGGATCTCATGATCGTGGCCCACTAGTCGGTTAAGTTCATATTTTAGGTTTTGCTTATTTATATTATTTAGAACATCATGAACGCTTTAAATTTCTTTGATTGATTTTTATTGTAGTTTACTTCATCGCCAAGTAATAGACTGCGCATATGACGCGAGTTTTGGGGTATAGGGTTTTCCCTATAAATATGCACCCCTTATAGTTCTTTTGATTCATTGAAGTTGAATAAAAATTTCTACGTGTTTTTTTGCTCTCTAAGTTTCTGAGTTGTGGAAAAATTCAAGTGGGTACGAAGCCCTCCCTTTTCGAAGGGCTAAATTCAAGTGAGTGCGAAACCCTCCCTTTTCGAAGGGCTAACTACTATGGTGCGAAGTTACGTTTATCCTAATCCGCCCCTCCATCTTATTTCATCCATTCCACGACCATCTTCGCTTCAAATCCGCTTGTTTTGCAGCTGTTTGCCTCTTTACAATCAGTTTCCAGATTTTGGCCTACAGGAGGGCTGAAACTTCGATGGAGCACTGCGCCTCAACTGTACGTCGGATTGCCATAAAACTTGGAGGGTTTGGAGACCTCCCCTGGCCGACCAAGGCCAAGGAGTCCGTTTGGGGAAAAGGGCCCCGCTCGCACGTGCGGCCTGGCTGTGCGCACGTGCACTAGACCCTGCTGCTGTCCGCACGCGTGGACGTTTGTTGATTCAGGTTTTCCTTCTTATTTTCTCTCTTTTTATACTAGTTTTCATAAACCCTAGCCCTAGATTGCATTATCCTTAATTTATTTGCCCCTTTTCTCACCCTAGGGTTCCTTCAATTGAAATTAGGGAATCCCTTGGATTAGGGACCGATTACTATGCATGTATGGCTGATTTCTATTTCCTTTTGAGCATCGTTTGGTCCATAATTTTATTGGTCCAGTCCTATCTTGTGTAGGCCTGGACCCATGCCGATTCCCCTTTACTTGAATGTTTGAGCTTTTTGTGTGGGATGTGGAATTATTATGTGATTTTTCTGAATTAGTATGATCTAAGCCTAACATCTTGCATATCATATTTAAATTTCATGTCCTGCGTCAGTGGAGGGGACCGATTCTCCCTCCATCTTGCATTTGCAGTTCGTGGATGATATGCTCCTATTTTGTGATGCTTCTTTAGACATGGTGGATGGGGTAAGAACAATCGTTCGATGTTTTGAAGCGGTGTTGGGTCTCAAGGTGAATATCACTAAAAGCAAGATGTATGGGGGTTGGATGGAAGCGGAGATAGTAGATTAGTTAGCTGGAATCTTCGGGTGTGCTATCGGTTCTCTTCCAGCTACGTTTGTTGGGCTCCCCCCTTGTGTTGGCTAGCCCGCTAAGCATTTGTGGGACAAGGTGGTAGAGATGTTTGAAACGATGCTTGCGAATTGGAAAAATATGCATCTATCGCTTGGTGGACACATTATTTACGTCTCTTTTCAAGTATTCGGCTTTGGTTCTTCATTGCCTTGAATAGCTGAGACTGGATTTCTTGTGGCAAGGGGCAGAGGTTAAGAAGAAATTTCACTTGGTTAAGTGTGACGAAGTGTGTTTACCCAATGAGGAGTTTGGAATAGGTATTAATGATGTGAAAGCCATGAATTTAGCACTTCTTGGCAAATGGTGGTGGCGCTTTGACGAGGAAGGGGATGCACATTGGAAGATCGTGATTAGAAGCAAGTACGGTTGTTTGGAGGGGGAGTGGTGGACGAGGGCTTCTTCGATGTATAGAGCTTCTGCCCTTTGGAAAGGGGTATTATTGGTTAAGAGACTTTTATTGAGGGAGTGGCTTTTAACTTGGGGAACGACATTAGAATCAGATTTTGGGAAGTCATTTGGGCTGGGGATTCTCCTTTGAAGCTCGATTTTCCCTGGACTATTGATTGGCCCTAAATTCGGCCATTTTCGTGGCGGAATGCTTCACCACGTTTTTGGATTCCCCCATGCAGGCATTTTCTTCGGGACGACGATGTCTTTGAGTTAACGGGCCTTCTAGATTGGATCCACCTCTTCATTCCCTCCCTTGATGAAGCTCAGAAGTTCAAGGATGTTCACAATCAAATCCTTCTATGACAACATTCGCAACTGAGAATCCTCTTTTAGTGTGGGTCCTTCTGGTGCTGTTTGGCACTATAAAGTGCCTCCCAAATATGCGACTTTCGGTTGGCTAGTTGGGCGGAATAAAGTCCTTACGATCGACAATCTCCAAAACAGAAGCTTGGTTCTTCCCAGCGTGTGCATGTTATGTATAGATGACAAGGACACAGTGGAGCATTTGTTCCTTCACTGTTCGTTCACGAGGTTGATTTGGACTGAGCTTCTCTTCTGCTTAGGTATTTATTGGCCCTTCCTGGGTACTGTTGATTCCCTATAATCGGCTTGACATGGGGAGCGGTTCGACAAGGCCAAGCCGATAGAGGGGTGGTTCGGCAAGGCCAAGACCATAATTTGGAGGATGGGTTTGATAGTGGTTTGGTGGGCTTTATGGGAAGAATGGAATGTGAGATTTTTTGATAACTCTTCCAGAGTGGCGGCAGGCGTTTTCGTTAGGGCTAAATCTCTTATCTTCGAATGGGTCTCCTCCTCCAATCTGGTGGGGGATTGTTGTATTGATTTTCTTGCTTAACCTTGGGTCGCTACCTTGGTGTCCTTTTGTCTTGTCATTTGTGTAGTTTTCTTTTCGTTTTTTAAATAAAGTGCAGTAAAAAAAAAAAGAAAAAAGAAAAAAAAAAGACCTTTACAAAGAAAAAAGGCCGCTAATAGCCCCATAACGGCTTTTTAACAATTTGTTATGAGGCCGAAACATGTTTTTTTTTCCTTAACAACCGTTATGGCCGTATCGTAATGGTAACGTCAGTGGTCGTTATAGCCATCATTATTGTTATGGAATACCTTGGAATCATGGGGCAAATGAACCGATCGGAGATTTCATAAAGCATTGGAGTACTCTGGCTATTTGATGCCCAAAAAATCTATTGCAAGAATATCTAGTTGGCATGTGCAGGATGAAGTGTAGGATGAACATGTCCTCTAAGCTTTAGGTTGAAGATGGTAAGCATGAAAATAAAAAACTATTAGTTAACTTATGGAAACAGCATGCAAAGCCGAAGTCGTCATTCAAGTCTCTGCTAGAAAGAAAGAAGAATAATAAAGGAAGCGAGACTTCAATGAAGAAAGCAACTCTTGCTATTCAAATTTGAAGCGAGGATCATAAAACTTCCAATTCTCAGGACAGGTTGGCTAAGAAATCAAACCACACACAAAAAAAACTTTTGACTAAGGAGTATGATTTCGACATTGAACAAATTGAAGAAAAAATCAAATTACTCCTGAATCCCTAATCATAAAAAAAATGACTTTTTTGGTTTGCAAGAGACCCTACGAAGAAGCGAGACTAACCACCAAGAATACTGCCATACCATTGCATTGTTGGGCATGTGAGTAAAGATTGTTGTCTTCAAAGACATTACAGGAGATGGTTAAAACTGATGTCCTTGTCTTGGATAAAGAAGAAAAGAATATGTGAATGAATGTTATGTGCATTCAGTCCAGAAGCTTTGAACCGATGTATATCAACTCTAGGCAATTGGAAGAAGAGATGTAAATACCAGCCAAGGGCTGGTTACCCACAAGCTCAAATAGTAGACACTTATGTCGGTACATCTGGACCTTCTTGAAGATTATTTGTGCTCACACTAAGTCACACACTGTCTAAAACATAAAGAAACAAAAGAAGAACAAACCACTAAAATCGCGAGAAGTTAAGAAGCTGAAAGGTAAGAAGAATGGGGAGAAGAGTCAGTTTAGAAATCATCTTGAATAAAGACAACATATACCTTGCATAGTAAAAAATTATACAAGGAGAGGTGCTTAGAAGTTTGGCAAAACTCGATGCAGTGATTGTCGATACTCATGAGGATAACCTCCTACAAGGAGGAGAAAGGAAAATATGGGCAAGCAATCATATTGTTGTTGCACTGGATCATGACTTTGATAATGAACCCGTCGGGGACATTCCCGAAATACAAACAAACATATAGGGGGCATGTCTTTAAATATGACTGAACTCATTGGAGGCATCCATGTGAGTACCAATGTACCTATAATAGGCATTGCCCAAAATCGTGATGATGATCCTACAGGGGAAATGCCTATATATGTGTAAAAAAAATTAAGGAAAACATGAATGTCCCATCTTCAACTCCTCAGATGGCCAAATTCGTCAAAGAAATAAGCAAGAAGATTCTAGAGCTAATGGAAATTGTAACTCGAATTGGAGAAGCGAATCTATCAAAACTTTGCAGTTAAAGAAAATTATATAGCCGACTATTCTGAGTAGAAAAGAACAAAAGAATCAGATATTGAATCTGCCACACCCACAACTCGATTTGGAAACTCTTCTGATGTCGAAAAAAAAGAAGAAAAAAAAGTCATCTTACCATGCCACATGGTCATTAAATCCGACCAATCAACAAAAAGGCCAAGCACTTTTTACATCAAATTCAAAATACGAATTCAGCCCAGAAAGTGTAACCCCATTTCGCGAAATTAATGAATGAGAGGCCAGTACCAACAAAATAGTTATAGGAGACAAACAGCGGGCAAATATTCATAATTACCTCATTGCAAGATGTGCAATAACAACAAAAAAAAGCTTGCCAACCTTCCAATTGGTTGAAAAGAACTACATCCTTAGGGGAATTTAAGATAGCTCACACATTCGAAATGAAGGAAGAGGCTTGTATTGGGCAATCTTGTTCCCAGTGCTTGGAGAAGGCAGTTATGATCCCCCAATTCCGAAGCCAACAAGAAATGGAGCATCTCCCTCATAAGGCACCAAATCTAAATGTAAAATGTTCCTTGAAAGAATGTCAGGCAAAGAAAAACACCTTCAATGAAGAACAAATTGAAAGTATCTTCCACCAACTATTGGCCGGATATAAAATTCAATTCCCTCACTGTAAACGACCAGCAAACGAAGGAAGATTCGGCAATATGAAGTATTGCCTTTTCCAACAAATTCTTTGCCATACATCAAGGGCTATTTTATATTTAAAGACAACATTGAAGAATTGATTCAAGTTGAGGTTATTGCCTTCAGTAAGGAAGAAGGCACAAGCGCCTTGAACAGTAAGTCAGAACTTTCCAAGAAAGAACCTCAAACCATCTAGGTTAAAAAAAAAATTGTCATTCTCAAGGAACAGATGGGAGAAGGAATAACAAACAAGCAGCCTGTAAAACGCTTGAAGGATGACCTAGCCAAAAGATATCCTTTTGATGTCGAGGAAACAGAAAATGTCCTCTACCAGTTACTTGCAAAGGACATGATGGGACTTCTGCCTTGTAAATGACTAGCAGAAGAAGGAAAATGGGGCTACCCAACATATTGCCTATTCCATCACATCTTTGGTCATGACCATAAAGGAGGATAACAAAGAAAACATGCTAGACACTGTGGTCCAATGATCTTAAACCAATTCAAGTTCAGTCAAAGCAGATGGAGTGATTAGATATGAGTTCCTACCTTAATTTAAATGATGAGGTTGTTGGAACCCTCTCCCCACAAATAAATCCTTGAGCAAGAACTAAAAATCCTCTCCTAGTTTTGAAGTTAAGGTACTAAATTGACTGATGCTAAGAAAAACATGTCCTAGTTTTCAAGATCAAGGTTTTAAATTTATGTGACGTTAAGAAAGAAATCTCCCACTTTTCAAGTTAAGGCACTAAATTGATGTATTGCTAAGGAAAACTGATGGGGACATCACGCGCACACGCATGCCATCCTATGCACGCACGCAAGGAGGAGGGCCCCACAATCGATCTGGATTGATGACGACGTCTAGGGAGAGTCTCCTAGTTAGAGGACTGCGTTTTGGTTTGTTGGAATGGACCTGATAGTCATGTGAATCCCACCATGAGTTCTCATGATCGTGACACACTATTCTAATTAATCTAGTACTTTGGGTTTTGCTTATTATTGTTAGTAGGAGTATCATGGACGATTTAGATTTGCTTTAATTAGTTGTTATTTTATATTACTTCGGCGCCAAGTAATAGGCTACGCACATGGTGCGAGCTTTGGGCTATAGGGTTTTATTATAAATAGGCACCCTTTGTAGTCTTTTTTCTCAATGAAGATTAATAAAATTGCTACGTTTTTTTGCTTCTCTAAATTTCTGAGTTGTGGAGATTCAATTGAGTGTGAAACTCTCCCTTTCTCGAAGGACTGACTACCGTGGTGCGAAGCCACACCTATCCCGATTCACCCCCACTTTCTTGCATCCATATTTCTCCTCCTACAATCATTCACGCTTCAAATCCATCTTTTATTGCAGTCTTTTTTCTCTCTACAGCAGATTTTCAGAATCTGGCCCAGCAGGAGGGCTGAAACTTCGGCGGAGCACCACGTACAAACCGTGCATCGGATCGAGATGAGATTTGGGGGTTTTTGGAGTCCATCCCTAGGCGACCAGGGCCAAGGTAGCCTTTTTTCTGAATAATGGGCCCCACACACGTGTGACTGGGATCACACGCACGTGCATTTGGGCCATTGCTGCTATCCATACGTGCAATACTTCTCTGGTTTGTCTCTCTCCTCTCTTTCACTCCTCTTTCACCCAAAATCCCTAAACCTAATCCTAAATTACTCAAATCCCTAATTTTATGCCCTTTCTTCAACCTTAGGGTTCCCCGAATTGAAATTTCTGAATCCCTTGGATTGGGGGAATTATTTCTGTGCATGTGTAGATGAATTTACCCTCCTTTGATTCTTGTTTGGTTTATAATTTTGACTGATCCGGCCGTAGCACGTGTAGGCTTGGATCTGCATGAGATTCCCCTTGATCGAGTGTTTGAACTTTTGTGTGGGATGTGGAATTTTGTGTAATTGTTTCTGAATTAGTGTGATCTAAAGCCTGAAAATCTTGCACATCATAATTGAATTTCATGTCCTGCATAAAAAACGTCTCCCACTTTTCAAGAGCAAGGCGCTAAATTGATGTGGCGCTAAGAAAAACATATCCTAGATGTGGCACTAAGAAAACCATCTTCTCGTTTTCAAGATCAAGGCGCTAAACTGATCTGGCGCTAAGAAAAATCTCCTAGTTTAAAGTACTAACTGCAACTGGTGGCTCTAGAGGAAGATGTTATGGTTTCTCAATTGTATAATTGGTCTGGGAATCAAGTGATTTGGTCTGTCCTTCCCCAAGTACCAAGGAGCAGCTATGTATATTTAAATAAGTCTTCGATGGGAGGGATAGGTGGAACTGCCAGCTTGAAAGAACAGATTGCTTTTTCAGTTTTTCTGCAAATCCTTGGTTTTGGGTATGGCCAACAGGAGAATTGGTCCCGATGACGAGGATTTGGTCATATACAAGCCGTGCAATGATAATCATCTTCTGCTGGTTGGTGGGGAGGGATAAGGTGCTCATTGTTTACCATGTGAGAAGCAGACAAAGGATGATTTCTAGTATGTGCATTTTGTCTTCAAAATGTTGGATCGGGTGGATCACCTATTCACTGCAATCTTTTAAGAGAGGTTGGTGGAGGTTCTTTGTTCTCTTTAGGACAGAAATTGGGAGTACATATGTACTGTAGGGCCCACCATTTTCACGGTTTTAATAGTGCATATGTACAAGACATGATGGTCAGTGTGCATGGTGTATGAACTGTTATACTTAGCCATCATATCATACCATCGCTGTCATCATAGCCCAGTCCCAGCCGGTTGAGGTCGGGTTATTTATTTTTCTCATGATTTGTTGGCAAA
The DNA here is from genome assembly GCF_029962835.1 of Magnolia sinica. NCBI lineage: Eukaryota > Viridiplantae > Streptophyta > Magnoliopsida > Magnoliales > Magnoliaceae > Magnolia > Magnolia sinica. The sequence continues at coordinate 108,647,027 of NC_080574.1, read as the reverse complement.
TGTTCGATGACTGACATCAGCTCTCCTTTCTATAGCTGGTGTGTTGCTTGGAGGTAGAGTTTATGCAATAACTTCCTTAATAGTGGTGAACTATGACCATGCGCCTCTCTCTCCCTCCCTCCCTCCAGATGTGAGATGGCATGGTACATGCATTGCGGTAGGGTTTATTTATTTTTCTCATAATTTGTTGGCAAATGTTCGATGACTGACATCAGCCCTCCTTTCTATAGCTGGTGTGTTGCTTGGAGGTAGAGTTTATGCAATAACTACCTTAATAGTGGTGAACTATGACCATGCGTCTCTCTCTCCCTCCCTCCCTCCCTCCCTCCAAATGTGAGATGGCAAGGTACATGCATTGCGGTGACATTGCAGATGGAAAATGACCAGATGTGAGATGGCATGGTACATGCATTGCGGTGACATTGCAGACGAAAAATGACCGTGTGCTAGTATTTTGGCAAACAGCTCATGCATGTCTTGTTGGTCATCCTGTCATGAATACGTTGCTAATTGATCTGTTAGAATCCTTCACTCCAAATTCTCATTTTGCATTGTATTTATTAGCTACTATTCTCTGCAGATTTTTTTTTTTCCTTCATACATTCAAATGTGATTTAATGGACATTTTATAATGGTGATTGCTCATTTATGTCAATAAAGTGGTAAAATAGCTTTTGATGTGCTCTTCATTTTACAGCTTGAAATTTTAGATGGTGAAGCTCCTGCTGAAGGTATGTTGACGTTTTACAAAAGCAATTTATGTTTGTTTATGATGTAATTCCTCCATTTGCATGGTCAATTTTATGATCACGTGATCTCTTGTTATTGAAGATGATTGGGTGAACCGATTTGGGGAAATTTTATAAGACAGCTAGAAGACCAGCTATGCACTATGGGAAAGAATGTTGGGGCAGTTAAGGAAGAACATGCTCATTGGATGAGTGTCGCTGAAATGAGGATGAGTGGCAAGATGAGGAAGGTTAGAATTAGAGATGAATGCATTTGAGGGAACTTAGGAGTAGCACCAATTGTGATTATTTAATTTTAATTTTATTATTTTATTTTTTGAAAGGTGTAGCACCAATAGGTAATAAGAAAAGGGGGAAGTAGACTTAGATGGTTTGGTTGTGTGCAATGGAGACGAAAAAAATTGAGCTGTTTAGGACTGAGTAGGTGCAAGTTGAAGGCTCTAAATGGGCAAAGGGAAGGCGAAAAGGATGTGGATGGAGGTAGTAGGAAAAGACTTGATTACCCATGGTCTAACTAAAGGTGGAATGGTGGAACAAGATTCATGTAGCCGACCCCAAGTAATTGGGATATGGCTTAGATGATGATGATTGGGTGAAACTCCCACACAATGTACATATAACCGTGAAAATAAACTAAGAAAAAAAAAACCCTGTGAAAGTCAAACAGTCAAATAGTCAATCTTGTATGCACTCGGAACATTTTCAATTTTATTTGACTCAAGTGATATCATTTGCCTGTATTTCTCTCATAAGGTTTATGTATTTATTTATTTATTTATCTTGGAACTCAATTTAGTCATCCCTAGAAATGAGGTTTCTTTGATACTCTTGCTGCAGTATCGGAAGAAAATGAAAGCCAAAAACCTGCTGCAAAGAAAACTACGAAAAAAGGAGCTGCTAGTGCTTCTGCAAATTCTAAGAAAAGGAAGTCCAAGGATTCATCATCAGACTCAGAAGAGGAAAGTGATGATGACAGTGAAGAGGAAGCAAATGGGCTGGTTGAAGTCAAGAAAGGGCGGCATGGTGGAAAAGCTTCTAGTCGGGGCCGTGGTAGGGGTGCCAAAAAGCTTGTGGCTGAGGAGAAGAAAGCTCCTGCACGTGGTCGTGGACGTCCTAGAGCTCAGGAGAAGAAAAGTTCTCAGCCTGCTCGAGGGCGAGGAGTAGCTGGCAAGAAGGGAAAATCCAGTAAGTGATGGTTTTCCCAATCGACACTGAATTTTGTTAACTATTCCAACCATGGGTCTTCATTTTTAAATCCATCTAATTCATGATGGTTAGTTGCTGAGAACTATGCTCATCTGCAATAACTTCCGGCCCACATTCAAAGTTAGTGAGAGGAATGAAGGAAAAGCTCATAGGAGTTGAATTTTAGTGTGTCCTCTTTAGTGTTTCTTTTTGGAATGAAGGAAAGTTCACAGGAGATGTTTTTCTCATTAGATGTTGGGAGAGCTTTGCTCCATTTTGTAATGTTGTTTGAATAGCACTGGTTAGCTATTTTAGTGATGCAAGAAGCTCTTGTTAGACGAAGTGAAGTTCTCCACCAAACCACACCCCCCCCCCCCTTTTAATTTTTATAACATGGATTACATTGTTTTAGGCCAAGACTGAGAAGTACATATCGGACTAAGAAACCATCTCCCCTCATGCAGGAGTTGTGCACTGACCAGTTTACCTCATGAGCTGGATACCCTGTTATGCTCGCATCACTCATCAAATAATGTTGTTGGTAATATTTACAGGGAAAATGATAGTTAGGCCACCAAATTGCCTGCTTCAATTTCTGTGTATTTCATTGAGAGGGCATTTCAGAGAAATGAAACTTTCCAATGAAAACTTCTCAACACATACGATCAGACCCGAAAAAGTGATGGAATCTGTTGAGTCTATGATCTCTTGAGAGGGATTCTCAATTCCTTTCTGCTCTCGAGATGTTTGGGGCATCTGGATGAAGAGTGGTAATTCGATGTAGAAAATTTCATTCAGTTAAATTAAAAGGAATCATTGGTGGATGCAATGCTCACCTGGGCCACATTATTTCAGTAGAGTTTGAGTTTTGCAAGTTTCTGTGGTTTGCTCTTCTGTGGGGAAGGTGTTTTGCAGGTTCAAACCGCTGTGCTGACATGGTAAAATGAGAGAATTGATCCTACTCAAGTTTTTGTGGCTTTTGAATTTTGCAAGGTCAGGTAAAATGGGTCATTTATAGATATAAATAATCCTTTCTTGACTCACATTAATTTTGCAGGGTTTCCTTGCGTTGTGCTTAGGTTCTATGATTTGTCTGTGTTTAGTCTTCAAGATCTAAACGCACATCTAGAGATTTATTTTTAGAACATGGCAGTCGAAGAGCTGATGTTTTGGATTGCCCCTGCAGGATTTAATGTTACAAGGTTTAAAGAGATGTCATACCATGAGCTGCAATCGGAACGGCTGTTATAGTGTGTTATGTGAGGACCACTGTTTGTTAGAATAATGACCACTATTTTTGAAGTGATTAAAATGATGCGAAATAGCAGTCATTATGTATAGATTGTGAAATTTTTTGCAAGTAAATTCGCCTGTTATTTCCAGTGGGTGGGACAATTTTCATATTGTCTACTGTTTCATTAACAGTTATCATAACGACAACCCCAGTATGCTTTTATCAGATCCAACATTTCTAAAACTTTGGTTATACGGGGCCATTGGACGGTGTGTGAGAGTTGGCAGTAGGGACCGTTAGTCATGCAGTGTGCGAAAAGCATGCAATTTTTGACACTTTGGAAATAGATTCATGAAAGCTCCCTTTTTCGTCCTTAGAAAGCTGTTGTGCTAATAACCTTTTTTTTGGGTCCTTTGAATGTTGTACTGCCATAACCTTTATTTCTTATCACCTTTCTCTGATGCATGCTTTTTCTTATCTATTCATGTCTTGGGCATGCATCAATATGAGAGAGTAAAATTGCCAATGTTTTTTTGTTTTGGCTAGGTGAAAGAACTTCATTAATGAAAATGAAAATGAAAATGAAAATGAAAACGAAGGATTCAAAAGAGGTAAATCAAGACCAAAGCTAGCTCACACAGAAGCTCTGGGCCAGCCCAAAATCCTCGACATGGATGACTGGTCTTTGAGACTTCCTGAGTTCTACCACTATGAATGAAAGAGCTCTTAATCTAAACGTGGAATTTTCCGTTGATTTTTTTTTTCTTTCTTTCTTTTAAAGGAATGCCACGTGTTTCTATTGTTTCCAAGTTCTAAGAATGCCCCATATTTCCACCGTTGGATGGAACACGTGTTTGATCTGGTTCATTTATTAGGTGCATCATGCACTGTGAACATGCCCGCATGCCAAACTTGATAGTACGTTGAATTTGGACTCATGGATAGACCTTCTAACCCTCCCCCTTTTTCATACATCTGTGGACTGTCTTTTTTTTTCCTGTCCAGAGCATGATGAATGGGTACGGACCTCTGACATATGTGCAATTGAACGGTGGGAACGAGGTCCCGCATGGTAGGTATGATGCGGCTCCACTTTACTCTGTCATTGTCCTATATACAATTCGGTCTTGGAAGGTGGATGATCCACTTAGGTTGGGTTTGACAACCAATTTCATATCTGGATAATTACACCATGCATTACTGTGTCATCTTACACGTGTACACTAATACAATGCATGTGCATTTGAATAACTCAATCCGGACCTTTCAATTTTTGGGCTTGGCTACTGTGGACATGATAGTAAAGAGATTGGTTCTAGTGGGCCAAGTGCTTGGAACCTTCAAATGCACATAGTTGCGTTTGGACTAGTTGGAAGCCTTCTGGAGCCCACATAGATGCCCGTGACAAATCTACTCCGTCCATCAGTTTTGCAAGACCACAGTAGGACTGAAGTCTAAAATTCAAGCAGATCCATAACTCCTGTAGCCCACAAACTGGACCCTGGGCACAGGCAATCCACGTCCCTATTGGGATTGTCCATTGGGTCCAGCCCACTGTTCAAATTCTGCCTTAAAAACCATGCTAAAGGGATTCAAACCGTCCAGGCAGCAATAAGCAAAATGAATGGAGAGGATCCTTCATAGAAGATAGATCAAGCCAGGGATGTTTAGGACCATCTGATTGCTGTGATTTTTGCATAATAGTGGAAGAAGAGTGGGCTGAACCTAATGGACTGTCCATATTATTTCTATACATCAAAACCCACTAATTGAACAATGCTTCCCACCCATTTAGTGGCCTATGATATAGAAAAATAGTCTTTCAAAATGTTGGGCCGTTATGATGGTCCACCTACAATTATATCGTTATAGTGGAGCCCATGATTTTGATGGCCTAGATTTGTCTACACGCATGCTTGGAATACAATTGCTGTCGATGGATGATGGCAGGCTACAATCTGCAACACAAACGTGAGATGAGTTATTTAATACACTGGAAGAGCATGGAAGCTATACTCATGCGTTCAACCATCACACACTATTGCATATAAGTAAATGAATCCAGACCGCCAAATCATGTGATCAATATCAGTATTGATGGAGGACAACCCTAAAGTTGGCTCAATCAGATGATCCTGGCCTCTGATATGTGGACAACCTTTCAGTTTAAATATCCACTTGATGCTATCAATAGGCTAGTTAAGGTCACATTGTCCCTGCACTTTTTTTGTTGGTCACATACATAGTGAGGCCTACGAATTGGACGGTTTGATTTGAGGTACATGTAAAATATCTTTGTGCATGCATTGAATCACAGCATCACATCCCCCATTGTTTTCAGTTCTTGAACACCTACTATCTTCTGGTACTCTCTCCTCATCACAGTGCAGCGGCTCCAGCCGACATGTATGGATGACGTTTGATGATGTCTTAGGGCAACTCATATTTCAACAAGGGGATTTTTATCTGGTACGGGGCACCGTACTGCTATAAGGTACTGGAGCAGGTTTCTGTGGAGCCCACCATGATGTGTGTGTTTTATCCATGTCGTCCATTCTTTTTGCTAGATGATTTTAGGACATGATCCAAAAAAATGAAACCAATTCAAAACTAAAGTAGGCCACACCACAGGAAACAGTGTAAATAATGACAACTACCGTTGAAACGTTACTAGGGCCCACCATGATGTTTATTTGCCATCCAAACTGTGTTCATAAGATCACACAGAGGGGATGCAGTTTAGCCCCAACACTAGCCAGCTATGTGGTGTCAAAATTCTATTAGCCCCACCATGATGTATGTGTTTTACCTATGCCATCCATCCATTTTCCAGCTCACTTTAAAGCAAGAATTTGGAAGCGGATTGGCTGGTGTACCACACGGCACCTATATAGCTATGTTGATACGTGTCGTGCCAAGGCGAGTGCCGACGCGGAAGCGGATTGGTTAGTGTACCTCACATCGGCGATATAGCTGCTGTATTTCAGTCAGCAAGTTACGTGAATTTGATCATGAGGCCTGTGTTATATCAAAACTGTCCGTCCATTTAGTGAGCTCGTCTTAAGGCTTCAGACAAAAAATATGACAAGTTTAACTATCAAGTAGAACACATTACAAAAACTAGTAGGGGATTGAGCGTCTATTATTGAAACTTTTTTGGGATCACACATGTTTTGGATTAATATGGTTTTTTTTTCCCTCTTCATTTAGGTATTTTTTTTCCTTACAATATGACCTTATGAATAGATTGAATGTAAAATAAACATTATAGTAAGCCTTACAAATTGGTTAACGATGAAAATTATTATCTTCATTGCTATTTATGGCGTGGTTCAAATGATTATTTTTTGGGTAATTCTTTAAAATAATCTTTAAAAATAGATGAACGATATAAATATAATAAATTTATCACTGTGGAGCCCATGTAACTTTAATTACCTTTGAACCATTTGTATAACACGGAGATTGAGAAGTGTCAGTGCTCATCTTTGCACTACACGTACCTCAGCAGCTATATAGAGCTGGTGTAAGGTACACCGGACAATTCGCTTCCCACCGACGCTCGAGCTCTGAGTTGTGCCTGCGGTTCAAAGGAGATCAAAGTTACATGTCCTACAATGATGTATTTATTATATCCATACGGTTCGTCCATTTTTCGAGATAATTTTAGAGCATTACACATAAAATGAATCATATCCAAATCTAAAATGGACCACACCAAAAATATCAGCAATAATAATGATTTTCATTATCGTTAATAAGGTCACAAATACATGGATGATAAGGAAAAACAAATTTCATAATGATCCGTAACTTTTATAAACCCCAAAAGGGTTTCAATGGTAGACGTTGATTCCTCCGCTGCTTTTTGCAGTGTGGTCCAATTGATCTTTAGATCTTTCTTATTTTCGGATCAAGCCTTAATATGAGCTGGTCAAATGGTTGAATGGTTTGGATATAACACATACCTCATGATGAGACCCACATAACTTGCTGAAGTCAATCACCAGCTATACAGGGTGTGTGGTACGCCAGCCAATCCGCTTCCCAAAAATTACCCTTATCCAAAATCTAAGATAGATGGAAACGAATTGGGTACTCCCCTGCCACTAGCCCAGTGGCTGGTGGTCGGTGCTCTTTGGGCCCACCATGATATATGTGTTTCATCCATATAGTTCATTCATTTTTACATATCATTTTATGGCTTTATCCTAAAAATTATAGGGATATAAATCTCAAGTGGACCACACTACCGGAAAACAATAGTGATTGGATATCTACCATTAAAATCCTCCTAAGGCACAATGTACTGTTTATTTGACATCCAATCGGTTGATTAGGTCATAGAGACATAGATGAAGAGAAAAAACAAAGATCAACTTGATCCAAAACTTTTATAGCCCCTAAAAAGCTTTCAATTATCGACGCTCATTAACACTGTTTCCTGTAATGTGGTTCACTTGAGATTGGGATGTACCTCATTTTTTGTCTCATATGCTAAAATGATCTAGAAAAATAAATGGACGGCATGGATGAAACACATACATCATGGTGGGGCCCACAGATCACTGACCACCGGCCAATGCCACACAGGGGAGTAGCCAATCCGTTTACACCCAGATCCATAACTCAACTGGCAGACCAATGCTGAGGTCTTGGTATCAATTCCCAATGTGGGTGGCTAACAGTGAAGTTGGGAGTGGCTAACAGTGAAGTGTAAACTGCCAGAGTGTGTACTACCAAGCTAACCAAAAAAAAGTATCCATTCCAAAGATAGACCACACCTGAGGAAACAGTGGGAATTGAGAGCCTTCCCTATGAAAACCAAACAGAAGCCACGTGAGAGCTTTGTATTTGTACTTTCCCTTCGTCTGACCTTATTAACAAATTGAACCACAAATAAACATCACCAAAAGCCCTAAGAAGTTTTTAACGGTAGATATTCAATCAATACTTTTTTCCTGAGTGTGGTCCACCTATGATTTGGATCTACCTCATTTTATGAGCTCATGCCCTAAAATAAGATGGTAAAATGGATGGATAACTGTGGATAAAACACATACATGATGGTGGGCCTATAGAGCTTCCGCTACGGCTAGCTGCCTAGTGCCAAGTCACTATGGCAAAATGGATGTATAACATGAATAACACATACATGATGGTGGGGCTTACCCAGCTTCGACACCCGTTTGAGGGAAAACAAAAATATCAGCTTAACCTAAGAGTTTTAATGGTAAGTGTTCAATCCCCCATTGTTTCCTATGGAGGGGGGTATTTGACCTTTATATATGCCTCATTTTTTAGTTCGTGCTCTAAAATAATTTAACAAAAGAGAATACCATGGATAAAACACAAACCCTAGTGTGGCCTAGAGTTTTATCACTTTACCACTTGTGTAAACGTCAAGCACTACAACATCCAACACCCTTTTATCATGTCATTTTAAGACATGAGCCTAAACTGAAAGAAGATTCAAAACTTATGTGAGCCATACTATAGAAAAGAGTGGTGATGGATGCATCCAATGTTTAAATATCCTTAGGACCCATCACCAAGTTTAGATGCTGTTCAACCTCTTCATAAGATGATTACCACTTAAAAGAGCTTGTTTTGATGCCATCAAATAGTTACTTTTTTCGCTTAAGCTAGTTTGATAAATATTGAGAGACAAAATTAACTCATATACTTAGAAGTACTTATTTTCATAAGTTTTTATTTTAGCCTTTTAACTTCTCTCTCATTGTCGTTGTCAAAGGAGGCTCCACGTGATGGACTATTCATTTGAAAATGGGGCCCACATGATAGATGACATACATCAAAGGTGAACCCTACGTGATGGATCATTCGTATTAACAAGGGCTCATTGGATGGTCTACATTAAAGGTTAGCCCTTGATGATAAATAGCCCACCTCCGAAATGGGAGGGTATTATGGATGACCCACTTCAAAGACGGGACCCACACAATGGATGGTCTGTATCAAAGGTGAGCTCCACATGATAGCTCACATGATGGATGACCTACATCGAGGTGACTCCATATGATGGACAGTCCACATCAAAGGTTGGCCCCTAATGATGAATGACCCACATCTAAGGTGAGCCTGGTGTGATGGGCAACCTACATTGAAGATGGGACCACATGATTGACATTCCACATCAAAGGGGCGCTCCACATGATGGTCAATCAATAATGGTGGGCCCTAGATGATAAATCATTTTCATTAAGGTGGACCCTACATGGTGGACACTCCACATCAAAGGTCAGCCCTCATTATGAGTGGCCCATATCCAATGCAGGCCTGCATGATGGACAACCCACATCAAATGTGGGCTCCACATGATGAAGGTGGACATTAAAGGTGGGCCCCACATAATGGACAAAAATTGATGGTGGGCCACACATGATGGATAAACAACATCAAAGTTGGGCCCCATGTAATGGAAAAAAATTGATAGTGGGCCCCACATGATGGATAAACAACATCAAAGTTGGGCCTTACATAATGGACGGTGTACATTAAAGATCGGCCTCTAATGATGAACGACCCACGTCCAAGGTGAGCCCCACATGATGGATGACCCACATCAAAGGTGGGGCCCACACAATTAATGGTCCACATCAAACGTTTGCCTCATATGATAGATGGTGGATGTAAAGGTTGGCCCTAGCATACTTCAAATAAATAGAAAGCAAGATAAGTTCCTTGTATTATAAGTAGCTTATATAAAGTAGCTTACTATCCCTAGGCCCCCTAGCTTACTATCCAAAGGCCCCCTTAGATGCACGGAAAACACAAATATAACTCTGATAAAAACTTACGTGACTCCCATTAAAATTTGAACGGGGGCTTTCAATCGTTACTGCTGTGACCTACTTTACTTTTGAATCTCCTCGTGTGTACATTAATGTCCTAAATTGCACTGACTAAATAGATGAACCAAGTGGATATAATACAAAGGTTGTAGTGGACCCACAGAGCTTTTGATGCAGGGGAACCCCCATGCTCAGGGGCTCAAGTGATAGACTGAGTGAAAGATACCTCGTTTGGGGTGGTTAACAGTGAAGTGTGAACTGACAGTGGTGTGTACTAACAAGCTTTTAAAAAAAAAAGAAGAAGAAAAAGCTCAGGGTCACCGGCAAGAGGTGTCCCTTTCCACACCCGGATTGCAGCATTAGAATGATTTTAACCGTTCATGTTGTCACTGCTACCATATAGAAGCCATGATCATCTTACAATCATGCTTCTTCTTGGATTTGCATCTGAGCCATTAAATATTAATTTTCATACAGAATTGCCTGTTCAACATGCTTCTTATGATGGCTAGGGTAGTGTAGAGTCCAGAACCTAACACAGGTGGAATCCTGCAACCGTACCATACCTTGGTATTGCTTGAATTTGACCGGGCAATGTGCCACTGTATATATGATCTCACTTTCTGATTGAAAATTGTTCCTATTAAACTACAACTCTGCTTCCAACATGGCACATGACTTAATCAAATTCTGCTATGTTGGGTCACTGAAATTGATGTAGATTGTATAGTGACTTTGCCCCATGGACTTCCTTCCTACCTGACATGACATGATTTGATAGTGCTAGGCAAGGCTATCAAAGATAGAGCCCATGTAAAGTTGCCGACCGTGGATAGCAGAAAGCGTTCACGGTAGGATTTGATAGGGCTACGTGGGGCTGTCAGAAATACGGCACACTCAAAGCATGTTTGAAAGATGTTGGACGCGAAATACGGCACACTCAAAGCATGTTTGAAAGATGTTGGACGCCGGATTCTTTATATCAGAAAAACACCAAGCACTATGATTTTCGACATGGTAAGATTTAATTGAGGCATGTGGATGTGTTGTTATCAAAGAGAGCTCCATAGTCTAAGTTCATACCCAGCCGAACAACTTTCAAATAGACTTTGCCAATGCCATCTTTAACAGAAGTATATGACCCAATCAAATCTCATCTCATCGAAGGATCACATTCCCCTTCAGATCCACTGAATTCGTTTCAAAAGTTATTAGGTTAGTACTCGACTAGGCCCATCTCTAATAGTAGGCACATAGTCCAATTAAATCCTACCACGTTAGGTCACCACTATGGTGACAATGTCACCATACAATCTGATAAGTGATTGGATTTAAGTGGAATGCATGTGGCGCCAACCTGATAAGTGAGCCCCACTTTGGTGATGGGATGACCAAAAAAACAGGTCAGTCAAATCATCAGTAAGCCTTATGACTTAGAAGGTTTTTGGCATTTTTCCATTGTTTTCTAATGATGTGGTCTATCTCAAAGTTGGATGGGCTGGTTTTTGGTGTCCTACCTTCCTACCATCTAGTATGATGTGCCCTTGGAATGGTTGGATGAAACGTATCTGGTTACAGGGGATTCTTGTGACTGCTGATTTGTTTCAGCCTAGAGGAATGTAGGGTCTGCACCTGTAAGTGCACGTGGCCCAATAATTACCAGCCTCCTTGCAAATACTTCTCTAATTTGGATTTGAGCTGAATTTTAGTCATTCTTTGATCCATTTTGAAGGTAATTTTGGTCGGTTTGGATTTTGGCATAACAACTGATGTTTTCAGAGACTTTCTTCACGCAAAAATCAATCACAAAGACATGGAAGTGTAAGGTATTGAAAACTACATTTCAATTATAAAGGCTCTCTATGTAAATAAAATCAAATCTCTAAAATGTTCATAAATCCACGATGATCTTGTTACAAAAAAAAATAAAAATAAATAAATAAATAAATAAATTATTATTATTATTATTATTTTTTTGTCTTTTATACATTTTGTTCTATGTGATTTAAGTATTTGGTATGTCTTTTTTCTTTTGTCTCATATCTGGGATGAGAATGTGGGAATAAAAGCCCTTATAAGATATCATTGTCCCTTAAATTTGTGCAGCAAACATGATAGAGAAGAACTATGAGTTGGGGTTTGGGTTGCTTTATTTATGGTGCACCCGTCAAGCTCCATTTTTTATATTTTATTTTTGAATTTTAATAACCGTTGCTTCTCGAATTTTAATTTTCAAATTGAATTTTGAAGATTGAAAAAAACATTCCCATCTAAACTCCAAAAAACTAACCTACTAGAGTTCTTAGTTTTCACAAATTTTCTTTCAGAAAATGACAAAAAATTTCACAAGCTCTTAGTTTTTTTTTTTTTTTTTTCTCTTCTTTTAGGAAATACAACTTCAGCCACGTTCATGGGGTTTAGATTATATGTGCACCAAATCTGAGTTGGGCATTCTCTGAAGAGTTGTTGTATCCCAAAGGCAAGGAACTGCGACTTAGTGCATCATCAATTTATTCTGATCAAGTGTGGGAGCTTATCTGTCTTTAAGATAATTTTTCTATAATGTGCATCATGCTCTTCCTACTACAAGATATTTCTGTTTATTCCTGTTTCTTTCACTATTTTTGAGTTACTGTTCTTTTGCTATTTATTCTATTGTTATGAAATAACATTCCTATTTCTGAAGTTATTTCCTTTTAATATTTAATCCATCAAAATTAGTTTTGAATTTCTATAAACAACAATTTAAAGACATATAATCATGCTACCCAAGTATTTCGATTTGATGTCATCTGTGTCAGAAAGTCACATAATTGAAATATTTGATGAAAATAATTTTAAAAGATGGCATCAGAAAATGAAATTTTATTTGGCGACTCTAAAACTGGTTTACATCATAAAAAATCTTGTTCCATCTTCTGATATGAATGAACTTGTTGCGACTTTTGATCAATTTAAATGGAAAGAAGATAATTACCTATGTCGGATTCACATTCTAAGTGCTATGAATAATGAAAACTATGACATATACTGTCATCATAATTCAGTTAAGTATTGTGGGAGTACTTAGAAAAGAAGTTCAAAACCGAAAATGCAGGAGCCAAAAAATATGTGGTTAGTCAATATATAGACTTCAAAATGACTGGTAATAAACCAGTTATAGACTAAGTCCATAAATTGTAAAAAAAAAAAAAAAAGAAGAAGAAGAAGAAAAAAAGCACATGAGAGTCTATCAAAAGAAATGGTGATAGATAAAGCATTCTAATCCACCATAATAACTGAGAAACTTCCACCTTCGTGAAACGAGTACAAAATTTCTCTTAAACACAATATAATATTGGTCTCGAATTCGGCTGCACGGAACATGTGTGAGGGTTGCGAGTGTGCTAGAACTGATTGGGTCTGATTCAAACAGTGACCACTAACCCCTGATGTCGAGATCGAGCGAAGAGAGGGTTGGTCGTGGGCTCGTTACTCAGGAGATTGGCGGAGGCCGGGGCTTTTCCTCCAAATGAGTTATTTTTTGCTTTAAAAATTCAAGAACTTTCAAAGGTGCTACAATGGTGTGGTTAAAACAGAAAGGATAATGGAGATAGAGAGATGGATGCGGGAAAAAGAAGTGAGTGTCTTACCACTACAACGAGATCACCGGCTTGCCTGAGAGGAGCAGGGTGCTTCCGAGAGCAACGTGTTGATGAGTAAGGTAAAGGCAATGCTGGGAATTACAACTAAGGTTGGCCCAGTGTATGAGTGTAGGTGAACAGGTTCCTAAGCTAAAATCTTCCATCAGATTCGACATGCAGGCACAGATGGAAGAGGATTATAGCTAATGACTATGGCATAGAGTTGTTTCGACGTGTGCACGGGGACAAACTAGGACTAAATCTACACTAAGGGTTCGCTGCTACTGAGCAGGGGATTACTAAACCTAAATACATAGTGTTGCACTGGATTGATAGTTGGATTTTTGGATTCGAATGGGGTCTATTCTTCTTGGATCTACTTCTACAATTTATAACTTTTTCGGGACAAAAGGAAGAACAACTGCCTGTCCACGTGGCATCTTCGCATGCAACCAACTGAGAAAAGAGCAGTTACACTTCCTCGACCATGATCTTATCTTAGTTGTACGCTTAGAACGTGCATTGGGGTCGACATGGCTAAAACAATCATTCACCTTTATTTGAGGAAAGCCAAAATGCTGGAAATACCTTAAAAGAGATAAGCTAATCCCTAAATCCTTGACACATGCTTCTCAAAAATCTTATGTACTATGTGGCTACATCTGCACTACTTATCTGGTCCGTACAAATTTTAGTATAAACACTACCCCCTCACATTTCAGATGACGTAATTGTCCTCATATTTCTTCTGTCATAAATTGTCACGTATCACGCAGAGAATACATTTTTGTATCTCTAAAACAACTTTTATCTCGAAATTCAATCTGATCATCATACGACAATTAATGTTACGCATGCAGAAGCCTTATGTTCACACCCCAAGTATAGGGTTGTGATGTAGTAATAATCTCGGTAAGACCGAAGTCGAATCCACAGGGACCGAACCTTGTACGTAATCTGAAAGTAACTAGAACTAGAACTAGGCGAAGATGTAATCTAAACCAAAGGATTTTTAAGAGAATAATGATGAATTAATTAACTAAAATTTGTGAAATTCAAAGGTGGGAAACTAGGGTTTCAAATGATCCACTTGTATAGATTAGGGAGATCTTATGCTTTATTCAAGATCACATCTGGACTCAGAGTCCTATCCTCATCTAGGTGGAAGATATAATATCAACTATAAACTTCCTTTGATCCAGTTTTTAAGAGATGAGAAGTATGAGAATTAGACGTGATTCCATCACAAAACCATACCAAGGAGACAAAGTAAACAATAGAATTTAACTAATCCACATCCAATCTGAGAGAGTTATAAACATAAGAAAGGATTCCATCATCCATCCATGCCCGTGGGACGATGGTGAAAAATAGGGTCCTTACAATTATAACATCTATACATGCATGGAAAATACCAAAAGATCGCAGATCCATTTTAATTTAAGTCACAACAAACCTTTAAAAACTAAAGGCAATCCATATAATCAAACTAGAATTAAAATCAATTCATGAAACAAAAGGCATAAACAAAAAGTCTCCCATCACACTACAAGTTTCACCTCTTAACCCTAGTAAGAGGCTTAGCCAACCATACTCATGATCAACTCAGTTCTCTTAAAGGAAATATTTAAATAAAACCATAAAGAAAAGGAAAAGAAAACTCAAGAAAAAGGGAAGGAACTCCCTAGCCGCATGCCCAGACCTCTCTCTTTCTCTCTCTCTTTCTTCACGTGTGAAAGGATGCCCTCATGTCCCTTTCTTTCTCTTTTTATAGCTGGAGTAGGTCGGTGGAATCGTTGTTTACACATAGCAGTGTGCGTAGCTTTTAGTCATATTATGCAGCAAAGAAATGCAAACTCCTTGCGAGTTTTCAGCCAAAAGACCATCCTAAGATCTGATTATCTTCTATGGTTGGGGTAAAGACCCCCTTCTGAATATTTTGGACGGTCCAGATCGTCAATCCGACTGCGATCGGGATCACGAAATGGCCCACGGAGGGCCAAACGTGCGAACACACATCCCTCCAAAAAATAGGATACACTGAGATGCTCGGTGGGCCCCATATTGGTTTTCGAAGAAATCTGACCCGTTTATTGGATTCCTAGCGAAATTTCAATCGGGAAGGAGTGATTTTTATCGAGGTTTGGTGCAGTCCACTGTATAAAATCAACTCATTGTTCATCAAGCATTTTTCGACGATCCACGTGTGTGTGTGTGTGAACGGGGCTAAACGGCCACCTAGCTGAGGGTCAAGCCCCCCTGGATTGAATGGACGGTCCAGATCATCGAGATGCATGATGGGTGGGCCCCACTATTAAAAAATGGACGGACAACATAGAGACATTGTGAGTTCTTGTGCAGAGGAGAGAATGGATTCGGGTTAGCGGTCTGTTGACCGCTTGACTCATTTGGTGCACGTCCAGCACATGTGTGCGCCATGTACATGCGATGTACATGTGGGGTCCACTGTGATGTTTGTAAGAAATTCACTTCGTCCATCCATTTTCTCTCCATATTTAAGGGGTCGATACTAAATTTAAAGCATATCCAGATATCAGGTGGGCCCTAAATTAGGATTTTAGGGGCTGATCTGTCTGTTGGGCCACTTTCAAAAGGATCCAATGGATGAAATTTTACGTGTACGGTTAATTTATGGTCATCAGGCCATATATATAGTTTCGAGCCGAACGAATGGTGGGAACCCTGTGATCTTACATTCTGGCTGACTTTCAGCCTCGTTTAATGTGAGTGACTTGATTCTCACGGATATCTGACGTGTAAATTCTTCAATCTTGGTCCCTTAGGGTCCGTTCCTTGCCTTGGTGACTCTGGAGCATCAAATAGCATCTTTTTTTCAGTCCAAGTTCCTAAATTTACCTTGCAGCACAAACACAATTAAAATAAAGTGTTAAACATTATTATGTTCGTAAAATTAGGTAATAACTAGGGTCTAATATGCAATATTTGACCCTCAACACAATCCCCAACTAGTATTTTGTTAGTCCCGAGCAAAGTATGCGAAAAATAATTTAAGCATTACGGGACAATTCTTATAAAACCGAGTGATTTTTGAAAAACAATCCAGTCAATAAAATTCTAAGATTCATGAATGGTAGGCATTACTTTCTCCTAGATTCAAGTGCACGGTAAACTTCATAGTCAAATTCAAGGTATTAATCCATCCATTAGAAAAATTCTAAACATTGAGTTCTATGGGTATATAGTGAAACCTAAACTTTCCACAATCAAAGGCTCAATTTTTTATTTTCATGATAACATTGATAATCACAAGAGCATTCATGATAACCATAACCTAAACCAAAACTTGCCTTACAGTTCAACTTTTCATTCTTCCAAATTTTAATTTTTTCATTGATGGCTTTCACGCTATGTTAATCTTTTAAGGGTAAAGCCAAGTAGGAGAATCGAACCCTCACTTATAGGGAGCAAACCCATGGTGAAGACCATTCGCCTAACCCTTTCTGAAGACAACTATTTTTTTTAGCTAGGTACTATTTTTTCTTTGAACATGATGGACAAATTCCCCAAGTTAGCTCCTTCCATGTCTAGTGACTAATAGGTTAACAATTCAATATCGAACTGAAGCCTTAGTGTGTAAGCTACGTATGACATGTGAAATCATGACTCAATCAATGTTTAAAACTTCTAATCATGGATTAACAATTCGACTTAACTGTGAAATCTAACAGATAACTAAATCCAAGAGTCATAAATTACCAACATCACATATTTTATACATCTAAATCAAAGATGGCCGTCAAAATCACTTTGAATTCACAAGAATTTTCAGAGAATTTTTTTAAATTTTTTTTCATAATTTTCACTCAAGACTAAGAAAACACTGATTAGGTAACCTCATCTCCCATCCCAAACCTAAAATCTACATTGTCCTTAATGTAAAAGATATAAGCATGTAATGTACATGAGACAACAAAAGTAAAGGAGAAGTGATGGAAAGATAATACCTTATGACGGAGTTAAATAGCTTTTTCCAAAGAGTTCATAGCGTGAGGATGACTTGGCTCAAGAGTTAATCCAACGAAAACAAATTATCCTAAAACAACTTCAAAGCAACTAACCTAATGGCATAAAGCCAACTAACCTAGAACGACAAAAAGCAAACTACCCTAATCCTATAAAAGCAATAAACCTACTTATACCTCCATCAAACTAGGAGATCAATCCTGGTAAACAGGATCATTTATAGACATGGACATGTCCTCTAAATCAAACTTCTCGACAAATGGCTTCAATTGATGTCCATTCACTTTAAACTTATTGCCATTGTCTGGATTCTGAATCTCGACAGTCCCATAAGGATAAACATTGATAACAGTGAAAGGACTGGTCCAATGAGATTGGAGCTTAGGACCGGTCTAATGAGATCGGAGCTTACCCGGAAAGAGATGTAACCGAGAATTATACAAAATGATTTTCTGACTTGACGTGAATGATTTTTGTAGAATGTGTTGGTCATAAAACGCTTTCATCATGTCCTTGTAAATTCTCGAGTTCTTGTATGCATTATTTCAGATTTCTTCATATTCATTTAATTAAAGTTTACATAGCGAGCTAGCATCGTCCATATTGAAATTCAGATTTTTGATCGCCCACTAGGCCCTATGTTCCAACTCCACAGGCAAGTAGCAGGCCTTCCCATATACGAGTCTAAAGGGAGACATTCCAATATGGGTCTTAATTACTGTATGGTAAGCCCATAAAGCATCAGTCAATCGGATTGATCAATCCTTATGGTCAGGGTTAACCGTCTTTTCCAAGATATGTATGATTTTCCTATTGAAAATCTCAACCTGCCCACTGTTTGTCGGTGGTATGAAGTGCTCACCTTATGAGAAATACCATATTTCTTCATTAAACTCTCAAATAGTCTATTACAAAAATGTGAGCCCCCATCACTAATGATAGCTTGAGGTGTTCCGAATTAGGAAATAATGTTCTCTTTTAGGAATTTAAGGACCGTCCGATGGTCATTATTCCGACGCGGAATTGCTTCGACCCATTTAGTGACATAGTTTACGACGAACAAAATATATAAATTTCCAAAAGATTGGGGGAATGGTCCTATGAAATCGATGCCCCAACAATCAAATGCTTCAATGATAAGGATGAGATTCAAGGGCATCATATTTTGACAAGACAACGCTCCCAATTTCTGACAATGTTCACAAGCCTTGCAAAACTCATGAGTGTCCCTGAACATAGTGGGCCAGTAAAAGCCACACTGCAGAATCTTAGCGGGGGTCTTTTAGCAGAAAAGTGACCACCACAGGCCTGTGAGTGATAAAAGGAGATGACGCTCTGATGCTCATCATTTGGCACACATCTTCTTAAGATTTGGTCTGGGTAATGTTTAAACAAATATGGATCATCCCAAAAAAAGTTGCGCACTTCGATGAAAATTTTCTTCTTATCTTGCGCAGTTCAATGTGTCGGTGTAAAACTTGTGGTAAGATAATTAGCAATATCAGCGAACTAAGGTGAATGGGAGACTCGGAACAATTATTCATTAGGGAACATGTCATTGATATATGCTGTCTCAAGGGAATCAGAGGGGTTAAGGCGGGAAAGATGATAAGCCACTACATTCTCTACTCCTTTTTTATCTTTAATTTCCAGATCGAATTCTTGGAGTAGGAGGATCCATCGTATCAGGCGAGGCTTAGCATCATTCTTAACAAGAAGATACTTAAGTGACGCATGATCTATATAAATGATGATCTTGTATCCGTTCAAGTAGGCCCTAAATTTGTCCAAAGCGAACATTGCAGCTAAGAGTTCCTTTTCCGTAGTCAAGTAGTTCACTTGGGCAGGATTTAGAGTCTTACTCATGAAATGAATAACATAGGGTTTCTTATCTTTTCTCTGGCTTAGAACTGTCCCAAGTGCATAATTAGACACATCACACATAAGTTCAAAAGGCAGGCTCCAGTCGGGTAGCTGTATGACAGGTGCATTGGTCAACATGCCCTTAAGCTTAGTGAAAGATTCTTGGCATTGTTAAGTCTACTTGTATGGTGCATCCTTTTGAAGTAGATTACATAGAGGACGAGAGATGAGACTAAAGTCCTTTATGAATCGTCTGTATAACCTAGCGTGTCGTAAGAAGGATCACACGTCTCGTATGTTCTTGGGTGGGGGTAAGTTAGAGACAAGATCGATTTTTGCCTTATCTGCCTCGATTCCTTTGTACGAGATGATATATCCAAGGACAATTTCCTTATGAACCATGAAATGACATTTCTCCCAATTAAGTACCAAGTTCTTTTCTTCACATCTTTTTAGCACACATTTAAGACTTTGTAAGCACTCGCTGAAAGATGGACTGAAGACAAAAATCGTCCATGAAGACCTCTAAGTATTGCCCCACCATATCAGAAAAGATACTCATTATACATTACTGAAAGGTGGCGGGACATTACATAATCCGAATGGCATCCTTTGGTAAGCAAAGGTGTCATAAGGACATGTAAACGTAGTCTTTTCCTAATCTTTAGGGGCTATCTCTATCTGATTGTAGCCCGAATACCCATTAAGGAAACAGTAATAGGAATGACCAGCTAACCTTTCCAAAATCTAATCAATGAAGGGCAAAGGAAAGTAGTCCTTCCTCGTGATGGTATTCAACTTCCTGTAGTCAATGCACATTCTCTAACCAGTAGTAACTCTAGTTAGCACGAGTTCATTATTAGCAGTGGCTACGATGGTGATTTCGGCCTTCTTAGGAACCACCTGAGTTGGACTTACCCATTGACTATCGGATATAGGGTATATGATACCCATATCCAATAGTTTAAGAACTTCAGCTTTAACAATTTCTTTCATGTTTAGATTTAGTCTGCGTTGTGATTGTCGAGAGGTCTTCGTATTATCCTCAAGATAAATGCGGTGAGTACAAATCGAAGGGTCAATTCCCTTGAGGTCCGCAATCATCCATCTAAGGGCTCCCTTATGCTCAATGAGAGTAGATATGAGCATACTCCCCTATTCTTTCTCCAGGTGGACAGAAATCACCACCAGGTATGTCTCATCTTGACCTAAATAGACATATTTCAAATCAGAGAGCAAAGGTTTTAGGTCAAGCTTCGGTGGTTTGAGGTTAGATGGTAGAGACACTTCATCAGTTTGGGGTAACTCTTCAAATTGTGGCCTCCACCAGTTAACTTCAAGTACTAGAGCAGTATCAAGCATGACACACATCTCCCTAATCATGTCATCATCAAAGTCATGGGAGTGGGACAGGCACGTCTCTAGATGATCAGAGGATAACGTTAAAGGTGTCTTATCTTCCACGAAAGTGTCAATCATGTTAATGTAGTGGAAATCGTCATCATCCTCTAACCGTCTGCCTATGTTGAAAAAGATATTCATTTCTAATGTCATCTTACCGAAAGACATACTCATAACACCATTCCTGCAATTGATAATTGCATTTGAGGTGGTAAGGAATGGACGATCAAGAATGTCGGGAATCTGAGTGCTCATGTTACTGATGGGTTTGATATCCAAGACGATAAAATCTACAGGGTAGTAGAATCTGTCAACCTGGACCAACACATCCTCAATTATCCCTCTTAGTACACAAACAGAGCGATTAGCAAGTTGTAATGTAGTTAGGGTGGGTTTTAATTCACCCAATTCTAACTATTTGTACACCGAGTAGGGAATCAAATTGACGTTCGCTCCTAAGTCAAGAAGTGTGTGCTCAATTCAATAGTTCCTGATTACACATGATATAGTTGGGCTACTAGGATCCTTGAATTTCTGCGGCACATCTTACTTTAGGATGACACTCACTTTCTCAATCAAGAAGATTTTCTTTTGAATATTTTACTGTCTTTTGGTCATGCATAAGTCTTTTAGGAATTTGGCATATGAAGGTATTTGTTTCATGTTCACACCCCAAGTATAGGGTTGTGATGTAGTAATAATCTCGGTAACACCGAGGTCGAATCCATAGGGATTGAACCTTGTACGTAATCTGAAAGTAACCAGAACTAGAACTAGAATATGATGAAATCTAAATAAGGAGAATTTAAGGGAATAATAGTGAATTATTAAACTAAAACTTGTGAAAATCAAAGGTAGAAAACTAGGGTGTCAAGGATCCACTTATAGAGCTCAGGGAGATATATGCTTGATTCATGAACTCAACTGGACTTCAAGTCCCATCTTCATCCAGTTGGAAGATATAACATGAAAATCGAATTTGAACTTCTTTTGATCTAGTTTTTAAGAGATAAGAAGGATGTAAATTAGAATGGAATCCATCACAAAACCATGCCCATGAGACAAAGTAAACAACAGAATCAAACCAATCCACAGCTAATCTGAGAGATGTATGAATGTTAGGAAGGATTCAATCATCCAACCATGTCCAAGGGATGATGGTGAACAACAGGGCCTCCTAACTGTATAATCACAATAATGAAAAGGAAATACTCAATGCCATCACAGATCTATTGTAATATTAGTCACAACAAACCATTAAAAACTAAAGGCATTCCTTAAAATCAAACTAGGATCAATATCAGTTCAAACATGAATCAAAGCCGTAAATATCTTCCCATCAAGCCACAAGCTTCACCTCTTAGCCCTAGCTAAGAGGTTTAGCCAACCATGATTGGGCTAGATCTCTAAAATTCAAGAAAAACAGTAAAAAGAAAAAAATAAAAAAAATCTAAACTAATATCTCTCTCTCTCTCTCTCTCTCTCTCTTGCACTCACGTCCACAATCGAATTGGATGCCCCTCTCTCTTTCTCCTCTTTATTTTATAGCAGGGAAGGGGCGGTGGTGAGCTGTCAGTGGAGAACCGACTCCACACCTGATGTAATAGGCGGTGAGGAACTTCCGGTTGCGTGTGTAAGGCTTCCGCACCGAGAAATCAAGCATGTACTTCCTTTCTTCCCTCACTTTCTGTCAAAAAGGATAACGTCACCTAGGATGTTTTTGAAAGACCTATAAGATGGACGGTCTGGATTAACATTTTGATTAACACCGAGATCACACAACAGATTGGAATGTCCAGTTCTTTCCAAACTCTGTTACATGCGTAACATATGCAAAAGCTCCAATTCTGCGATAGTTGGTGGGCCCACGATTAAGATTTCTAGAGGAACCCATTCCTTTCATAGGTTCTCCTTGAATTTCTAGTATGAGAGAGTATAATATGGATCATAGGTTCCTTCCCTTCTTCTTGAGTATTCTTGAGTATTATAGTTGGTGGGCCTGCAAACTCTTTCTTAGAGCCGTCTACCAGACAGTAAGACCGAGGTCGAATCCATAAGGACTGAACCATGTACGTAATCTGAAAGTAACTAGAACTAGAACTAGGCGAAGATGTAATATAAACCAAAGGATTTTTATGAGAATAAGGATGAATTACTTAACTAAATTTTGTGAAATTCAAAAGTAGGAAACTAGGGTTTCAGAGGATCCACTTGTATAGATTAGGGGGATCTTATGCTTTATTCCAGAACACATCTGGACCCAGAGTCCTATCTTCATCCAAATGGAAGATATAATATCAACTATGAACTTCCTTTGATCCAGTTTTCAAGAGATGAGATGTATGAGAATTAGACTTGATTCCATCACAAAACCATGTCAAGGAGACAAAGTAAACAACATAATTTAACCAATCCACATCCAATCTGAGAGTTATAAACATATGGAAGGATTCCATCATCCAGCCATGCCCATGAGACAATGGTGAACAACAGGGTCCCTACAATCATAACATCCATACATGCATAGAAAATGCCAGAAGATATCGTACATCTATTGTAATTTAAGTCACAACAAACCGTTAAAAACTAAAGGCATTCCATATAATCAAACTAGAATTAAAATCAATTCATGAAACAAAAGGCAAAAACAAAAAGTCTCCCATCACACTACAAGCTTCACCTCTTAGCCCTAGTAAGAGGCTTAGCCAACCATACTCATGATCAAGTCAGTTCTCTTAAAGGAAAGATCTAAATAAAACCATAAAGGAAAGGAAAAGAATACTCAAGAAGAAGGGAAGGAACTCCCTAGCCGTAGGCCCAGACCTCTCTCTTTCTCTCTCTTTTTCTTCATGTGTGCAAGGATGCCCTTCTCACATTCCTTTCTTTCTCTTTTTATAGCTAGAGTAGGTCGGTGGAATGGTTGTTTACGCACTGCAGTGTGTGTAGCTTTTATGCATATTACGCAGCAGAGAAACGCAAACTCCTTATCCAAGATCTAATTATGTTCCATGGTTGGGATAAAGAACCCCTTATGAATATTTTGGATGGTCCAGATCATCAATACGACTGTGATCGGCATCACAGAACGGCCCACGGAGGGCCGGACGTGCGAATGCACGTTCCTGCGGAAAATAGGATACGTTGAGATGCTTAGTGGGCCCCACATTGGTGTTTTCAAAGAAATCTGACCCATTCATTGGATTACTAGTGAAATTTAAGTTAGGAAAGAGTGATTTTTATCGGGTTTTAGTGCGGTCCACTGTATAAAATCAACTCGTTGTTCATCCTCTGTTTTTTGACGATCCATGTGTGCATGTATGCACGGGGCCAAATGGCCACCTAGGTGAGGGTCAAGCCCCCCCTCTAGATCGAATGGACGATCCAGATCATCGAAATTCATTATGGGTGGGCCCCACTACTGAAAAACGGATGGACAGTGTAGAGACGCTGTGAGTTCTTGCGCAGAGGAGAGAGAGGAGCTAGGTCAGCGGTCTGTTGACCGCCTGACTCGTTTGGTGCGGGTACAGCACATGTGTGCCCCATGTACGTGGGATGTACATGTGGGGTCCACTGTGATTTTTATAAGAAATTCACTTGGTCCATCCATTTTTTCTCCATATTTAAGGGGTCGATACCAAATTTAAAGCATATCCAGATATCAGGTGGGCGCCAAAGCAGGATTTTAGGAGCTGATCTATCAGTTGGGCCACTTTCACAAGGATCCAATGGTTGAAATTTTACTTGTATGGTTAATTTATGGTCCTCAGGCCATATATAAAGTTTTGAGCCGAACGGATGGTGGAAACCCTATGATCTTGCATTCTGCCTGACTTTCAGGCCCGTTTAACGTGAGTGGCTCGATTCTCTCGGATATCTGGCATATAAATTATTCGATCTCGCTCTCCTAGGATCCGTCCCTTTCCTTGGTGATTCTGAAGCATCAAATCCATACATTTAGTATCTTTTTTCAGTCCAAGCTCCTAAATTCACCTTGTAGCACAAACACGATTAAAATAGAGTGTTAAACATTATCATGTTCATAAAATCAGGTAATAACTAGGGTCTAATATGTAATATTTGACCCTCAACACAATCCCCAACCGGCATTTTGCTAGTCCCAAGCAAAGTATGCGAAAAATAATTTAAGAATTACGGGACAATTCCTATAAAACCGAGTGATTTTTGAAAAACAATCAAGTTAATAGAATTCTAAGATTCATGAATGGTGGGCATTAATTTCTACTAGACTCAAGCGCACGGTAAACTTCATAGTCAAGTTCAAGGTATTAATCCATCCATTGGAAAAATTCTAAACATTGAGTTTTATGGGTGTATAGTGAAACCTAAACTTTCCATAATCAAAGGGTCAATTCGTTATTTTCATGATAACATTGGTAATCACAAGAGCATTCATGATGACCATAACCTAAACCAAAACTTGCCTTACAGTTCAACTTTTTATTCTTCCATCTTTTAATTTTTCCATTAATGGCTTTCACGCTATGTCAATCTTTTAAGGGTAAAGCCAAGGAGGGGAATCGTCACCTATAGGGAGCAAACCCATGGTGAAGACCATTTGCCCAGCCCTTTCTAAAGAAAACTAATTTTTTAGCTAGGTACTATTTTTTTCTTTAAATATGATGGACAAATTCTCCAAGTTAGCTCATTCCATATCTAGTGACTACCAGATTAACAATTCAATATCGAACTGAAGCCTTAGTGTGTAAGCTACGTGTGACATGTGAAATCATGACTCAATCAATGTTTAAAACTTCTAATCATGGATTAAAAATTTGACTTAACTGTGAAATCTAACAGATAACTGAATCCAAGAGTCATAAATTACCAACATTACATATTTTATAAGTCTAAATCAAAGATGGCCGTCAAAATCACTTCGAATTCACAAGAATTTCCAGAGAAATTTTTTTAAAAGTTTTCACAATTTTCACTCAATACTAAGAAAATACTGATTAGGTAACCTAATCTCCCATCCCTAACCTAAAATCTACATTGTCCTTAATGTAAAAGATATAAGCATGCAATGCACATGAGACAACGAAAGTAAAGGAGAAGTGATGGAAAGATAATACCTTATGATGGAGTTAAATAGCTTTTTCCAAAGAGATCATAGCGTGAAGATGACTCAGCCCAAGAGTTACGAAAGCAAACTATCCTAAAGCCACTAGAAAGCAATTAACCTAACGGCATAAAGCCGACTAGCCTAGAGCGACAAAAAGCAAACTACCCTAGTCTTATGAAAGCAATAAATCTACATATACCTCCATCAGACTAGGAGATCAATATTGGTAAAGAGGATCATTTAGAGACATAGACATGTCCTCTGAATCAAACTTCTCGACAAATGGCTTCAATCGATGTCCATTCACTTTAAACTCATTACCATTGTCTGGATTCTGAATCTCGACAGTCCCATAAGGATAAACATTGATAGCGGTGAAAGGACCGGTCCAACGAAATCTGAGCTTATCCAAGAAGAAATGTAACCAAGAATTATACAAAAGGACTTTCTGACCTGTTGTGAATAATTTTCACAGAATATGCTGGTCATGAAATGCTTTCATCCTATCCTTGTAAATTCTCGAGTTCTCGTACGTATCATTTTAGATTTCTTCATGTTCATTTAATTAAAGTTTACATAGCGAGCTAACGTCGTCCATATTGAAATTCAGATTTTTGATCACCCACTAGACCCTATATTCCAACTCCAAAGGCAAGTAGCAGGCATTCCCATATACGAGTCTAAAGGGAGACATTCCAATAGGGGTCTTAATTGTAGTACGGTAAGCTCAAAAGCATCAGTCAATCGGATTGACTAATCCTTACGTTCAGGGTTAACTGTCTTTTTCAAGATATGTTTGATTTTTCTATTGAAAATCTCATCCTACCCACTTGTTTGTGGGTTGTATGGAGTGCTCACCTTATGAGAAGTACCATATTTCTTTATTAAACTCTCGAATGGTCTGTTACAAAAATGTGAGCCCCCATCACTAATGATAGCTCGAGGTGTTCTGAATCGGGAAAGGATGTTCTTTTTTAGGAATTTAATGACTGTGCGATAGTCATTATTCCGATGCAGAATCGCATCAACCTATTTAGTGACATAGTCTACGGCGAGCAAAATATATAGATTTCTAAAGGATCGGGGGAATGGTCCCATGAAATCGATGCCCCAACAATCAAATGCTTCAATGATAAGGATGGGATTCAAGGGCATCATAATTCAACGGGACAACGCTCCCAATTTTTGACAACGCTTACAAGCCTTGCAAAACTCATGAGTGTCCCTGAACATAGTGGGCCAATAAAAGCCACACTGTAGAATCTTGGCTGTGGTCTTTTTATCAGAAAAGTGACCACCATAGGCTTGTGAGTGACAGAAGGAGATGACGCTCTGATGCTCATCATCTGGCACACATCTCCTTAAGATTTGCTCTGAATAATGTTTAAACAAATGTGGATCATCCAAGAAAAAGTTGCTCACCTCGGTGAAAATGTTCTTCTTATCTTACGCAATCCAATGTGTCGGTATAAACCTGTGGCAAGATAATTAGCAATATCATTGAACCAAGGTGAATGGGAGACGCAGAACAATTGTTCGTCAAGGAACATGTCATTGATATGTGCCATCTTAAGGGAATCAGAGGGGTTAAGGTGGGAAAGATGATCAGCTACTACGTTCTCTACTCCCTTTTTATCTTTAATTTTCAGATCGAATTCTTGGAGTAGGAGGATCCATCGTGTCAGGCGGGGCTTAGCATTATTCTTAACAAGAAGATACTTAAGTGCCGTATGATCTGTGTAAATGATGATCTTGGATTCGATCAAGTAGAACCTAAATTTGTCCAAAGCGAACACTACGGCTAAGAGTTCCTTTTCCATAGTTGAGTAGTTCACTTGGGCAGGATTTAGAGTCTTACCCATGTAATCAATAACGTAGGGTTTCTTATCTTTTCTCTGGCCTAGAACCGCCCCAAGTGCATAATCAGACGCATTGCACATAAGTTCAAAAGGCAGGCTCCAGTCGGGTGGCTGTATGATAGGTGCACTGATTGACATGCCCTTAAGCTTAGTGAAAGCTTCTTGGCATTGTTCAGTCCACTCGTATGGTGCATCCTTTTGAAGTAGATTACATAGAGGATGAGAGATGAGACTAAAGTCCTTTATGAATCGTTTGTGAAACTCGACATGTCATAAGAAGGATCGCACATCTCATATGTTCTTGGGTGGAGGTAGGTTAGAGACAAGATTGATTTTTACCTTATCTACCTTGATTTCTTTAGACGAGATGATATGTCCAAGGATAATTCCCTTATGAACCATGAAATGACATTTCTTGTAAGGCCCGTATCCTAGCCCGTACCATTCCATAGGCTTCCGCAGTCCTCCCGATCGAATTCTGACAACCCGCAGTCTGTTATCGGCATTTGTGTGCAACCCTGAGTCATATCCCATATTTCAAAATCGGCTCAACCCGAGACTTGTACCCTAGCAACCGTGTCATCGCTGCGGTTTCAATGTCACATCTCGCGCGCCAAGGCGATACCTAGGCCAAGAGATGTGGGCCCACGTTCAGTTCGAGAAAATGCCATGTGTTTGCTTTCCCAAGAAAATCTCTACAACATGTACCATCAATCGAGTGCACATCAATCACCTAATGTCAACTCTCTCTCTTACAACCCATACATGTCAAGTACACCCATCACTCATCCCTCTCTCTCTTTACATCCCATCCTCTCTCTCTCTCTCATTTCTTCATTTTCAAGCAAACCCATGAAAATCCAACGTCCAAGGGAGAGGAGAAAGCTAGGTATGACCCACCTCCCTACTATCCAATCCCACCATCCAAAGATCATCTCCACCGTTGAAATGCATCCCTCAGAGCTCTAGGATGCGTTGATGGAAGAAGAAGTCCATGATCAAAGGTGGGTGATCTTTATTTTATTTTTTTTATGATTTAATGGCCCACATTTGGTGGGACCCATCTTTATGTATGCAATGTATAGGGAGGGCCCATAGTGGCGGGATCCCTCCCCTCCTCACGTTCTCTCTCTCTCTTTACTTCTCTCTCTCTTCTTTTGTGTATGATGGCCCACCATGATGTATGCCTTGATCCACACCGTCCGCATCGTCCAAATGGCTGGACGGTGGGACTTCACTATGATGTATGTGTTAGGCATCCACACCGTCCAAGGTCTAGACATGGGACCTAGATAACACATGTGTTGTATACACATCGACCATACCTTATGTGGGGCCCACCTTGCACGTGTTACATGTGCAGGTGGTGGGATCCACTGATGTATGGATTTAAATCCACACCGTTCGTCCAGACGCTGGACTGTTTTAAATATTGTATATAATAATATAATATAATATTATATATATATATAATATATTGTATATCATATGGTGATGGCCCATCTGTGTGGGACCCATAGTTGAGGTATGTGCTATATCCAAGCCGTCCACGCGTGGGACGTGTGGACCTAGCCATGGCGTACTGGTTTTATCCCACCGTCCAGATCAGTGGGACCCACATGGAGTATGTGTATTATACACACCGTCCAGTGTCCAGGGTCTGGACGCTAGACCTCCTTCAAAATAATAAAATTATAATTTTATATTATATAGCATTATATATATACATGTGGTGGGCCCCACGTGGGACCCACCTATCTAGAAAGTGGAATGGCTGGTCTACCACCTCACCAGCTATATAGCTGATGTACTGGCGTCAGCCAGTACGTCTGATCTGACGGTCTGATATCTAGACCATCTATCTATTTAATTGGTGGACCACGCATGTGGACCCCAACATGACGTATGGGTTGTATTTGGGCCGTCGAGCAGTGCTGGACGTGGCCCACCTTGATGTGATATGCTCAACCGTCCACCTGTTTTGCATCCAACCGTCCATCTGAAGCTGCTGCTGCCCTGGACGCCAGCAAGTTCTACGGGGCCCCTGATGTATTTACTATATCCACATCGTCCATCCCTGGACGTGGTCATGGACCCCACCTTTGATGTGCATGTTTCATCTATCCATCCATCTGACTGTGGGACACCACCTTAATGTATGTGTTACAGCCACACCATCCATCTGTTTCTGGATGGGTGGGGCCCACCTTGATGATGTGTAGTATTTGTACCGTCCACATGGGATGTGGGCCCCATGTAATGTACGTCTTGTATTTACTCCGTCCATCTATGCTAGGCAGTTTCGATGGTGCTGTGCTACCCCACCGCGATGTATTTGTTCATCCACACTGTCAAGATCATCTGGACGGTGATGAGGACTCCACCATGATGTATGTATTTTATGTCCACATTATCCTTCTGCCGGTCCCACATTGATGGATGCGATTCATCCACACCGCCCGACCATGTGATAGGGCCCACTTGTAATGTATATTTGAGGCCCACCTATAATGTATATTTGAGGTCCACTTGTTGTATATGAGGCCCATTGGTGCGGCCCATTAATGTGGCCCACTTGATGTCATGAGACCCATTAGTGCGGCCCATTGATGTGGCCCACTTGATGTTATGAGACCCATTGGTGCGGCCCATTGATGCGGTCCAACTTGATGTGATGAGGTCGATGTACAGGGCCCACCTATTATGCATATTAGGCCTATGTGCAGGGCCCACCTGTTGTGTATTTATGGCCCTTTTTTGGCATGGCCCATTGAGTTGTATTCGAGGCCCATGTGATGCGGCCCATCATGAAGTGTATTAGGCCCAGTGTAGGGCCCACATATTGTGTATTCGAAACCCATGGGTTGTGGCCCATTGTGATGTATTTGAGGCCCATGGGCAAGGCCTGATGTGATGTATTTATGGCCCATATGATGAGGCCAATTGTGATGTATTTCCGGCCCATATGTGTGGCCCAATGTGATGTATATGTGGCCCACGCGATGCGGCCCAAAGTGATGTATATGTAGCCCTTGTGTGAGGCCTA
Organism: Magnolia sinica; assembly: GCF_029962835.1. NCBI lineage: Eukaryota > Viridiplantae > Streptophyta > Magnoliopsida > Magnoliales > Magnoliaceae > Magnolia > Magnolia sinica. The sequence continues at coordinate 108,616,164 of NC_080574.1, read as the reverse complement.
ATGCGATGTATTTACAGCCATTATGATGTATTTATGGCCCATGTGAGAGGCCCATTGTTGTGAGGCCTATTGCAATGTATATTAGGCCTTTGTGAGAGGCCCTGGGCCCACTTTCTTTTTGGCTCTATGTGGGCCACTCCTTGGGAGCAATGTTGGTTAAATGTCCACATTGATGGTCAATGATGGTTAAACGTCCTCATTGTGACTTTCTCTTAGGCCTTGTTAGGCCCATTCTCACCAATTCAGATTGTCGAGGTCGATTCTGATTATCAATTCCAATTTCGATTGTCGAGGCCAATTGTTGAGGCCGATTCTAATTCCATTTGTCGAGGCCAATTATCGGGGCCGATTCTGATTATCGAGGCCGATTTTGATTTTCAATTCTGATTTCGATTGTCGAGGCCGATTGTTGAGGCCGATTCTGATTTTGATTGTCGAGGTCGATTATCGAGGCTAATTTCGATTGTTGAGGCCAATTCCGATTGTCGATACCGATTCTGATTGTTGAGGCTAATTCCGATTTTGATTGTCGAGGCCGATTCCAATTGTCGAGGCCCAATGAAATGCATATGCGGCCCGTATTTGAGACCCATTGTGATGTGCATTCGACCCGTGTTTGAGGCCCAATGTGATGTATATGCGGCCCATATTTGAGGCCCATTGTGATGTGCATTTAGCCCGTATTTGAGGCCCAATGTGATGTATATGCAGCCTGTATTTGAGGTCCATTATGATGTGCATTCAGCCTGTGTTTGAGCCCAATGTGATGTATATGCGGCCCGTATTTGAGGCTCATTGTGATTCGGCCCGTGTTTGAGGCCCAATGTGATGTATATGCAGCCCGTATTTGAGGCCCATTATGATGTGTATTCAGTCCGTGTTTAAGGCCCAATGTGATGTATATGAGGCCTATGTGATGAGGCTCATTGTGATACATTTGAGGGCCAGGCGATGGAGCCCATTGTGATGTATGTTAGGCCCATGTGAAAGGCCCATCATGATATATATATTTGGCCCTTGTGTGAGGCCATGAATCCACTATATGTTAGGCTTTATGTGGGCCATTCTTTGGGGGTAATGTTTGTTAAATGTCCACATTGTCGAGGTCGATTATCGATGCCGGTTATTGATACCGATTATGAGTATGTGACAGCATAGCATCATGATACATGCCCATACACATCATCTGCATGTTTGTTATAAGATATGATTAACCATTGCATATGCCATAGTGTAAGACTCGTGTTCTAGTCCACACCATTTCGTTAGCTTCCGCAGTCCTTCCGGTCTAATTCCGGCAACCTTCGCACCATAATCGACGTTTGCGCCCGATCCTAAGCCAGGTCCAGCACACCGACGTCAGCTCGATCCGAAACTTATATCACAGCGACCGCGCTGTCGCCGCGGTTCCAACGCCATAACTTGTGCACCGAACTCGATGTGGACCTGCGTTCATTCTGAAGAAATGCTGCGTGTTGCGAATTACGAGGGAATCTCTACAACATGTCCTATCAATCAATTAATCAATCAATCAAGTACACTCCATACCTCAACTACAAGTCAAGTACATGCAACCCATCTCTCTCTTTTCCATAAGTCAACTCTCTCTCTCCCTACCCATCCCTCTTTTACCAATTTTCAAACCAAACCATACCTCCCATCACCTCTCCTTACATCACTCCATCACCTCTTATCACCCATCATCTCACTCTCTCTCTCTCATTTCTTAAATCTCCCAAAACAACAAAATTTCACACGTCCAAGCATCCTCAAGTTTTTTCAAAAAAATTACAAGTGTGGCCCACCCTCTCATCTTTCATCCACACCATCAAAAGTCCATCATCCACCGTTAAAAGTCGAGCATAGGAGCAAAGGAGTTCAAGGGATCAAGAAGGAGGCCAACGAGGTGGGTGATCTACTGTTGTTTTCAATTTTAAGGGCCAATTGTTGTGGGACCCACTTGATGTATGAGTTGTATCAATGGAGGGCCCATAGTGGCGGGGTCCCTCCTCTCTATCACCGTATATCTCTCTCTCTCTCTCTTTCTCTCTCTTTCCTTCCTCTCCATAGAATGAAGTGGGCCCCACCAAATCATGTTAAACCCACTCCATTCATCAATGGTGAGGCCCACCACATTTACCGTCCGTGGGAAGTCCCATCTACACTATATATATATATATACACACACACACACACACACAATATATTATATTTATAATATGCTATTATATAAATATACTTATATATATAGTTGGTGGGCCACGTCGATGTAGGACCCACCACCACGCATGTGTTTATCCATGTTGTCCAGCGTCCCTGGACGTTGGACGAGCAAGGCTAACATGGAGTGTGTACACTGACGTGGGTGTGTACTTGCAAAAAAAGAAGAAGAAAGAAGCGGCACCTTGATGTATGTAATCAATCCAAGCCGTCCATCCCCTTCCATAGATCATTTTAGGCGTTGAGCCAAAAAATGATCTCAATCTGAACTTATGGTGGGCCATAGCATAGCGAACAAGTTTCCTACCATTGAAATACACCCCGATGTTGTTGTACATCAGAAAACTATTCAATATTGGTCTTGATAGATTTGTATCGAGCCATAGGGGCCAATGGCCGGTGTGGATCTTGCCGATGCGGGCCCCGCCTGTGAAAAACCGCAGAAAAACAATATTTTTTTAAAAAAAAGCAGCAACAACTGCTGCCACTGACAGAAGGCGTAGGCAGCGCCTGCTCTAGATGCCTAACGGACGGACCGAGCAGGGTCCTCATGGCCCAACTGTGGGCCCCACCTTGATGCGTTTCAGCCATCAACACCATGCATTTGATGGGTCGCCTCTAGCCAAGGGGCCACCCCAAAAATCGGCTGTATACGGAACTCAGGTGGGCCACACCATTTAAAACCATGTGAAGACATGACTAAACATATAAAAACATTTGGTGGGGCCTACCTGAGTTTTGGATGTTGCTGAAACTTGGTCTGGATCGTCAGCCAGGTGGGACTCACATAATGGGTGGGCTGGATTTGTGAACCACCTTTCGGTGGGCCCCACACCCACCGCCAGGTCCAAGTGACCTTATAAACAGGTTGGACGGCATATAAATATCACGGTGGGCTCCTACCCACGTGACCAGCCAACAGGTTGGTGGCAAATAAATATTTCAGTGGGCCCTACCCCCCTGGTCCACGTGACCTTATGAACTGTTGGATGGCAAATATATGCTCCGATGGGCCCCAGTCCCACCCAGGTCCACATGACCTTATGTACAGGTTGGATGTAAATAAACGTTATGGTGGGCCCTGGCCCACATGACCTTATGTACAGGTTGGATGTAAATAAATATTGCAAGTGGGCCCAGGTGGGTGGAAAATAAATATTACAGTGGGCCTTACCCTGGTCCACATGACCTTATGAATAGTTGGTTGGAAAATAAACATTATGTTGGGCCCTAGGTTACTTGGAAAATAAACATTACTGTGGGCCCCGGTCTAAATGACCTTATCAATGGGTTGGATGGGAAATAAACATTATGGTAGGCCCCACATGGTACCCACTTATGTATGTATTGTAAACCATACCCTCCATTAGAGTGGGCTCCATCATGATGCATGTGTTTCATCCAACTGTCCAACCATTTTGGAGATAATTTAAGGCCCATTGTTGAGGCCCATCTTGATGTATTGGTGGTCCTTGTTGAGGCCCACCTTGATTTGTATAAGGCCCATATTATGAGGCCCATTGTGATGTATGCGAGGCCCATGTAACTAGGCCCATGTTGATGCATTTTGGCCCGTCATTGAGGCCCACCTTGATATGTACATCGAGACCCATGTATGAGGCCCATTTGATGTACTGGAGGCCCATGGGTCAAGGCCCAATAGGACGTACATAAGGCCCATCGTAGTGTAATTCCACTATGGTATATGTATTGATTTTATAGTGGGTTATACCTTGGGAGCAATGATGGTTTGACGTCCACATTGAATGGATAATGTTGGTTAAATGTCCGCATTATAACTCTCCCTAAGGCCCACTGATAGGCCCATACTTGTGGTAAGTAGGCCGTCTAGGCCCATCTCCGTTATATACAGAGCCCATTTCTTTATACATGTTTAGTATAGATACATGATTCATGATCATTCACATCATATGTATGCCTGATGTGAGGAGTGACCGATCATAGTATATGCCTTCGGGCGGACTATTTATGGGCTCCCTGATAGGCGGAGTTGCCCCATATAAGTGCATAGTACACGCAGGACTGTTGTATAACAGATAGTGTGACTCATGCACTTGCATTTGTGTGATTGTAGTTACTGTATGCCCTAGCGACATCAGGGCCATAGCCTCCACAGACACATCGTGGATGGCAGGATTGGATACCGAAAATATTTGGTTCTATCATACGGACGCCATAGATGTCCTTGGGTAAAAATTTCTAAACCCGATGGTACCAGAGGATGGCTCCAACGTCGAGACCGAGTGGATACACGAGGGCGCGAGGGCTGTATACCACTAGGCCGCGTCTCCCACTGTGTCGTGGTCAGTTGGAAAGGGGTGTGACCTTACCCACCTGAGTGAGGGGGCAATTTCTAGGTTGAGTTTGACCAGCTTGAGGAATCAGTCCGCTATCGACGAGCCGGGCCCGATATTGGTAGACGAATAGTGAGGTCTCTTCCACCCTCTGAATTGTGCATCCGGATAGGGGCAGCAAGCTGGCGTAGAGAGTACTTGACCCCGGTGATTATCCATACTGAGAACCGCACTAATTTGATGCTCTAGTGAGGAGCTGCATTGATATGTGGATGAGGATTGACATGCTTGACTTGCATTCTGCATCGCATGGCCTTGATGTGGCCGATCGCATTCATATTTCACACCGCATGGCCTTGATATAGCTGATTGCATACATGTGTTCATTAACATGATCCCGTATTCCTCTGACCTTGCATCCTGAGCACGCTCATATTACGCACACACTTACACTACCCTCTAAGCTTTCTATAAGCTTATGCACGATTTATGCGTGCAGGTGATGCCAGGTCGCAGCCGTAGCATAGCAGCAGCAGGAGTGTGCGGTCGAGCCTTTGTAGTTTTGTTATTCGCACTATCTTGTATTTCCCTTCAGATGCATTGTACGTAAAGTTTTTTATCATAGTAGATTTTGTGATGGTGTTCTTGTGGTTATTGTTTATGGGTTATGCTTTTGGTTATGCTCATTATAATCGAACTAATGATTTGAAATCCTCCTTGTAGCATCCCAGGATCGGAACCTGGTGTATATGTACCGGGAGTCGAGAATGGGGTACTACGGAGGCTGTTGGCGCCAGATTCAGCGATCGAAAATTTTGTGAGCCCGATTTCTGATTTTAGGGCGTGACACATAGTGCCGGTTATTTATGGAACTCCCTGATAGGCGGAGTTACCTTGCATGAGCATGCGGTATGCGTAAGTTTAATGCATGACTGGATGGTATGACTCATGCATCTCGTATTTTGTGATATAACCACCGTACACCCTAGTGACATCAGGGTCGTAGCCTCCACAGGTATATCATAGATGGCCAGATGGGACACCAAAAATTTGTTCTACATGGGGTGCTATAGATATCCCTAGGTGAAAGACCCAGAACCCTCTTAGTTCCAGAGGTTGCTCCAACGTCTAGACTGAGTGGATGCATGAGCGCATAAGGGTCGTTTACCATTAGGTCGCATCTCCCACTGTATCGTGGTAGGTTGAAAGGGGGTACGACCTTACCTGCCTGAGAGGTGAGGGCAATGCTAGGCTGAGTCTGACTAACTCGAGGAATGTGTCCGCTATTAACGAGCCAGGCCCGATATTGGCAGGTGGATAGTGAGATCTCTTCCACCCACCTTGTTGCGCGCGATGGGGCGGCAATCTGGTTTGGAGTGTAATAGACCCCGGTGATTCTCCAAAGAGGAACGGTACTGATATGTGGACTTATTGAGCAGGAATTACATACTCATTCATTCATTCATTCACTATCCACTCGGGCTGGTGGTGTGCAACTATTTGTTATGTGTACCTTCGCATGGCCAGGATTTTGGTTAGGCGCGACTAACTTGAGATCAAGAGTTTACCACATTGAGTTTGACTATCCAAATTTAGGTATGAGACTAGTTTGGATAGAAGTCCCTTGTGATGGACCCCGTAGCCTGCGATACTACGTACTATCATCCCGACCTCACACTCCAGCTTGGTCATTTCATTCGCATCGCATATTGCATCTGCAGGCATATGACATTTTGGATTGTTATATTTTCTGTACTTATATGGCCTAGACGAACTTAGCAGGATTTACATATCGCATTGTACCCTCGGCATCTGATATTTGCCTCTCTATGACTCATCATTTGCATAGCTGATCTGTATTGCGTACTCTGATATTGTATAACTTATGGACTTGTCAGTATTTTCGCTTACTTTGTTCTCGTATGATTCATGATCTTGTCAATATTTCTGACATTAAATGATTATAGCATTGCATTGAATACTTAGCACTTATCTTGTGCACACACTTACACCACCCTCTAAGTTTTCTATGAGCTTATGCATGATAAATGCATGCAGGTGATGTCAGGTTACAGCAGCATTGAGCTTAGAGCATGCAGCGGTCTTCTGGGACTTTGATTTTCAACATATGTTTTTCCCTTTCAACATTGTATTCAAATGTTTATATTAGTGGATATGTGATGATGATGTTACCTTTGTGATTTGGGTAAACTTGTGGTTATGCTTATTACAAGTTAAATGTACATTGGAAAATTCTCCTTCTAGGATCTCATGATCGGAATCTGGCGTATGGATGCTGAGAGTCGAGAATGGGGTACTATGGAGGCTGTCAGAATCGGATTCGGTGATTGGGAATTTTGTGAGCCTGGTTTCTGAGTTTGGGGCGTGACATTTCTCCATATTAAGTACCAAGTTCTTTTCTTCACATCTTTTCAGCACACATTTAAGACTTTCTAAGCACTCGCTAAAGATGAACTAAAGACAAAAATCATCCATGAAGACCTCTAAATATTACCCCACCATGTCAAAAAAGATACTTAACATATATCATTGAAAGGTGGCAGAGGCATTACATAATCTGAATGGCATCCTTCGGTAAACAAAGGTGTCATAAGGACATGTAAATGTAGTCTTTTCTTGATCTTCAGGGGCTATCTCTATCTGATTGTAGCCCGAATACCCGTCTAGGAAACAGTAATAGGAATGACTAGCTAACCTTTCCAAAATTTGATCAACAAAGGGTAAAGGAAAGTGGTCCTTCCTCGTAATGGTATTCAACTTCCCGTAGTCAATGCACATTCTACAACTAGTAGTAACTCTAGTTGGCATGAGTTCATTATTAGCATTGGCTATGATGGTGATTCCGGACTTCTTAAGAACCACCTGAGTTGGACTCACCACTGACTATCGGATATAGGGTATATGATACCCACATCTAGTAGCTTAAGAACTTCAGCTTTAACCACTTCTTTTATGTTTGGATTTAGTTTGCGTTGCAATTGCCGAGAGGTCTTCGCATTATCCTCAAGATAGATGAGGTGAGTACAAATCGAAGGGTTAATTCCCTTGAGGTCTGCAATCGTCCATCCAAGGGCTCCCTTATGCTCAGTGAGAGTAGATATGAGCATACTCTCCTGTTCTTTCTCCAGGTGATCAGAAATCACCACCGGGTATGTCTCATCTTGACCTAAATAGACATATTTCAAATTAGAGAGCAAAGGTTATAGGTCAAGCTTTGGTGGTTTGAGGTTAGACGGTAGAGACACTTCATCAGTTTAAGGCAACTCTTCAAATTGTGGCCTCCGCAAGTTAACTTCAAGTACTAGCGCAGCATCAACAATGACACACGTGTCCCTGATCATGTCATCATCAAAGTCATGGGAGTGGGCCAGGCACGTCTCTAGATGATCCGAGGATAAAGTCAAAGGTGTCTTATCTTCCACAAAGGTGTCAATCATGTTAATGTAGTGGAAATCGTCATCATTCTCTAACCGTCTGCCTGTGTTGAAAAAGATATTCATTTCTAATGTCATATTCCCGAAAGACATACTCATGACACCATTCCTGTAATTGATAATTGTGTTTGAGGTGGCAAGGAACTGGCGATCAAGAATGACGGGTATCTAAGTGCTCATGTTACTGATGAGTTCAGTATCCAGGATGATAAAATCTACAGGGTAGTAAAATTCGTCAATCTAGACCAACACATCCTCAATTATCCCTCTCGGTACACAAACAGGGTGATCAGAAAGTTGTAATGTGGTTTGGGTGGGTTTTAATTCACCCAATTCTAACTGTTTGTACATCGAGTAGGGAATTAGATTGACGCTCGCTCCTAAGTCAAGAAGTGCGTGCTCAATTCGATAGTTCCCGATTACACATGATATAGTTAGGCTACCAGGATCCTTGAATTTCTACAGCACATCTTATTTTAAGGATGACACTCACTTTCTCAGTTAAGAAGATTTTCTTTTGAATATTTTGTAATCTTTTGGTCGTGCATAAGTCTTTTAGGAATTTGGCATATGAAGGTATTTGTTTCACGACATTAAGTAGAGGAATATTGACTTTCACTTATTTCAACACTTCTAGAATATCCTGAGAGTTAGACAGAGGTTTTGGTGTAACCAACCAATGGGGAAATGGAGCAACCGGCTTCCCGTAAGGTTTCGGTTCTAATTTTTGTGGAGCATTGCTAAATCCTTCATCTTTGTCCACTTCCGGATCCTTAGGCTTTTCAGCCCTAACCGGAATGATTTTGTCAATGATCTTCCCACTCCTAAGAGTGGTGATGGATTTAACTTGTTCCATCTGATTTGAAGAGCTAGGGTCACTTATTTCATATTGCGGTTTGGGATTGGAGAGAGGTTGAGCAGGAAGCATCCCCTTGTTAATTGTTACTCTATCCTTTGAATAGACGACGTAAGCGTTCCTAATACTGTATGGATATTATGGAATGTTTGTGCTGAATTTTAATTAAGTAGCTCTTGTTCTCGAATATGTTTTTGAACCGGATCCTCTTGAGGTTTCCCTTGATTTGGAGTTTGATTGAAGAAACCTTGAGGAGTAGCCGTTTGTCTATTCCTCCAACTGAAGTTTGGATGATTTCTCCAACAGGATTGTATGTATTGGAGGTAGGTCCATTGAAAGGTCTTTGATAATTATTTACGGCATTAGATTGCTCAGTCAGTACCTCTTGAAAGGCAGATATAGCTGAACACCTTTCAGTTGTGTGACTATTGCAACCACAAATACCGCAAACAACTTTCTTACCCTTATCCTTCTTTGATTCCATAGCCTTGAATTTTCCTATGAGATTAGCCACTTTAACATTGATATCATCATCCTCTTTCAGATGGTATACTCTGCCCCTTTCCTTTGATTGAGTGTGCCTAGAAGTGATACTTAATTTTAGGTATGTGTCCCATGATTGTGTTTCCAGCAAGTCTATCCAAGTAGTCCAACACATCATCAACATTTTTATTCATGAATTCCCCATTACACATTGTCTCAACCAATCGGCACATGGAAGATGTTAGTCCATCATAGAAAAAATATATAATGCACCACATTTCAAAATTGTGTTGTGGGCATGAACTGACAAGATCCTTGAACATTTCCCAACATTGGAAGAATGTTTCATCATCCTTTTGGGCGAAGTTCATGATTGATTTTCTAAGGGTGTTCATTTTATAATGTGGAAAAAATTTATTTATGAACTTCCTTTGCATATCATTCCATGTGCCAATAGATCTAGGACGTAGTGAATGCAACCACGTCTTAACTTTCTCTTTCAAAGAAAATAGAAAGAGTTTCAGCCTGACTGTGTCCTCAGACACGTTTGGAAAACATAAAGTGGCTATGATCTCATCAAACTCTTTCAGATGTAGATATGGATTTTCTGACCCAAGCCCATAAAATTTAGGAAGGAGTTGGATCACCCCTGGCTTGATATCCATGTGTCCTGTATTTTCAGGAAAAACCATACATGAGGGCGTACTCACCCCCATCGGTTGTAAATAATCTTGTAAAGTATGAGGCGGGGTTGCTTGATACACTTCATTCTCATTTTGGATGTCCTCCACCCTAGGTTGGGATAGAAGAGGTTGGTTTGCAGCCATTACTTCAATTAACTCAGGGGATCTCGAGCGGTGTTTAGTCCTGCGATGGATAGTCAACCCTTCAACCATTCCTCCTTCAGTCAAGAGACGTCGAGTATTGTCACGAACCCACTTGGGTATGAAACACTCGCAACCCTTAATTCAGATTCTAAACCTAACCTAAAAAGAATAAACAAAATAGAAATCTAGAAATAAAGAGAAAAGAGTTGGAAAGAAATTACGAAATTCAAAGTTCCTAAGTTAGATCCTGTAAAACAAAACAAAACAAGTTAGTTTCTAAAAATAAAAAGTCTAAGAATAGAAAGTAAACTATTTTCTAAAAAAAGAAGAATTCTAAAGATAACCAAAATAGAAAGTTTCTAAAAACAAATTAGGAAAGCTCTAAACCTAAATTAGAAATTAAGAAAGTTTTTAAAAGAAAACCTAGAATTAGAAAATTTCTAAAAATAAAATAAAGGAAAGATGAGTTAGTTTTTAAAAGTAGAAAAAGTTTCTAAAAAGGGAAATAATTAACCTAGGTTCTAAAAATTAATCAGAAAAGTCCTAACCTAGGATTAGAAAGTAAATTAGTTTCTAATAATAAAAGAAATCCTAGAATAGAAAATTTCTTAAAAAATTGAAAAGAGAGCCTAATCTAAAGATAGAAAATGGAAAAACTAAGAAATTAAAAAAAGATTACCAATTTAGAAGGTCTATCTCAGAATCCTACAAAACAGGAAAGTTAGGTTAGTTTCTAGAAATCAAATAAAAAAACTCTATCCTAAAATTAAGAACTAGAAAAACCCTAATCTTAACCTAATTCTAAAACGAGTTAATCTCATAAAAACATAACCATCAATCCCCGGCAACGGCGCCAAAAACTTGTTCACAACCCAAGTATAGAGTTGTGATGTAGTAATAATCTCGGTAAGACCGAAGTCGAATCCATATGGACTAAACCTTTTACGTAATCTAAAAGTAACTAGAACTAGAACTAAGTGAAAATGTAATCTAAACGAAAGGATTTTTAAGAGAATAAGGATGAATTAATTAACTAAATTTTGTGAAATTCAAAGGTGGGAAACTAGGGTTTCAGAGGATCCACTTATATAGATCAGGGAGATCTTATGCTTTATTCCAAAACACATCTGGACTCAGAGTCCTATCTTCATCCAGATGGAAGATATAATATCAATTATGAATTTCCTTTGATCCAGTTTTCAAGAGCTGAGAGGTATGAGAATTAGACTTGATTCCATCACAAAACCATGCCAATGAGACAAAGTAAATAATAGAATTTAACCAATCCACATCTAATCTAAAAGAGTTATAAACATAAGGAAGGATTCCATCATCCATCCATGCCCATGAGATGATGGTGAACAATAGGGTCCCTACGATCATAACATCCATACATGCATGGAAAATGCTAGAAGATATCGTAGATCCATTGTAATTTAAGTCACAACAAACCGTTAAAAACTAAAGGCTTTCCATATAATCAAACTAGAATCAAAATCAATTCATGAAATAAAAGGCATAAATAAAAAGTCTCCCATCACACTACAAGCTTCACCTCTTAGCCCTATCTAAGAAGCTTAGCCAACCATACTCATGATCAACTCAGTTCTCTTAAAGGAAAGTTCTAAATAAAACTATAAAGAAAATTAAGGAAAAGAAAACTCAAGAAGAAGGGAAAGAACTCCCTAGCCGCAGGCCTAGAGCTCTCTCTTTCTCTCTCTCTTTCTTCACGTGTGCAAGGATGCCCTTCTCACGTCCCTTTCTTTCTCTTTTTATAGCTGGAGTAGGTCAGTGGAATGGTTGTTTACGCACAGCAGCGTGCGTAGCTTTTACGCACATTACACAGCAGAGAAATGCAAACTCCTTGTGTTTAGGTGGAGTTTTCGGCCAAAAGACCATCCCAAGATCTGATTATCTTCCATGGTTGGACGGTCCAGATCATCAATCCAACTGTGATCGGGATCACAGAACGGCCCACGGAGGGCCGGAAACAGGGTACGCTGAGATGCTCAGTAGGCCCCACATTGGTGTTTTAGGAGAAATCCAACCCGTTCATTAGATTTCTGGTGAAATTTCAGTTGAGGAGTAATTTTTATTTGATTTTGATGTGGTCCACTCTATAAAATTAACTCGCCATTCATCCTACGTTTTTCGACGATCCATGCGTGCGTGTGTGCATGTGGTCAAAAGGCCACCTAGGTGAGGGTTAAGCCCCCCCTGGATCGAATGGACGGTCTAGATAATAGATATGCATGATAGGTGGGCCTCACTACTGAAAAATGGACGAATGGCGCAGAGATGCTGTGCGTTCTTACACAGAGGAGAGAGAGGATCCAGGTCAGTGGTCTGTTGACCGCCTGACTCATTTGGTGCACGTCCAGCGCATGTGTGCCCCATGTACATGCGATGTACATGTGGGGTCCACTGTGATGTTTGTAAGAAATCCGCTCCATCCATCTGTTTTTTCTCCATATTTAAGGGTCGATACCAAATTTAAAGTATATCCAGATATTAGGTGGGCCTAACTTAAGATTTTAAGGGCTGATCCATCCATTGGGCGACTTTCACAAGGATCCAATGGTTGAAATTTTATGTGTACAATTAATTTATGGTCCTCAGGCCATATATAAAGTTTTGAGCCGAACGGATGGTGGGAACCCTGTGATCTTGCAATCTGGCCGACTTTCAGGCTTGTTTAACGTGAGTGGCTTGATTCTCTTAGATCTCTGGCGTGTAAATTCTTCGATTTCGGTCCCCTGGGGTCCGTCCCTTGCCTTGATGACTCTAGAGCATTAAATACATGCATTTAGCACATTTTTTTCAGTCCAAGTTCCTAAATTCACCTTGCAGCACAAACACGATTAAAATAGAGCGTTAAATATTATCATGTTCGTAAAATCAAGTAATAACTGGGGTCTAATATGCAATATTTGACCCTCAACACCTTATATACGATATCTCGTCTTCGTAATTCATTTCTACTTCATCTTTCTTTCTCCTAAAATCTGAAATTTCTTTTTTACCATTTACTACTATGGCTCTAAAGAAATCAAAGCTTTTTGAGATTCCATCATCTTTTGACTTCTTCCTTGATTACTTCGTCAAAACTGATCTTCCCTCTTGCTTCTACGGATGTAATCTTCTCTTTTAATTATGATTCTACTGTATATCCCAGTCTAGCCTTTAGTCCTAATTCTTCTAGTCTGATAAGGGGGAACGATTTTTGATTTCCCATGAGTTCTTTGATTGGAAGTACTGGGAAGCAAACAAAGTTCCCCAATTATGGCTGAAACTTCTTGATGGTTAGGTTGACTAGTACATCCGTGCTAAAAGAAAATTTCTTGTTCAGTGGACCGAGATCAGTATAGATGAATGCATTCACTTGTTGTCTTGCAAAATCACACCCAAGCTTATTCTTATTCTTGCAGCAACTTCCTTCCTGAGTTGTTTAACCAACTCCTTTCATTTTCGATGTGGTCCTATAACTCCAACCGCCATGGATGTCTATGCCTTAACTTCTCTGCTTCCATCAAGCCACCAATTCTATCCAGGATGCGTACTCAACTAACCTAATTCAAAGTCGACGACATTCATTTATTATACATGCATTCATGGAACGGGAACACAAAACTAAAGGGGAGATTAGTCAACAGGAACACTGTGCTTTTCTCCTGATGTGGGTTTGTTGGTCACTTCTCTGTGTCAAGGCCGACAAAATAACTAAAGAGTATGCCGGTCTAGTTGGATTTCTTGCATTTGGTACACAAATAACACTTGCTCATTTCCTACTTATTCACCTTTATCATATTATGCATACCTTGACTTCCAACAGGCCACATTTAGTCGGTGGTCCTATCCACTTATCGTCATGTTAAAGCTTTTGTAAAATCTACCACCTTTGATGAATGCCTACATCATTTTTCTTCTCTTTGCCTTGATCAACTCAACTATTTATTATGCTTATACATGAATAGAGATCTTGGCTAGAATTGGTTCATTGACAAACAATTCGACACAACTAATGTGGATTTAATCAACGCTCGAAATGGTGTATGGGCCAGCTATCTATTAGCTCAGGATATTCCAATTGGCAGCTTCAACAAGAATAGAGAAAATTATAACAAGAACGGATTTGAGTTTTATTCACCCAACCTTCTAGCTCTCCAATTCGGCATTGGCCAGACCATTTCATTTCTATGTTGTTCGCTTTCCCTAAACTAACCTATTCATGCACGCCTCCATATCAAGGATACTTTGGATATCATTGTTATTCTCGCCTCTTACACCAATGCTACCAACTCGTATTCTCTAGTTTCTCTTCCCCGATGCCTGTCATCTACTAGCTCTTTCAAATTATGGTGGGCCACTAATTACAATAATTAGTGAAAAAAACCCATCCAATCTATTTTCGACAAACTTTCACCTCCTCCTCCTAAGAATCTGTTAGTTGAAGCTCCGCCACCCATTGTTCAACATAAACGATCCAAGTCCAAAGGAGAAGGATCTTCTGCTAGTGGGTCGCGATCGCCTCAGCCTCAAGTGCAACCGGTAAAGAAGAAACAAAAGCAAATTTCTCCCATTCCCACGATTCCAGGCAAATTCTTGTCTATTCATACTCCTACAACTTTATGATCCTCGAGCTTAACATGTTCCTTTTTTCTTTCACATACTATACGGGGACTTAAACCCTTGACCTCAATGTTAAAACACACTCTGTTTACCTTTGAGACATGGGCTGGAACCCATCTTTGACCTCAACTTTGAAGCTTGCTTTGAATGGTTGCATCTACTGATCACCGTTGGAGCACATCTTTACTTTAGGTAGCATAACCTTTTAATGCATAGATTCCACCAGGTGCATTCATCCTTGAGTGTAAGCTGTTTTGTTTCATCTGTAGACATAATTAGATTTCAATGTTTTCTATATATCCTAGAGAATTACCATTTAAATCTAATTTAAGTTCCGTACTTTGAAAGGATTTTATTGCAATGTAGGATTATAATACATTACAGGCCATGAAATATCACAAGCTCTCAAGTGTGTGTGTGTGTGTGTGTGTGTGTATAACTCTAAAATCAAAGTTCTATGGATACAATGGTAGGTCGGGCAATCAAAGTTCTATGGATACAATGGTAGGTCGGGCACGTGGGCACAAAATGATCCTGTTCCTATTTAACTTCCTCAGGCAAAAGCAGATACAGGTCTTCTAAAATGGTAACCGACTAGGTGTTACCTTTACTATGGGTCCACCTTAATAATATGTTCTATATCCATGCTGTTCAACCGTTTTTCCAGCCCAATTTTGGATGTATTCCCAAAATTGAAGCAGATCCAAATCTCAGGTGGTCCACACCAAAGGAAATAGTGGTGATTGAACACCCACCATTAAAAACTTCATAGGGCCCACGGTAATGCGCACCATTTCCATCCAGACTGTTGATAAGATCAACCAGGCCTGGATGAAGGGAATATAAGGATCAGCTTGATCCAAGACTTTTGTGACCCACAAGAATCTTTCAATGATCAGTCACCACCATTTCCAGTGGTGTGGTTCACTTGAGATTTGGATATGCTTAAGTGTAGGAATCAAGTCCTAAAATGAGATGGGAAAACAGATGGACGTGTAGATATATTTTTTTAAAAATCATCAAGGTGAGCCCCACTTGGTAACAGTTACACTCACTAATGTGTTACCCCGGTAACACCTAATCTACTCTCTTACAAAACGTGCAAAGGTGTCCAGTCTTGAATTTAATTAAACAGCAGCCAAGCTCAAGTACCACGACTTAATCTAATGCTGACATCCCATGTGTAGCACTTTTCGGCAGCTCCTTGGGTACACATTGGCATGTGCCTAAAATCAGAATCACTGAATGGTGGGACCCACTATGGATTTTTCATATCCCCAAAAAATGATATGATTTGAAAGGCCTGACCTCTTGACTAATGGATAACTTTTTTTACCAATATTAACGACCATTAGATCTCCAAGAATTGACTAATTAGATCATACTTTTAGCTAACTCATAATCCATCTACCCAAGAGCCCAATGTTTGGTGGGTCCATGTTTGTGTTACATGTGCCACGTGTGCAGTAGGAAAGCACCCAAGTATTGTATCGCACAGTACTGCCCAAAACATATCAACCTTGCCCGTAGAAAAGGCCCTGGATGAACCTAAAAAGATAAAGGGGTATTAATTAGCATATTAGCATATAAGCCAGAGGGTTACTATTTGACTTTTTCCAAAATGAAAATGCTTCTCTGCTAGCCGTTCACTCACATGGTAGTACCTTTTCTTTGAGGTCAGGAGAGCTTTCTGAGAATAAGAATGTAGACCTACTAAATCAACTATTAGGGTCACCTATCAATCAATATAATCTGTTCGCTTTAATCAGACAACCATAAACCTACAATAGGGTCATTTAAAAATATGGAGTTGTCTATGGTCCACAACTACAATAGTGGTGTGCGCTAATTCTGGACTATTTTTACTTGTGGTCCACCCGTGATGAATTTTTCCCTCAAACTTCGATAAGGGTATGAAATAAAATTCCATTTCATGTGAATAGCTCGGATCTACTCCAAGATGATTTGGTGGGCCCCACATGTCTCATGTGGGTTCAAAAAGTGGGCCCCTGCGTGGGAAGGCCTCTTGGCCTTTTCTTCTTTCTTCAATTTTATTTTTTTCACACGAGGAAACCACAAGAAGAACCAAAGCTTCTTCGACTATTAGTAGTTGTACAGACAGACACTATACTCTTCAACGACGATGAAAAATTCCGGCCAACCTCCGGTGAAGCTCCAAGCGCATAAAAGAAAGTTTTTTTTTTTTTTTTTTTTTTTTTCAAGTTTTCTGATCACAATCTCCGACTTATAAGCTATGGCAGCCAAATATGAGTCCTTTTATGTGTTATGTTTGTTTTTGTTTGTGAGTATCAATGGTGTGAGTTTATGATAGGAAGGAGGGTGTGATGGTTCTTGTTAAATTTATTTATTTATTTATTTAGTTGGGTATAAATAAGGCTGTCAATGGGCTAGGCCTAGGTCTTGGCCCAGATTTTAAACTATTTTGGGCTGGGCTATTAGACCGACCCTATCCAAAATTCTCGTTTTTAGGCCCAAGCCCGGCCCATTAACACTTCTAGGTATGAATGGGGAGAGTTTGTGAAAGGAAGGAGGGTGTGGAAGAATGTTCTAATAGATGAATTTTTGAAATTGAAAATTGTTGTAACATATAAATTTTGTCATGGAAGAATATTGTAATGAATGAATATGATGAATGTTGGAATAAATGAATATTATAATGAAAAATGGTGTCCAAATGAGATGATTCTAAAGTCATATAAAAGTTCATCAAGTTATCTTTTCAACGAGCACAAGATGACAAAAAATCAGACATGTAACAAGGGAGTTATGACCTTTTTATCGGATGGTGATCCACAATCCATGATGAATTTTGCGCCCACTTTTAACCAATTAAATGGTATCCAAATGAGGAGATTCAAAAATCATTTGAAAGTTCATCAATACATTTTGTCACGCCCCAAACTCGAAAATCGGATTCACAAGAATCCTGATTGCTGAATCCGGTGCCGACAACCTCCGTAGTGTCCCATTCTCAACTTCTAGCGCTTAGATGTCAAGTTCCGATCCTGGGATCCTATAAGGAGGATTTTCCAACTTGCATTTATCTCGTCATAAGCATAATCAGAAGTTTACCCAAATCACAAAGGCAACATCATCATCACATACCCACTAATATAAACACTTGAATACAATGTTGAAAAGAAAATACATATGTTAAAATCAAAACTCCAGAAGTTAGCTACATGCTTCAAGCTCCACGCCGCTGCAACCTATTATCTCCTACACGCATCTATCGTGCATAAGCTTATAAAAAGCTTAGAGGGTGGTGAAAGTGTGTACACAAGATAAGTGTCAAGCTCACAAAAACAACGTCACAATCATACAATGTCGGAAATACAGGTAAGATCATGAATCATATGATATCAAAGTAAGCGAAAATACTGACAAGTCCAAAAGTCAAACAATATCAGAATACACAATATAAATCAGCTATGCAAATGATGAGTTATAGAGAACAAATATCAAATGTCGTATATAGACCATATAAATGCAGAAACATAGTAACCCAAAACATCATATGCCGCAGATGTAATGCAATATGCGGTGCAAATGGAATGACCATGCTTGAGTGTGAAGTCGGGATGATAGTACATAGTATTGCAAACTATGGGGTCCATCATAAGGAACTTCTATCCAAACCAGTCTTATACCTAAATTTGGATAGTTAGACTCAATGTGGTAAACTCCTAATCTCGGGTTAGTCGCGCGCCCCAACCAAAATCCTGGCCATTCGCATACATAACAAATAGTTGCGCACCACCAGCCCGAGTGGATAGTGAATGAATGAATGAATATGCAACTCCTGCCCAATAAGTCCACATATTAGTACTGTTCATCTCTGGGATCATCACCGAGGTCTAGTAAACTCTACACCAGCTTGTCGCCCCATCAAGTGCACAACTGGGTAAGTGAAAAAGACTTCAATATCCGCCTGGCCAGTAGTCGACCAATATCTACCCGGTACGTCGATGGCGGACCCGTCAAACTCAGCCTAGCTATGCCTACTCCCTCAGGCGGGTAAGGCCACACCCCCTCCCAACCGACCACGACACAGTGGGAGACGTGAGCTACTTGTATACGGCCATCATGCGCTCACATATATCCACTCGGTCTCGATATTAGAGTGTCCTCTAGTACCAAGATAGATTATGAATTTTCACCCAGGGACATCTATGGCAGTCCGATGCTAGTAATAAGTTTTCATTGTCCCATCTGTCCATCCACGACATGATTGTGTAAGCTACTACCCTGATGTCGCTAGGGCGTATAGTAATCACAACACACAATGCAAGATGCATGAGTCATACAATCCAGTAATGCATCAATCCTGCGCATACCGTGCACTCATGTGAGACAATCTCCGCCTATCAAGGAGTCTCATAACAACCCGCCCAATGAGTATGTAATGGTCGACCACATCTCATAACAAACATACAAATGATGCGTATGGGCATGTATCATGATGTTATGATGTCACATACTCATAACCGGCATCGACAAGCGACCTCGACAACGTGGACATTTAACCAACATTGCCCCCAAGGAATGGCCCACATAAAGCCTAACATATAGTAGGCCCATGGCCTCACACAAGGGTCAAATATACAACACCATGGGCCTCACTCAAGAGCTTAATACATATCACGATGGGCCTTTCACATGGGCCTAACATACATTACAATGGGCTCCATTGCCTGGCCCTCAATGCATCACAGTGGGCCTCATCATATAGGCCTCATATACATCACATTGGGCCTTAAACACAGACTGAATACACATCACAATGGGCCTCAAATACGGTTCGTATATACATCACATTGGACCTCAAACACTGGCTGAATGTACATCACAATGGTCCTCAAATACATCACATTGGGCCTCGACAATCGGTCTCGATAATCAGAATCGGCAATCAGCCACAACAATCGGACTCGATGATCGGAATCGGCAATCAACCATAACAATCAAAATCGATCGATAATCGGCCTCGATAATCGGAATCAGTAATCGGCCACAACAATCGAAATCGATCAATAATCGGCTTCGATGATCGGAATCGGTAATCGGCTACAACAATCGGAATCGATGATTGGAATCGGCAATCGGCTACAATAATTAGAATCGATCGATAATCGGCCTCGATGATCGGAATCGGTAATCGGCCACAACAATCGAAATTGATAAATAATCATAATCGGCAATCGGCAATGACAATTGGAATCGATCCATAATCGGCATCGATGATCGGAATCGGTAATTAGCCACAACAATCGGAATCGATCAATAATCGGCCTCGATGATTGGAAACGGCAATCGGCCACAACAATTAGAATCGATCAATAATCGGCATCAATGATCGGAATCGGCAATCGGCAACAACTATCGGAATCGATCAATAATCGACATCAATGATCGGAATCGGCAATCGGCAACAACAATTGAAATCGATCAATAATTAGCATCGATGATTGGAATCGGCAATAAGCTACAATAATCGGAATGGATCGATAATTGGCCTCGATGATCAGAATCGACAATCGGCCACAACAATCGAAATCGATCGATAATCGCCCTCGATGATCGGAATCGGCAATCTGCCACAACAATCGAAATTGATCGATAATCGGCCTCGATAATCATAATCTGCAATCAGCCATGACAATTGAAATCGATCAATAATCGGCCTAACAAATGGGCTAAGGGAAGGTCATAATGTGGACATTAAACCATCATTGCCCATCAATGTGGACATTCAACCGACATTGCTCCCAAGTAGTGGCCCACATAGAGCCAAACATAAAGTGGACCCATGGCCTCACCCAAAGGCCTAATATACATCGCAGGGGGCCTCACACAAGGGTTACATACACAACAGGTGGGCCCTGCACATGGGCCTTAGATACATTCCACGGGCCACAACCCATGGGCCAAATGCACATCATAATGGGCCTAATTAAATGGGATACAAAAACATTACAAGGGCCATGCCATATGGGCCAGAAATACATCTCATTAGGCCTTACCAAATGGGCCAAAAATACATCACAATGGGCCACGTCATTTGGGACAAAAATACATCTCAATGGGCCTCATCATATAAATGGGCCATAAACACACCACTATGGCCTTGCCTATGGGCCTCGAATACATCACAATGGGCCACAACCTATGGGCTTCGATTACACAATAGGTGGGCCCTACACATGGGCCTAATATACATCACAGGTGGGCCCTGTATATGAGCCTCATACACATCAAATGGGCTGCATCAATGGGCCGCACTAATGGGCCTCATACATCAAGTGGGCTGCATCAATGGGCCGCACTAATGGGCCTCATATACATAACAAGTGGGCCCTGCTCATGAGCCTCAAATACAAGGCAAATGGGCCCCGTGGATGGGCCGCACCAATGGGCCTCAAGTGGGCTTGGACCACACTAAAAATCATTTCAATAGTTGTAGGTGTAACATGTGTATCACTCCACACTATCATTCCATGGGGCACATGGCCCACTAACAATGATCTGCACTGTCCAAACATTAGACAGCATCATCCAACATTGTCTAGCACCGTCCAGCACTATCTGGACGGTGTGGATGAGACAAATACACCACGGTGTGGCCACAGTGCCACCCAAACATTGTCCAGCACCGTCCAACACTCTCTGGACAGTGTGGATAAAACAAATACATCATGGAGGGTATCCACGTCCCTTACCAGGGACGGTGTGGATACAAATTACATACGTTAAGGAGGGTTCCACCCCCACACGTGCCATACGTGTGGGGTGGGCCCACGATTAAACAGATGTACGGTGCGTATATACATCATGGTAGCCCCCTGAAATCTGCTGGCGTCAATCAGCAGTTGGGACTCATCGTCCTAACTTTAGACGGTGTTGATCTAAAATACATACATCAAAGTGGGTTACCACGTGGGGTCCACATATAATATACATAGTATTATATATATATATATATATATATATATATATATATATATATATATATAGGGAAAAGGTACTATGCGCTCGACCTCATGAGTCCGTCCCATGAGGTCGAGCTGTGTGGGCCCCACTATGATGCGTTTCGAACATCTACTCCATCAGTCAGATGCATCATTCCATCATAGGCCTATGTCTCAAAAATCAAGTCAATCCGTGACTTGTGTGGGCCACACCACATATAGAAGTGGGGAGGGGCCGTGCACCATTAAAGCATTCATAATCATTTTTTGGGCCCACTGAGATGTGTTTTGCAAATCCAGCCCATCCATTATATGTGTCCCACTTGGATGAGGGTTAAGACCAAGTTTCAATAGCATTTAAAACTCAGGTGGGCCCCACCAAGTGCTTTTATATGTTTTAATGGTGTCTTCACATAATTTTAGATGGTATGGCCCACATGAGCTCCGTATATGGCTGATTTTTGGGATATCCCATAATTTAAAGGGGACCCATCAAATGCACGGTGTTGATGGTCGACACGCATCACGGTGGGGCCCACACAACTCGACCTCACGGGAGCTTATCGTGAGGTCGAGCGCATAGTACCTTTTCCCTTATATATATATATATATATATATATATATATATATATATATATATATATATATGCAAAGCTATTGTGCAGAAGCTTAGATGAATGGACGGTTTGGGTATAAGGCGCGTACACCAAGGTGGGGTCCTCATTGATGGACGGTGTTTGATAAACACATACATCACGGTGTAATCCCACCGTCCAGCGATCTGGACGGTGGAGATAAAACACAAACATCATGGCATGGTCCACGATCATGTCCAGATAACTGGACGGATCGGATTAAACAGATGGACGGATTGGGTACAACAGATACATTAGTAGTAGGTCCCACCGTCCAGGGTGCTGGACGGTGTGGATAAGACCCGTACATCACAGTGAATACCACCGTCCAAGCAATGGACGGTGGATACGCATTAGGTGGGGTCCATGTCCCATGGACGGACGATATAGGTGTACAGCACGTACATCAAAACTGCCCCACCACACATACATCATGGTGGGACCCACCGTCCATGTTCTGGACGTGTGGAAGAAGAGATACATGAGGTAGGTCCCACGTAGGGCCACCACAACATATCTTATATTATATTATATTATATTATATCATATTATTATTATTATATTATTATTATTATTATTATTTTGTTTGCTAGTGCTGGTTAGGACACCCACAGTCAGTTCACCTTCACTGTAACAACGTCCAGCGTCCTTAGATGCTGGACGGTATGGATACAACACATGCATTTAAGGAGGTTCTATGTGTGGGGCCCACGGCTGGTGGCTCCCACGTGGACGTGGCCCACCTGATTTAGATTAATCTGACATTTGTGTTTTTCCATCACCATTAAGGTAGGGCCCACATGACCTGGACGGTGTAGATCCAACACGTCCATCAAGTGGGTCCCACAAAGGTGGATGACATGGATAAGTTACATATATTATGATGGGTCCACGATCGGTGTGGATTTAGTGGGCCATGCCCATCACAAGAGAGAGAGAGAAAAAAAAAGGCCGGTGAGAAGGGGAGGGACCCCGCCACTATAGGCCCTCCCTATACAATACATACATCAAGATGGGTCCCACCATATGTGGGCCCTCAAATTATTAAAATCAACAAATAAAATCACCCACCTTTGATCTCCTCTTCCTTCTTCCGCCAATGTATGCTAGAGCTCTAAGGGAACAATTTCAACGGTTGAGATGATGATCTAAGAGTTCGATTGGGTGGTAGGTAGGTGGGCCACACTAGCCTCTCTCCTCTCCTTTGGAAGGCCATGGATGATTGCTCTCTTGGAAGCTTGAAAGTGAAGACAGATAATGAGAGAGAGAGAGAGAGAGAGAGAGAGAGAGAGAGAGAGAGAGAGAGAGAGAGAGAGAGAGAGGTGATGGATGAAAAGAGATGGGATGGGTGTAAGGAAGGGATGGGTTGGGTTGAATTTTGGGTGAGAGAGGGATGGGTGGAGAGAGAGAGTTGACTTTAGGTAAGGGTAATGTAAGAGAGGGATGGTTCCTTGTACTTGACTTGATGGGATAGAGTACTTGACTTTTGATATGATTGATAGGACATTCTCTTGGAATTGCAACGCGCAGCATTTTTCCTCGAATGAACGCGAGCCCACATCTCCTGGCCTGGGTATCGCCTCGGCGCGCGAGATGCAACATCAGAACCACAGCGACGGCGCGGTCGCATTGGTACAAGTATTGGGTTGAGCCGACTTTGATATACAGAACATGACTGAGGATCGCGTGCAAACGCTGGTTACAGATCGCGGGTTGCTGGAATTCAATAAGGAGGATCGCAAAAGTCTACGGAACAGTACGAATTAGGATACGGGCCTTACGCATTTCCAACGAATACAAGATCACTTAAATCGGACATGTAACAGGGGAGTTATGACCATTTTCATTTGATCGACGATCCATGGTGAGTATCTGCGATCCATAGTGAATATCAATAAACCATAGTTAATATCGCTAATCCTCACTAAATATCAGTGATCTATAATGAATATCGGCATTTTACAATTAATATTAGTGATCCTTACTGGGGATCGCCGATACACACTGTAGATCATTGATCTGACAAAAACTACTATAACTCACTCGTTATATGTCTAATTTAGGTTATCTTGTACTCGTTGCAAAGATAATATGATGAACTTTTAAATAAATTTTAAATTACCTCATTTGGACACCAATTAATTTTCCAAAATCAAGCCCAAAATTATTGTGAATCGTTGATACTCACTATGGATCATCAGTGCTTAGTATAGAACATCGGTCCCACGAAAACGGTCATAACTCCCTCATTACTATCCAATTTAGGTGATTTTTTTACTTTTTGAAAAGGTAATTTTATGAACTTGCAAATGGCTTTAAAATCACCTCATTTGAATACCATTTGATTATCTAAAAGTAGCCCTAAATTTTAGTTATTTTGATATCTTATTTAGTGATAAATGTAATGATAAACTTTAGGCCCATATTTGGGTAAAAAAGGGTATCCAAATGAGCTATGCCAAATTTATATGAAAGTTCATCAAATTTTCTTTCAAACAAGTATAAGATCACCCAAATCAGACATATAACGAGAGAGTTATGATAGTTTTCGTGGGACCAACGATCTATAGTGAGTACCAGCAATCCACAATGATTATCGGCGACCCACAGTAACTTTAGGCCTACTTTTGGGCAATCTAACAGTCTCCAAATAAGGTGATTCCAAAGTTATTTGAAAGTTCATCAAATTACATTTTCAATGAATACAAGATCACCCAAATCAAACAAGTAATGAGGGAGTTATATGACTGTTTTCTTTGGCTGTGACTCATTGGGAGTTATGACAGTTATGACCTTCATCCATTTTAACCTTCTTCTACTACAACATTCATCCATTTCCACATTCATAACACTCATCCATTACAACATTCTTCGATTACAAAATTCATTCATTTCACACCATAAAAAAATAATTATAAAGGGAACTAATCTTTTCATAAACTCCTGCCATTGATACCCACCATCAAAATAAAAACAACACACAAAAATTACTATTATCATAACCTAAACCTACCTTGGCCGTTATAATTTTTACGTTGGAGAGTGTGATAGGAAATCTTAAAAAATAATTAAAAGCTCAATAGAATGGAGGGAATAACGTCGGATGCACGTTGAAAGCTCTCTAGAGTGGGTCTCATGGAAGTGACAATGGTCCTAATAGCCAAATGGTCTTCTCCCATAAAAAAAAGAAGAAGAAGAAAATAAGAAAAATGTCAAATGGCCTATCCCGCGCAAGGGACTCACCTATTGAATCCATCCCATGTCTTATATGGGGCCCACTGGATTGTCTTGGAGCAGATCTATGTCGTACACATGAAAGGAATTTTTATTTTATGTCATTTGTTGAAGTTTAAGGTAAAAATTTATCATGGGTGGACCACACCGGTGGAAACAGTTTGAAATTAGCGCACAACGCTCATGCAATTGTGGGTCACAGACAATATAATTTTTTTAATGACCCTATTATAGGTTCATGACTGTTCGATTAAAGTGAACGGATCAAATCAACGAGAAATGGCCTCAATTGTTGATTTAGTGGGCCCACACCCCCATTCTTAAAAAGCTTTTTTAGCTTCTGCAAAACGTTACCACTGTACAAGCAGATGGCTAGTAAAGGAGCATTTTCATGAAAAAAAAGTCGAATAGCATCCAAGGGCCTAAAAAAAATAATGACTAGAGCTGGGCATCGAGTCGAGTCAGACCGAATTAGGGCTGAACTGACTTGATTCGGTTTTGAAATAGGCATAACCCGAACTTGAGTCGACTTGGTACCGATTCCATCATGCCTGACCTGATTTGAGTCCAGGTCTAGCTTGGACTAATCTGGACCGAGTTTGACTTGATGACAAGTATTGAGTCGGGTCTGGTGGAGTGGGTATCCATGAGCTGAAATCACAACTCAAACCTAGAATCACTTGCCAGAATTGCCACCTCTTCATCAGTTACACGACATCTCAAATTTAAAACGTCGTATCTGAGGTTTTTTAATATATATATATATATATATATGTGTGTGTGTGTGTGTGTGTGTGTGTGTGTGTGTGTGTGTGTACGAGTAGAGTTTCAGATTGAGTAGAATTAGTATTAATTTGGATTTGGCTCCAGTTGAGTTGAGTTATTGGGTGCTTTGAACTTGACTCGGTTTGAATTTGGATTGGACGAAGCCAACTCAATTTGGATCGAGTCGAACTTGAACCAGCCAGACGAGTCGAGTTTGCCGAGTGGAGTCTTCTCATACCCAACTCTACTAATGACATCGATACTAACGTTATTACCTTTATGACATCATAATTGAAAATTATTTTAATTTAAACCCCCAAAGAAAGTAAAAAAACTAGACCAGGTAACGCCCCATTTGTCCCTAGCCAAGAACGGACATCGGATCTAAGGGGCCACCCTGAATTATGAGTTTTATCAGTACTGTTAGTTAATTTTTTCCATATCATTTTAAGGTATAAGCCTAAAAATTAGGCACATCCAAGGCTGAAGTGGACCATACCACATGAAGCGGCCGTAATAATGCACCCATCATTGAAACCTTCCTAAGGCCGACGGTGATGGTTAATTGCCATCTAACCTATTCATAAGGTTACGTGGACTTGGACGAAGGGGAAACTCAAATATCAACTTGATCCAAAACTTCTGTGGCCCCAAAAAGTTTTCAACGGTAGGTGTTTAATCCCCAAGGTGTGGTCCACTTGAGCCTTGTAACTGCCTCGTTTTTAAGTTTGCATCCTAAAATAATACGGAAAAATGGATGGACGGTGTGCATAAAACCCATAAATCACGGCAGCCCCTCGTAGCGTCCGTTCCTAGCTAGGAATGGGCGGGGGTTAGTGTGCGCAATCGGCGTCAGTCGTACACGCGGATTCCATGCGAAAGCCTTTCGCAGAGACCTTCCTGCAATCGAAATTTAGGTGGGGCTCACCGTGGTCTTTATGGGAAATCTATCACGTCCATCAGTTTTGCAAGATCATTTTAGATGATTGGCCTAAAAATGATCTAAATCCAAAACTCAAGTGAGCCGTATATCAAGAAAACGTGTGTGGGTAAATTCCTACCGGTGAAACCTTCCTAGGGTCCACCGTGATGTTTATATACAATCCATACCGTTCATAAGGTCATTCCTGATAGGATGAACTGAAAACATAAAAATTAGACTGATTGAAGACTTCTACTGCCAAAATCATGTTTCAACGGTAGAAGTTCAATCATCTGTCGTGTGACCCATCTGAATTTTGGATTTCCGTCAGATTTGGGCCTGTGTCCTAACATAATCTTGAAAAACTGATGGATGTCGTGGATGTCCCATAAGCAACACGGTGGGCCCCACGTTACTTGCCGTTGCAGGAAGTTCCTATGAAAGGCTTTAGCAGGAAATTCACGTCCCATGTGTCTCTAGCTCCGGACAGGACCGGTGGGCCCGCAGAACCCCGACAAGCTCACGTAGACCCGGGTGGAGGATGAACATAAACATCAGCTTATCCAGTACTCCTGTCGCCCCAAAGAAGGGAGATGGATTGGCTACTCCCCCTGCCACCAGCCCGGTGGCTGATGGTCGGCTCTCTGTGGGCCCACAATGATGCATGTGTTTCATCCATTTTTTAAGATCATTTTATGGCTTGATTTAAAAAATAAGAGGGATATAAATCTCAGGCGGATCACACCATTGGAAAGCGCCAGTGATTGGATATCCACCGCTAAAACCCTCCAAAAGCCCACTGTACAGTTTATTTGACATCCAATCCGTTGATTAGGTCATACTGATCCAGATGAAGAGAAAAAACAAAGATAAGCTTGATCCAAAGCTTTTATATCCCCCAAAAAGTTTTTAAAGGTCTACGTTCATTCAACATTATTTTATGTAATGTGGTCCACTTGAGATTCGGATATACCTCATTTTTTGTCTTATACCATAAAATGATGTAGAAAAATAGATGAACGACATGGATGAAACACATACATCATGGTGGAGCCCACGGAGCACCAACCACTAGCCATTGGCAGGTGGCGGGGAAGTAGCCAATCCATTTCCAAGAAGGGAGACGGATTGGCTACTTCCCCTGCCACCAGCCCGATGGCTGATGGTCGGTTCTCTGTGGGGCCCAAAATGATATATGTGTTTTATCTATTCTGTTCATCCATTTTTAAAGATCATTTTATGTCTTGATTCCAGAAATGAGAGGGATATAAATCTCAGGTGAATCACACCATAGGAAAACAACAGTGATTGGATATCCACCGTTAAAATCCTCCTAAGGTCCATTGTAGTATTTATTTGACATCCAATCCATTGATTAGGTCATACAGATCTAGATGAAGGGAAAAAAATAAAGATAAGCTTGATCCAAAACTTTTATGTCCTCCAAAAAGTTTTTAATGGTCTACGTTCATTCAACATTGTTTTCTATAATGTGATCCATTTGAGATTGGGATATACCTCATTTTTTGTCATATACCATAAAATGATGTAGAAAATTAGATGAACGGCATGGATGAAACACATACATCATGGTGGGGCCCACAAAGTAACGACTACCAGCCATTGGTGAGTGGCGGAGGAGTAGCCAATCCGTTTCCAAGAAGGGAGACAGATTGGCTACTCCCCCTGCCACCAGCCCAGTGGCCGATGGTCAGTTCTCTGTGAGTCCTATAATGATGTATGTGTTTCATCCATTCCGTTCACCCATTTTTAAAGATCATTTTATGGCTTGATTCTTTTAAAGATCATTTTATGGTCGGTTCTCTGTGGGCCCCATAATGATGTATGTGTTTCATCCATTCCGTTCATCCATTTTTAAAGATCATTTTATGGCTTGATTCCAAAAGTGAGAGGGACATAAATCTCAGGTGGATCACACCATAGGAAAACAACAGTGATTGGATATTCACCGTTAAAATCCTCCTAAGGCCCACTGTACTGTTTATTTGACATCCAATCCATTGATTAAGTCATACAGATCCAGATGAAGGGAAAAAGCAAAGATAAGCCTGATCCAAAACTTTTGCCCCCCCAAAAAGTTTTTAATGGTCTACGTTCATTCAACATTGTTTTCTGTAATGTGGTCTACTTGAGATTGGGATATACCTCATTTTTTGTCCTATACCATAAAATGATCTGGAAAAATAGATAAACGACATGGATGGAACACATACATCATGGTGGGGCCCACAGAGCATCGACCACCAGCCCGATGGCTAATGCTCGGTTCTCTATGGGCCCTATAATGATGTATGTGTTTCATCCATTCCGTTCATCCATTTTTAAAGATCATTTCATAGCTTGACCCCAAAAATGAGAGGGATATAAATCTCAGGTGGATCACACCATAGGAAAACAACAGTGATTGGATATCCACCGTTAAAATCCTCCCAAGGCCCACTGTATTGTTTATTTGACATCCAATCCGTTGATTAGGTCATACAGATCTAGATGAAGGGAAAAAGCAAAGATAAGCTTGATCCACAACTTTTGTCCCCCAAAAAGTTTTTAATGGTCTACGTTCATTCAACATTGTTTTCTGTAATGTGGTGCACTTGAGATTGGGATATACCTCATTTTTGTCTTATACCATAAAATGATCTAGAAAAATAGATGAACAGCATGGATGAAACACGTACATCATGGCGGGGCCCAAAGAGCACCGACCACCTACCATTGGCTGGTGGCGGGGGAGTAGCCAATCCGTTTCCAAATGGATTGACTACTCCCCTTGCCACCGGCCCGATGGCTGATGGTTGGTTCTCTGTGGGCCCCATAATGATGTATGTGTTTCATCCATTCTGCTCATTTTTAAAGATCATTTTATGGCTTGATCCCAAAAATGAGAGGGATATAAATCTTAGGTGGATCACACCATAGGAAAACAACAGTGATTGGATATCCATCATTAAAATCCTCCTAAGGCCCACTGTACTATTTATTTGACATCCAATCCGTTGATTAAGTCATACAGATCCAGGTGAAGGGAAAAAACAAAGATAAGATTGATCCAAAACTTTTATGTCCCCCCAAAAAGTTTTTAATGGTCTACGTTCATTCAACATTGTTTTCTATAATGTGGTCCACTTGAGATTACGATATACCTCATTTTTTTTTTGTCTTATACCATAAAATGATCTAGAAAAATAGATGAACGATATGGATGAAACACATACATCATGGTGGGGCTCATAGAGCACCGACCACCAACCATTGGCTGGTGGCGGGAGAGTAGCCAATCCGTTTCCTTAAAGAAGCGGATTGGTTGTTGTACAACACACCACCGATCTTGCTGGTGTGCTGATGTCACCAAGTTCTGTGGTCCTATCAAGAGGTATGTGTTGGTCCAACCATCCTTCCATTTGGCAAGCTTGTGTAAAGCTTGACCCAAAAAATAAGACAGATCCAAAGATAAAGTAGGCTGTGCCGTAAAAAGCTGGAGTTTTGGATTAATATGATATTTGTTTTCTCTCTTCGTAGTTCTGTGTGACCTTACTAATATATTGGATGGAAAATAAACATTATGGTGGGCCCTATGAATATTTTAATGGTGAGAATCATTGTCCTCACTCCTATTTGTGGTGTGGTCCACTTAAGCTTTGGATATGAATCGTTTTTGAGTTCATGCTTTAAAATGATCTTGAAAAATGTACAAATAGTGTGGATATAATAAATACATATTTTTAGGGCCATGTAACCTTGATCTCCTTTGAACCATTCCTGCAAGTGGGAGGCGGCAGCACTCCTCTTCGCACTACATGTACCCACACCAACTAGATCGGTGGCGTGTGTTACACAAGCAAATTCTCTTGCAACCCCAAGAGGTTTCCTGTCGTAGGCATTCAATCCCATGTTTCCTATGGTGTGGTCCACTTGTGCATTCAATGCTTCATTTTTGGGCTCGTCACTTAAAATGAATTTTCAAAATGGATAGACAACATGGATAAAACACATACATCATGGTGGGCCTCACATAGACCTAGACAGGACCGTGACTAGAGTTGTACACGAACCGAGTTAGCTTGGTTAACTAGCTCGACTCGACTCAAAAAAGCTTAATTCGACTCAGTTCGCAAGTGAGTTCGAGCCAAGTCGAGCTGATTTTTGGAACTTGAAAAAATTTCGAGCCATGTTCGAGCTTGGTCGAGCTCGAATCGAACCTCAACTTGAATCAAACTCAGATCGAACTAGTTCGACGACTTGATTATTTTGATATTGATGTTGTTCACCAAGTGTTTGAGGAAATGGCTCAATGAAGTGTTGTTTTAGGTGCATACATTCTCGATGGGATCAGCTAGTGGCGAGGAAGGTATGGATATGAAACAAATCACTACCAAAAGAAACACATTACATGATAAAACTATCTTTGGATTTTGATTTTGATACTGCCTCTGAGTGTTTGACGAAATACCTATAAACTGTTGCTGCTGTTTTGGAATATTGTGAGAAATTGAAGGTGCACTCCGTGTGTTTGAGAAAATGCCGCATTAGCTCAAACTCGGCTCAAACTAGCCCGAGCTGTTGGCTGAACCAAGCTGAGCGGGCCAGTCAAGCTCGAGGACCGAGCCGAGCCGAGCCGAGTTCGAGCTAGGGTCAGCTAGTGCCTGAGCCGAGTCAAGTTGTGCCAAGCTCGACTCAGTGCGACTCATGTAAAGCTCTAAGTCGAGTTTGCGTGGATCCTTGGATCCACCAAGGTTAGTGGATCCCTAACTATGATGCCCATTTTGATGTATGTAACTTACATCCACACCGTCCATCTATTTTTAAATCTCATTTTAGGGATGGTAACAAAAATGATACATATCAAAATTTGACGTGGATCATACCATAAGAAATAATTGTGATTGAGTCCGCACCATTAAATACTTCATGAGGGCCACTAGAGTATTTATTTTCCATCCAACCCGTTGATAAGGTTAAAAAGTCCTGGATGAAGAGACCACCTAAATATCAGCTTGATCCACGATCTTTTTCATCCACGAGAAATTTATAATAGTCAATTACCACTGTTTCTTGTATTACGTTCCACCTAAGATTTAGATGAGTTTTCAAAACGGATGAACAGATAATATATGATGCATATACATCAAGGTGGGCCCCCACGAACAGGAATCCCAATAATCTCGGTGGATCAAGCTGCGCCCGTCCTGCTGGGGGTAGTAACCAATCCCGACCCCGTAGGATACTGCACATCCGTACATTCCCCTCAACATAAACATATTTGGATACACATCAATACGTTACCATATTTAAATTCCCTCAACATAAACTCATTTGGATAGTCGTCCATACCTTCCAATATTTAATTCCCTCACCATAATTTTATTTGGATACTCATCTATATGTTCCCATATTTAAATTCTCTTTCACGTCGGAGAGTACGATACTCCACAGGATAGGGATTGTCCGGGGACCCGGATTCGGTACTACCCTTGCTTGGCTCGAGCTTGGCACTGGCAGGGGCTCTGAGGGTCTACTGTGATGTAAAGATTTTATCCACACCGTCCATCTATTTTTCCCTATCATTTTAGTGCAAAATTCCAAGAATGAGGTAGATACCGATTCAAGTGGACCACACAGTGGGGATTAAACTCTTACCGTTGAAAACTTCTTGGGGGCTACAGAAGTTTTGGATCGAGTTGGTATTTGTTTTTTCCCTTCTTCTAAGTCCATGTGATCTTACGAACCTATCTGATGGTGATTAAACATCACAGTAGGCATTATTATCACTACTGCTTCCTGTGGTGTGGTCCACTTGAGCCTTCCATCTGCCTCATTTTTTGGCTTATGTCCTAAAATGACATGAAAAGATGGATGGACCGTATGGATAAAACCCTTACATCATAGTGGGCCCCTCCGAGCCCCCTGCATGCGCCAAGCTCGAAACAAGCCAGGGCAGTACCTAATCCAAGTCCATTATGTGGTACTTCGTTTATACAACCACGGCCCATGGTTTAGTAATAAATGTTCATATGGTGGGTCTCCATTCACCATAGGTATCTGAGATAGTTAGGTATTTTATTGGTTGAATGGTAATCATTGATGTATCCTCATTTAAAAACTTTTTTTTTTTTTTTTAAAAAAAATTGCCACTTATTGAAAGGTTTAGATTTTTCCATTAGGCCCTCATTATCTCAGTGTTTGTATTGATGAAAAGTGAGCTTTATATACTACCTTAAAACCAAAATAATACATTATAAGCTATTGGCAGTGCATTGCATAATACCCAGCTCTTTTATATTTAAGGATGATTGAAGGAAGAGACAGTGCAAGAGAAAATTTGATAGGAGAGAAGAGTGAAGAGTGTGATGGTTGATACAAATACATTATTAAATATGACATCCATACAAGTAACCCATGTACAACCATGAGCACTAAAATTTATATGACCCCTAAACCTTGTCAAAGCGACCATAGATACCAAAAGGTTGAGAAAATCATTGTATATTGCTTTAGGAAATTTATACAAAATGATGCCTTTATCAGTGTAATTAGATATTTTATTCATTGAATAAGAACCATTGATGTATCCTTTTTCAAAATCATTTTTTAATTGGCCACTTATAGAAAGGTTTAGATTTTTTCCATTAGGTCCTCAATATCGGTGTTTGTTGCAATGAAAGTGGGCCTCTTGTACCAACTTAAAACCCAAAAAATACATTATAATCTATTAGCGGTGCATTGCATAATACCCGGATCTTTTATATTTAAGGATGATTAAAGAAGAGACATAGTGCAAGAGAAAATTTCATATCAGGACAGTGTGATCTTAGATTCACATGCACTGTTAAACTCCATACCAAGAATACAAGTAACCTATGTAAAACCACAAGGACTAAAATTGGGATGATTGGTAAATCCTGTCATGGCCTCCATGGATACCAACAAACCCGGAAAATCATCGCATATTACATTACCTCAATTAGGGAATATATATATATATAGTCATGCTCACCTGCGCACCTATGCACGTACGCACCTTAGTACTCGTGTCATAGGTGTCTATTCTGAGGTGCTGCTTCACATGAACGGTTCAGATTTTGGATCCACATCATGTATGATGGGTTCTCAAAAAAGTGAGCATATCTCTCTCTCTCTCTCTCTCTCTCTCTCTCTCTCTCTCTCTATATATATATATATATATATATATATATATATATATATATATATAACTTTATCAGTTTAATTAGATATTTTATTGATTAAATGGAACCATTGTTGTATCCTCTTTCAAAACCAATTTTTTATTGGCCACTTATTGGAAGGTTTGGATTTTTTTCTCTAGGCCCCCAACATCAATGTTTTTAGCAATGAAAAGTGGGCCTCATACACTAACTTAAAACCCAACAACACATTATAATCTATTAGTGGTACATTGCATAACACCAGGCTCTTTTATATTTAAGGATGATTAAGGAAGAGATATAAAGTAAGAGGAAATTTCATATTAGGGCAGAGTGTGATCATTAATACACATGCACTATAGGGCTTGTTTAGATAATGACTAGTATGGTAATGCGGCGTAAAACTCACGGCAACCCATCTTATCTTTGATTGAATATTGTCAACGGTCAAATCATGGTAATCTTCCACAATCACAGCAGAAAACGGACCGGCCAAGGTGTGTTATGTGGCATAGTTTCGTGGGCCCACCATGTTATATGTGTTATATCCATACCGTCCATCTTTCTTGGGTGATCATTTTATGGAATGAGACCAAAAATGAGGTGGATCCAAACCAGAAATGAACCACACCACATAAATCAATAAAATTGAATGCTTATCATTGCAAACTTCTTGGGGCCAAAGAAGTGTTAGATTTTCTTCATTTTTTAGGACCTGTCTTAGAATGATATTGCTAATTGAATGGGTAAGTATTGACGAAAGTACATCCACATATATTTAACCACCAAAAATACTATATAAATGGAAAATGTAGCTATAAAAGGAGTATTGTGTATGACCACTACTATTATATGCCTTTGACTACTGAGGTAATGGTAATCATTACCCAGTAATGTGTAATCCAAACACACCCTTAAAGTCAACACCAAGAGTGCAAGTAACTTATTTAAAATCATGAGAAACCAAAATTTAGATGACTTGTACATCTTGTCAAGGCGACCATGGATACCAAACAACTCAGAAAATCATTATATATTGAATTACCCTAATTAAGGAATTTTTACAAAAGGATACCCTCATCAATTTAATTAGATACTTTATTTGTTAAATAGGAATCATAGTTGTATCCCTTTCAAAACCATTTTTTAATAGCCCACTTATAAAAATGTTTGTAAGTGGTTGTAGCAATGAAAAGAGGACCTCATGCGCTAACTTAAAACCCAAACAACACATTATAATCTATTAGCGGAACATTGCATAATATCCGGCTCTTTTATATTCAAGGATGATTGAAGGAAGAGATACTGCAAGAGAAAATTTCATATTAGGGCAGAGTATGATCATTGATACATATACACTACTAAATTCCACACTACCAAAATACTATATAAAACCATGAGGACCAAAATTCAGATGACTGGTAAGTGGGGTCAAGGCGACCATGTATGGCAAAAGACTTGGAAAATCATTACATATTGCTTTACCTGCTTTACCTCAATTAGGGAATTTATACAAAAGGATACTCTTACAATGGAAGTTTCTATATGCTAAATAAATTTAGATCCTACAACTTAAAATGAATATTTACACAAAATTATATATTAGTTGCATCTTTTTCCCTACAAATAGAACATTACAATAATTTGATTTTGTCACTATCTGATGACGACATATATAATGGACGGGGTAAATGGAAGATAGTCAACGGCAAAAATCAACAAACAGAGGCCCACTAATCAGACTTTAGCAGTATCGAATAAATCTGAATTTGGGTTGATAAGGCATTTACATCGGGTCCCACAATTTGGACAGTTTAATTTGACTTTCTTGAAAGAACTTTTATAACTAGGGAGCGCCCGCATATCAACCATCACTGTGCCCAAGTATACAATTACACCTTTCAACCAAAACTAAAGCCCAAAAAGCTTTGTACAATATATTTGGTCCTACTTGCAAAAGTCGGGCGAAACGATTGTTACGATGGGTCCACTCTGGATGCGCCATTCATGATTTCGTTTGTAAGAAATCTATCTCACTACATGTATTTTGCCCTATCATATTTGGGTAAAGCCCAAAAAGGAAGCAGATCCAAAACTCAAGTGGGCTGCAAGATGACAAATAGTAAGGATTTAACATCCACCCAGAAACATCCATGGGACCATTGAAGTTTTGTATCAGACTAATGTTTCTATGTTTTCAGTTCATCCCA
Source organism: Magnolia sinica (assembly GCF_029962835.1). Classification (NCBI taxonomy): domain Eukaryota; kingdom Viridiplantae; phylum Streptophyta; class Magnoliopsida; order Magnoliales; family Magnoliaceae; genus Magnolia; species Magnolia sinica. Next base: position 108,579,440 of record NC_080574.1, on the reverse strand, counting down.
CAGTAGGAATGAACTTTATGAACAGTATGAATGGTTCATCCCACAGTAGGAATGAACTTTATGAACTGTATGAATGATATATAAATAGTGCCGAGGACCAGGCAAGTTTCAATGGTATACATTTCCTTACCCCACTCTTTTCCTGTTAGGCGGCCTACTTGAGTTTTGGATCAACATCATTTTTTATTTTTTTTTGTCCTATGATCTAAAATATGATCCAGCAAAACAGATAAATAGGATGGATTTTTCACAAACATTAGTGGGGCTCACCTAGCTTCCAACCAATCCGCGCCCATTTTGGTTTTTTTTTCTTGTTCTTCTATTGGATGGGAGTGTTGCTGGCCTTTTCTTTCTAAAATACGAGTAGAGAAGGGACTCGTCCAACGTGCCGGTGACACAGTCATCCATGAATAGGCCCATCTATCAACGGTTTGTATGAGTTATGCCATGGACGAGCAGGTGGTGAAGCAAGTGCTAACGGTCACCTGGCTGACATCAATTCCCGATACAATTATTAGTGCAGTAGTACGCAAGGCAAGGACATATTAAAAAAATGGAGGAAGGGAAATAAATAAAAAAATAAAAAAAAAATACGTATTTGAATTAATGGAGCCTCGATTGTTGACATGACCACTTACAACCCTGCAGTTTTCTGTCCTTCTCTACTGATTTCTACAGAGATATTTAATTTTCCACCAGTGTCACGACTCATGTGTGGGTCACGAAATCGTAGCATTTTCTCAGAGGGGTTGTGCCACGTGGCTTTTATGTTGGGATCCTTACACTGCAGCCTAAAAGGCCCACCTTGATGTATGTTTTACATCCACTTCGTCCGACCATCTGATTTTAAGATATAAGACCGATTATGAGGTGGATCAAAAGCTCTAAGCCACACCACAGGAAACTTTGGGGGATTGAACGAACACCGTTAAGAAGCTATTGTGGGCCACAGGAGCTTTGGATAAAGCTGACATTTCTTTTTTTTCCTTTCATCCAGGTCGGTGTCACCCTTATGTACGGGTTGGATTGGATATAAACATCACGGTGGGCCCTTAAAAAGGTTTCAACGGTGGACAACTCTTCGTCCCCACTGTTTTCCTGTGGTGTGGTTTGAACTTTGGATCTGTCTCATGTTTAGGATTATGTCTTAAAATGAGCTGGCGAAAGAATGAACGGAGTGGATTTTAGTAACACGGTCACTAGAGGTAGGCGATTCAGCGTCCGCCTTGGAAGTGTCCCAGCTACTTAAAAAATAAATAAATAGAGGAAAAAAATCAGGAGAGAGACGGAGAGAGAGAGAGAGAGAGAAGGAGGTTCTTCCGACACAGTCACGGATCCTGGCGCCATTGGCCTGCCACTCGCCCTCTCACCAGATAGGGCATTTAACGGCTACTTTCCCCACTTGGAAGTGCTTCCACGTGGCAGAAGACGATGGAGATGTTGCTGTGGCGGGAAACAGCTAGTGGGGCCCACTTTCGCTTGTTTTGTTAGGGGGATTCGTTGACTGGTCTCTACGGCTCCGTCCCCACCAAAAGCGGAAAGCCAGCGGGCCGTCCGGCCAGCCAAAAGAGCCGAACGCAAAAGTGCAGGTGGTCTAGTATACTCCTCTGATTGTTTACCACCGTTTTCGAACTGATTGTGACTCATTTCCCTCACGTGGAAATCATTCATTGATGTCCATCACCGAACCATCCAACTGTGGCTCATGTAACTCTATGCTCAAGCAAATTCTAAAAATTCAATTCATGACCATCAAATGGATGGTCCACAACAGCTGGCTCAGCAATTTGTGTCGTCTGGATTGCCTTAAAAGTGTAAGGTTTAATCGTCACCACAATTTTTCTTAATGCTTGCTGATCTAACACGGAGTCTTAGGCCAGATTCCAGGTCAAAAGCCTCAAAGAAAAACAGCTCAGGTGGAATAACATTTTGCCGAAAAAAGACAATTAAACCCAAAAAAAAAAATAGAAAATACGATGGATTAAAAAAAAAATGAAAAAAAAAATGAAAAAGAAAAAGGCAAAAAAGGCGCGGAACGAAACGCTGACACCGACACCGAAAGAGCGTATCGGAAAATATCGTATCAGTTCATGTGGGAGATGGGTGGGAGGTTGGATCGGCAGAGGAGGGAATGTCGGGGCCCACACGACAGCCCTCGAGCATGAAAACGATATCAGCCATGGATGGACGGTCGAGAGGGTCTGGAGCAGTGCACAACAGCCCCACCTTCACCCCCAGCAAGAACTCTTCCCACTCCGACGATTCAGGATCCAGCTCCAGCAAACCAGGTTCCAAAAGCTCCGATATCTGACCCCTCTGTAACTGCCTCTTCACCCACTTCACTATATCCTCATCAGCATCATCATCATCTGCTTCGCCGGGCCGTGTCGTCGCCGTCTGAGTTGTCCTGCTAAACATCACTGGCCTTCTTCCAGTCAGTAATTCAAGCAGCACAATTCCGAAACTGTAGACATCAGCCTCCTTTGTCGCTTGCCCTGTCAGCACGGCCTCTGGTGATACATAACCAAGCGATCCGACCACCGGCGTCATTGTCGAAGAAGTAGATGCTTCAGCAGCTGCTGCTGCTGGCCCAACACCCAGCAGCCTGTCTAGCCCAAAATCAGACAGGTGGGCTTCGAAGTCAGCATCGAAAAGCACGTTCTGTGGTTTGATATCTCCATGGACCATCGATTCAGCATGCAGGAAGGCGAGCCCACGAGCAACCCCAAGAGCAATGAGGTGGCGCATTGGCCAGTTGAGCACATGACCGTCTTGGTGAGATGCTTCCTGGAGAAGGGTGGCAAGGTTGCCATTGGGCATGTAATCGTAGACGAGGAGACGAACGTCAGGTGGAGGACCTGCGTAATAGCCTCGGAGGACTGTAAGGTTCCGGTGCTTCACCTTCCCAAGCGACTCAGCCTCCTTCCGGAAAGCTCCTTCCTCAACCATCCGACCACTTGTATCAGGGAGGCGGCGAATGGAGAGCACTGTCCCATCTTGAAAGCAGGCCTTGAACACCACTCCATGCCGTCCCCTGCTGAGAACGTTCTCTTCGTCGAATTGCCTCGTTGCTTCAACTGTCTCTGCATAAGTGATTTTGTTGTTGAACATCACCAGCTTCGGCCCACCATTTTCTCCACTGCTAACATCCCCTGTCCCTGAGCTCGCTCGGGCCGGACTTCGTTTCTTCTCGCCTGCAGCTCCGCCATCTCGGAGCCGCTTCTGCCATCGTAAGAGCCCAAAAACACAGCAGTAGCAGCAACACAGTGCTAAAATGCAAGCTACTCCAGCTGCAATGCATATCCAAAGAATCAATCTCAGGCTCTTCTTCTTGCCACCTCTTGCATGATCGCACTTCCTTGCTAATGGCTTGCCACACAGGTTCTGATTCATAGCAAATGCTGATGGGTTATCGAATCGGGAACCCAGCATTGCCGGAATCTCTCCTTCAAGGTTGTTCCGAGATACATTGAAGTATCTTAAGCCAGTTAGATGTGTCAAACTATCCGGAATCAGGCCAGAGAAGTTGTTTGCAGAGAGATCCAACACTGTTAGATTCAATAGGTCTGAGAGCGAGTCGGGTATTACACCCGAAATGTAATTACGCTGCAATCGAAGAGAAGTTAGCGAAGAGCATTTGGAAATCTCCGGTGGGAGTTGGCCTGTGATGACATTTTGGCTGAGATCGAGCTCACGCAGATGGGAAAGGCGACATAAATCTGCAGGAATCCGACCAGTTAAATGGTTTGAGTGAAGCTGTAATACTTCAAGATTGGAACAGTTACCAAGCTCTGCTGGAATTCCGCCCGATATGTTGTTGCCGGAGAGGGAGAGAATCGCCAGAGATTGGAGAAACCCGTATGTCATAGGAATGCTGCCGGAGAAGGCATTGGATGTCAGATTCAGGGCCTGTAAGCTCAACAAACTGCTGAAACCTTCTGGGACATTGCCGGAAAACGAGTTATCAGCTAGCTCGAGAACCTGCAGATTCGGCAACCCAGATAGCTCCATTGGCGGCTCGCCGGACAGATTCTGGCCACTCAAATCCAGCACTCTCAGATTCAATAGATTACCAATGCTGGTCGGAATCCTGCCAGAGAAACCACTCCTGCTCATATTCAAAACCTGTAAACCTCGCAAGTTGCCGATGCTTTCAGGGATCTTGCCGGAGAAGTTGTTGCTACTGAGATTCAAGAGAGTGGCATTGCTCAATCCCATCAGTTCTTCCGGCAGGTATCCAGTCAGACGGTTCACGCCCAGCGAAAGCACTTCCAACTTGGATAGATTTCCGAAACTCGGCGGAATCTGACCGGAGAACAGATTGCCGCCAATGGACAAAGTCCTCAAATCAGTAAGCTCCGAAAGAAATGCCGGGACCTCACCTGAGAAGCGGTTGTCTTCGAGATCAAGAACTTGTAAAGATGCGCACCTTCGAATCTCCGCCGGGATCTCTCCATCCATTTCATTTCTCGCTAACCTCAGCTCTTGCAACTGCGAGAGACGGCCTACCTCAATCGGCACGGAACCCCGGAACGAGTTTCCGGAAAGATGCAAGACCGTCAGGTTCGATGCATTCGCCACCAGCCATGACGGAAACTCTCCCTGAATCCGATTCTCCTGAAGATCTAGAACCTGAAGGGAGCTCGAGAACGGAGCTCTCGCAGGCGGAACTAGCTCCGTGAACGCATTGAAACCCAACTGGACGATCCGCAGCGAAGAGGGATGAGTATCGGAGATGGCATTGTAGAAGACAGAGTTAGGAATGGGGCCCGACAGGTTGTTGTGGGAGAGGGAAAGAACTTGAAGGCTGGGAAGGTCGCCGATTGCAGCGGGCAGAACGCCACGAAGGGCATTGCCTTGTACACTCAGATGTAGGAGGGAGGAGCAGTTCGCAAGAAGAGAAGGGAGCGTTCCGTCGAGCAGATTCCAATCAAGCCAGAGATACTGGAGCTGTTGGAGGTTTCCGATGGAGGCGGGGATCTGGCCTCCAAAGCGATTGAAGGAGAGATTGATGAACTCAAGGCCGGGCGAGGAGGACAAATTGCTGGGGATGGAGCTGGAAAAGGCATTGGAGGAGATATCGAGGTAGCGGAGATTGGGCGGGAGACGAAAGATGTCGCCAGAGAGGCGGTTTTGGGCCAGGTTGAGAATCTGGAGGCCCGTAAGGTTGGCGATCTGCGGCGGCAGTGGGCCCGACAACGCATTCGACTGCAAGAACATGGCCCGGAGGCGGGAGAGGGCGGAGATCGCTGCAGGGATGGTCCCATTCAGGAGATTCGATCGCAGGCTCAGCTTGCGAAGCTCCCGGAGGTCGGTTATGCGATCGGTGATCGGGCCGGAGAGTCGGAGGCGCGGGAGACGGAGCTCGAGGACGTGGCCGGCCGTCGAGCAGAGGATACCTCGCCAGTCGCAAGGAGCGTTTAGGGTGGATGAATCCCAGCCATTGAGTGCGCCAAGAGGATCATCGAGGTTGAGCTTGAAGGACATTAGGGCTTGGATTTCAGACGGAGGGATTTGCTGCTGCTGTGCGGAGGTGGAATGAAAGGTGTTTGTGGAAATGGTGGTGAGGAAGAGGAATAGAGACAGGAAAGAAGAAAGAATCTGCATCATATTGTCTGATAGAAGGAATAGGTCATCTACATTAGCCTTTGATAATATGCAGAGCCCGAAAATAGGGATGCCGTTTGCTGTAGCTTCTCGCTCTCCTTCCCTCGCTCATTTTCCGTTTTCTCTTTCCCTCTTTCCCAAATCCCTTTGAAAAAGATACCCTGTTAGAACGGAGAATTATTTGATACTCTGGCAGAGTATGACACATGATACGCAGGCAGTCAGAAATTATACACCTGACGTACATCAACTCAAACGAAAGCGACTGAATTTTAGAACTCACTTTTATTAAGTAATGATTCCAAATTTTAGATGGATTACACCATCCTAACCTCTGATTTGTGGACACTTGTTTATTGAAAGAGGACCGTTGGATGTTTCTCATTTTGACCGTCCAATAAATGTGCACCAATCAGAAAGTCAGAACTGTACTTTTTGCTTCTCGATACATGGGACCGTTAATTTCGGAAGATGCGTATGCAATTTCTAAGTGGCTGTGTATCATCAATCACGCTTTGCCTGAGCATTGAATTTTTTTTCTCATAGCTTTAATACTCTGGTGAAGTTGATACTTGATACGCATGCTTTACATATATTAGTTTAAATTAAACAATTAAAATCATGCACCTCAATATTAGATAGCTTGTGGAAATAAAAATTACATGGATTCGATTTTCTAGCTTGCTGATTGGTAGGTAGAAATGAAAATAGTCAACGGACCTAGTTCAACATAATCGCTCATTAATCAGAAGATAGGACCGTTTAATCAATCTGGGTCTTTTTTGTCAACCTATCGACATTGGATCCCGTAATATGGACGGTTTAAAAGAGTTGATTTATTTCCTGTGTATGGTTCCAAATGCCTCCGTATCAACCATCTCAGTTTCAGGCTACAAGACAAAACTCCCGTATTAAAATTGATAGAGTACCAGGTCCTGAACGTGAATAGTGTTTATAGACCCTATGCAACGGACTCGGATTGGATGATGACCCCAACACCACGGAGCTAGCTGGTGGAAAAGCTATGTGAACCCCAACATGATGTATGTGTTTCATCCACACCGTCCATCCATTTATCCAGCTCATTTTAATACATGATCCAACAAATGAGGCAGATCCAAAGTTTAAGTGGACCAAACCATGGGAATTAACGCTTAGCGTTCTGAGAAGTTTTCAACGGTCTGCATTCAATCCCTACTAACTTTCTAAGGTGCGGTCTACTTGAGCTTTTAATCTACCCCCACCAGCCAATGGCTGGTGGTCGGTGCTCCGTGGCCCCACCATGATGTATGTGTTTCATCCATGCCGTCCATCTATTTTTATAGACCATTTTATGCTATAAGACAAAAAATTACGTGAATCCCTATCTCAAATGGCCCACATTACGGCAAACAATGTTGAATGAACGTCTACCATTAAAAACTTTTTGAGGGCATAAAAGTTTTGGATCAAGCTGATCTTTGTTTTTTTCTCTTCATCTGGGTCTGTATGACCTAATCAACAGATTGGATGTCAAATAAACAGTACAGTGGGCCTTAGGAGGATTTAAATGGTGGATATTCAATAGCTATTGTTTTCCTGCAGTGTGGTCCACCTGTGATTTATATCCCTCTCAGTTTTTGGGATAAATCTCTAAAATGATCTGTGAAAATGGATGAATGGAATGGATGAAACACATACATCATGGTGGGGCCGACAGATCACCGTCCACAGCCACGGGGCTGGTGGCAGGGGGAGTAGCCAGGCCGTTTCCAGACAAATGGATAAAATAAAGACATCATGGGGCCCACGGAGCTTTTCCACCAGCTAGGTGGGTGGTGACCAATCAGAGTCCGCGGACTTGGATTGGGGGCCATGGTTAAATAATCCAAATACAACGGATGGATATTGCTGTGCACTTTTTAAGATATACGGATTTGATCTTTAAATCTTGAATAATTTATAAACATCACTCATAGATGGTAGGGCCCACCAGTTTGACGGTTCTGACCCATCTAATCTAACCGCGCATGACGAGACTAGACGGCTTGTGATGGATCAGGGATTCAGGATCTGTATTTGAGAAAAGTTTTGATACTCTGGCAGAGTGTGATTGACGTTACTCAGGCACTTAAAAAATCACTATATATATTGCACACCAGACATACAGGTAATTCAAATTAGATGTTTCTTGAACCAATAACTAAGATTATTTGATATATGACTGTCGGATTTGTCATGGTTGAAAATGAAATATTCAGTCGTCCATTTTCAACAATTCATTTATTCACGAATCATAGTTTAGAAATGCTCAAATAAACTGATTTTTGGACAGTGTGTTCAAGCCAGTGGATTACGCCATTTAGACAGTCTAATTTGAATTAATGTATGTAACGTGCACAATTCATGGTGACAGCGTATCAAGAGTCTTTAGCTGCCAGACTATCAAATAATAACTCAACTCTGTACTTCCCCCTTAAATAGTATCTCACGAACTGCAGCCGCGCATATGAAATGCAAGCACCACAAATGCTGAAAAAACAAACGTACAAGAGATCCATCAATTCATCACGCGATCCTCCTTCATGTATCGAAAAAATTCTAAAACTGAGGACGGTATCCTCATCAGGTGGGCCAAAACCCGTACTGAAATATAGACCGTTAAAAGAATTTATAAAATGTAATGAACAAGTGTGGCCTATTTTGTTAGAGAAATCATATCATTCTAGGGTAAGAAACAATCAAAGAATGGGCCTGCACTATAAACGTACACGATCTTTCACACGTATGACATACGTTCATGTGAGCCGCGCTTGTGTTTTTAATGAGTACAGGTGGCCGGCTTGTAGTAACGTTCTGAGATCGTCAGTTTTTCCCGGCTTTTTCTGTACTTTTTACCACTAGCGGGTTATGATTAACCCTTGTGAGGTACTTCTCTGAAGAATTGTATGTACCGACGCGCGTCCTCAGATCTGACAAGTGGGCCCACAATTTGATAATCCGGACCGTTGGTCTTTTTCGTTCCACGTGGATGGAAGATTCCCTTAAGAATTTCTCAGATTTGAATATGCAATAGATCAAGCTTGGAACTTTTTAAATTGAGGGCGGATAGGTGTCGCATTTTTCTTCTCAACCATCCATTTGTTGCCCAAAAATCAAAAGGTTAAAATTTTAATATCCAGGATATTTCTGGAGCCAATTCAATCTTGTATGCAAATGACCGTTGATCTTCATTGACGATCATGGACCGTAAAGGAGAAATAATTTGATTCCTTCGTAGTGGACGCGGATTTCCTGGTGCTGGGTGGGGCCGTTGCCATGTCTGTGAGAGATCTACCCCGTTCATCCGTTTTGCCAGCTAATTTTAGGATATTAGACCAAAAATAAGGTAGATCCCAAACGAAAATGGGCCACACGAGAGGAAACAGTGGGGTATTAAGTGAGAACCGTTGAAATATTCTTATAGCGATTAAAGCTTTGCTTCATGCTAATATTTTGTATTTTTACTTCATCACAGTGGTAATGAACTTATAAACGGTTTGGATGGTGCATAAACATCAAGGTGGACCAGGAAGGTTTCAATGGTAGGTATTTCTTTCCCAAATTTTCCATCCCTTGTGGCCCACTTGAGTTATGTATCCAACTCATTTTAGATCTATTATCCTAAAATGAGCTCGCCAAACGGATGAAAGGGGTAGATTTTCCACAAACATGGCAGTAGGCCCCACCCAGCATCCATGCGCAGGAACTTCAGGATTTCACTGGCAACTGAAATAACGTCACCAGGTTATGTAGGGTCCACCATGATGTTCCTGTTGTATATACCCCTTCCATTCATTTGGAGATATTCTAGGATATGATCCGAAGAATCACGTAGATCCAGAGCTCAAGTGTAACCATACGAAAACGGAAAAGATTGGATTTCACGCCTGCGTTAAAAGCTTCTTAAGCCATAGATGTTTTCGATCAAGCTGATATCAATGTTTTTCTTTTATCCATACCTTCGTGAACTTACAAAGAAGTCGATCTCAAATAAACATCCTGGGCCCTAGGAAGGTTTCAACTGTTACCATCACTGTCCCTACTGTTTTCTAGTGGGGTCTACTTGAGCTTTGGATGGTGCTTCATTATTTGTCTCGCTCCTTGCAATGATCATATCTCAATGGACGGATACCGCGTTTAAATCCAAAATTGCCAAAAGATCATGTCGTGCATTGGATATAGAAGTCGGAAGGGCTAGATTGCTTACGTTATTGGGATGCCATTGCTGGAGATAGGCCTAATGCTAAAGTCTTCCTCTCATTTCACCCTTAGAGAAGTTCCAATGGGATTACTACTTCGGTCGGTTGTGATGGATTGTGGGACCCAGATCTTGGTTGTGATGGATTGTGGGACCCAAATCTGATTTATACAAGTGAGGAGAAGGGAATTTGAAATCCATCAAAACTCCTCTCCCTGAAAGGCTCGAATTGAGAATCCCAGTTCCTCTAAGACACTGAGTGCGTATCACAGTAGTAGCACACCACCCTTTATACAAATTTCTGAATGTATCACAACTTAGTGGGACTCACTAGTGTACCCGATTACATTATCCAACCTTTAGGCAAATCTAGACCATTGATCAATAAGCCCACCTTATAGCATTCTTAAATAACATGAATATAATGCATTCATCCCGGAGGCCATGGAACTTGATGATGTCAGTTCAATAGGGAGATAGCTAGTTAGTTGCTAATCCATGTCCATTAGTGATGTATGATGCACAGGAAGTTTGAAATTTATGAGAAATTGCACATATGACAAGGTAATAACTCCATGCAAATTGCCTAATAAGAGGCGTCAACTTAGACATATCAAGTTTTAATTTATTATCTAATGTTATGTTGGTGGACACTTGTTAGATAGTTAAAATTTTAAAATATCTAATGGCCTTAATTAGGGACAAGAAGGGAAAAAAAAAAGTGCAAATGATTAAGGGGGCATTTGGCGCTAGGTATTAGATGGGATTAGGTGGGATATAATTGCATTTGGCCCTGTGCAATTCCATTCAGCATTTGGAGAGGATGGGAAAGGTTGGGATTAGGCGGGATGAAATTGCATTTGGTCCCATGCAGGAATTCCATGGATTTTGAAATCCACTACACATATGGGCCCCACATTGATGCATGTGTTTATCCATGCCATCCATCTAGATACACCGTTTACACGTGACATTCTAATTACATATGTGTACAAGTGTATGACATCCATTGTGAATTTGGTTCATTGATTACAATTCCATGGTCCACCAAACATGATTTTGCTTAATCCTGTGTTTTCTGTAGCAAGAAATTTATCCCAAACATGAGATTGGATGGCTATAATACCATGGTATTTTCAGACATGCAATCATTGCGTAATAATGATGTTAATCCCATCTAATACAATTTAATACCATTCAATTTTCTAGTTAACTCTCTTGACAGTTTTAGACATGTTTGATCAATCGAGATTATTTGAAAAATACATGTTTGCTCTCTGGGCATTTTTTAGCACGTTCGATTGCTTAAACATTTTGAGATTGATCAATTCAAGCATCCATGATCGATGTCATTTGATCGAAGGTTCGAATGACGGCGTGTGCTACTTCTGTGTAAGTGTGCGATTTTGCTTCTAATTTTGTGTATAGCCTTCTATAAAGGGTGTAATGCAGGATTAGGGTAAAAGAATGAATGCGGAAGAATTCTAAAGAGTTTCTTAAGATTTCAAAATGAAATTTCATCCTGAAGGATGAGGGTTTTGAGAATCTATAAGTCACCTATATCTTGTAATTCATTGATCATAGTGGATTGTTTTATCACTTGGTGTCGTGGTTTTTTTACCTTAAATATTTTTCCACATAAATCATTGTGTTCTCTATGATTGTTTGTACTTTTTGTTTCTCTATTGCTTGTTTGATTCTTTTTAAGGTTGCATCTGCGCCTAATGTGTGACAGCTGCACACTACAAATAGTATGAGAGCGTGGGCTTACGTTGGGATTTTAGATCGAATATGAGGCATGGTTTCTAAGGGATTGAATATTAAATATGAGAGAAAGAAATTTATAGGAAATAATAAATTTGAATTACGAATGTTGAAGATGAAAGCCCTCCTGATTCAGCAAGGATTACAACAGGTACTCCTTTTAAAGCCAAACATCCTAAAAATTATGAAGAATATGGACTGGGAAGAGTTAGATCAAAAGGCGATGAGCACAATTCAATTGTGTTTGCCCGATGGTGTCCTATACATTATGATAAATGAGAAGACTACCGCATGCTTATGGGTGAGATTGGAGAGCATATATATGATGAAATCTCTCTTCAATCACCTATATATGAAGAAACAACTATATACTCTTAAAATGGCAGAAGAATTAAGTCTCAATGAGCACATCATCGCCTTCAATAAACTATTTGCAAATTGATGAACGTGGATGTGAAGATCAATGATGAAGATAAGGACCTGATCCTACAGATGTCCTTTCCAAATTTCTACGAGAATCTGGTGGATACTTTGTGTCATGATAAAGATACTTTGGACCTAGATTGTGAACGTTAGGATCTCAGGCTGGATTCGACTCGAGGTCCTGTTTTACTCAACGAGTTGCCTCTTGTAAGGGATTTTGCACCTATGATCGATTAATTATGTTTGAAAAAAATTCACCAGTAGCTAATTTATTCGTTTCTATATTTGGCTAGACCCTATAAGAACGTTAGGGTAGGGATCCGAAGATTTCTTGCTCTAACATGATTTTTTATTTTTGTAATTAGAGATTCTAAGAAAAGGACCACAATCACAGAGAATGAAGGTGTTAGGTACTCGCTCTGCTTGTATAGATGTACGGTCTCTACTTCACAGGATCTTGACTGTTTGTGAAGATTGGGATTCATTTCTCTTATATGGATGTATGTAATGCCGGTGAAAAAATGTAAAGTAATTGGGAAGTTTTCTATTTGGTATAATTCGATTAAATCGGAAAACCTCATAGGCTACTTCCAAACTAATTTGGTGTAAAGTTAGTTGGATAATGCAATGAATGTTATACTATGCAAATGCTATGAGTTAGATGAAGCTTGATTAAAAATAGTGGGGTGGGTAGTAGTATCGCAAGGATAATATCGAGTGCATTGGATTAATTTTGGGTTAAGAGGTCAAGTTTATAGTTATTTTTAATGTTCTAGTTTACTTCGATTTAAGTTATATGGTTTGAATGTTGAACAATTCATTGATTTTAGTTTAAATAAAGTTTTGGATTTAGTTTACTTTAATCTATTGTCAACTTCTAGTACTTTAGATACTTAGGAAGGCTAAGATTGTTCGCTTATCTATTTTACAAGGGATTAATCTATAAAATTCATGATTTATCATAGACTACGGGCACGATAGATACTTTGTATTCGCTGCAATCAATATCTTGATGCTTCATATGGGAACTAAATCAATTGAATCTCAAATTTGTATTGGGTTGTGAATTTTAAATTAACTACTCTATTATCTGACTGGATAAGATAGGACTTCGATTCAAATTGCGTTATCTAATTGAATCTAGTGAATTAGGCATTGAGAATGAATAGAAGTGGATCCTTAACACTCTAGTGTTTTATATTGTTAATTTTCTCTCTATATTACTTAGATTTCTATTATTAATTCTTCTAATTCAAGTTTTATAGTTAGTTTTAGTTTTAAAGTGTTTTGAGAACGTACCAATATAAGTCACTGAGGATTCGATCTCGATCACATCGAGTTAAAACTACATCACAACCTTGCAATTAGGATTGTCATCCCCTTAGATCGATCAATGTCAAGAAGATTTGCGGAACATATCTTTCCTGGAAGTCATGCACTAACCTTAGTTAGTCGTATATCGGGCCAGGAGAGTTCCCAAAGTTAAAGAAAAAAGAAAAATGAGAAGTGTTGGAGAAATGCCTATTGTGCGGTCGCATAACATGAGACTCGCGCAACCAATATGGAAAGTTGTCATGTTGCCGTGTAAATAGAACTTTAAATCGACAATTCAAGTTTATTGATATACAAATAAGCATAAAGCGGGTTTCAGACTCGCATAACTCTTCCGTCATTTTGACGGAAATCATTCTTTCAATTAATCTTTAATGTCATATAAATAATTGTATCTTATGTTAGAATTAAGGACAATATAAGGAATGTAATAAGAACTCAGATTAGTGAAATATTTGATGATGAACACTCTTTTATTTGAGTATTCCTTGTTTATTTAGAACACAAATATTCTAATTCCTAAACCAAAATAAAATAATATTTTGTTTTAATAATGTGCGAAACTGATGTGAAAACATTTTACCAAAAACAACAGTTTTTGAGTAGTTCTCAATCCTATCGATAGTCAGTTAATGGCATTGAAGATCCCCTTGTTGGCATCGAGTAGGTAACTCAGAATTGTCCGGAAAGCATTGACATATTTATCTTAGTTTCTCGATGGCATTGAGGTCCCATTCGATGGCATCAAAGGGTCCCCTCGATGGAATCAAAGACCACTCGATGGCATCGGATAGAAGTGTAAACTGTCCAATAACATTTCAACTGGAAATTTAAATTTCTCGATGCCATCGAGGAGAAGCTCAATGCCATCAATAGAGCCATTTTTTACCGCTGGAGCTTGAACATTTTATAAGGGGCATTCAATTCTTGAGCATTTGGAGAGTTTATTTTCACTTTAATGGGGATTCCAACCTCCACCTTAAAAATCATCTTGAACTCTACCATTTTCTAGATATTAAACCCAATCTTATTAGCATATCCATTGTTTAAATCCTTTAAAAGACCTCTATAGGTGAATCCTCTAGGATTTTAACTATGCCATTAGTTGTGAGAGATTCTATCACCCTCTCATCACCTTGATTACTTTGAATGGAGCATTGCATGTAAGATGTTTGTTCATAAAGTTGAATCATCGACATCAACAGACATATAAGCAATTAAGGAGTAAATTCAAACATGTGAGAGATTTAAAGAAGCAACTCAAGAGACGTTATAAATGGCTCAATCTGCCAAGTAAGTTGTCAAGTGTGAGTTCATATACTCTCTTTCCTTGTGTAAGATTAAGGATAAGAGTTTGTAATTCAAACTCCAATATGTTCTTGTGTAGGGTAGAATTCATTGGGCATGTGTACATATGTGATAGTCTCTCTAGGAGCCTCCAATAGGAATAAATGTAGGTCATTGGATTATGATTGAAGTTGTTGGTTAGCCAATAGAAAACCAAGTCTCTAATGGAGCCTCCGATGAGAGTGTATATTAGGTTCTTGTGTACGACATAGGTCTTTACGTTGGGCTGTAAAGGTTAGCGGTAAACCTATTGAAAACGCCCGATAGTGAATACCGGTACACTCAATGAGAGTGCGTTCGTCAGGAGTGGAGTAGGGAAACTGAACCACTATATAGGCTTGGAATTTTTTTATATTGTGAATTGTATACATGTTTAATTCATGCTTATATATTTTATTAGTTAAATAATTTGAATGCTTAAATTGAATTATACACTAGGCACTTAACTTGTAATGCACAAACAAACTCACTATTATTTATAAACTAGTTGTTTAATTAGCATATCCTTTAAAGCCTATGTGATTGAACCCACTTTAGCTTGGAAGCCTTAGTATTAAATTGTCTTAATTAGATTGATTTGATAAATCAACTTAAGTAATTTGTGTGTTAATTTGTGTAAATTTTAATTGGTCCAACACCCCTACCCAAAAAAAAAAAAGGTTATAGCCATTCGTTCCTTAGCTCGGCCAAGCTTCCATACGCACATCCCATGGCCCATCACCACGACCCATCACCACACGATTTATTTGTCCACATATCGCATCTATAACATCATAGCTAAAACCATATACATAATTATAATCATAACTCCGTCATCATTCCATAATCATAATAATAATATCAATAACAAATACTTTAACCCCTTTGGATCTTGTCCAGGCTTACAGAACACCATAGGGGCCTAGACATCATGATGTGCTCATGCATACGTGCTATAGATGCTCATGTAATCAACTATTAAGCAAGTCATCGGGTATATTATGTTATGCACGGATGATGGGTTAAAAATTATATGCCACTATGCAATTTATACCAAGTGTACCATGATCCTTAGACCCTCATATCATAACCCATTGTTCATGGAAAGTCCATCCAAGCCCTTTACCTTATTCAAATACAGACTGGATGCAAGCCGAAATACCATAAGCAATGGGCCTCATCATGGGCCTAATCAAGGTCTGATAACATCAATCCCGACATCATGCATATATCTCATGACATCTACATCATCCATACATCTTATGCCATCTACATCATACATACATCACATACCTTTATGGGCTTATTACATTATTGTCAATCGAGAGAATCAAACATTAAAACCAACTGTCATAAAGTAATCACGTATGATCACATTCAACACGCATCCATTATAGAAATGGGCTCAATTTGGGCTTCACATGTAGCTTACATAGGAGCCCATTGGTATGGCTTATTTAGGCTTTGAAGTGATCCCACTATTGGGCTTTGCCATAAGGACTAATAAGCTTCTAAAAGAATTTTTAACTTGGGCCCAGAAAACATACATCAAAGTGGGCCAGATGGGCTGCCAAAACCGAGGAACAATCTGAATTTTCAACACACATATCCTAGTGGGTCTGAAAAGGTTTCAACGGTGTGTATGCATGACACTTACAAAGCGAACTACTTAGGCTGCCAAAATGAATTGGCTGCATTTACAAAACACATACATTATAGCGGGTCCAATGGCAAGTGGCCCACACACTAGAAACGGGTTGATAACATACATACATCACGTTGGGTCCCGTAGTGCGGTCCACTGAGTTCTGGATCTACAAATATTTGTGTATTCCCTTCTTCCAGGTTTAACGTGACTTTATCAACCGGTGGAAGGGCAGATAAACATCGCAGTGGGCCCCACAGAATTTTCAACGGTAGGCGTAAATCCCCACAGTTTCTAGTGGTGCGGTCCACAAAAGGATTAGATATGTTTCATTTTTTGGCCTAGGCCTTAAAATGATCTAGACAACCAGATGGATGGTGTGGATATGGAATTATACATGCAGTAAAATGGTGGACAGCTGCATTTACACGCTGTTGCCTTGGAGGGTGCAGGGTTGCACGCTGTCAGGTGCAGGTGTAGTGTTGCCTCCCTTTTTGCCTTCTCTCTTATTTTATTGTTATCATTATATATTCATTTTTTCTCTTTTAGTGAACTGCCACTAATGGTAAGTTTTAAATCACCGTTGTTTCCAACGGAATGGCCCACCTAATCTCTGGATCTGTATCATTTTTGGCCCCTTCCCTAAAATAGTGTGGTCCATCTGATGTTCGAATGGATATACAAAACATACATCAGGGTGGGTCCCAATTGGGCCCCACCTGCTGGCAGCGTGCAAGGCTGCATGCTGCTTGCTCAATGTGTAGCTGCACTTGTATTTTTTTTTTTTTTGTTATATATATATATATATATATATATAGAACATTTTTAGAAGGTCAGGGACCCATCCCAACCGTTGGATGGAAAATAAACACTATAGTGGCCCTTAGGGAGATCTCCATGGTTGAGAAGTCCACAGGGTGTCCCACTTGATCTTTGTGTCGACCTCGATCAGTGGATCATGTTAAGGGTCTGAACGGGCAGCTAGAAGTTATATACAGGTGCTGGACCCATAAGATATGGGCCTACACTAGTTCGGGTTCAAACAGATGTTGTTTTCAACAAGTTGCAGAAATGGGTTGACCCCATTTTTTTGTCTGATTTTCGATTGCCTGAGGCTCGCATTCAGCGAGGGGACATGATCCTCTGATAGCCCTATGTATGGGCTTCAAAAAACCAAATGTGGGGCCTACTGAATGTGCAGGTACGATGTTTTATACAAGGCCAAACATAGCTATTTGAATTTTCTGCACAGTATTTTTCTTCACAACTTCAGCCAGTCCCATTTTGGGATCTGATTACTAATCAAATTGGGCCTATTTAGGTAGAAGTAAAATATCACTTTTTTAGGCATATATATAAGTTAAAAATTCCAAGTGGTGGCCTCTATATAACTCGTACGATAAGCCCCTCCATGGATGCCCAAAGTTGGTCCAAAATCA
The DNA here is from genome assembly GCF_029962835.1 of Magnolia sinica. Classification (NCBI taxonomy): domain Eukaryota; kingdom Viridiplantae; phylum Streptophyta; class Magnoliopsida; order Magnoliales; family Magnoliaceae; genus Magnolia; species Magnolia sinica. Next base: position 108,561,685 of record NC_080574.1, on the reverse strand, counting down.
CAAAAATCAGGCATACAGTTTTCAAAACAAGGGTCTGTTCTAACTTGGGGCCATTTTCCAAACACTTGGGGTCATTTACAATGAAGCGGTGGGACATCCTGTCCCTTTGATATGTGGAATAAACACCCCCCATGGTGGGACCCTTATCTACAAGTCGTGGGGCCCACCATGAAGTGCCAAAAAGGCTACTTGGAAGAAATTCTGGTACTATAAAAAATTAAGAAAAAGCTGAAAGAATAAAGGAAAGAAATGGAGTACGATCCCCCTCTTGGAACTCAGGGTTGATGGGTAAGCTAGGAGAGTCTTGGATGGTCCTGAGTTGATGATGAGGTGGTCCACTTGCTCTAATCTAGATGGTAGGCCTCCTCCTCCTCTCTTGCTCTCTGACACTCTTTTGTTGGATTTTTTTTGCCAAGGGGTGAAAATGGGATAATGGAATGGCTCCTTTCTTTTATAGACGTTGGGGTGTTGAGGTGGATGAGGGCAAAGCGTGCATTGGCCAAGGTATATGCAACTAGGCATGCATTGGCTAATGGTTAGATAAGGATTGTGGATTGTAGGTGGTGCATGTAGATGATAAAGTAGAGAATTTCTAGTAGTATTTTAAAGTGAGATGTCACAATAAAAGACATGCATTTGATACATGTTTTGGGTGATGTGATGTTAGTCAATCACAAGTGCAGGGCTACAAAGTAATATATTCTCAATGAGACTGAGGTCGAACAAAAGGGAGTGAAAATAGAAATAAAACTAGTCTAAAGCTAACGGTTTGTCTGGATTTTTAATCCAACGAATAGGTTGAGGTTGAAAACAATAAAAATAAAGCACTAAGGATTTAGGGATTCACTTCCATCTATCACAATGCATAGTTCATCGATTCATTTGTCTATAAGTCAACTAGATTTGGATTTCAATTCGTTCTAATCGAAAGATTAAACAGTTAAACCAATCTCAACATCCAACAAGGTTGATTTCAATTAAGCGATTCCCTCAAGAAGCACTAGGAGCATTTATTGTGCCCGAGTCTAAAATAGATAAACGAATTTTACAGATTGATTCATTATCTAAACAAGCATTGTAATTACAACCCCAAGCATACAACGTAACAAGAGTCGACAATGAATTAAAGATGAAACAACACAAAAGCTTTAAAGTAAAATCTAAATCTATTTCAATTAACTATCATCATTCAAATCCAAAAGTATAACTGCATAAACTAGAACATCTAATTAAATTAGAAAGCTTTACCCCTTAGCCTTGGTTAAGAGATTAGCTAGACATAGTTAACTCAAAAATAAAAGAAAAACTAAAGATCTATTAGAACTTGTGAAGAAATCGAAGTGAAAGAACTTTGTCGGTGCTCCACCTAAGCACTCTCTCTCTCTCTCTATCTATTTATCTATCTCTATCTCTCGCCAAAACTTAGAAGATCATTTGTGATGTCCTAGGGACCCCAATTTATAGTTTTGAAAATTCAACTTTCGCACCTCTCCATAATTCACAAACCGACTTTGATTTATGCACTTAACACTTCTATCAATGGGAGCTTCGATCCAATCGGTCAATGGGTGTCGATGGGATCAAAGAAGTCTTTGATCAGATTGATTTAAAAGTAGAGTTTTTCTAACAAATAAACTTGAAAATTCTTGAATTTCTTGACCAGATCGAAGCCATCTTTGATTGGATCAAAACTGTCATTGATTGGATCAAAATTGTCCTCAATTAGATTAAATGGTCATTTCTATAGTTTTTAGGATTTTGACTTTTTGGCCATAGAATTTTAGGATTTGATTTTCCTGGCCCTAAATTTTTCAGGACTCCTTTTCCTTGGTTTCTTCACTTGTTTTCAAGCATTATTCATCTTCCAGTTGATCTCCTTTGGTCCACATGCTTGAATATGTTTGATCTTCATCCCTTGAGCTCTCAAATCTTTAAATGCTCCACTCTTGATCACCTTTGAAATTTAATTTAATGTTTTAAGCATGTAGTCTTCTTTGGTTCCAAAATCACCTCCCATGTAGAAAACATATCTTATTAGCTCAATTTAACACTTGAATGCATGGAAAAACAATGCATATAAGAGGATAAATATGCAATATTTGAGTCTCAATATTTGGCCACATGTAATAATTTGTTTTTAATGCATAGGAGTGATAACAAATGATGGATTTTAGGGTAGAGCCCTTTTTTGTCTTCTAATATATTGTCCCATGTGTACTAGATCTATTGTAACATCCCAAATTTTCGCAGCTCGTGTATATACTCGTGCTTGAGAATTCTGGGTATTAATAATATAAAGATTTGGATGCTTCAAAGTCTTACATTGATTTTCTTTCCATTTAGATCACATCCAGTTACATTTACGAAGGTAGTCATTCATAAGAGTAAAATCAACTGTATTTATTATTTTATAATATTAAGAGAATTTAACAAATAATCAAATGTCTTCTTAATGGGAGCTTATTACATTATCAAAGTATGCAGCAAAAATAAATAAAATTAAATCATAAAACTATCTTCTTATTCATTCAGTATAATCCTCCGTAGAGAGATGGTCATCTTGGTTTTCAGCCTGTACATCACCTATATCATCTGTACGGTTGGAGAGGGTCAACACCCTACTCATAGTGATGGTTATCCTTTAAGATTAACAATAATGAGATTCATAAAAGTAATGTAAGGGTTTTGATACGTCTCGTACTCCACCACTATGAGAGGTATCAGCATGCGCAACCAATATATATGAATGCATGCTTAGTAAAGTGTGTGCAGCTCATATACGTAGTGATCATCACAATATGGATTGTAATTAATAGAAAACCCAACTCACCCCACATCACATAACTATGGAGATTCACCGGTATGTCTAATGTTAACGCGAATTTATGCGAACATTTCAAGTCAACACAATAATGCGATTAGGCGATTTACATAATACGATGTGTTCATGGAGTGACTATTTGCGACATCCAATCTCGAGAAGTGATGTAACATGCATGATGATTTACTTACATCAATTGTGCACTACGCCAACCAACCCATGAAATTACGTGCTAACCAATAGGGCCTCTATCCAAAATGCATTATGTCCGCAATAATATTTAAATCACTGGTTGTGATACCTCTAACACATCACTTGCACCGATAGAGAAATAAATTGAATCATAGGAGTTTTGAAATTCCAAAACACATGCCCAAGCCTTAAAGAGAGGTAGCACAAGGTTAACATAATAAAGGAGAAGAGTAGCAATAAGCTAACTCGACAAAAGAGGAGAGTTGCAGTGGCTAACTCGACAAAAGAGGAGAGTAGTAATGGTTAACTTAACAAAAGAGGAGAGTAGCAAGGGCTACCTCAACAAAATTAGTAAAGGCAAGGGCAATGCTTGCATCCATCGCCCCACATAAATTAATAAAGATTACACGTAATTAAAATCACACCTTACCCATAATTCCCAAAGGATAAATAATTGTTGGTGGTAATTTAAACAATTGCAGAGACAGAATCATAGTAATATGAAAGTATAGTATGTAAAAGACAAGATAAAACATCTCAACTTAAATTACTGTAAACTAAAGGAATCTCTCACTTTCTTCTTTCTTCCATCTTATGTTTCTCTGTTGGCAATAACTAGGTGAAGCCCTGGACCTAGCCCGAACTTACAACGAGGTGCCCGTCAGCAAAGCCGTTGAGCTCTCTCTTCAAGCTTCTTCTCTCTCCTTCTCTCTCTCTCTCTTACTGTGTTTTTCTCCAATCATTGGATGGGAGAGAATTTATAGGTGTATGAGTCTCTAGACTCTTCCTGCGAATTCCTTACACAGTCCCTGTTGCGTGACTAAGAAAAACGGAACAGTGAAATCGTTGTCCGTAGCTAACGGGTCTCCTTCTAGATCTCTTCTTCTTTCCTCCGTAGATCAAAATGGATCTGTACGGGTTACCGTCTGGACACTTTGGATCCTGCAATGGGCAAACATTCATAGCCCAAGCTGTTATCTTGAATGAGGAAGGTGATCCCGTTTCAATGGCGGATCATGTCTCAGCCGTATGATCTTCGAAGTGGCACCCGTGATCAGTCCAGATTGGTATACCGGTGCCGGTTGGGCCCCCAGATCGGTGATCCAAGACCCTCTCTTACGGTGGGTTTCTTTGAACATCAATTTCTGCAGGCTGCAATTCGTCTCTGTGGAAAACGGCAAACGCTACATTCCCTCTGAAAGTGCCCTGGTTTGTCAATTAGCGTGAGTGTTGGGTCAGTCAGACTGCAGAGCCTCATAGGAAGATCAATTCAAAGCGTCTGCCTCAACCGGATATGTGCAAGCTCACCACAGGTAAATCTAAGCCTCACATCCCGTGTCCCAAAACACCAGTTAAATAAAACCCTTAAAACAAGTTAGAACCTTATAGGGTTTTTAAGTAAGAAAACTTTTTCGAAAACAGAAAATTTCTAAGTTTTTCTTGCTTTGTCTTTTTTATCGATACACATCTCGATATGATCGACTTACTCTATCGATGTCCTCGATGCTTAAATGATATCATCGAAATGAGGACAAAAGTGTCCAGCAACCACACATATCTCTAGACTGATTTATCGATGTATCGATCTACTAATCGATATCATTGATATTTGAATCTCGAGTCCATCGAAAGTGACTTGATAATATCGACAGACAGATCTCTAACGCCCCTGTTTTTACTGAAGAAAATCACATGTGCATCGATATATCGAAGCCGTTATCGATACCATCGAAGTTCAAATATCGATGATATCGGAGGGCTCTTGATATTATCGGTCTTGGGTGCTAAATCTTCCAACAAATATTTTAGGATAGTCTATCTATGATCGGGGGTCTCTTGATAGAATCGATATTCAAATATCGATGATATCGGTACGGTTTCGATGGCATCGAACAGGGACAGAAACTGTCCAGCAAGCTTAAATGAAAATCCCTTGGATTTATCATGCATCGACACTGTACCGATATCATCGATATTCAAATTTCGATGATCTCGAAGGTCCCTCGATCATTCTTATAGACCTGAAATATTTCAAAGTAAGTCTCTCTCATTTTCAAATGTCAAGGAATCAAACATTGCATCGATGGAATCGGAGTTCGAAATCCGATGACATCGATACGTGTTTCGATTCCCTCGACCAGTTGGCAAAAGGTTTTAAAAGCGTATGACTTTGAGTTTGTGTCATCAAGTGGCAAGTCCATGCAATCGAGAGTATACGCTCGAAAATATCGACCCAGCTCGATGATATCGAACTCAGTCATAAATGCGGCTGTTTTATATCCGTTGGAACTTTTTGCCTATAAAAAGAGAGCTTGTCTATTGTTACTGGGAGAGAAAGAAGAGAGTACTTTTGAGTGTTTTACCTTATATCATATACCCAAAGCCCTTTCTCTCAAGGAAGTTCATCTTCCAATCCACCCTCATTATTGATATTCAATAGAGTGGATTGGGGAATGAACTTCCGCATTCAAGGATCCTCCGGCTACTACCTTAATGGCAAATCATTAAGCTGGTATGCCATGAATGCATAATCGGAATCACTCTATCTTCCTTATAGGAAAACTGTAACGCCCTGAAATTCAGGGGTCGAACATAACTCAGCTCCCAAGTTCCAAAACATCACTTATGCAACATATTTAATGATGGATGTATGTTGTCTGTATTAGTGCATAAAACATGGAATAGATAAAGCCAAATAGCAAATATAATTCAGGGATAAGTGAAGAAAGCAAGCGGAAGACTTATAGAAATATATGTGTATAAGTGCAAATCCCTGAAGTACATATACATACCAGGTCGTTCTGACAAGTGTTACTATCAAAATTACAAGTATTAGATTACATCATTTAATTTCTCAAAAGAAATCCCAGTATCCCGCGCATCAGAACAAGGCTCTCTAGAACCCGTCTGAAAACTGCATAAAAGAGAAAGCAGCCTCATCATCATCTATCTCTCGCTCTGCCTCAGAGGTCGCCTCAACATCTACAACATCAGCAGCTAAGATAGAGTCTGGTGGGTGTTTAACACCGCCTCAGAACGTGGGAGTGAGTAATCAACTCAGTGGAACAATAAAGCACAGGTTAACATGTTATCAGTTCAATCAAGCAGTAATGATAAAGCAGAACAATTAAACATGTCCTAAGTACTCTTGTTAATGCAAGGATGTATGCAGAATGATGCGTGCCCTCACGCGTACACCCTCAATGTCTTCATCTTACGTTACGCATGACATCACCTTAAAGTGCGCCACGTTTACAAAGCACATGCAAATGCGGTGCATGAATATGATTACCAAGTTGTTATTATTCCTTTTCATACAGCAGGATTGAGAAGCTAAGATACCTTCCTCATATCACCATCCAAACAGTGATCTATTCTAGGGTCGTCAGTCCTAGACATTTCATACGATCATATGGTTGTAGGTCGTTGTAAAGGGCTCGTCACCAATCAATGCACGCCTATCATACCTTCGTTACTACACTAAGGCTCGTCACCTCAATGCGGTATCCAGGTATGCTCGAGGTCACTACAAAGGGCTCGTCACCAATCAATGTAGGCCGACAGCACGAATATAGTGTCCAATACCACCATAATCGGCTCACGAGTTTAGTTGCTCACTGGTCACTACGGGGAGGCTCGTCACCCCAGCGTAGGCCGACAGCTCGACCACGGTGTCCCATACCACCATGTCCGGCTCATGAGTCTTAGCGGATCAAGGTACCATGGTTAATAGGATTTCATTGGTAAGTTTGGTACCCTAGATTCAAACAGTAGCGTCCATACATGGTGAACATACATCGGACAATTGGGTTACTTGACGAACTCGATTAGCACGAGCGCACGTTGGGTTGAACGACATAGAGTGCGCAAACACTCCGCGTGGCCAAACCACTGCTGACAACTCTAATATGACTCGGGTTCGTCTAATCACGTCCTACGTGGCGAAAGCAACCTCAGCCACGAACTTAGGGTCAATTACCGATTTCCTGGACTAATGCATAGTCCCACACACATTCCACTACAACAGATATTCATCTCTACGATTTAGAATAATAATGGAAGAACAACCCAAATCATATGGTACTCAAGCATTTGAAGAATATTAACTTAACATGAATGTAAGCATAAGTAATGCTTGAAATTAAATAATAAGGAATGTAACTTGCAGGAAGGAAACATACACACTAGTGGGAGAGTTGAGAATCGCTTCTCAACGCCCATACTAGGTTGATATATCACACATTCAGACATTTTTACAAACACTTAGAATATATAAAACAACATACATGACGTATGTTGAAATACACACATTTGGACAATTCCTTTTACCAAGGAGTTGCCACACATACAATTAGCATACATACATGACAAATAATCATGGCAAACACAGGTGCATATCTTATACGTATACGATACTTTATACATATACATAGAATACACCAATCTCAATATAACACATGCATATCAAGAACGCAACATAAACATAACATTTGGCATGTGAAATCTCATCCAAAGCAAGAATAAACCATTAACTAGCATTGAAATCCTTGAAAACCATAACCTATACACTTAAAGTCCGCACCTTAAGCCAGAAAAGAACACCGAACTGATTTCAGACGATATGTCTTCGTCAACGGCGACAAGATAACCTAAGACAAGAATAGAAATGAGATACAACAACACCAAGACTATTCTAAGCTCTAGCACAGATTAGGGTTAGGTTAACTTACCCAAAGATGAACTCAGAATCGCCGGAATAATGATTCAAAGTGAAGGTTCAAGGATGGACAAGAACAGGAAAGAATCTAAGATGATTCACCAACTTCTCTCTCACTTTCTCTCTCTTTTCCTTTCTCTTTCTTAGGTAGGGTTAGGAAATTCGTATGGAAAAGAGAGCTAGGGTTTAAGGACTATAAATAGGCCTAATATTGATGAAAATAACCCCAGGGCTAAGGTATACTTAGGATATAACCAAAACCAGCCTCTCATGATCCAACGAAGCACTTCCGGTGGGCTTATTACCACGAAAGGTCGGACTTAAGCTCTTTGACCATGGATCTAGGTCAAGCTGAGTTTTCACACCAACCAGATCTTCAGATCAGCCGTGGCGGACCACACCCAATTCAACGGTCACTCAATCTTGATCAGGTCCACAAGCACAAGGACATGCCTGGGCCACCTTCCCTGATCAGAGGGTGAAATTGGGTCAGAATCCAACGGTCAGATTACTTAAAATCGTCACGCAAGCGACACGACTCAGATTTCATAAAATCTTAATAAATATCCAACCATTCTCACACTCTTCACTCCGAACTCAATCAAATCGACCCAGAACATCACATGGACTTGATTTTTGAGGTGATGGTCAAGCCCAACATGGTGACCGCAACAACCTAAGATCATCGCCATCGGACTTTCGACGCGCGATCCAGGTCCGATCCAGAACTTCCAAAAATTCCTAAGAACAACTGGATTAAGCGATGGATCCCAGATTTCAGAGTAACATAGCACTAATTAATCTACAAGTTTTGAGTCATGCAGATACAATTTAAAGTGATTGATGCAAATTTCACAAGCAATCGAGTATAATGCTAATTACCCCAAAAACTACTAAGGAAAGATTAGCACAAAAATTTTCAGGGTCATTACAAAAACATTTTATAGAGTAGGATTCTGTCTTAACCTTGACCCAACCCGAAGCCTCGTATTGGTACATCATCTGTGTTGCGGATCAAGGAAGTCAAAGATTCTTCATCAACAAGGAGGAGATCTTCGTCAATGCGCTGAATGGGACTCATCCACTTATTTATAAGTAACTAGAGTCTAGAGGACACTTGTGATCATTCCTTTGTAGGATTGGGTCTAAGGTGTTCTCACCCTTGCAAGTCCTCATAGGAGGCCTCCGACGGGAGTGTACGTGGTGGGTACGTTGTGTGGACCCTTGCTCTGTAGAGAGCATAAACATCTGGTTGAAGGTTAACCTGTCTAAAACCTTAGGTTAGAGGTGAACCGAGTGAAACCTCAGGGTCTTGTGGAAGATCCTTGGCCAATGTGCCTAAAAGTGGGTGCGTCGTGTTGACCCTTACTCGTGAGAGCATAAACAATCAGCCTCGGTGTAGATTGTAAAGGTTGAAGGTGAACCTGATTTAAAACCTTAGGTTTGAGGTGAACCGCTGTGAAACCTACTTAGTGAAATCCGGTACATTCAAGGGTTGAGTGCGGTTATCGGGAGTGGAGTAAATAAGTAGTCGAACCACTATAAAAATGATTGTGTTTGAGATTGCTATTCTTTTGTCTATGTGATTTGCTTTAATATTTTCATATCTAAATATTTGTGATCACACCTCACACACATACACAGTCATATCCATCATAAACTAGTTTGAATATTGTTTACATCTTAAATAGTTTGTGATTGGATCCTCTACCTGGCTTGGAAGCCAATAGAGTTACTTTTGAGTAATCCTAATATGTGTCTGTTGTTAGGATTAGTGTAATAGGATTTTAAATAAACCATAAAACTTTAAAAAGTCCTATTCACCCCCCTCTAGGACATATTGACATATTCCTACTTCGACTAAAGCGGTCTCCTTTACTTCCTTTCTGCTGACATGGGAGGAATCGAAATTCTCCCTAGAGGAGTTTGGATGGCTAGGATGTAGTGATGGGTTCCTTAAATAGGATTGAGAGTGAGAAGCTTTTACGGATTGTCAGCTAAGGAGAAGGCGAAGTTTCCTCTTATGCCTGCCATTGTGCATGTGACTATGTGCATGGATTTTCGTGGACCTTGCGTTCTTGGCTGTAATCGTGTGCTTGACTCAATGAACGGTTTAGATATTCGTATGGGCTGAAGTGGTGGCCCAATCTAGATTAACCGCCTGTTGTCCGCTTATAACCTGGTTGCTTGTGCTCAAAACTGTGCACACGTGAAAGCTTGGAAACGTGTGGAAGGAGTTAGGGTTTGGTCGATTTTGTCCTACAGACACGATGGACAGTTCAGATCATCCAAGATGATCATGATAAGGGGCCACAACAACTCCAAACAGACGTTGTCCGTTCAACTTACGAGTAGTAGGAAAAACAGGGAGGGACTCTCCTTTTTTGGAGATTCATGGTGTGCTGAGGGTGCATACACACCTTGTACACACGCACCTCTGAATGTGGGGCCCACAGAGATGTTTTGAGAAATCTACTCCGTCCATTCATTTTGTCAGCTCACATTAGGGCCCATCCCAAAGTATGAGGTGGATACGAGTCTTAGGTTCGCTATGCTAGCAGATTACACCACAGTCTGAAATACGAGCAGTTACATCTATAGTCTGTCATGTAGTGCTTGTCTTGGATGGTGATGATTTCTGTGTTAGAAAGTAGGTCTTAGGCCCACATGGGCTCAAGCCCAACGGGCCTAGCCTAACAAGGGTTGCATCTATTATAAGTAACGTTCATGTAGGCTCAGGTTCTTTGCGCTCTAACTCCCTAACCATATATCGCATTAACGCACAGGGGATACTACTGCGATCGGGACGACTCAGTCGTCATGGAAGGGGTCTCGGGCCAAATGGGGTCCGGTTATCTGAACACCTATCTGAGTGCTTAAATACTATTGTCTATTTTCTAAGGAATGTGTTGGTTGGACACGTGTGTGATTATGAGGGGATACGAAGGACTAAGGTCCTACATCCTCCCCTCTTAATAAGAATTTCGTCCTCAAAATTCTAGTAAAAAATAACATACAACCACACTAACAAGTAAGCAACACAATCCTAAAGCGTTAAACATAAGTATCATCTATAGATCAACATCGGGTGAGCATACATGTCCCGTGACGTATAAGCATACATATAGTCATGTTAGAAAACACCTGATATCCTCTGAATTAGCCGAGAACATGGTTGAGAACTAACCCATTCAGCGAGTTGAAGAACAAATCTAACAAGATGAGAATGATGTGCATAAGGGTCTACCATCTAGAACTTTACATGACTATTCACAACCACTTAGGACAAGCACCCCTTCCTATATGATTTTTCCATATAATGCAGGAAACATGGATTTTAAACTATGAGTGATCCAACTACTTCCAAAATTCCATAGACTAAACTCTAAAAGTCCATATCTACATCTCAAAGAATTTAATGAGATTGTAGCCACCCTACACTTAATAATGTATCTGATGATACCTTGAGACTAAAATTGTTCCCCTTTTCTTTGAAGGAGAAGGTCCAGTCATGGCTCTACTCCTTAAGGCCGTGATCAATTGGGACATGGGCTAAGATGACCCGGGAGTTTCTTAAAAAGTTCAACCCGGTTCATAAGACTAACACCCTTAGTAGAGCCATAATGAATTTTTCAGAAAAAGAGGAAGAAACATCCTTCCAATGTTGGGAGAGGTTAAAGTAACTTCTAAATGCCTATCCACATCATAGCTATGAAATTTGCTTGGTAGTAAGCTTTTTCTATGATGGACTAACTTCACTCATTCACTAATTCATAGAGATTATGTGTAATGGAGAGTTTATGAACAAGGATCCTAATAACGTGTGGGACTACTTTGATATGTTATCTAAAAATGCGCAATCCTGGGATACTTTGAGTAAGTCGACCAATCTCAAGTCAACTTATCCCAAGAAAAAAGTAAGAATTTACATCTTAAAGGAAGAAGACGATGCCAATGCTAGGGTAGCCAGCCTCACGAGGAAATTTAAGGCCATGGAGTTGAAGAAAGTAGAAATGGTCAAGCCCAATGAGATCATTGAAACTGTTTGCGATATTTGCGCTAATAACGTGCACTTGACAAAAGAGTGTCTCACAATTTCTATATTCCAAGAGCTATTACATGAGCAATCTAAAGCCATAAAATATTATCAATGGCCTTTCAGTGCTCTAATTTCAAACATGTATAATTTCAATTGGCAGAACCACTCAAATCTCAGTTGGAGGAATGGACCAATGACTAACACTAATAAGAATCCTCAAGGGCCTCTTCCTTCAATCCTTATCCCGTTTTTAACGCCGAAGAAGACCCAAGAGGATCTAATTTAAAGGTTCATCAATGATCAAGAGAAATTCAAACAAAATGCCATGTAAACATTCCAAGGCATCAAAATATCATTATGGAGGCTTGCATCGTCCATTCAAATATTAGAGTCACAATTAATTGTTTGGGAGAAGGGGACCCTTCCGGCCCACTCTCTACCTAACCCAAAACCTCAATGTGAGATACATGACCCTAGCTCCTCTACTAAACATGTGATGCAAGCCAAGTCTATTATCACACTTAGAATGGGTAAAATGATTGATAAAAGTATCTCGACGAGGGCTGATAAGCCTAAGGATAAGGACTCAGAAGAATCTAAGGGTGATGATGAGCCTAGCAATACCCCACATGAGAAGGAACTAAAACAAGAGTATAAGTCTGTGGCTCTATTCCCACAACGGTTGATCACACCCAAACCTCTACCTAATACTTAGGATATCTTAAGAGGTTCTCAAACAAGTGAAAATCAACATTCCTTTGTTGGATGCCATAAAAAAAATTCCATCATATACCAAATTTCTTAAGGACCTTTGTAAGGTCAAAAGACGACACAATGTTCAAAAGAAGATATTTCTGACGGATAAAGTGAGTGTCATCATCAAACAGGATGTGCCCCAAAAATATGAATAACTCGGTAGGCCAACCATCTCATGTGTGATTAGGAATCACCAGATTGAGCATGCCTTACTTAATTTGGGGGCGAGTGTAAATATGATTTCCAATTCAGTCTACGAACAGCTTGGGCTATGTAAACTAAAACCCACCAAGACCACACTTTAATTAACCGATCGTTTGGTTTGTATATCGAGAGGGATGATAGAGGATATACTTGTCCAAGTCGATAAGTTCTACTACCTATTGGACTTTATTATTTTTGACACGCATCCGGTTGTTGATGCTAACACTTAAATTTTTGTCATCCTTGGTTGCTCGGGTAACGCCTCAAATTTCAGGGGTCGAGCACGTACTCGATTCCCGATGTTCCAAGTATTACCTATGCTTTGTGGAAGCATAATTCGGTTAAGTGGTTACCAAGTATATCATAAGTATATGTAAGAGGTAAACTAAATAGTGTATATCATTGTTATCACATGTGTACAAGAACATAAGTTCCATACATACATATATTCAAATAAGTCATAGAGTCCACCCAGTTGGGGACTCAATATACATGTCTAAAAATAAAATGTAATAAGCGTCCTTGTCCTCAAAAGAAACCAAAACCATCAGTCCCAAGGCGCCATGCTACAACTGGTCATTTGCACACTAGAAGTACGAGAACTCATCGGTGGGGTCCATGTACTCCTCAACAGGTGTATCCTCCTCTAAGGCATCTAGATCGAAAAAATCATCTGTTTGGTGTTTTAAAACACCAAACTAGGTAGGAGTGAGTGATCAACTCAATGCTACTATTAATTGAAGTTTCACATGTTAACAAATAGATACAGGCATAAACGATAATGACATATCAAAACATAAAAGTCCTATATCTAGTTATTTAAATGCATGAATGACATGATATGCATATGCATAACCCGGGATCAACGATACTAATATAGAATCACATCAATGCTATCGCTAGCGAGGACATCAACATATGCGCAATGGTTAGCTCGAAGCATAACCCAACAAATGCTATGGAGTGCATGATTAGCCGAGTATTTATTAATGTTCAGGTCAAACAAGTGGTTGGAGAAGCAGGGATGCCATTGTCGAATTCTGAGTCTCTATCCGGATTACATTGTTCATTGCGGCACTAGGTGACTCCTCACTAGTATCCTTTGATCCACTTTGGGTTTCATTTTCCCTAAGTCCCTATACTTAAAACGGATTTGTAGTAGGGCTAATCGCCCAATGATGGCCACGACTAGGGCAAAGGCCATCACCCGACCCTAGTGTGGAGAACCTGACCCTAATGTGGAGAAGACACACCGCACCACCTATCATCATCATCATCATGATACGGTTGTGGCCTTCCTACTCGCTCATCGATCAGTACGGGGAGGCTTATCACCTAATGTTTTACCAACATGGCAGGCTCGTCACTTAATATTTTGCCAATGTGGTAGGCCATCGCCTCAACGTAGGTCTACAGATCGGGCATAATGTCCCATACCACCATATCCGGCCCTCAAGTCTCAACCGATCGTATCACACTAATGGTCATGAATGAACCTCATTCACTGGTGACAGGGTACCACGAATTCCATAATGTGCCTCAAACAATTGCCATACATGCGATCAAGCTATGTAAGGAACTGATCTGATGGTCCAACAGGAACCCTAGATAGATCGCATTGGGTGCAAGCAACCCATGTAGTTCCAATTATTACTAATTGCCCAAGCTCCACTTCGGTTAGCCACATGAGTTAGGATGACTGGATTCGATGGCCAATCCCCCGTTTCAAAGTAAGGTAGGGCTCTACCTCTTTCTATGATAGTCTAATTTATAGAACATGGCTAAATTAGTAATATAACATTTATTTGACATCAACAATGGTTTTAAACTTAGCTCAAATAATCAATATATCTCAAAGCAAATGTAGGTCAGAATTTACAGATGTCCGCATTCAATCCACAACAAAATATGCAAAGCACGTGCCCAAAGTTATAAACACATTATGTGAGGCCCGTATTATAGTCCGTACCATTCCGTAGGCTTCCGCGGTCATTCCGGTCGAATTCCAGCAACCCTTGACCTATATCCGACGTTTGCGCGCAATCCTACGCTGAGTCCTGCATATCGGAGTCAACTCGACTCGAAACTTGTACTCTAGTGACCGTGCTGTCACCGCGGTTCTAATGCCACAACTCGCGCACCGATCCGATACCCAGGCCAGGAGATGTAGGCCTATATTCAGTTCGAGGTAAACACCGCGCGTTGTAAATTTTGAGAGAATTTGTACAACTCATCACATCAATCAATCAATGTACAAGTCAAGTACATATCCATCACACCCATCCCTCTCTCACCCGCAAGTCAACAACACCCATACCTATCCTATCCCATTCTTACCAAAAAGTCAAGGCAACCTATACATTCCCATGCCATATCCCTTACACCACTCCTCTTTCTCTCATTTCTCATTTTCATTCCAAGCAAATTCCATGAGTCCAATGTCCAAGCTCTCCATGAGAAGAGCTAGTGTGGCTCACCTTCCTACCACCCAATCCCACCCTTCATGATCGATCTCAACCGTTGAAGTCCATCCATTGGAGCTCTAGAGACTATAGGCGAAAGAGAGAAGAGAAGGTCCTTAGGTGGGTGATTTTATTATTTGATTTGTGATTTGAGGGCCCACATATGTGGGACCCATCTTAATGTATGTGTTGTATCTAAGAGGGACCCATAGTGGCGGGGTCCCTCCATTACTCCGATCTCTCTCTCTCTCTCTTTTATTTTCCCATGAATGATGGCCCACTTTGATGGATGATCCACGCTGTCCAGTGGGACCACACACTGTTCAAACGTGGGATCCACCGTGATGGATACATTATGTTCACGCTGCCCTTTGTGGGGTCCACCTTGCTAACGTCCAGCAGCAATGCTGCTTGAACGTTCTGGGGAAGGCCACCTGTATGAAGAGAAAACACGTGTATCAACTTGATTTTACAAGCTAGTGGGTCCCACACGTGTGGACCCACCTTATATCTGTACCATCTATGAGTTGGGACGGTGATTCCCAGTGGCACATGGCTGCTGTACTCAACGTCAGCAAGTGCTGTGGGTCCCACCATCCTCACCATCCATCGACCAGGCAGGTGGGAACCACCGTGATATATGTATTTCATCCACACCGTCCAGACAGCGCTGGACGGTGTTGGACCTAACGGGACAGGTGCCACGTGGGGCCCTAATATGATGTACGTGTTGTGTCCACGCGTCCAACATTTGGACGGTGGGCCACAACCATGGTGCATGTGCTTCATCAACACCGTCCATCTGGATGGTGCCATGATCGGCCCCACCGTGATGTATGTTTTATATCCCAACCATCTGTCCATTGGCTCGTGTGGGGCCCATCCCACACGTGCAATATGTGTGGGGTGGGGCCCACCTTAATGTCTGTGTTTTATCATCGTATGCTGGTCATTTAAAAAAAAAAATATATATATATATAATAAGATATAATATAATACACATATATTGCATATATATCTGTATGTTCGTGGTGGGCCCCATGTGGGACCCATTTGCTAGACAGATTAATTGGTGTACCTCACACCAGCTATATCGCTGGGTATTGATGTCAGCAAATTATGTGGGGCCCACTACGGTATGTGTGATATTAGGGTCGTCCATCTATTGGACAGCCAACAGCCCCACCATGATAAATATGTTCCATCCACACCGTCCATCCATTTGGCAAGATCATTGCAAGGCTCGGGATAGAAGTGAAGCAGATCTGATGATTAGGTGGACCACACCACAAAAAATAGTGTAGTGTGAACGTCCACCATTGAAATCCTTTTGGGAGCATAGAAGCTCTAGATCAATATAATAATTGTTTTTGATCCAGGTCCTTGTGACCGTATGGACAGATTAGATGGAAAATAAATGTTATGGTGGGCCTTACCTTGACGATGTGTTGTATTCACAACGTCCATTCATTCGCTGGACTGGTGGGCCACACATGTGGATCCCACCATGATGTATTTGTTTCATCCACACCGTCCAGATGTGTTGGATGGTGCTAGACTGTTTGGGCAGTGCTGGACACTATGTGATGGTGCTGCGGACCACTATGATGTATATTTTGATCTACGCCATCCATCCATTTTGGGGGTGGACCCATCTTGATGTATGTGTTATAACCACGCCATCCAGTCTGCTAGACGTATGGCCCACTGTTATATGTGTTGTTCATCCATGCCAATCATTTGGTGGGCCCATTTCGAAGGTGCAGGCCCACCTATTCTGAATTTGAGGCCCATTGGTGCTGCCTAATGATGCAGCCCACTTGATGAATTTCTGGCCCATACGACGAGGCCCATTGAGATGTATTTCTGACCTATAGGATGAGGCCCTACTTGATGAATATGAGGCCATTAGTGTGACCCACTTGTTGTATATGAGGCCCATTGCGATGTATCTGAGGCCCATGGGCGCAGCCCATTGTGATGTATTTTTGACCCATTGGTACGGCCCATTGATGCGGCCCACTTAATATATATGAGGTCCATTGGCACGGCCCATTGATGTAGCCCATTTGTTGTATATGAGGCCCACTGGTGCAGCCCATGTGATATGGCCGACTTGATGTATGTGAGGCCCATTGTGATGTGTTGAAGGCCCATGGGTTGTGATCTTTTATAATGTATTCAGCCCATGGGACGTGGCCCATTTGTTATATATGAGGCCCAAGTAGTGTGGTCACTTGTTGTATATGCGGCCCTTGTGTGAGGCCATGGCCCATTATATGTTTAGCCCTATATAGGCCAGTCCTTGAGAGCAATGTTGGTTAAATGTCCATATTGATAGGCAATGATGGTTGGATGTCCACATTGTGACCTTCCCTTAGGCCTTGTTAGGCCCATCCTCATAATTTTCTTGTGGGTTAACCCAAATAAGTGGGCCCCATTCGCCATAAACGGATGGTTTCACGCTATTAGATTTGATATAACCCCGGCCGAGGGCCGATCCTTATATTATGGTTGATCGGCTATTCCTCTATCGACCCCGCCTTGTTTACATGCTGATTATCGGTGCCGATTATCGATGCTGATTGTTGGTGCCGATTATCGATGCTGATTGTCGGTGGTGATTATCGGTGCCGATTATCGATCATTGGTGCCGATTATCGAGGCCGATTCCATTGTTGAGGCTGATTCCATTTGTCGAGGCCGATTCTATTGTTGAGGCCGATTCCGTTTATCGAAGCCGATTTTGATGTTTGAGGCTAATTCCGTTTGATGAGGCCGATTTCGTTTGTCGAGGCCTAATGTAATGTATATAGGCCCATGTGATATAGCCCATGTGATGTGTATTAGGCCTATGTGATGCGGTCCATTATGATTGTATGAGGCCCATTGTGGTGCATTTGAGGGCCAGGTTATGGAGCCCATTGTGATGTATGTTAGGCCCATGTGAAAGGCCCATCGTGATGTGTATTAAGCTCTTGATTGAGGCCCATGGTGTTGTATTTTTGGCCCTCTTGTGAGGCCATGGGTCCACTATATGTTAGGCTCTATGTGGGCCATTCCGCGGGGGCAATGTTGGTTAAATGTTCACGTTGTCGAGGTCGATTATTGATACTAGTTACTGATACCAATTATGAGTATGTGACAGCATAACAACATGATACATGCCCATACGCATTATCTGCATGTTTGTTATGAGATGTGGTTGACCATTACATATGTCATTGGGCAGGTTGTTATGAGACTCCTTGATAGGCGAATGTTATCTCACATGAACGCACGGTATGCGTAGGATTGATGTATGACTGGATTGTATGACTCATGCATCTTGCATTGTGTGTTGTGATTACTGTAAGCCCTAGCGACATCAGGGCCGTAGCCTCCACAGGCATGTCGTGGATGACCAGATGGGACACCGAAAATTTGTTCTAGCATCGGGCTGCCATAGATGGCCCTGGGTGAAAATCTCTAAACCCTCTTAGTACCAGAGGACGCCCCAACATCGAGACCGAGTGGATATAGATGAGCACATGAGGGCCGTAAACCAGTAGGCCGCGTCTCCCACTGTGTTGTGGTCGGTTGGGAGGGCGTGCAGCCTTACCCACCTGAGGGAGTAAGCATAGCTAGGCTGAGTCTGACCAGCTCGTGAATGAGTCTGCTATCAACGAGTCGGGCCGGTATTGGTAGGCGGATAGTGAGGTCTCTTCCACTTACCCAGTTGTGCGCTTGATGGGGCGGCAAGTTGATGTGGGGTGTACTAGACCCCGGTGATGATCCTAGAAAGGAACCGTACTGATATGTGGACTTATTGAGCAGGAGTTGTATACTCATTCATTCATTCATTCATTATCCACTCGGGCTGGTGGTGCGCAACTATTTATTACGTGTACCTTCACAATGACCAGGATTTCGGTTGGGGCGCACAACTAACCTAAGATCAGGAGTTTACCATATTAAGTCTGACTATCCAAATTTAGGTATGAGACTAGTTTGGATAGAAGTTTCTTATTGTGGACCCCATAGCTTGCGATACTACGTACCATCATCCCGATTCTACACTCCAGCTTGGTCATTTCATTCGCATCGCATATTGCATTGCATTGCATCCTCAGTACATAGTATTTGGCTTACTGTCTCCGCATTGCATAGCTGATCTTCATTGTTTTCTCAGTATATGATATTGGTTTATTATATTTTTGCGCATAGCCTAGATAAGGCTGATGGTATTTATGGGCCTATCAGCATGTTTTCGCAGTATTCTGATATTGTATGATTTATGTGGGCTTGTCAGTATTTTCGCTTACTCTAATTACTTTGATATTGCGTAATTGACATTTACCTTGTGCACACACACCACCCTCTAAGCTTTCTATAAGCTTATGCACGATAAATGCGTGCAGGTGGCATAGGGTTGTAGCAGCGTCGAGCTTGGAGCATGCAACTGTCTTCAAGAGCTTTGATTTTTGATTTATATATTTCCCTTTCAGCACTGTATTTAAATATTTATATTAGTGGATATATGATGATGATGTTGCCTTTATGATTTGGGTATACGTATGGTTATGCTTCTTAGAAGACAAATGTACGTTGGAAAAATCCTCCTTGTAGGATCCCAGGATCAGAACCTGGCAT
The DNA here is from genome assembly GCF_029962835.1 of Magnolia sinica. Lineage (NCBI taxonomy): Eukaryota > Viridiplantae > Streptophyta > Magnoliopsida > Magnoliales > Magnoliaceae > Magnolia > Magnolia sinica. Next base: position 108,541,862 of record NC_080574.1, on the reverse strand, counting down.
ATGGACACTGGGAGTCGAGAATGGGGTACTACGGATGCTGTCGGCACCAGATTTGGCAATCGAGAATTTTGTGAGCCTGATTTCCGGTTTGGGACGTGACACATTAAACACCCTTGAAATCTACCATTGCCATTACAAATCCTAATCAACCACCAACAACGCAACCATAAAAGGAGTATGCATTTCGTCATACATGTTAGCTACCAATACTAACACAAACAAGGATTTTTATAGCAAAGCATTTAGGGCATACTTAACTTAGGGATTTCTACTAAATCAAAAGAGGTCATAATCTATCACCCTCAAGGGTTGATAAATGGAAACTATGGAGAATAGTTTGTACCTTATGTTAACTTGTCCGACTTGGATTTGCTCCTAGGGTTAGGGTTTTGGGAAGAATCATTGAAACCTAAACAATCCAAACAAGCCTTTTATAAGGTTTGGGAGAATTCAACTCGAAACCCTCAATCTCTTTTAAAGAAGATCCAACGGCGGATATGACCATGGCTAGATCTCCGATCGAATGGGAGGGAAGCAAACCCTCAATCGATTTCCCTCTCTCACATAACTTTCTCTTCTTCTCTTCTTACTCTCTCTCCTTTCTAAGGCTAGGGTACAAATTTCATATGGGGAGAGGGGATGTGAATTCAAGGGGTATTTCCCCAAAGGCTATGTTTTCATTATACTAACCCTATGGGGGTTGTTTCCAAGTGCACGGGTTAATCTAAGTCAGATATAGCCATCTGATGATCGAACATAGCCATCAATGGATAAGGCCCTAATCTACTTCGGTGGTCACCGTTGGTCGATTAGGGTTGCGGCTATACGAATATGTGTAGGGAAATGTCTTAAGTTGACCTCTTGAGTTTAACCATGATCCAATGGTCCAAAAGTCACAACTTCATCAAAGAGTGCAGGGTGATCATTTCACTTAAGTTCAGGCTATCAACTAAGGCACTCGCACATCTCATGGGCTCGGCTTACGGGCTGAAGTTGAGCGATCTGAGGCGTTACCTTGGCTCAACATCCGTAATGGACATCAAGCTTGGAAAAATGAACTTTAATTTATAGTTTTGAGTTTAGCAAATTCAAAACGAGTGACTTATACCTAAAATATTTAATTAGGGCATTTATGGCATACGTTAACCCTCAAAACTTCTCGTGGGTGTTTATTAGCATTGGACTTACCTAAGTCCATCAAACTACCCATTCGCGATAAGCGAGAATGGGAGTTTTGACTCAATTTTCCCTAAATATGTTATTTCAAGCGTAATTAGGGAACTTAGTTAGACTAATATGGCCCACTGATGATTCCGTTCACGCACATCTAAGGTTCTTGTACGGAATTTTTCAGAATGCTACAGGTCGTTCCTAGCTACATCAAATGTCATAATCAACTATATCAAAGGGATTATGAGGTTCTCCTTTGGGAATATTACATTTGAGCTGAATGTGTTCAATATGTGTAAGCAACAAGAGGATGGTGATGAGGTCCACAAAATTAATTTGATTGATTCATTCATGGAAGACAAGTTTCTTCTAAATTTGTACTCTAACACCTTAAAAGTGTGCTTGGCCTACTCCACTGACCTTCTTGATGATATGATTTAGGAGATGGATGCCTTGCTTGATGCGATACTGGTACTTGAAACTAACTAATGGAGGCCTCAATTTAAACTGTTACCCTTAACTAACTCTAAAGCCTCTACCGTGTAGTGTCAAGGCACCGAATCTTGACCTAAAACCTTTGCCCGTTGAATTGAAATTTCCTATTTAGACCAAGATGAGACATATTAAATGGTGATTTCTTCCCACTTGAATAAGGAGGAAGAGTATAAGTTGATTTCTACTCTCAAAGAGCATAAGAGAGCTCTTGGATGGACTATTGTGTATCTCAAAGGAATAGACTCCCTAATTTGTACTCACCACATTCACTTCGAAGATAATGCAAAAAGATCTAGATAACCACAATGCCATCTAAATCTAAAGTTGAAAGACATGGTTAAGGCTAAGGTGTTAAAGCTACTGGATGTGTGTATTATATACCCTATATTTGATAGCCAATGGGTGAGTCCAACTTAAGCGGTACCCAAGAAGTCTGAAATTACCATCATAGCCAATACGCACAATGAACTCATGCCAATTAAAGTTACCACCAGTTAGAGAATGTGCATTGACTATCAGAAGCTGAATACCGTCACGCGGAAGGACCACTTTCCTTTACCCTTTGTTGATCAAATTTTGCAAAGGTTAACGTGTCTCTCCTATTATTGCTTATTGGATGGGTACTTGGGCTACACCCAAATAGAGATAGCCCTTGAGGACTAAGAAAAAGACTATATTTACATGTGTCTTTGATACTTTTGCCTATCGAAGGATGTCATTCAGATTTTGTAATGCCCCCGCCACATTTATGAAAAGGCCTAGCTATATGTCCTAGAGGGGGGGGGGTGAATAGGACTATGCCAAATTTAAAATAATAACAGCGGAATAAAATAATAAGATAGCCAAGAAAAGGAAAGATAATAATTCATAATACAGAATGTAAAGCAATCACAAAATCTAGTTGTTCTAAGGACAACCTTTCACCATAAAAACCAAGGGTTTATGGCAAGACAACCTTACTAGAACAATTAGAGAATTAAAAGCTAAAACTGTAAATGAACAGAAAGGAAATAGTAAGAATTAAAATCTAAACTATTAAAACATTCCCCACAGTGCTTGAAATGTAAATATTACAACATTCACGTCCACACATACATTTTACAATTTTGAATGATAAAGGATATAGAAATTAAACAAACATTCAAACCACAATACACAAAGAATTATAGTGGTTTGCCTGTATGTTCACCAACTGTTAAACAACAACCACACAGATTGCTACTCCACTCCTAATATCCTCACACAGGGGATATCGGTGTTCACTATGAAAATAGGTTTCACGGTTCACCTAAAACCTTCACAATTGTGTCTTTCAATGGGCTTACACAATTCAAAAACCCCACTTCTGAGTTTTCCTGGCTCTCCTCAGATAACTAATAGATTGAGATTTTTTTGGCTTAATCTCAAACAAAAACCAAAATGAAGGAAATTTACAATACAGTAAAATACCTAGATTTCTCCTTTTGTAGCAACCCGAAAGAACTAATTGCAGTAGAAGTTCGAATGTGGAAGTTCAATGTCCAATACTCACTTTGAAATGGTTCTAGGTTCTAATTGATTTTAAATTAAACCAGTTGGGCTAGCTATATTTGATTTTGATTCCAAGAAGAAGGAATACAACAATTCCTCTTTTTAATTCAGATTGGAATATTGAAATAAAATCAAATTAATAAAGCTAACAAAAGAGAATATTAAATATGCACAATTAGCTTAAGAGTGAACACAAACTTATCTCAGAGTGATACCTTGATTTTACTTGAATTCGATGTAAAACTCTGAAATTCGTGTTCAATTTATAGTTACAGAAATCGCATCTACGACTGGTCCTGAGGACACTATGACTGGTCGTAGACCGAACAGATTTTTAAAATTTTAAGCGTGATTGAATAAAACCATTTCACGACTGGTCGTAGGGTGTCCATGACCGGTCGTGAGCCCTCCACGACTGGCCGTGTGCATCCTACAATTGGTCGTGAGGTACTGATTTGATCGCTGTAGTTTTGAGTCAAAGGTGCACGACTGGTCCTAGAACGAGTCGACACTGTTCCTATGACCAGTCGAGCAGTCTCCAAGACTGGTGGTAGCTCAACCAAAAAATTTTAAAAAATTACAACAACTTAGGACTGGTTTAGGAATTTCTTAGACTGGTCAAGCCAGAGCTAGGACTAGTCGAACAGACTTCAGGACTAGTCTTAGAACAGACCAAACATCTATAAAATGATTCAATTTGAATTATGTATACAAAATGACCTACCCTAAGGTCAATCTAAGGTCAATCATACCTTGAAAGTGAGGTATGAACATTGAGACTTCATTTCTTCAGATGATAGTTGACCTTTGAAGATTGTGAAGGTTGAGATCTCTCTACTTGATGTAACATTGAGCTTGAGATCTTCTAGAGTTTGAATTACACTTCATCTTGTGTTGTACACTAACTTGAGTCTTTGAACAAGATCACTTCTTTTGTTGTAGCTTGTACTTGCATTTCTTGAAATGGTTTGAAGTAGTTCTTCGTTCTTGACTTGAAGTAAAGTGTTTAGTGAGGTGATGCAATGTCTTGATCATATATACCAATGAGCTGCACAAGACATAGATTGATGTTTTGGCACCACAAAATTTGACAACCAAAGGAGTATAAAACTATAACACTTACAATCTCCCCCTTTGTTAAATTTGTGACAAAACACACTTCAAAAAAATAAGAGAAGCACAACATGCACCAGTCATATATAAGAGAACTAGTTACAGCCTGGTTAAAAATCATGCACCAGTTGTCATTAACTAGCACAAATTCTTCCTTAATTATTTACTCCCCCTGAGTAGCACACACATATATATTGTAAAAATTAATGTTACTACCCTTTAATCCATATCCATTCCAATCAATCTAAACTACTTAAAATCTTCTCCCCCTTTTTGTCACAATATGACAAAGGAAGCAAAAAAGAAATGTAAAAGGATAATAAATAGGAGTAAGAAAATGATGAACTAGTCAAGATTTAAGCAAATTAAAGTCCACAAACCATTAACTAGTTCAAATTCCACAAACAAAGGTCAGTCACCCAATCTGAAGTAAAAACAAAGTTCACACACCAAAAAAGGTAAAATAGTATTAGAGTTAATATAGACCAAAGGATAAAACACTTAATCAGATCCAGATGAAGGAGCAGGTATGGTAGGATCAAGTTGGTGAAGGCCCTTGTTTGCGCCTAAGATACTTGCACATATATTTAAATCGTAAATTATGGGCCACATTCATATTCCCTACCTTCGCCTCTAGAGCACGAAGACGAGCATCAAAATCAGATGGCTCATAGTCAGGATCATTAGTAGAATCAGATTCAATTTCATCAAAAATATCATTCATATTAATATCATCAGGAAGATCGCCAGCTTCATCTTCATTCCCTGCTTCAGCTCCTCCAACACCAACATCCACTTGGCCAGGAGCCAATTCCAACTTCATTTTATTAATATTCGAATTGTTAAAATAAGATGATGGATAGGAGCCTCTCCAACCGGCATAACAACTAACATGTGATTAGCTAACACAGTTGTAAGATAGGCAAATGGAATATCACTATGATCTAGATGAAGACAAAACTGAATGACGGAATGACATATCAATGAAGGAAGACAAACTTTAATACCAGAGATAACAAAATGCAAAACCCGAACCATAAACGAAGTCAGTTTAGTTTTGTTACCTGAACGAGGATATAGATTAGAAATAAAGATTTTGTAGGGAACTCTATATCTGGGTAACAAATACTTTGAGGGGAGCGTATTCCTTTTATGAGTCCATTGCACATTCATATTACATAGATCTCTAGTGAGCATGCGTTTTTCTGATTTTGAGGATTTTTTAACTAAAGTATGAATAGGAATACCCTCATCATTGACAGGTATGTCCATAAGACCCGAAATCAGATGGCGGTCTACTTCAAATGGACCTTCTCTAGCATCAATTTTAAATGATAAATTCTCAGTTGAAAAATTAGAGATACATGCAAACATGGACTGCACAATAGATTGGTATGCAGGCCCACCCCAATGTAAGATGTTAGCCCATCCTACAGCTTGGAAAAGAGGAATAATACCAAATGGAGTAATGTGGTCAAGATAACAGGTCGTTCAACAATGATATTTCACAAATGCAAATCCCGCACATATGAGGGATCATCTTCGGGTGACCGAATATGGCGCTGAGTGATAGGGGTTGATCGAGAAGAAGATGGACCACGAGAAGTTTTCTTTTTCCCTCTAGCATCCATTTGCAATAGAATAATCAAAGAAACAAGTAACTACAAAAGATGTGAAGTGGGGTTTTGATAGATCAGATTTTTTTAAGATAAAACTCCAAAATTGTAATGAATGACAAAATAAATTACTTCAAGAGTGAAAATGAAGTAATATTGACTAGAATCTACAAGAAAAATACAAAAGACGCACTAACCTTGAAGATCTAGGAAGGTGGGTACAACCGGTCGGGCGTCTGCTCGTTGGAGAGGAAATAGAAAATAAAGAAGATGAAGTTTTTCCCAATTTAAAAATGTCTAGTGTGCTACACGACTGGTCGTAGGATGTCCACGACCGATCGTGTTACGACTGGTCATGTACATCCATGACTGATCGTGTACCGACTAAAATACGCATTTTTCATAAAAAATTGAAATTTAAACCAATAATTTATCAAATATATATACACTATGATACAGTATGCATGAATATTCAATTTAGATTGCACATACCAAGATCAAATTTTAATTTATTAAACCTGCTTTTGTCGAGCAGTTTAGTAAAAATGTCAGCAAGTTGAGTCTCGGTAGAAATTTATTCCAAAGATATCAGCTTTTTTTCCACTAATTCATGAATGTAATGATACCTAATGTCAATATGCTTAGTACGTGAATGATGAATTAGATTTTTTGAAATGTTTATAGCACTGGAATTATCACAATATAATATCATTGATTCCTATGTAATTCCATAATTGCTTAGCATACGTTTCATCTAAACAAGCTGAGTACATGCATTTCCAGCTACGATGTATTCAGCCTCAGTAGTAGAGAGTGATATAGAACTTTGCTTCTTGCTAAACCAAGAAACCAAACAATTTCCAATATAGAAACAACCACCACTGGTTGATTTCCTGTCATCAATATTACCAGCCCAATCAGTATCTAAGCACCCAGCCAATTGAACACTAGTATCATATGGATACCAGAGACCCAATTTAGCAGTACTTGCGACGTATCGTATAATCCTCTTAACAGCAGTTAAATGTGACTCTTTAGGATCAAACTGATATCTAGCACAAATACCAACACTTAAAGCAATATCAGGTCTACTAGCAGTTAAATAAAGTAAACCGCCAATCATACTACGGAATAATTTAGGATCCACATTTTTACCTATTGAGTCCTTTAAGAGTCTTAAAGTTGTACTCATAGGAGTATCAAAATTCTTACCGTTCTTAAATCCAAACTTTTTGATTAAGTTCAGAGCATATTTGGTTTGAGAAATAAAAATGCTATCAGATTGTTGTTTCACTTGCAATCCTAAGAAATAATTCAATTCCCCAACCATGCTCATTTCAAACTTAGATTTCATTATTAAATTTGCAAACTCAATAGTCATGTTAGAACAGGTAGATCTATAAATAATATCATCAACGTAGATTTGCACTATTAAGATGTGATCATTAAATTTCTTAACAAAGAGAGTCTTATCTACACTTCTCATTTGAAAATCATGAATTAGCAAAAACTTAGTCAATTTCTCGTACCATGCCCTGGGAACTTGTTTTAAACCGTAGAGAGCCTTTTTAAGGCGATAAACATTATCAGTGTTCTTAGGGTCTTCAAAACCCATTGGTTGTTCAACATATACTTCTTTATGCAGATCACCATTTAAGAAGGCACTCTTCACATCCATTTGATAAATTTTAAATTTTCTAAAGCAAGCAATGGATATAAATAGTTTGATTGACTCAAGATGAGCTACTGGGGCAAAGGTTTCATCATAATCAATACCCTCAATTTGAGTGTACCCTTGTACAACCAGTCTAACCTTGTTTCGAATTATATTACCAAGTTCGTCAGACTTATTTTTAAAAATCCACTTAGTTCCTATAATATGTTTATCTTTAAGTATAGGAATAAGATACCAAATATCATTTCTTACAAATTGGTTAGCTCTTCTTGCATCGCAACAATCCAGTTTTCGTCAGTAAGAGCTTCTTTTACCTTTGCCGGTTCAATCTGGGATGTAAAACATATGTAATTACATGTCTTTTAGTTGTCTACGAGTGCATACACCAGTGAGAGGGTTTCCAAGAATCTGAGTGGTTGAATGATCTTTAACAGTCCTCAGTTCAAAGTTAGTTTGATTTGATGAAGTATTTGGTTTGTCAATTAAAAGAACTTCATCATTATCTGAACTTGGGGTAGGTGTATTCAAGTGATCGTCCATGACTACATTAATAGATTCTTGAATAACACCGGTCCTTTTGTTCAGTACACGATATGCACGACTATTTAAAGAATATCCTAAAAAGATCCTTTCATCACTTTTAGTGTCAAACTTTCTCAGATTTTCATGGTCATGTAAAATATAGCACTTGCTGCCAAAAACTCAAAAGTATTTGACAGTAAGCTTCTTATCGAACCACAATTCATAAGCAGATTTATTATTTGACTTACTTATATAAACTTGGTTGATAGTATAGCATGCAGTATTTACGGCTTCAGCCCAAAGATTTTTAGGGAGCTTCATACTATTCAACATTACATTAGCCATTTCTTGAAGCACTCTATTTTTTCTTTCAACAATTCCATTTTGTTGTGGAGTTTTAGGTGCAAAGAATTCATTTAATATCCTCTGCTCACTACAGAATTTTTCAAAACTGCTATTCTCGAACTCAGATCCATGATCACTATGGATTTTACTGACATGAGAACCTTTTTCAGTTTGGATCCGTTTGATAATCCTTTTTACTTCATTAAGGGTTTCTGATTTATCCCTTAGGAAGGCTACCGAAGTGAATCTGGTAAAATCATCCATGATTACCAATATGTATTTTTTACCACCTCGACTCTCCGTCCTGGTTGGTCCTACAAGATCCATGTGGAGAAGTTCAAGAGGTTTAGATGTGGCATTAGAGTCCACCTTTTTGTGAGCACTCCTAGTTTATTTTCTAATCTAACATTCGCTACATATTTTGTCTACTTTTTACAATTTAGGTAGACCTCTTATTAGTTCTCTTTTGCTTAATCAACAGAGATTGCGGTAGTGTTCATGTCCAAGGCGTTTATGCCATAACTTGGTCTCATCGGTATGGACCATGTAACACAGTTGATTAGATGAGCTAGAATCACTTACGATGTAGCAGTTTTCAGACGTTCTACGACCAGTTAATATTATTGAACTATTTTTGTTTAAAATTTCACACCCTAGGTTAAAAATTTTAACACTGATTTTTATCACATATTTGAGAAATGCTTAACAAGTTATATTTTAACCCTTCAACGTACAAAACATTCTCAAATAAGGGGAGGTTAAAAAGTTGAACCGTACCTTGGCCAATAATCTTGCAATTACTGCCATCACCGAATGTGACTGAACTATCAGCCATGTCTTTGAGATCGGTGAATAGACCTTTATCACCAGTCATATGCCTTGAGCATCCACTGTCTAGGTACCACTTTGAATGACTTGAAGCTTTGAAAGCCATGTGGGCAACCAAGCTAGTAACCTTAGAAACCCATTTCATAGCTATTTTGGGTTTAGGAGTATAGTTAGTCTTCTTGTATTTGTAATTGTTGTAGGAATGACCCACTGAGTTAGATTTTAAGAGCTCCTTAAGCAAATCAACTATCTTTTCAGCCAAAGGGTTTTGATTCTGATTTTTATAGTTGATATAATTACTTTTAGGTTTGAAAGATTGAAAGGTTTTAACATTTTTAGAAAACTTTTGATTTGAACTATTACCTTTTGAGTTTGAAGATTCTCCTTTCACAAACTTATGAAAAGTATTTTCTGTTTAAGAGGAACACTTTTATCATAGCCCAAACCAAATCGGTCGCCACATTTTCCTGATTCAGACAAAAGTTTTTCTAACTTTGGATCATCTTGGGCATACCTCCATGTATCCTTTAAACTCAGAAGAGAAGAGACTTCAAGTTTTAGTTTTTCATTTTCAGATTTTAGATTTTCAATCAGAGAAGTTTTGAAATTTAAATCGCATTTTGATTTTTCAAAACAATCTGAAATGTGGGATTTTTCTAAAACAAGTGATTCAAAATTTTCTTTAAGTTTTAAAAACCTTTCTTTTTGAAGTTTTAGTTTTATGGTAATTTTACAACTTTCCTTGTATAGAGCATTGTAAACATCTTGAAGATCTTCTTCATTTTCACAATCACTATTCAGATTTTCTTCACTTGTTGAATCATCGTTATCTGAAAAAGTGAATTTGGCTAGAGTCATAAGGGCTTTAACTTCACTGCCCGACTCGGTTTCAGAATCTTCTGATTCAGAAGAGGCTTCAGAATCAGAGGATTCATCCCAAGTAGCCAACATACTCTTCTTTTTGGGTTTGTCCTTTTTAGGACACTTGTTTGCCAAATGCCCATATTCTTGGCAGTTGTAACATTGACTATCTTTTAGAAATTTTCAAGTTCTGGTTTTAGATCTTTTCTTATCATTTGATTTTTGAAAGTCAACCCTCTTTTTACTTTTGAAAATCTTGTAAAACTTTTTCACTAAAAGAGCCATATCATCTTCAGAATTTTCTAAATTAGAATTTTCTTGAGAAATACATTTAGAAGATTTAAGAGTGATAGATTTACCTTTAGGAGCTTTAAAGTTTAACTCATAGGTTTGTAAAGAACCAACTAGTTCTTCTACCCTCATATTGTCCGTATCACGAAGTTCTTGGATCGTAGTTACCTTAGAATTGAACCGTTCAGGAAGTGAGCATAGTATCTTTGTACACATACTTTTTGGAATTTTATCACCAAGACCCCACATAGAGTTTACAATGTCATTTAATCTTGTATAAAAGTCCATAAACATTTCATTTTCTTCCATATGAATTTTCTCAAATTTGTTTGTGAGGAGTTGGACTTTAGATTTCTTGACAATTGAAGTACCCTCATGTGTCATTTCTAAAATATCCCAAGCTTACTTTGCAATATCACAGGATATAATTCTTTTAAACTCCTTCGGTGATAGTGCGTAAGAGTGCTTTTGCATTGGCACTACTCTCACTTTTCTGAACTGTGGTCCAAGTGAAATATGGTGAAACTTTTATTGATTTTGAACTATCAATACGAGTTACTTCAATGGTAGGGGGTTTCATTCAATCACCGTGGCTTGCCACACGCTCTCATCCATGAATCTAAGGAAAATCCTCATCCTGGCTTTCCAATAAGCATAATTGGAGCCATCAAATGGTGGAGGCCTAGTGACTGAGAGGCTATCAAAATTTGACATCTTATCAATAGCTTAGATCGATTAGCTCAAGAAATAAATCCAAATATAAATAATTAGAACGAGCTATTAGGCTCTGATACCACTTGAAAAGGCCTGGTTATATGTCCTAGGAGGGGGGGGGGGGGGGGGAGGGTGAATAGGACTATGTCAAATTTAAAATAATAACAGTGGAATAAAACAATAAGATAGCCAAGAAAAGGAAAGATAATAATTCATAATACAAAATGTAAAGCAATCACAAAATCTAGTTGTTCTAAGGACAACCTTTCACCATAAAAACCAAGGGTTTATGGCAGGACAACCTTACTAGAACAATTAGAGAATTAAAAGCTAAAACTATAAATGAACAGAAAGGAAATAGCAAGAATTGAAATCTATACTATTAAAACATTCCCCACAGTGCTTGAAATGTAAATATTACAACATTCACATCCACGCATACATCCCACAATTTTGAATGATAAAAGATATAAAAATTAAGCAAACATTCAAACCACAATACACAAAGAATTATAGTGGTTCGCCTGTGTGTTCACCAACTGTTAAACAACAGCCACACAGATTGCTACTCCACTCCTAATATCCTCACACAGGGGATATCAGCGTTCACTATGAAAATAGGTTTCACAGGTTCATATAAAACCTTTACAATTGTGTCTTTCAATAGGCTTACACAATTCAAAAACCCCACTTCTGAGTTTTCCTGGCTCTCCTTAGATAACCAATAGATTGAGATTTTTCTGGCTTAATCTCAAACAAAAACCAAAATGAAGGAAATTTATAATACAGTAAAATACCTAAATTTTTCCTTTTGTAGTAGTTCGAAAGAACCAATTGGAGTACAAGTTCGAATGTGGAAGTTCAATGTCCAATACTCACTTTGAAATGGATTTAGGTTCTAATTTATTTTAAATTAAACCCGTTGGGCTAACTATATTTGATTTTGATTCCAAGAAGAAGGAATACAACAATTCCTCTTTTTAATTCAGATTGGAATATAGAAACAAAATCAAATTAATAAAGCTAACAAAAGAGAATATTAAATATGCACAATTAGCTTAAGAATGAACACAGACTTATCTCAGAGTGATGCCTTGATTTTACTTGAATTCGATATAAAACTCTGAAATTCGTGTTTAGTTTATAGTTGCAGAAATCGCATCTACGACTGGTCCTGAGGACACTACGACTGGATGTAGACCGAACAAATTTTTAAAATTTTAAGTGGGATCGGATAAAACCATTTCACGACTGGTCGTAGGGTATCCATGACCGATCGTGAGCCCTCCACGACTGGTCGTGAGTATCCTACGACTAGTCGTGAGGTACCTGATTTGATCGTTGTAGTTTAAGTCAAAGGTGCACGACTGGTTCTAAAACGAGTCAATACTATTCCTACGACCGGTCGAGCAGTCTCCAGGACTGGTCGTAGCTCAACCAAAAAATTTTAAAAAATTTTAACAACTTAGGACTGGTCTAGAAATTTCTTGGACTAGTCAAGCCAGAGTTAGGACTAGTTGAATAGAGTTCAAGACAAGTCTTAGAACAGACCAAACGTTTATAAAATGATTCAATTTGAATTATGTATACAAAATAACCTATCCTAAGGTCAATCATACCTTGAAAGTGAGGTATAAACATTGAGACTTCATTTCTTCAAATGATAGTTGACCTTTGAAGATTGTGAAGCTTGAGATCTCTCTCCTTGATGTAACATTGAGATTGAGATCTCCTAGAGCTTGAATTACACTTTATCTTGCGTTGTACATTAACTTGTGTCTTTGAACAAGATCACTTCTTTCATTGTAGCTTGTGCCTGCATTCTTGAAATGGTTTGAAGTAGTTCTTCATTCTTGACTTGAAGCAAAGTGTTTAGAGAGGTGATGTAATGTCTTGATCATATATATATCAATGAGCTACACAAGAAATGGATTGGTGTTTTGGCATCACAAAATTTGACAACCAAAGGAGCATAAAACCATAGCACTTATAATTTCAACGATGCATGTTGAGTATTTTTTCTAACATGGTGAGTAGTTTTAGAGGTCTTCATAGATGACTTCTCTGTCTTTTTTATTCTTTTAGTAGGTGCCTTGAGCTCTTGAAACTGGTGCTAAAAAGAGGTGAAGAAAAGAACATTGTGCTAAATTAGGAAAAAATCCACTTTATGGTTCAAAGGGGAATAGTCCTTGGACACATCATTTCTTCTAATGGAATTGAGGTGGATAAAACCAAAATTGATTTAATCTCAACGCTACCACCACCTAAAAGCATACGCGAGATGCGATCCTTCTTTAGAAACGTTAGGTTCTACCGAAGGTATATAAAGGACTTTAACCTCATCTCTTGTCCCTTGTATAACCTTCTTTAAAAGGAAACTCATTTTAAGTGGAGCGAGGAATGCCAAAAGCTTTTACCAAGTTCAAAGGCATGTTGACAAGAGCCCCCATCATGCAACTATCCGATTGGAGCATCCTTTTTAAAATCATGTGCGATGCAAGTGATTATGCGATTGGGGCGGTGATAAGCCAAAGAAATGAGAAGAAGCACTATGTTATTTACTCTGTGAATATGACACTAAACCATGCCTACGTGAACTACACTAAAGAGAAGGAACTCTTTGCCATACTATTCACTTTGGACAACTTTATGTCCTACTTGATCGGATCCATGATAATCATCTTCATTGATTACACAGCACTAAAGTATCTTCTTTACAAGAAGGATGTGCTAAGCCCCATTTGTTGAGATGGATCATTCTACTCCAAGAGTTTGATTTAAAAATTCAAGACAAGAAAGGAGTAGAAACTGTAGTGGTTGACCATCTCTCATGGCTTATTTTATCTGATTCCATGGAGACTACTCATTAATGACATGTTCCCTAATGAACAACTTTTTAAAGTTTTTCAATTACCTTCGTGCACTGGCATTGCTAATTATCTTACTACATGTACAATTCTTACTCATTGGACTATGCAAGATAAGAAGAAATTTTTCATTGAGGTATGCAAGTTCTTTTGAGATGATCCTTATCTTTTTAAATATTACCCAGATTAGATTATAAGGAGATGTGTTCTCGATCATGAGCAACATAGTGTCACCTCCTTTTGTCACTCTTATGCATGTGGTGACAACTTTTCAACTAAAAAGACCACCGTGAAAATTCTGCAGTATGACTTTTATCAGCCCATTATGTTTAAGAATACCAATGAATTTTGTAAAGGATGTGAGCGATGTCAGAAATTGGGAAGAATATCCTGTCGAAATATGATGTTGTTAAATCCCATTTTAATCATAGAAACATGTGATTGTTGGAGTATCAATTTCATGGGACCATTTTCCCCATCATTTGGAAATCTTTGTATTCTCCTTGCCGTCGATTCTTTTTCTAAATGGGTTGAGGCAATTCCATGATGGAATAATGATCATCAAACAGTCATTAATTTTTTGAAACAAAATATCTTATTTATGTTCAAAATGCCTCGAGCCATCATTAGTGATGGAGGATCTCACTTTTCTAACAAGCCATTCGAATAGTTGATGAAGAATTATGGTATTACGTATAAAGTGAGCACCCCCCATCACCCACAGACGAGCGGCCAAGCCGAAATATCAAATAGGGAGATTAAATAAATCTTGGAGAAAACGGTGAACTCATACCACAAGGATTGGTCTCTTTGACTAACCAACACGTTGTGGGCTTATCGTATGACCTATGAAAACCCTTATTGGTATGTTTCCCTATAGACTTGTTTATGAAAAGGCTTACCACTTGCCTGTAGAGTTAAAGCATAAGGCAAATTGGGCCATGAAGACTTTCAATTTCAATCTTGACAAATTTGGTTCGCTGCACAAATTCCAATTGAATGAACTTGAAGAAATCTAGAATGATGCTCACGAGAACTCTTGGATATACAAGGAAAAGATAAAGGTGTTCCATGACAAGAACATCCTTTGAAAATTTTTTCAACCACATCAGAAAGTCCTTTTGTATAATTTGAGACTTCATCTTTTTTAAAAAATAAAATAAGATCTCGTTGGACCGACCTCTTTGTAATCAAAACAGTTTATCCTCAAGGGGCTATCAAGATAGAGAACCCGACGAATGGGAACATTTTTAAAGTGAATGATCAATATTGTAAGCCATTTGTTGAGAACTTTGATTCAGAGTATATGTCCATCCCTCCAAAAGATCCTGTTTACAAAGACTGACCTTCTAGTCTAAAGGAGGTCCCTCTCCCCATTTACTGCTTTCCTAGGTTAGGTTAAAGTAGTTTAGGTCTTTTCTTAGGTTGATTTTTTTTGTTTGGCGACTTGAAAACCCCCCTTCGTGGATGGAGAATTTATGCAATTACTTTGATCATTCTCAAGTACTCTGTCTTACTCACTTTCCTTTTATTTTTGTTGTCACATGTTATGATACATTGTATATCTTTTTACATTGAGAACAATATAGATTTTAGGTTGGGGGTTGAGATTCGATGGAATTATCAACATCTTTGTAGTTTTTGAGAAATTTTTTCAAAAAATGTCAATCCTTAGATTTCAAAACTCTTTTTGAAGACTATTTTCTATGTACCTGATTATGTTTAGGTATAAGATGATGAGATACAATATAATTTTTGAAAGTCAAGAGTTTTGTTAATAAGTAGATTTTTGAACAAGTTTCTTTAATGAATTTATTTATAGGAAGCTTTAAACATCAATTGAGCTTAGTTTATAATCCACATTTGACTCAAAGACCTTAAGGCCAAACTTAAACCCGTGGTGTTTAGCTTGATTAATACTCATAAGTATTAGGAACCAAGTTTGGAGATCCCTATCTACCTTGATATGAAAAGAAGAAACAGGTCACCTAAAATAAAACAATGAAATCGAAAAGAGCTCCCTATTGCATGTGCTTAAAAAGAGAAGAAAAGAAGAAGAAGAAAGGTGATAGTGTGAAAGCCGTCAATGAAAAATCAAAAGCTAGAAAAATAAGTGAAAAGGGAGATGGCTTTGGAATCAGTGACTTGTGTTGATCTGATCGCTTCTGGGTAATCGTCACAGATAACCTTGTGGTGGGAATGTTGACTTTTAGTGATGATGAGTTGGAATTCACTTAGAATACTAGGAATTTGATGTTTAAATGAAAACTCGGTTTAATTATTTACTGGTCATATTAGGTTTTAGAATAACATCTTATCCTTATGTCTCTGAATTCTATATACATATGCATTGGATTACATAAAACAATGTTATTCTGAAAGACGTTTGAAGTTTGGGATATGAATTTAGTTTTTGCATGTTTTGCTCGAAACTAACAAAATGTTGGTTAAGGGTATGTTGAGTGTGAAATATTGCATATTTACCCTCAATTGTGCATTGGTTTTATACACATAGATATGTTAAATTGATCAATTATATGTGTTTTTCTACACGAGGTGATCTGGATAGCTAAGATGAAAATGGTGATTAAAGTAATGATTTTAAACTCAAAGAATGATCAAGTATTGGATGTTTTAAAGACAATATTAAAGAATTCAAGTGCCAAAGATCCAAGAAAACTAAGTGCTAAAGATGAAGAAAAATATGAAAAATCACATAGTCTAATAACAGAATTAATAGACTGTTCGGTCCCACCGAAGGTATGTTCGGTCTGATCGAAAGTACCAAAAACAGTCCAACAAGAAACAGTGATTTTAAGAGTAAGTTCGGTTAGACTATTAGGTGTGACCGAAGTGATGTATGGTGCCACCAAAGGTAGGCTCGGTGTGACTGAATGGAGACAAGGAGTTTAGACATGTTTTTTCGATGCGAACGAAGTGTAATGAAAGTGTAGAAAATTGAAGTTTGTGCAAAAATTTTCTATTTAAAGTTGTGATTTAGTCTCCTCTATAGATGAATTAGGGCTTGATAGAGAGCAAGAGGATGCGGAGCTTCTATGGAGCCATTCTTCTTCTTCAATTTTTTGGTTCTAAGTTATTTTTCAGGTTTTTGTTTGAGTTTAGTTCAACTATGATAATGGTTGGCTAAATCTCCTAGCTAGGGCTAAGAGGTAAATCTTGTAGTTATTTTAATGTTCTAATTTACTTCGATCCAAGTTTGATGGTTTGAATAATGAACAATTCATTAATTTTAGATTGAATAAAGCTTTAGTCTTAGTTTACTTTGGTCTCTTATCAACTTCGAGTACTTTGGATGCTTAAGAAGGCTAAGATTGTTGGCTTATGTATTTTGAAATGGATTAATCTATAAAATTTATGGATTTATCATTGACTATGGACACAATAGATACTTTGAATACCTTGTGATCAATAACTTGGTGCTTCATATGGGAACTGAATCAATTGAAGTTCAAATCTATTTTGATTTATGAATTTTTAATTAACCACTCTATCATCCGACTATATAGAATAGTACTTCAATTCCAATCATGTTATCTAATTAAATCAAGTGAATTAGGCATTGAGAATAACTAGAGGTGGATCCTTAGTGCTCTAGTATTTTATTTTATTAATTTTCTCTCTACATTACCTATATTTCGATTATTGCTTCTTCTAATTCAAGTTTCATAGTTAATTGTGCTTATCCCTTTTGTCGCCAATTCCTGCAAAAGCCAATCAGAGTAGGTTTTATGTAATCTGAATGGATTCGCATGCTATATTTGGAGATTTTTAAGGATATATGAAAAGGATTCTACAATCATACGGCTAGATCACATCAAGCAACGCCACGTCATCTTTTAAGAGATCGAGTGAAGAGTGATCGTGCTAAAGTGGTTATAGGATGTCAATTTTAGATGTAGAGAGTTAAGTAGCGTTGAATGGTTTTAACAACCGTTAGAACGTGGGAAATATCCAGATGGTCAAGTTAATGCTATGAGTAATAAAGGAATTCAACAAAGCAAATTATCCCATACCAACCTAATCAAACCAAATCTATCTTTCAATTATTCATCATTTACATTCCTTAGTGTAACCCTTTTACTTTTTGCCAGTTAATTACATTTCATGGTATAATCCTTTACTTTTACTTGCTATTTACATTACTTAGTGTAATTCATAACGTTAATCAAGTAACTTTTCACTTTAGTTGTATTTTGGATCTATGCTCATACGCTGGATTCAATTCAAGCATCAATCAGAGTTTTCCATCTAGGAAGGTGTTTTACAGTTGTTCTCTGCAACTGACTGTAAGAATTCCCTTCTTATTTCTCTTTTATCTGTATTGAAAAAGTCCTTTCATATGGAAGGTAAAGGTGTAACTCATTATCAGAGGAGGAACCCTACCCTCTGACTATCACCTGATCATTTTAACATACTGTGCGAGTGGCTAAATAGGCAATCGATCTTATTCGATCTCGGTCACATACTTTATATCTACCTATCTTGGTGCTTGGGTCATAGTTGTTCGGTTTGAATTAAGTCGTACATTTAATTCTAGTAAGCTCGCATTTATCATGTGACTAAAACTGTAAATCGAACCACAACAAGTTATTGGC
Source organism: Magnolia sinica (assembly GCF_029962835.1). Taxonomy (NCBI): domain Eukaryota; kingdom Viridiplantae; phylum Streptophyta; class Magnoliopsida; order Magnoliales; family Magnoliaceae; genus Magnolia; species Magnolia sinica. The sequence continues at coordinate 108,523,219 of NC_080574.1, read as the reverse complement.
ACTCACTGTGGGACCCTATCTTTAACTTATCGGTGTAACATTGCCAATTAGGAATATGAATAGGAGTAATCAAATTGATTGGGTTAAGCCCTCCACACCAACTGTACTACCTTCGACTAAGGACATGTCGGTTCAAGCAGCCCTCGAAATGTTAAATTTAAATAGTAGTCTGACACTCAGTACCAAAAATTAGGAAGGATCCTCAACCTCTTAGACCATCTCTCCTGAATAGATAATGGTCACACTCTGAGATGTGCAACGAAGTATCTAGTATGTTCAAGAATATAGAAGAGCTTAAACGAAGTTGGTGCATAACCAGGCTGTGCAGTTTTGTATTCAAACTGAGAACTTTAACATATACATTGCTAGCCTAACCGAGGCCATGCATCGGTTAATGGCCATTATTACCAAAAGGACACCTACGGTAACGCAGCAAAATGCTAAAGAAATTTCTATCAGTAATGCGGTGTCACCGCCATCTGTGCCTCGCCTTCAACAGAATCCACTATCGATTCCAATTTAGGAAGTATGGAGTGTTCTGCTACCCTTCAAGTTCAAGCGAGCAGAACGAGAGGCCAATAATTTTGTTCATAAGATTTAAAACCAAAGATTACCTCAAAGACAACCTTTCCAGTAGTTCCCTAGGAACCCGTTGTTCCATGATGGACAAAACATATTAGGTCCTAACCCACCGCCAATGGTTGAACCTCAGCGAGTGGATCGTAACCAAATCATACAGATGGTTCAAGAGGTAGCAAGCCAAGTCCTCAGCCACAATACCATCCCGGTTTATCATAAGTCATATCTCGAATGGATTGAACAACAACACCCATTGCCAAGGAATTATCGACCAGATTTTACCATATTTTTTGGTGATCCTGGTTATTCGACTATCGAACACGTTGGTCGATTCACTATGAAGTGTGGTGAACTAGCTAATAATGACTATCATAAACTGTAATTATTTGATCAGTAACTGACGGTAGCAGCCTTTATATGGTATTCCAATTTATCGTCAAACTCAATCCATACCTAGAAAGAGATAAAAGAAAAATTCTATGCTTAGTTCTTTTCTAAGGACGAGGAAATGACCATGGCCGATCTTGCATGTTTCTGATAGTTACTAAGGAAATCTTGTGTGAGCAACATTGCATGGTTCAAGAGAGTGAAGAACCGGTGTAAAGTTGTCATGACTGAGGCCAAATTTGTGCAACTTGCGCAAGACGGCCTCGAATACAAACTCTGTAAGAAATTTATCAAAATGGAGTTCATGGATCTATATGACCTAACTAGGAAGGTCTCCAGATATGAAGAACTTCTTCATGAAGGAGCTAGGCAAAAGAGGTCATCAATTAGGACATATTATCAAAACCCTAATTACGAGGTCATGATTATCGAAGTAGTGGCAAAAAAGCCACTCATATGCTCGTTGCTGGTCAAGGCATAATTGACTGTGTCGACTACACAAAAGGCCCAAAAAGTGGATACTTTTGATATTACTTAGGCTGATGAAATATTTAAAATTCTGTTGGCCGCGAAGTTTATCAAGGTTCCTATTAATCATAAGATACATTTGGTTGAAGAATTGAAAAGGATTGAATATTGTAAATGGCATAGAACTCGTTCTCATTCAACTAACAAATGTGTTGTATTTGGGAACATTATTCAGGATAACATCGATCATGGGTTGTTCAAGTTCCCTGAGAAGGGTAAAGAAGTCATGTTGATCAATACCGATCCATTCCTGCCTAATATTGATGTCAATATTGCTACAACAAATTACGGAATGTTGATCGACCATGATAGAGGGTTGATCATGGTCCAAGTAATCGTGATGGCACATCACGATTGCTAAGGCTGGGGCGATATCAACCTCCCACGTTGACTGTTAGGTGGCTGAACACGGCTCGGCAAGATGGTCAAGGTTCACAATTATGAGATCGATGTGCCAGAAGAACCATCTTGGGTTGGGGAGGATTGCCTCAACCAGTGAGGCAAGTTTGACATGTAGCTCGAAGCATGGCTGAAAAGGGGGGTCTTTATCGACCATGAGGAATGTCTCTATCGCTTGGTCGCTACCCTTAGGAAAGAGAGTTCCAAGTCCAAGGATGGTCAAACCCCCATTAACTTAGAAAGGAGTTTGGAAACGGGTCATGCATCGTAAATTCTCAATCATTTCCGAAGTAATGACCTGAACTTGGAAGCACCGCTATCGGCGGCACAAAGCGTCTATAAAGAAGGAATTGGTAGAGGTTAAGGATGCATCTCAGTCAAAAATCGTGCAACTATGACCATTCTAGAGAATCCCTCAGTTGGAGGAACAACTGACCGCGAACACAGTCGATGCAGTTTTATAGCCCATGTTATACGATCGGGGCATGAAGGATGCTACCCAACCCAATGGGTCAGCAGGACCAGGGGATAATGATGATTATGATCATTTGTGTGATTATCTCATTGATGAATGCTTCTCAAGGGACAATTGGCTGATAAACAAACTAGTAGCGACGGCTAAAGCATTACTGGTGTCTTCACCTACTGTCATGCAGTCGGATGTTGCTACCAATGAGAACGCTAGGCGTACTAATATAGATTCTAATACACGATCTAGTTTAAAAACACTTGGGGTAATGTTTGGGTTTGGAGATTATGTTTGGGACAATGCCACCCATAGTATTTCATTGTAATATAGTGCTTACCTTTCCTTCTAGTTTTCAGGCCAGGCCAGCCTTGTCTAGTGAGATGGCAAGTGATGTAGAGGAATTTAGTCCCCCTATGGTAATATAGAACGCTTCCTTTCCTCTGAAAGAGATAATCGAAGGGGCGCTAGGAGCGAATAAAGCAGCACATGTAAATACCGTGACAGTATAATCAGGAGAAATGTCTGAAAGGGTGGTCATAGAGAGGCCCACCCATGGCATGACATGGCATCTCAAATTGTTGTATATATCAGCTCATCTAGAAGGTTGTCATGTCACCAAGATTATGGTGGACAATGGAGCTACTGTCAATTTTCTCCCATTGAGAATGATGTCAAAATTAGGAAGAATATGGCATATTTAATTCCATCTGAAGTAATAGTTAACAACTTCGTTGGCCACGTCGCAAATATACACAGGTTCTTGCAAGTCGACTTAACTATGGGAAAAAATGGGTGTTGGTACGATTCTTCATGGTCGACACCTCATCTAGTTATACTGCTCTGCTTGAAAGGGATTGGATTCACTCATTTGTGTGCATCCTATCATCCCTACATCAGTTCATAATCTTCTAGAACCAAGATAAAGTTAAGTTGGTCCTAACCAATAACAAATCATTTTTTGCCACCTCGAATGCAAATGCGGCCTACTACTATGGGAATAAAGTAGGGCCAATCTAGTTTACCAGCAGAAACAAGCACAATCGTCCAACCTAGATATCCATCAAGAAGAATCCAGACGACATCGTGTAAGACATCACGGAAATAATACATCCAGTCGCTAACCTGCCGAGGGATATTATCCCTTTTCAGTCGGTTCCATATTACACCATCGAAGAAATCCCATTATTAGTATGCCTAAATATGACCAGCGAATGGTCGACTTTAGGGCTAAAGTAAGAAGGTTTGAAGAAAGCCTAAGGGATGTCAACAATGGTTGTTTCATGAATTTGACCGACGCAGATGTCTTGGCCGATGGAGAAGAGATGGAATTGAAGGAAGTACCTGACAAGCTAGAAGACTCTCAGGCCCATGTTTAAGACCCCTTGGTTGACGTGAACCTTAGAACCGAGCAAGATCCTAAGCCAGTTTTTATCAATGGGCTTCTTAGGCTGCAAGACAGTTGAACTTACTAGTTTACACAGAGAGTTCATCGACTGCTTCGCATGGGACTATCACGAGATGTTGGGGCTAGATCGAAGTCTAGTCAGACATAAATTATCAATAAAAGAAGGATATCAACTGCACAAGCAACCACGCAAGCAGATGACAGCATAAGTAACTCAGAAAATAAATGAAGAGATCGAGCGGTTATTAAAGGTTGGTTTCAACAGGCCTATTAAATATGCCAAGTGGATCTCGACTATGGTTCCAATTATTAAAAAGAATGGTAAGTTGCAAGTTTGTATTAATTTTAGAAATCTAAATCTAGCAACTTCAAAGGATGAATGTGGTTGTTCAACTGATCGATAAAGGAGCCAAGCATCAGATGGTGTTCTTCATGGATGACCATTCCAGGTATAATCAGATCTACATCGCACTGGATGATGTGCCAAAATGGCATTCAGATGCCCTGGCCCTTTGGGAACTTATTACTAGGTGGTGATGTCGTTCGGGCTTAAGAATGTAAGGGCCACATATAAGAGGGCGATGAACGTCATATTCCATGATATGATTGGCTAGTTTATGGAAGTTTACTTCAATGATGTAGTAGTAAAGTCAGCAGACATGGGAAATCATTTCGCTCATTTACGTAAATCATTTTAGTGAATGAGGCTTTATAAGTTGAAAAAATGAACCCACTTACATGTGCTTTTGGGGTGTTAACCAGTAATTTTTTGGGATTCTTAGTACATTAGCGAGGGATCAAGGTGGACCATAATAAGGCTCAAACTATCATAAATGCTCACCCGCTGAAGAATAAGCCAGAATTGTAGTGTTTCCTTGGCGGGGTTAATTTTATGCAGAGATTTATATCTAATTGCAAAGGAAAGACTAATATATTTTCTCCATCAATAAAATTGAAGCAAGAAATTGAATTCAAGTGGGATGCAAAACATCAGCATATTTTTGAAAAGATTAAAGAATATCTGATGAAGCTTCCAATGTTAATGGTGTCAGTCAAAGGCTGACCACTCAAGCTGTATGTCACAGCATCGACAGAGTTGATCGGAGTCCTTCTAGCCCAAGACGACAACGATCAAAAAGAGCGTGCAATCTACTATCTGAGTCAGACGTTTCTCGTAACTGAAAGACGTTATTCTACGATAGAAAATTTGTGTTTATCACTCTACTTTGTGGCTACTAAATTAAGGCAATATTTGTTGGCCGAAAGAGAAAATGTAATAGCGTTGACCGATTTAATTAAATATATGTTAAACTGGACAATTTTGAATGGCCTAATTGGTAAATGGGTTCTTGCTTTATCTAAATTTAATCTTTGTTATTCTTTTTATAAAAAAATAGTAAAATGTCAGGCTATACCCAACTTTCTAGCCAACCATCTGTCTAACCTAGAAGGTCAGCTTTCCCCGAAGGTTCTAGATCTATATTACATACATTTAACTCCGTGGAAGCTGATTTTTAATGGTTTAAAAATTTGTAAAGTTTTAGGGGCTAAGGTTATCTTAATTGCACTGAATGGAAATAGGCAGGAATTCGCAATTCACATTTTAGTTGGAATTTGAGTATACCAATAATCAGGCCGAATATGAGGCCATGATAATTGGCTTAGAATTGCTAATGGAGATGGGGAGCAAAATGTAATGATCGTGGGCGATACGCAACTAGTGATAAATCATGTGGCAGGATTGTTCAAATGCATTGGCCCAACACTATTACTATATTACGCCTTGGCCTCCCAAATGTTGGATGGCTTTGACGAAGTGGAATGGGTGCATGTTTTTCAAGGCCACAATATGGATTCCAATGAATAACAAAATTGGCCGCAAGGTATATACTGAAGGAATCGACTGAGAGAATGGTCCCCGTATAATGAAGGTTTTGCCTTCAGTCTTTAAAAGAGAAGTAATTATGGAAGTATGCCAAGTCAAGATAGAAGAAGATGACCGGAGAGATCCTCTCATGGGTTATCTTTAAAACCCACAAACCAAAGCCAATAGGGATTTGAGGAGATCGATCATTGTGCATGGATTCTTTCATCATTGTGACTACTGATTACTTTACCAAATGGGTAGAAGTAAAACCTATTAAGGGAGTCGGCCATAGGGAAATTATTAAATTCATTGAGACTTACATCAATCATAGGTTCCGAATTCCAAAATCGATCACTATAAACCAAGGTGCAGTGTTTTTACTAAAGGAAGTGAAAGCTATGGCCGACAAATACGGAATTAAAATTCTGCATTCAACGTCGTATTATACGCAGCCTGATGGCTAGGCTGAGGCCAGCAATAAAGTGATAAAGAATATCCTATAAAAATGATTGAAGAAAATTCTCGTGAGTGGCATACAAAACTGGTAGAGGCGCTTTGGGCATACAAGAATTCACCCCATACTGGTACTGGAATGAATCTGTTTGCATTAACCTATGGACATGATACAATGGTGCCTTTGGAGATTAATGTGCCATCATTGAGAGTTGCGTATCAAGCCGAGTTTACTCCTCCTGAGTTCATAGAAGCTTTGTTAGTCGAGTTCAAAAAATTAGATGAAACTCGGATGAAGACCTTGAATTCAATCATCACAAACAAAATTGTTGTCACCTGGGCTTATAATAAAAGGGTAAAATGAAAATCCTTCGAAGAAGAAGATGAGGTCTGAAACGTAGTGCTATCGATAGGGCACACAAACTGAACTTTGGGTGAAAAATGGTCGCCTACTTGGGATGGGTCCTAAATTGTTGTCCAAGTTCTTAAATGTAACCTCCCGAAATTTTTGCGACCTGAGTACATACTCGTGCCTGAGAATTTTGGGTGTCAATAATGTAAAACTTGGGTGCTTCAAAATCGCACCTTATTTTTTTCATTTAAATCACATCCAGGTACATTCATGAAGGTAACCATTCATGAGAGTAAAATCAACTATATTTATTATTCCATTAGAGTAAAAGAATTCAACAAATCATTAAATGCCCTCTTAATGGGAGCTTATTACATTATCAAGTTTGCAGCAAAAAATAAATAAAACTAAGCATAAAAGTATCTCCTTATTTGTTCATAATAATCTTCAGTGGGGAGATTATCATCCGCATCTTCAATATGCACATCACCTGCATTATCTGTATGGTTGGAAAGGGTCAATGCCTTACTCATAGTAATGGTTATCCTTTAATATTAACAATAATTTAAGAGATTCATAAAAGTTACATAGGGGTTCTGATACGTCTCATACTCCACTACTACGAGGGGTATCAGTATGCACAACCAATATATATATATATATATATATATATATATATATATATATATAATGCATACCTAATAAAGTTTGTGTGGCTCATCATATGTAGTGATCTTCACAATATAGAATATAATTCATTGAAAACCTAACTCGCCCCGCATCCCATAACTATGGAGAATTGCCTATATATCCAACGCTACCGTGGATTTACGTGAACACCTCAAGGCGGCACAACATATGAGTCGGATGAATTACGTGACATGATTTGTTCATGGAACGACCATTTAAGACATCCAATCCCAGAAGTGATGTAACACGCATTACGAATTACTTACATCGATTTTTGCACCACCACCCAAACCCATGGAATTACGCATCAATCAAAAGGGTCTATACCCAGAATGCATTACGTCCATGATAAAATATTTGAATCACTAGTTATGAAACCTCTAACACATCACTTGAACCAAAGAGGAAATAAATTGAATCATGAGAGTTAGAATTTCAAGACACATGCCCAAGCCATAAAGGGACGTAGCACAAGGCTAACCTAATAAAGGAGAAAAGTAACATTAAGCTATCTCCATAAGAGAGAAGAGTAAGAAATAGGCTCACTTAACATGAATAAGGGGAGAGGAGCAAAAACCAACTCAATATAGAGTGAAAGCACTCGTCGCTATCAAAAATGGCAATGGGTAAGGCTTGTATCCATCACCCTACATAAATTCATAAAAATCATATATAATTAAGATTATTCCTTAACCATAATTCCCAAAAGGATAAATAATTGTTAATTGTAAATCACTCAATTGCATGGAGAATCTAGTAACATGAAAGTATGCAGAACAAGATAAATCACATCAACTCAAATTAGTGTAAGCTTAAAAGAATCCTTCACTTTAGCATTAGATCTAAACCCTAGGTAGATATCAACGTAGGAAAGCTTATACATGAATCATGACATTGCTTGAGAAAAAGGAAGACACCACACGTGTGGAGAAGAAAGAGGATGATGGCGTCTAGGCTTCCTCTTTCTCTTTCTCTCTCTTCCTTGGGCGTTAGGAGATTGGGCGTGTGAGTGGAGAGGGGAACGCACACCCCCTTTATAAAAGGAGTGGGCATGTGAGAGGGGTGTGTTTCACATCCCACTTGGATTGGGTTTATCCAATTTATCCTTTTTTGATGATCTTTTTTTAAAATTTAATCCGTCCAATGTGTCAGGGTCATCAAATAGGGTCAGGATATATGATTTTCTTGGTGATCTGAAATTTAGATTGGCCTATCTTGAAAATTCTCGTAATGGGTGCCAAAACGAACTTGATCTCAATTAACGGTCCACACTTAATGATCAGGGCCCAATTTTAGGAGAAATATGTAGTCAGGATAGAAAAATGGTTGGATAAAAGTTAGTCATTAATCAATGGTGAAAAAAGCCTAGATCTGAAATTTTACCTTTTACACCAAAAGAAAAGAATTGACTTCAGCATTCAACAGTGTAGGATCATAAATTGGGGTCTAAATTTTATATAACCTCGTAGTTATATGAGAATAAAGTGTGGTCCAAATTTGAGTTATGATGGACAGCAGGAAGTGGTTAAATTAAAAGATCCATATTTATAAGGAGTTGGTAAGCCTCGAAAGGATAACTTCACTCCTAAGGAAAAGTCTACCAAAGTGGGGTCTTTATATTTCATACTTGGTCCATATTATAGGCAATCCAAGTCATTCATATGAAGGGAATATCCTACTACGACTACTCATGAGGTTTCTTCACTAAATGGACACCAAAATCAATAGTTAAGGGGCTGATTTGTCAATTAGGTCACTTTTACAATGATTTAATGGCTAAAATTTGACATTTGTGGTTAATTTATGATACATAGGTATGGTATAAAATTTCACATCAAACGGATCGTGAGAACCATGTGATCTAGAATTCAAGGGTCTAGGTTAATGGTATTTTCGTAATCATTGCTAATATGAGATTTTTGAGAAATCTCATAGTTCTGCATGATTATAGGCATGTTTCAAAGTACTTATAAAAGAACTTATATCTAAATCATTATGAATAAAGAATTATTCACCAAATTAATTAAGGGAATGTATATATATCAACCAACATGATGGATGGTCAGATGACACGTTAAAAATAGAAAATTTTGATGGTTAGTACTCTGATCATGTATGTAAGTGGGTGTACGGTCAGTTTTATAAACGGATGATCATAAGTGAGTTTTTAGAATGATCTAGAGACAACGTGTTTACTATTAGATTCAAGTGACTTGTTCACATGTGTTAGTTTTTCAGATTGTAGTTTTGATGGTGGGTTAAGCATATTCATAGGTAGTGAAAAAGATGAACGGATCATAATTTTAATTTGATATATGTACGGGTGGATGTAGATATCAAGTAGTTAGTTTACTATGATTGGGTGGTCGAAACTCAAGTGGACAATCAGATATCTTTACCTATCGGTGGATAGTTGGCTGAACGGTTGGTTATGATGGACAAGTGTGAATACTTGGACATATGATGATCTTGTCTTAAAATCAATGATCGGATGACTCGATCTATGGATGAAGATCATTCTCAATGGCCAGATTCATGTTGGAGAATAGGTGTAAGGTTAGGATAGCTAGATTGGTATCGTACACATATACATATTAAGTTAAATTTCATAGTAACACTCGAGAACTTTCAATATTCGGGTATTAAAAAGTGCGGGGTATTACATTAAGGGTGGAGCCTATCTCTTGTGTGAGATGAATAGAAATGTTACAAAAGCTTCAATCAACGATTAATTTTAAAAAACTTACTATCCTTCCTTATGGGAGATGGTGTAAGATTAGACTGAGTAGTATGAAGAGACTAATAAATGTCATATCACATATTACAAAAAATGAAAAAGAATTTTTATCATGGCAGGAAGATGGCCTTAAGTTATCGATCATCTAAAAATTAGGAACAAAAAGGAAAATGTTAAAAAAAAAATTTTAAAACAAAAAGAAAACAAAAAGAGTACAATTGGTCGATTGGCCAATTCCGATATAAGCCACCCTGGTTTCCTCGAACTCCATGAGAGCCAACTCCTTAGCCTTCTTACCCAGTGCTTGCTTGCTGCTACATGATGGACGATCGGCCGTGGATTGGTGAAGGAATCCTATCACCACGTCAAGACGACGACCGAGTGTTGCTTTCTTGTAACCAAGTCTGGTAAAGTGCAATCTGAGACTCAATGAAGGCCACTAGCTCATTCACCATAACTTTCACCATGAAGGATCTGGGCTAAGAGGGCCAAAAGCTCCTTCACCATAAACTTTCACCATGAAGGAGCTAGACCAAAAGCTCCTTCACCATAAACTTTCACCATGAAGGAGCTAGACCAAAAGCTCCTTCACCATAAACTTTCACCACAAAGGAGATGGGCCAGAAGCTCCTTCACCTTAATTTCCACCGTAACGTGAAGCTGGGCTGAGAGGAGCTCCTAAATAAAGGATCCTCTTGGGGGCTGACGGAGATGGTCGAGGTAGTGGAGATCATGGGAGAACAGGTCATTTCACCATAACTGTTTGGTGTTTTGGTTGTGGAGTTGTCTCGGTTACTGAAGCTAGCAGGATGGTAGCAGCGGCCGATTTGGTCTTCGGTTTATTTATTTTTTAGCCATGAGTTGTGGCTAATTAAGGTGTTACTCTTTTCTTTCCTCGCAGCTTCATAGTGAAAAAGAGCTGAGGCATGATGAGCTGGGGAGATTTATTAACCAGTCTTTTGTAGTAACTCTCCCACCAATCAGAGAAGATGTCCATCATCTGAGATTGATTTGGATAGATGGAAAGATCAAAAGTCAGGTTGGTCGATTTGAAGGTGGAATGAAGTGAGTGGTAGAGGTCATTGTAATCAGTAATCAGCCGAGAGAAAGGGGGTTGATTACAGGTCTTCTAGATAAATGGGCAAGGAATGCATTGGACAAGATCGAAATGGCAAGTGAGCAAATTTGGACACTACTAGCCTTAGCATTCTAATCTATTGTACCACCATAGGAGAGATCCTTGTAAATGAGATAGCTCTCGCAGGTAAGATGCATTTGGGATGCTGTCAAGCTGTCTTCATTCTCAAATTGGCCAGTGAACCAAACTAGACTAAATTCTCTATTATGGAAGGGGGTGAAAGATTGACTGCATTTGTTTTTATTAAGAGAAGAATAGGGAGTCCATATAGCTGGAAAATGTAAGGATCTCTTAAAGGGAATGGATAACGGGGTAACCATAAGAAGAATAAACAACATTGGAATAAATAGGGTAATGTACAAGAAATGAGTAAAAATATTCATAAATCCACATATGGAGAAGTGATAATGGTCCTCCTCCAAGATACAGACCCTTGGTGGTAATCTCAAAAATACCTTTGTACAGGTGGCTGAGTACAAAAGTTGCTAGAGTAAGTTTTCGACCCTATGTGAGCACCTCAGCTAATTAGACATTTTCATTGTGATCTGAAAAGCATTCACACAAAGTAAATGTCAGCATATCCATAGCCGTAAGAAAGCCATGTGTTCTTGTCACGCCCCAAACCCGGAAATCAGATTCATAAGAATCCCGATCGCCGAACCCGGTGCCTACAGCCTCCGTAGTACCCTATTCTCGGCTCCTAGCGCCCATATGCTAGATTCCGATCCTGGGATCCTACAAGGAGGATTTTTTCACTTACATTTATCTCGTAAGAAGCATAACCATAAGTATACCCAAATCACAAGAACAACATCATCATCACATATCCACTAATATAAATATTTGAATACAGTGATGAAAGGGAAATACATATGTCAAAAACAAAGCTCCAGAAGATCGCTGCATGCTTCAAGTCCAATGCTGTGTAACCTAACATCACCTACACGCATCTATCGTGCATTAACTTATAGAAAGATTAGAGGGTGGTGTAAGTGTGTGTACAAGGTAAGTGTCAAGTATTCAATACAATGTCATAATCATACAATATCGAAAATACTGGTAAGATCATGAATCATATGATATCAGAGTAAACGAAAATACTGACAAGTCCATGAGTCAAACAATATCAAAGTACGAAATACAGATTAGCTATGCAAATGAGGATTCATAAAGAGCCAAATATCAGATGCCGAGGATGTAATGCAATATACAATTCCTGATAAGTTCACGAATACCGTCAGCCGTATCTAGACCATATAAATGCAGAAATACAGTAACCCAAAATGCCATATGCCACGGATGTAATGCAATATGCGGCGCGAATGGAATGACCATGCTGGAGCGTGAAGTCGGGATGATAGTACGTAGTATTGCAGGTTATGGGGTCCATCATAAGGGACTTCTATCCAAACCAGTCTCATACCTAAATTTGGATTGTCAGACTCAATGTGGTAAACTCCTGATCTCAGGTTAGTCGCGCACCCCAACCGAAATCCTGGCCGTTGCAAAGGCACACGTAACAAATAGTTATGCACCACCGCCCGAGTGGATAGTGAATGAATGAATGAGTATGCAACTCCTACCCAATAAGTCCACATATCTGTACTGTTAATCTCTGGAATCATCACCAAGGTTTAGTACACTCTACACTAGCTTACCGCCCCATCAAGCGCGCAACTAGGTATGTGGAAGAGACCTCACTATCCGCCTGACCAGTAGTCAGCCAATATCTACCTAGCACGTTGATAGCGGACCCATTCATGAGCTGGTCAAACTCAGCCTAGCTATGCCTACTCCCTCAGGCGGGTAAGGCCACACCCCCTCCCAACTGACCACGACACAATGGGAGAAGCGACCTATTGGTATACGGCCCTCATGAGCTCATATATATTCACTTGGTCTCGACGTTAGGGCATCCTCTGGTACCAAGAGGGTTTAGAAATTTTTACCCAGGGCCATCTATGGTAGCTCGATGCTAATAACATATTTCTGGTGTCCCATCTGGCCATCCACGATATGCCTGTAGAGGCTAAGGCCCTGATGTCGCTAGGGCGTACAGTAATCACAACACAATGCAAGATGCATGAGTCATACAATCCAGTCACACATCAATCCTACGCATATCGTGTGCTTATGTGAGTTAACCTCCGCCTATCAGGGAGTCTCATAACAACCTTCCTAATGACATATGCAATGGTCAATCACATCTCATAACAAACATATAGATGATGCGTATGGGCATGTATCATGATGCTATGATGTCACATACTCATAATCAGTATCGATAATCGGAATCAAAATCGGCCTCGACAATCAAAATCGGCCTCAATAATCGGCCTCGACAATCGGAATCGACCTCAACAAATCAGGATCGACCTCGACAAATGGAATCGGCCTCGACAAATCAGAATGGGCCTCGACAATAGGCCTCGATAATCGGAATTAGCCTAACAAAAGGCCTAAGGGAAAGTCACAATGCGGACGTTTAGCCATCATTACCCATCAAGGTGGACATTTAACCAACATTGCTCCCAAGGAGTGACCTACATAGAGCTAAACATATAGCGGCTCACAGCCTTAGACAAAGGCCTAATATACATTGCAATGGGCCTCACTCAAAGGCCACATATACACCACATCGGGTCTCGCTAAATGGGTCACAAATACATTACAATAGGCCACAAATACATTACAATGGGCCACATACCTGGGCCTATATATAACATAATGGGCCGCATCTTATGGGTCGAAAATGCATCATAATGGGCCTTATCGTACGGGCTTTAAATACATGAAAAGTGGGCCCTGTACATGGGCCATTAATACATCTCAATGGACCTTACCAAATGGGCCAAAAACACATCATAATAGGCCTCAAATACATTATAATGGGCCGCATCATGTGGGCCTCAAATACATCAAGTGGACCACATTAATGGGCCACACTAATAGACCTCATATACATAATAGGGGGGCCCTACTCATGGGTCTCAAATACATAACACGTGGGCCCTACACATGGGTCTCGTATGCATCAAATAGGCCACGTATATGAGTCTCGAATACATCAAATAGGCCACGCGTCATGGGCCCAATACATATCTCAATGGGCCTTGCCCATAAGCCATGAATACATCACAATAGGCCTTGTCCACAGGCCTTGAATACATCACAGTGGGCCTTGAATACAAGGCAGGTGTGCCCTATCACATGGGCCTACATCATGATGGGCCTTAAATGGGCTTGGACCGCACTAAAAATCATTTCAATAGTTGTAGGTGTAATATGTGTATCACTATACACTATTATTGCAAATGGTGGGGTCAACTTGAACTTTAGATTTGACTCATTCTTTCACCCATGCCATGAAATGATATCTTAAATGTTTGGATGGTATAGATACAACACATGCATCATGGTGGGGCCCACCGCCAGATGGACAGCATGGGATACAAAATATACATTACAGTGGGGTCCACAAAACTTACTTACGTCACCAAATGAATGGATAGTGGAAATAACACTGCCTTATAGTGGGCAACATATACATCAAGGTGGTACCCACCGTCCAGATGGACGGTGGGATGAAACACATACCTCATGATCGTACTCACAGAACTTGTTGTGCATGTATAACAGCTATATAGCTAGTGTAAGGTACACTAGCCAGTCCGTTCCACAGAGGTGGTGTCAAGCCCCAAACCAAGAAATCGGATTCACAGGAATCCCGATCGCCGAATCTAGTGCCAACAGCCTCCATAATACCCCATTCTCGGCTCCCAGCGCCCAACTGCTAGGTTCCGATCCTGGGATCCTACAAGGAGGATTTTCCAACGTATATTTATCTCGTAAGGAGCATAACCACAAGTTTACCCAAACCACGAAGGCAACATCATCATCACATATCCACTAATATAAATATTTGAATACAGTGCTGAAAGGGAAATACATATATATCAAAAATCAAAGCTCCTGAAAACCGCCACACGCTCCAAGCTCAACACTACTGCGACCTAACGCCACCTGCACGCATTTATCGTGCATAAGCTAATAGAAAGCTTAAAGGGTGGTGAAAGTGTGTGTAAGGTAAGTGCCAAGTATACAATAAAGCCCATAAATCATACACCATCGGAACAAGTGAAAATACTGACAAGATCATGAATCATACAATATCAGAGTAAGTGAAAATATACTGGTAAGTCCATGAGTCATATAATATCAAGATACATAATGCAGATCATAATGAGCCAAATATCATATACTGCGGATGCAATGTAATATGCAAATCCTGACAAGTTCGTCTAAGCCATATAAGTGCAGAAACGTAGCAATCTAAATTGCCATATGCCGTGGATAACATGCAATATGCAATGTGAATGAAATGACTAAGCTGGAGTGAAGTCGGGATGATAGTACGTAGTATCGCAGGCTATGGGGTCCATCACAAGGGAATTCTATCCAAACCAGTCCCATACCTAAATTTGGATAGTCAAATATAATGTGGTAAACTCCTAACCTCAGGTTAGTCGCTCACCCCAACAGAAATCCTGGTCATTGTGAAAGTACACGTAATAAATAGTTACGCACCACCAGCTCGAATGGATAGTGAATGGATGAATGAATGAGTATGTAACTCATGCTCAGTAACTTACTAACACAGTAGTCTGCCAACCACTGGTAGCTCGTCCAGGTCTCAGCCTCACCCACATCACACCCGTCCACATCAGCGTCCGCCCACGTGCGCCCGCCCACATGTGTAATAGTGACTGGGTGTCATAACATCATGTCAGTCCTTATATCAAGTCCACATATCAGTATTATTCCTCTCTGGGGAATCACAGGGGTCTATTACAATCCACACTGACTACCGCCTCCCTAGCTGCACAGCCTAGTGAGTGGAAGAGACCACACTATCTTCCTGACCAGTAGTCTGCCAATACCTACCCGGCTCATCAATAACGGACTCATTTGTGAGCTGGTCAAACTCAGCCTAGCTTACAGCCCCCTCACTCGGGCGGATAAGGCCACACCCCCTCCCAACCAACCACGACACAGTGGGAAACGTGACCTACTAGTATTCGGCACTCGGGCGCTCATGTATCCACTCGGTCGAGATGTTGGGGCGTCTCCTGGCCCCGGAGGTTCTGGGACTTTCACCCAAGGACATCCTAAGTACCCACAGTGCTAGAACCAAGTATTTTCAGTGTCCCATCTGGCCATCCACGATGTGCCTATGGAGGCCACGGACCTGATGTCGCTAGGGCATATAATGATCATGTTACACATATGTGAGATGCATGAGTCACACCAAATAGTCATGCAGCAATCCTGTGCGTACCGCGCGATCATATGGGGCACTCCATCTCATAAGGAGTCCTGTAAATGTCTCAGCCCAATAGCTTAAGCTATGATCAAACATTCCTCATATCAAGCATACATATGATGCGTATGGACATGAATCATGGAGTTATACTAAGCATGTTATATGATGATGAACTATCCTTACAATAAGGATAGGCCCAGATAGCCTACACATAACAAGTATGGACCTAACAATGGGCCCTGGGGAGAGTTACAATGTGGACATTTAACCAAAATATATCTTCACAATGTGGACGTCAAACCATCATTTCTCCTAAGGCATAGCCTGCCATAAATATCATTACATAAACCATGGTAGAATCACACATTGCAATGGACCTTATGTACATCTCATTGGGCCTCGACCCATGGACCTCAAATACATCCAATGGACTACATCACCTGGGCCTCATATATATCAAGGTAGGCCTCAATGTATAGGCCACAAATACATCAAGATGGGCCTCAACACATCAGCCTTATATATATATCAAGGTGGGCCTCAACAATGGGCCTCATACATCACATCAAGGTGGGCCTCAACAACGGGCGTCATATATCACATCAGGCTTAATCAAATAGGCTGAATTAAATGGGCCAAGTTGAATGGGCCTAGCCCAACTCATCTATGTTTAGAGATCAATATAGAGTATAATATAAAAAATGAATCATATCAAAAGATCAACTGGATCGCACACCAAATAACAGTGGTGACAATGATTTCCACTATTAAAATCCTCAAGGCCAACCATTCATTTATTTTCCATCTAATTTGATCATAAGGTCACACAGACCTGGTTGGGAGGAAAAACATATATCAAATTGATCCAAGACAGTTGTGGTCCAAAAGGACATCAATGGTAAGCGTTCATCTCTCCACTGTTTTCTGTGGTGTGGTCCACCTTATAAATCTGCCTCATTTTTAGTCTTAAGCCTAAGATGGGCTTGCCAATTGAATGGACGGTTTGGATATAATACATACATCAAAGCGGGTCCCACACATGTCGCCAAGGTGGGCTCCACATAATATAAGACCCGTATCCTAGTCCATACTATTTCGTCGACTCCCACGATCCCTTCCGACGAAGTCTGGCAATCTGTGACCTATAATCGATGTTAGTGCGTGACCCAAAGTTGTATCTCGTAAATTTAAATCAGCTTAATCCGAGACTTGTACTATTGCGACCGCACCGTGGCCGCGATTCCAACGTCACGTCTATTTCAAAGAAAACACCGCGCGTTTGCAATCCCAAGAGAATCTTTACATCATGTCACATCAATTAATCACTCAAATCAATCAATCAATCACCTCATGTCAAGTACAAGAGCAACCCATGCTTTCTTTCTCTACAAGTCAAGCAAACCCCAAAAGTTAATAAGTCTCTCACCTCACCCATCACTCACCTCACATCCATCACCCATCACTCTCTCTCCTTACAACCCTCTCTCTCTCTCCTTCTCTTCATAAAAATTCCAAGCAAGTGGTGGACGTCCAAGCCTTCCCATGGAGAGAAAAGTGTGAGTTGTGTGGCCCACTTCTCACCTAAAAAAAAAAACCTTCATCCTAGCCATTCATTTCTCATCTTCTACCATTAAAGTGAAGCATAAGGAGATCGGCGTTCCATCAGACCAAGAAGATCGAACGGTGGGTACTTTATAGGCTAGATTTTTCATATTTTGATGATGGACCAAGTGAGGCCTACCGATTGATGGTATGGATCTCACTTCAGACCCTATATGTGGCCGATGGCCCACCTTGATTCTCATGATCATTCCATGATGGGGTCATTCTCCATGGACCCCATCATGATGTTTATTTTCCTTGTATAAAAAGAGGTCATCTAGACCGTCCATTTTAGGTGGGGAATGAACCTCTACCGTTGATATTTGCTGGGCCCACATGTATTGGGACCCACTTGATGTATGATTGAATGGAAGGGAGGGCTCATAGTGGTGGAGCCCTCCATTATACGTGTCCCTCTCTCTTTCTATCTCTCTTCCCCTCTCCTTTTCATATTTTTTTAATGTATGATGATGTGGCCGTGTGGCCCACTTGGATGGACCCCACCATGAAGCATGTATTTAATCCAAGCCATTTGTAGGTGGGGCCCACTTTCTATATGTGTTGTCTCCACACCATCCAGCATTTGGTGGCCCACCTGAGCAGGGCCCACCTTCCATACTTGGAATGCCCAAACCATTCAAGCGTCCCTAGACGCTGGACGTGAAATAAACACAAATATTAGCTTTGGTTCAAAGCTTTGGGAAGGGTTGCTCATGCAGGCCCCACCTTGATGTATGTATTTAATCCAATCCATCCATCTCATTCCCTAGATCATTTTAGGCATTGAGCTAAAAAATGAAGCTGATCCGACTTTTTGGCGGGCCATAGCATAGAAAACTATGGTTTTTACCGTTGAAAACCACCTGATGTCTCTACACACCGAAATATTCTCAATATTGGACTTGTTGGATCTACCATGGGCTGTAGGATCCAATGGATGGGTTAGATTTTACTAATACGGGCCCCACCTGTGAAAAATCGTAGAAAAATGTGTTTTAAAGAAAAAAATGGTATGCAGCAGGCACTGTTGCTGTTCAGAGGATGCGCAGCGTCCTGCTACGCTGGACGTGAAAGGGGGCTAGGATGTGGGTCCCAGCCGCATGCCCCACCATGACGTGGACCCCACATCAACACCATGCATTTGATGGGGCCCCTTTTTAAGCAGTGGGCCCCCTAAGAAATCAGCCGTATATAACTCAGGTGGCCCACACGGCAGGGAACAACGTTGATTGAACGTATGCCATTGAAACCCTTTTAGGTGACGCAAAAGTTTTGGATCATTTTGAAATTTGTTTTTCCTGTTCATCCAGGTACATGTGACCTTATCAGCAGATTGAATGGCATATAAACGTTATGGTGGGCCCCACGTGGGACCCACTGATGTATGTACAATACTCCACACTGTCCCCATGCGTGGGTGGGACGGCTGGTGTACCTCGCTCCAGCTACATAGCTGCTGGAGTGGTGTCTCCAAGTTTTGTGGGTCCCACCTGTATCATCCACACCATCCATCTATGGGACCCACCATGATGCATGTGTTGCATCCAAGCCGTTCAACCATTTTGAAAGCTCGTCTTAAGGCTTGAGAATAAAAATAAGTCAAATCTAAAGTTCAAGTGGACCCCACCTTTTAAAGTAGTGGACAATAACGTCCACCGTTCAAAATTTCTAAGGGGCTACAGTAGTTTCCTAATAAGTTGATATTTGCTTCCACTTCATCTATCACTATGTTAGTTTATGAACAGGTTGGATGGGAAATATATGTTATGGTGGGCCTTAAGAATTTTAATAGTGGAAATCATTATCACCACTTGTAGTTTGGTGTGGCCCATCTGATATACATAAGGCCCATCTTGATGTATTTGTGGCCCGTTGTTGATGGCCCACCTTGATGCGTATAAGGCCTGTTGTCGAGGCCCATCTTTATATATAAGGCCCATTATTGAGGCCCATCTTGATGTATTTGTTGGCCGTCCATTGAGGCCCACCTTAATATATCTGAGGCCCAAGTTATGAGGCCCGTTTGATGTATTGGAGGCTCGTGGGTCAAGGCCCAATGGGAAGTACATAAGGCCCATTGAATGTGATTCCACCGTGGTTTATGTGCTGACCTTTATGGCGGGCTATGCCTTGGGAGCAATGATGGTTTAACGTCCACATTGTAAGTACAATGTTGGTTAAATGTCCACATTGTAACTCTCCTTAGGGCCCATTGATAGGCCCATACTTGTTAATAATTCATCACTTTATAACATGCTTACTATAACTCCATGATTCATGCCCATACGCATCATATGTATGCTTGATATAAGGAATGTTTGATCATATCATAAGCCGTTGGGCTGAGACATTTACGAGACTCTTTATAAGATGGAGTGCCCCACATGATCATGCGGTACGCACAAGATTGCTGCATGACTGATGGTGTGACTAATGCATTTCGCATTGTGTGTCGAGATCACTGCATGCCCTATCGACATCAGGGTCGTGGCCTCCACAGGCACATCGTGGATGGTCGTATCGGATACCGAAAATATTAGCTCTAGCATTGTAGACACTTAGGATGTCCTTGAGTAAAAATCTCAAAACCTTTTTGGTACCAGGAGATACTCCAATGTCTAAACCAAGTGGATACACGAGCGCCCAAGTGCCGAATACCAGTAGGCCGCGTCTCCCATTGTGTCGTGGTCGGTTGGAAGGGGGTGTGGCCTTATCCGCCCGAGTGAGGGGGCTATAAGCTAGGCTGAGTTTAACCAGCTCACAAATGAGTCTGCTATTGATGAGCCGGGTAGGTATTGGCAGACTACTGGTCAGGGGGATAGTGTGGTCTCTTCCACTTGCTTGGCTGTGCAGCTAGGGAGGAGGCAGTCAGTATGAAGTGTATTAGACCCCGGTGATATTCAGAGAGAAACTGTACTGATATGTGTACTTGATGAGGACTGACATGCTTGCTTTACATCTCGCATACGACAATTGGCTATATAGGCCTCACATCGCATGGCCTTGGTATGGCCGATAGCATTTATACCTTGCATCATATAGCTTTGGTACAACTGATAGTATTCATGGACTTACCGTATATTTTCGCATTACTCTGATATTGTACACTTGGCGCTTGCCTTGCGCACATACTTATACCACCCTCTAAGCTTTTGTAAGCTTATGCACGACCGTTGCGTGTAGGTGGCATTGGATTGTAGCAGCGCTGAGGCAGGAGCGCACATCAGATTATTTTTGAGTTTTTGATCACCCTGTATTTCCCTTTCTGCATTATATTTAAAGTTTTTGATATAGTAGATATGTGGTGATATAGTTTTGTGACTTAGTTATGCTTGTGGTTATGCTCCATTACAAAAAAAATTATACTGAAAATCCTCCTTGTAGGATCCCAGGATCAAAATCTGGCATGCAAGTGTCGGGATCTGAGAATGGGGCACTACGGAGGCTGTCAGCGCCGGATTCGGTGATCAAAAATTTTATGAGCCCGGTTTCTGACTTTGGGGCGTGACAAAAGTTAGTATCAGAGCATAACTTGGGAATACCTGAGGATCATATCACATATTACTATAGATTTATAATGAATAGCTTTCGAGTCCGAATGACTTAGTGATTTTCCAACATAGACCTTTAATATTTATGCCTTCGAGAATTCTTAAGGCTGATAGGCCCTTGTTCCTTCCTGTAGGACGTGATGCCTAGAAGAGCGACCCGAGCGAATCCCGCTCCACCACCTGTGACTCCCGCTCCACCATCTGCGACTCCCGTTCTACCACTTGCGATTCCTGCTCCACCACCGGATATTCTTACTTTTCAGCCTGAGGATGCCACTCCTCTACCTTAGACTGGTGTAAATCCGACCGTACCTATGAGTGCAGCCCAGCTTCAGCAGATGTTGTAGGCGATGACTGATATTCTTCAGGTGTAAAGCAGGCATCCCACTGTGACACTAGTCGAGGCTGAGCAGGAGCGTGCGAGCGCCCTTCTTAACGACTTTCGACAGCACGATCCCCCGTATTTTCGGGGCGAGGCAGACCCTACTGCAGCAGAGATATGGTGTTCTGAGGTGGAGAAGATATTCAATACCGTGAGATGTACTACCCAGCAGCGAGTCCCATTAGCCGTATTTCTTCTCTAGGGTGAGGCTCAGCATTAGAGGGCATCTGTTGCCCGATCAGTAGCAGCCGATTTCGTGTGGACCTGGGAGGACTTTGTAAACTAGTTTGACTGGAAGTTCTTTCCTGAGCATGTATGCCAGCAGCGCACATTAGGGTTTGAGGCTCTGGTCCAGGGAGACATGATGGTATCCTAGTATGAGGCACGTTTCGTCGTACTGTCGAGATTCGCGACGTATCTTGTTGATGATGAGGGGCGGAAGGCTCGCCGTTTTGAGAACGACTTACGTCCTGCCCTCAGGAGCCTTGTGATCAGACACATGCTTCCAACATTTGAGCAGATCGTAGAGAGGGCCCAGATTTACAAGTCAGATTGGGTTGATTTGGAGAGAGCCTGTGACCAGAGGGGAGATCAGAAGAGGAAGGCGCCCTCTGGTAGTTCCCAGCAGTAGCAGCATCGTTCACAGCAACAACGCATGACCCGCCCAACATTTTGAGCACCAGCAATACCCCCAGCACCACCTCTGGAACTGTTTACAGGTACTTACTTTGGATGCGGTAGGACAGGACATCATATGCACGAGTGTCCCCATCCACGGCAGTAGCCAAGGACACCACATCAGCCTCCAAGATGGCCACCACAGTAGTAGCAGTGACCACTGCACCAGCTTTCATGGCCTCCCCCACAGCAGTATAGGCAGCAGATCAGGCTGCCACAGCGGCAGCAGCATCAGTACAGACCTCAGAGGGGACCTGCTGTGACATCCCGTCCAATCGGTATAGTGTCCTGAGGCGTCCACGTAAGTTTTTCCGCAGGACCGAACGTTTGGAACATTCGTGGCAGGGATGCCATGAGCTAATTAAATTAGGATTAGCCCATTTGCCTATCCCGGGCTAGCCATGACAAGACCAAGTGTGGGCGGCCAAGCCGGATGACCATTTACACTGAGCTACAGTCCGTCCGGGCTGTACCGCGACGTCGGAAGGTCAGAAAAATCTATAAATTTAGGGGATCATAGGTCTCACTAGGCTTGTAGACCATCGCGGGCCGTGGGCCCGGCAGACACTCAGAAGTGGGATCTGGCACGGACTTAATGCACCTCAACCATGCCAGGACCAAATCTGGCGCTTGCAAATGGAACCGAAATTCCTAGATATCCGACCATCGGATCTCTTCCATATTTGCGGGGGAGGTCAAATGGATTTTACTGCACCCGCCCACCAACTCTGGGACCCGATCGTGGATCGGTGACCGTCGATCACAAATCGGACCCGTACGATTAAACCCCTGGTCCGATCATCCCCAAATTTTGCGTAGCCCTTCATCAGGCCATGAAGCACCCATCCTAGAAATTTCATAGCCTGAGGACCACCAGAATTACTTAAATCACTAAAATGGACCCCACAGGGCCGTTTAAAGATCAAAGCCTTTGACTCAAACCCCACTTTCGGCTATCCGTTCATTCCCAAATTTTACACGGGCCCTAGACGGGCCATAAGGCACCTACCCACCGAATTTGGTGGCCGAAGGAGCATTAGGGCCACGCCAACCCCCAAAAATGTCCCTTGTAAGCTATTTTGGGAATATGAGGGAACTTGAGGCCATGAGGCCCAAGTCTAGGGAATAAACCCTATCCCTCATTAATCTCCCTCCCATTTGCTACAACTACCAAGAGAGAAAGAGAGTAAGGGAGAGTAAAGAGGAGAAGAGAGAGAGAGAAGGAGGAGATCAAGGTGGGCCCAAGAAAGCCAACCCTTCCACTCTTTGCCGCTCTTGCAAGGAGAAAACCCTTTTTCTTAACCTCAACAACTATCCGTGGGTTGCCTAGGTGAGCTTTCCCCCATCCTTCTCGAAGTTCATGTAGTAATGTGGATTTGAGTTGGAAAATCTAACATGCAATAGCTTGATTTAGGGATTCCGGCCATTCCACCCGAAAGCCCTCTTTCCTAGGGCGTTTTCCGAGTCTCCAACGAGCCATAGGTGCGGACTATTACTCCTAGGTGGCCTAGCACCAATTATAATATGAGTTTAATGATTTTGATTGATGGGATGTGCATTTAGAGTGTGTAGAGAAAACCTAGGGATGTATGCCTATCGTAATGGTATGAAATTGTGTCTTGTTCGATTTCCTCACATGATGCTATTCGTGTTTCTCACATGACTCGTTGAACTTTGATGACTGCTTGTTGATGACTTGATGGATTGCTCATAAGATTGATGTCCTATAATATGCATGCCCTATTTGCTACATGTGTAATTTGTCTTCATGAGTTATAGGAAGTGAGCAACTTCCCCACCAACACACCCAACACACATGCACCATTGCTCATAAATAGTTAGTTTGCTTATCTGGTGAATCTGGACTACATGCTTGAGATATGAGAACATGATAACCTTGCCTGCTGATACTCCTGTCCATCGACATGTTGTGGACCACCATTCAAACCTTGCGGTTGGCTAAGGAAACAAGGAAGGTTAAGGTGGTCCCGTTGGTAGGACCGCCTTGAGGCTAAACCCTTGGACTCGGGCGGGCGTGTGTGGACGGCTGTAGTTAGACTACGTGGGTTGCTTGCACCCGATGTCGTTCCGCCGCACGCTTGCCTGGACTCATGCGGTCTAGCCTACTGTCTGGCCAACCACGAATGTTAACCCTGTTTGCTCACAATTGTATGGAACCTGGGACTCCCCACAACCATTATAGCCCAACGACAAACCTCTTGAAATCGGCCCACAGCCTCGTGAGCCGGGCATGGTGGAATGGGACACTGTGTTCGAGCTGTCGGCCTACGCTGGGGTACCGCGCCTCCCCGTAGTGACCGCGAGCGATCCCCTTTCTCATGGCACTCCTCATGTGCTTGAAGTCGGGGATGAGGAACCCGACGGGATCACGGACCGCGGGGCCTCGGCCTCACGCATTGGGGGGTCTTGGCCTCGCAACCAGCTTAGGGCATTGATTAGATGGGGTGTTCCAGATTCCCAAATCTGCTGGATGAATGAACCTAACTAATAACCCGGCTAACATGACCGCATCGCATCGCATTAGTTAGGTTAGCGACTCGGCAGTCGAGGTCGCACTGAGGGAGTGTTGGCATTGGCGATTATTAGATGGCGTCGCACGAGGGAGTGTTGGGCGAGGGCATACATCATGTCATCCTGCATTCATGCGCATTAACAACACTAGATAGATGCTGATGATTGATCGTTTTTCATTAAATTCTTATTACAATTGATGCTTGTTATAACTTATGGCTAATAGCACCCACTGAGTTGATCACTCACTCCCACTCTGGGACGGTGTTTTAAAACACCAACCAGACCCTTTCATAGATGCAGGTGACTCAGGACTGGAGGAGCCTAGCGAGGTGAGCCTGGACGAGGAGCTGGAGCTGTCCTACTCCAGCTGATGGAGGGTTCGCCGCCTGCATGAGAGGCGGCATTGGATGGCTGGGTCTCGGGCTCTGTCCCATTCTTTTGGACACCATATTCTTTTATTATTTTGGCTGGGCAACGCCATGCGCGACCCATTTACATTTATTTTTGGATTTGTATATTTATATGTGAGGCCTCTTCATTTCAGCAGACTTGTGCGTTCGTGTTTTCATGTTCAGGGAACTTCAGACTGCGCAACTCAAACAGATTAAATGCACATTTATGATCATCTGGTAATGGTGACTCTCGGGAACTCGGGAGTCGAGTGGATGCGCGACCCCCGATTTCCAGGGCGTTACAAGTTGGTATCAGAGCATGGTTTGGAGGCAACTGGACCATGGGTCATGAGCTCGCGCACGCGTCCGCTGACTTGAGAGGATGGGTATTGGAACGCCCAACCAGAATTTAGGATTAGGATCCATCCCAGACCCGAACCGGCAATCTCTAAGGGTTGGTGAGTTTTTGTTTGGTATTGGGATTGAGTTAGCAAGGGGAGGTAGCAACGCTGGAAAATGGGTCCAGGAGTCGTGCCAGAACTCAACCCATTAATAGGAATGAGCTAGAGGTTGAATGGCTGGACGGTTAGAGGCAACACCTACCTGCGGATGAGTTGATTTTGGGCAAAATTTGATAGTACCCGCCTGATTTATGATGGGGATTTAGGAGTGAACGAGATTGTACCAGACGTAGTGGAACGTGAAAGAAATAAGTTTTTGACCCGTAAGCGAGAAGAATCTCCCATGGGGGATAGGACCATTGCGTAGATCAGGTCGTTCTACCCCAAATTCATATATAGTACTTCCCGGGGAGCCATTCCCACGCCCGGGAATGCCGGATTTCATCCGGGCCCCTACACCGGCTTGCTCACCCCGCCCGACCCGCGTGCTCGCCCCGCCGGACGTCCAGAGAATGGGCGTGCTCGCCCCGCCGACGCGCGTGCTTGCCCCGCCGGTCATCCAGAGCACGGGCGTGCTCGCCCCGCCGACCGCGTGCTCGCTCCACCGCCCGTCCAGCAGCCCGCGTGGCCACCCCGCCGACGTGCGTGCTCACCCCGCCGGACCTCCCACTCCCCTATTTCAAAAAAATTCGAAAATGGGGTGGGCCCCATTGTTTTGGTGGCCTTAAAACCTAACCACCCCACTTCATTTTCCCTCATTTCCTTCTTCTATTAGCCTCTATCCTTCTCATTTCCACCCACTCACCCTCTCCTTCATCTAAAGCCCTCTTTCTTTCTTCTTCTTCCTCTTTCATTCTTCTTCTTCCTCTTTCATTCTTCTTCTTCCTTTTCCATTCTTCTTCTTCCTCTTCCATTCTCCTTCTTCCTTTTTCATTCTTCTTCTTCTTCTTTCATTCCTCTTCTTCCTCTTTCATTCTTCTTCTTCCTCTTCCATTCTTCTTTTTCCTTTTCCATTCTTCTTCTTCCTCTTCTAAACCCATCCCCAACAAACTTCCCATTTCCTTCATTTACCCTTCATCATAGGCCATACCTAACCCATAATTCCTCCATTTTCACACAAATCCGTCCCCAGAAACTCAAACCCTACCCCTATCTCCAAAATCCCCTATATTTTCCTAGGACAATGGCATTCTTCACCACCATTGCCGCATTCTTCGCTATTCCGGTGCTTTTATCTCTCATGGGAAAGAAAAGGGCGGCTCCTGAGAAAGCGGGGCCGAGCCGAGAGCGGCGGAGCAAGAAGAAGGCCGATCTGAAGGGAAAGGTAAGCTCGGAGTCCCGATCCAAGAGGCGGAACGATCCCCAAAGGGATGAAGCGCTAGTCGAGGATTTGGGAAATTTCCGCGTGCGTCCGGTCACATTCGAGGCCTCGGTGGAAGAGCATCTGCTAGGTGATAATCCTTTGCTCAACCGGCTCATGGAAAGGGATTGGGGCCCCATGTTTTATGTAAGCGGACAGGCCGATGTGGGGCAGGCCAGAATGTTTTACACCCGGATTAGGAATCCCCGATTTGAGCCTCTTGGATTCGATGTTATAGTGCGAGGCGAGAAAGTCCACTTGGGAGTAGAGGACTTCGCCGAGATTCTGTGAGTACCGCAGGGGGAGGTGCAGATTGATGAAGCAAAGCTCGAATCGAGAGAGGTACGTGATGAACGGACTCGTTTCCTATGTGGTCAAGCAACCCCTTGGAGGCGGGATGTCGGCTTGTACGCAACAGCCATGATTCGCAAATATCGGGTGCTTCACCGCGTTGCCACTCACAATCTATACCCGAGGTTGAGGAATCGCTCCGAGTGCACCCGCTACATGGCAGAGTTTTTATATCAGGTGGGCCGAGGGGCAAATGTCTGTGCCCCTAGCATGGTGCTCCACCAGATTGTGAAGGCCGCAAGAGCGACACGGAAGGACGCAGTTCTCCCATTTGGCCGCCTAGCCTGCCACATTGCCACTCAGTATGGGATTGGCGGATCAGACGGAAACCCCGTGCCAATTGAAGTCCTGGGGGACAAGCTGCTGAACTCTATGGGAGTGGGACCCAGACAAAAACAAGCCTACATGGAGGAATTCGGAGATGCCGATGAGGAAGACGGAGAAGATGGCGAAGAAGGCGAAGACGACGAAGATCATGGAAGCGAGGAGGAGGAAGAAGGAGCTGAAAATGCTGAAGGGACTGAGCCAACTGAGGGGATCCAGGAGGTTGGTAGAGAGCCACCCATCACTCCAGACGTGCTTGCGCGCTTGGACGCGCTTGACGCTAGGATGGCCAGGATCGAAGAGAACCAGGCGAAGCAAGAGAAGTGGAACAAAAAAATGTATCGAGCCATAAAGGCTTTGATCTGTTGCAGCAAGGGTGAAGAAGCGCCACCACTTTCGCCCGACTCAGACGAGTAGCAACACGGCGCTACTGACGAGTAGTAGTTAGATTAAGTTGTTGAAATCTAATCTTATGTACTGATGGATGCTTAGAAGTTTGTTTCAACTAGCTTGTACTTTCTTTCCATTTAGCATGACTAGTAATCTGTGTAATCCATGCTGCAACATGTATTTGGCCATATTCATGGCATTTTGGAATCAATATGAAATTATGGATTGCCTCGGAAAATTACTTGTTGCCATGTAAATGCTCATATGAATCACGCCTACACACACCAGGATTGTATATGAATCTTGCATATCTGCGCGTAAACTAGGCATGGGCGATGTTTTAGCATCTAACCCATCCAAGGATATTTTACAGGAATGCCTCCTCGACCAGAAGGCCGATTCATCCGCCTACCTCATGGCGGCCTAGTTGAGAGGGACCTCCTTCCCGACGATCCGCAAGGCCCCCTTGGCGGGAATGGATCTCAGAATACGGGTAGCACTACCCAGGAGGCGGCCCCCAGTGCACCGCCACCGCCGGCCGCGGCATCTATACCTTCTCCGCCGCCGGTTATGGACCGAGTAGACCAGATGTTGCTCCTCATGCAGCAACAGCAACAGATGATGGTCACTAATATGCAGCAGCAACAGCAGATGATGACCACCATGATGGGGGCCATGGCCCAGAACATGGGAGTGCCGCAACCGGCGCCACCCGGCCTAACCGCACCCGCAAGCAACGTGGGTAACTTGTTTGAGCGGTTCCAGCGGTACAGACCGCCTACGTTCGCAGGCACCCACCGCCCTGAGGAAGCGGAGTATTGGCTTAATCGGGTCACCAAACTACTTAGGCCTCTCCACTGTACTGAAGCAGAGAGAGTGGAACTTCTTTCCTACCTCTTTGAAAAGGAGTCGGACTTGTGGTGGGAAAGCGTCCTCCGCTCCATCCCTGAGGGCCACGTGTGGACGTGGGGGGAGTTTGAGGCCCGTTTCAATGTAAAGTATCTCCCTCAAACTTACCAGCATTAGAGGGAGAACGAGTTTCTCCGCCTTCAGCAAGGGGGGATGAGCGTGGCCCAATACGAGAACCGTTTCACCGAGCTCTCCCGCTATGCTTCCGAAATGATTGCGAGCGAAGCAATCAAGATGAGGCAGTTCTCGGCAGGATTGAGGAGCGGTATTCGCTCCAAGATATGCTGCATCAACATCAGGACATATGCCGAGCTCGTCGAGATGTCTATTAGGGTGGAGCAGGATGAGGAGCGGGTCGCCCGAAGCCGCTCACAGTTAGGGCCGCAAAACAGGGTGGACGGACCGTCCTCCTCTTTTACAGGAAAGAGGGCTCGCCCTAGCTCACCACCCCGACTGGCCGCCGCACCGGCCCCTTCTACCCGACCGGCCCAGACATGTACTTACTGCGGAAGGGCGGGACATTCCGAGCCCTACTGCTTTACGAGGATGAGAGACCTCGGTTTTACTCCGTCGCAACGCAACATTAGGCCTCCACAGCCGGCCTTACAGATTCCACCCCTACGGGCAATGGGGCCGAGTCAACAGTTTCGGCGTCCACCACCGCCTCAAGTTAGACCGCCACAGCGGCCCATGCAGCGGCCAAATCTTCCACAACAGGCCCGAGTGCATGCCCTAGCCGTTGAGGGCCAAGACGCGGCTATTCCCACTCCTACGGCCTTTGAGGTGACGGCTCACATCCAAGGTACTCCTATATTCCTTTTAGTGGACACCGGGTCCACTGCTTCCCTCATATCGCATGCGACTGTTAAGCACTTGGGGCTACGCCCTAGCCCCTTCGTAGGAGTAAAGATCATTGCGGCCGCCGGCACTTTTACGGAGGCGACGAAGATATGTTATAGTTGCCCCATCGACTTGGGATGCAAGGTGGCTCACGTGGATTTGATGGTGACTAAAATTTTCCACTACGACGTCATCCTGGGCATGGATTGGTTGACAATGATGAAAGCAGAAATTGATTGCGATGCGAAGACAGTGAAGATATTTGAGGACGACGGTTCTTCCCTCACTTTTTCGGTCCAGGTCAGCTACGAACGCAGGATTTCGTGTTATGCATCATTGAAGGACGGATATTCTGGACCCTCGATATCGGACACGCCCGTGGTCCATGATTTTTGGGATGTATTCGGAAACATACCTGGACTACCACCTCGACGTGAGATAGACTTCACGATCGAGCTAGTCCCTGGAGCCAAGCCCGTCTCTTTGCCTACCTACCGCATGCCTCCATGTGAGATGGAAGAATTGCGGACTCAAATCGACGACTTGCTAGAGTCGGGTTTCATCAGACCCAGCGTGTCGCCATGGGGAGCCCCGGTCCTATTCGTAAAGGAGAAGGACGGCTCTTTGCGACTTTGTGTGGACTACAGAAGGCTGAACCAAATGACAGTTCGGAACAAATATCCATTGCCTAGAATCGATGATTTGTTCGACCAGTTGAGGGGTGCTCAATACTTCTCCAAGATCGATCTAAAGTCAGGGTACCATCAGTTACGAGTTAGGGACGAGGATATCCAGAAAACGGCCTTCAGGACCTGCTTTGGCCATTACGAGTTTCTAGTTATGCCATTTGGACTCACCAACGCTCCAGCGGTCTTCATGGACCTCATAAACAGAATCCTTAGGCCCTTCTTATACCGATTTGTTATCGTGTTTATCGATGACATATTAATCTATTCAAAGAGCCGTGAAGAGCATGGAGAGCATTTGAGAGCAGTTTTCGAAACCCTAGAAAAAAATCAATTGTTTGTGCATTTTAGAAAATGTGCCTTCTGGAAGGAGGAGTCAAGTTTCTGGGACATGTTGTGTCTAAGGAAGGGATATCGGTCGATCTCGCCAAGGTGGCGGCGGTACAAGGTTGGAAGCAACCGAAATCGGTTACAGAAGTGCGAAGCTTCCTTAGTCTCGCAGGCTATTACCGCAGGTTCATTAAGGACTTCTCAAAGATAGCCCGGCCGCTATCCTAGTTAACCCGGAAGGACCTCAAATTTGCCTGGAATGAAAAGGCGGAGGCGGCATTCCAAGAGCTGAAGGACAGGTTGACGTCAGCTCCTGTACTTGTGCTACCCGAGCAAGGGGTCAAGTACACCGTTTATACCGACGCCTCTCATGTGGGTTTAGGTTGCGTACTCATGCAAAAAGACAGGGCGATTGCTTATGCATCTCGACAGTTAAGGAAGCATGAGGAAAACTACCCTACTCATGACCTTGAGCTTGCGGCGGTAGTTTTCGCGTTGAAGATATGGAGGCACTATCTCCATGGTGAGGAGTTTGAGCTCTTCTCTGATCATAAGAGCCTCAAATACATCTTCACCCAGAAGGACCTCAATATGAGACAACGTCGCTGGATGGAGACGTTGAAAGACTTCAAATTTGATGTCTCATATCATCCTGGCAAGGCCAACTTGGTGGCAGACGCCTTAAGTCGCAAGAAAGCAATTGAATTTGCGGCCCCGCTAATGGTGAGAGAGTGGGACATGGTGGAATTCGTTCTGGACTTCGACATGAAGCTAACGGTGGAAGAACCATATGAATTCATAGCCCATGTTCAAGCCCAGCCAATGATTGACAGTAAAATCATTGAAGCCCAAAGGAGCGACGAGCTATTGAGGAAGATGAGGGAAGGGGCAAAAAAGGATGATAAGTCCAAATGGAGGGTCGGCATCGACGGGTATTGCGGTACCGAGGCCGCCTTTGTGTTCCAAACCTCCAGGGATTGCGAGAAGAAGTCCTAAATGCCGCACACAATTCCAAGTTGGCGATGCACCCTGGTAGTACAAAGATGTACCGGGACCTAAAGCGAACCTATTGGTGGGACAACATGAAAAGGGAAATAGCAGAATATGTATCCCGATGCCTCACCTGTCAACAAGTTAAGGCCGAACACCGCCGACCACCGGGCCTATTGCAGCCCATGCCTATAGCGGAATGGAAGTGGGACTTCATATCCATGGACTTCATTGCCGGTTTACCCAAGACTAGAAAGGGGCACAACTCGATATGGGTGATTGTGGACAGGCTAACCAAATCAGCCCACTTCCTGCCAATCAAGACTTCTAGCTCCGCCGATGACTTGGCTAAACTGTATATCAAGGAGATAGTGCGGCTCCATGGCGTCCCATTGGAGATTGTGTCAGACCGGGATGCTCGTTTCACGTCGATCTTTTGGACCAGCATTCAAGAAGCTATGGGAGCGAAACTAAAGTTTAGCACCGCCTTCCACCCACAAACAGATGGGCAAACCGAGCGGGTAAATCAGATTTTGGAGGACATGTTGCGCGCTTGTGTTCTGGACTTCCAGGAGAGTTGGGACGATTGCCTCCCATATGCCGAGTTCGCCTACAACAATAGCTTCCAAGCTAGCATCGGAATGGCACCATACGAGGCCTCATACGGGCGTCCATGCCGAGCTCCGCATTGTTGGGAGGAAATTGGCGAGAAGGGTTTGCTCGGGCCGGACCTGGTGCGGATCACGACTGAAAAGATTGGATTATCCGGCGCCGCCTCTTGACGGCTCAAAGCAGACAGAAAAGCTATGCCGACACAAGGCGAAGGGACTTGGAATTTGAAGCTGGGGATCATGTATTTCTCAAGATCTCCCCAATGAAGGGTGTGTTGCGCTTTGGCAAGAAAGGAAAGCTTACGCCACCGTTCATCGGGCCTTTCCAGATTTTGGACCGTGTGGGAGCGGTCGCCTATCGCTTGGCCCTACCCACACCTCTAGCTGGAGTGCATAACGTCTTTCATATATCCATGTTGAAGAAATATGTCCCAGATCCCTCGCACATCATCAAGTGGGAGCATGTGGAACTTAAGGAAAATGCCACATACATTCTTCGACCCACTCGTATACTTAATAGGAAGGAGCAAGTCCTGCGCAACAAGGCCATCCCGTTGGTCAAGGTACTATGGACCCATCACGATGAAGAAGAGGCCACTTGGGAGACGGAAGCAGAAATCCGCAAGCATTACCCATCCCTGCTTCAACAATATGACCAGGTACAAATTTCGAGGACGAAATCTATTTGTAAGGGGGGTAGATTGTGACATCCCGTCCAATCGGTACAGTGTCCTGAGGCGTCCACGTAAGTTTTTCCGCAGGACCAAACGTTTGGAACATTCGTGGCAGGGATGCCATGAGCTAATTAAATTAGGATTAGCCCATTTGCCTATCCCGGGCTGGCCATGACAAGACCAAGTGCGGGCCACCAAGCCGGATGACCATTTACATTGAGTTACAGTCCGTCCAGGCTGTACCCCGACGTCGGAAGGTCAGAAAAATCTATAAATTTAGGGGATCATAGGTCTCACTGGGCTTGTAGACCATCGCGGGCCGCGGGCCCGGCAGACACTAGGAAGTGGGATCTGGCACGGACTTAATGCACCTCAACCATGCCAGGACCAAATCTGGCGCTTGCAAATGGAACCGAGATTCCTAGATATCCGACCATCGGATCTCTTCCATATTTGCCGGGGAGGTCAAATGGATTTTACTGCACCCGTCCACCAACTCTGGGACCCGATCGTGGATCGGTGACCGTCGATCACAAATCAGACCCGTACGATTAAACCCCTGGTCCGATCATCCTCAAATTTTGCGTGGCCCTTCATCAGGCCATGAAGCACCCATCCTAGAAATTTCATAGCCTGAGGACCACCAGAATTACTTAAATCACTAAAATGGACCCCATAGGGCCTTTTAAAGATCAAAGCCTTTGACTCAAACCCCACTTTCGGCTATCCGTTCATTCTCAAATTTTACACGGGCCCTAGACGGGCCATAAGGCACCTACCCACCGAATTTGGTGGCCGAAGGAGCATTAGGGCCACGCCAACCCCCAAAAATGTCCCTTGTAAGCTATTTTGGGAATATGAGGGAACTTGAGGCCATGAGGCCCAAGTCTAGGGAATAAACCCTATCCCTCATTAATCTCTCTCCCATTTGCTACAACTACCAAGAGAGAAAGAGAGTAAGGGAGAGTAAAGAGGAGAAGAGAGAGAGAAGGAGGAGATCAAGGTGGGCCCAAGAAAGCCAACCCTTCCACTCTTTGCCGCTCTTGCAAGGAGAAAACCCTTTTTCTTAACCTCAACAACTATCCGTGGGTTGCCTAGGTGAGCTTTCCCCCATCCTTCTCGAAGTTCATGTAGTAATGTGGATTTGAGTTGGAAAATCTAACATGCAATAGCTTGATTTAGGGATTCCGGCCGTTCCACCCGAAAGCCCTCTTTCCTAGGGCATTTTCCGAGTCTCCAACGAGCCATAGGTGCGGACTATTACTCCTAGGTGGCCTAGCACCAATTATAATATGAGTTTAATGATTTTGATAGATGGGATGTGCATTTAGAGTGTGTAGAGAAAACCTAGGGATGTATGCCTATCGTAATGGTATGAAATTGTGTGTCTTGTTCGATTTCCTCACATGATGCTATTCGTGTTTCTCACATGACTCGTTGAACTTTGATGACTGCTTGTTGATGACTTGATGGATTGCTCATAAGATTGATGTCCTATAATATGCATGCCCTATTTGCTACATGTGTAATTTGTCTTCATGAGTTATAGGAAGTGAGCAACTTCCCCACCAACACACCCAACACACATGCACCATTGCTCATAAATAGTTAGTTTGCTTATCTGGTGAATCTGGACTACATGCTTGAGATATGAGAACATGATAACCTTGCCTGCTGATACTCCTGTCCGTCAACATGTTGTGGACCACCATTCAAACCTTGCGGTTGGCTAAGGAAACAAGGAAGGTTAAGGTGGTCCCGTTGGTAGGACCGCCTTGAGGCTAAACCCTCGGACTCGGGCGGGCGTGTGTGGACGGCTGTAGTTAGACTACGTGGGTTGCTTGCACCCGATGTCGTTCCGCCGCACGCTTGCCTGGACTCGTGCGGTCTAGCCTACTGTCTGGCCAACCACGAATGTTAACCCTGTTTGCTCACAATTGTATGGAACCTGGGACTCCCCACAACTATTGTAGCCCAATGACAAACCTCTTGAAATCGGCCCACAGCCTCGTGAGCCGGGCATGGTGGAATGGGACACTGTGTTCGAGCTGTCGGCCTACGCTGGGGTACCGCGCCTCCCCGTAGTGACCGCGAGCGATCCCCTTTCTCATGGCACTCCTCATGTGCTTGAAGTCGGGGATGAGGAACCCGACGGGATCACGGACCGCGGGGCCTCGGCCTCACGCATTGGGGGGTCTTGGCCTCGCAACCAGCTTAGGGCATTGATTAGATGGGGTGTTCCAGATTCCCAAATCTGCTGGATGAATGAACCTAACTAATAACCCGGCTAACACGACCGCATCGCATCGCATTAGTTAGGTTAGCGACTCGGCAGTCGAGGTCGCACTGAGGGAGTGTTGGCATTGGCGATCGTTAGATGGCGTCGCACGAGGGAGTGTTGGGCGAGGGCATACATCATGTCATCCTGCATTCATGCGCATTAACAAGACTAGATAGATGCTGATGATTGATCATTTTTCATTAAATTCTTATTACAATTGATGCTTGTTATAACTTATGGCTAATAGCACCCACTGAGTTGATCACTCACTCCCACTCTGGGACGGTGTTTTAAAACACCAACCAGACCCTTTCATAGATGCAGGTGACTCAGGACTGGAGGAGCCTAGCGAGGTGAGCCTGGACGAGGAGCTGGAGCTGTCCTACTTCTAGCTGATGGAGGGTTCGTCGCCTGCATGAGAGGCGGGATTGGATGGCTGGGTCTCGGGTTCTGTCCCATTCTTTTGGACACCATATTCTTTTGTTATTTTGGCTGGGCAACGCCATGTGCGACCCATTTACATTTATTTTTGGATTTGTATATTTATATGTGAGGCCTCTTCATTTCAGCAGACTTGTGCGTTCGTGTTTTCATGTTCAGGGAACTTCAGACTGCGCAACTCAAACAGATTAAATGCACATTTATGATCATCTGGTAATGGTGACTCTTGGGAACGCGGGAGTCGAGTGGATGCGCGACCCCCGATTTCCAGGGCGTTACACCTGCACCTCCCCAATAGGCCCAAGGCAAATTTTATGCCGCCCAGCAGGACCCTCAGTCATCAGGAGGGGTCGTCGTGGGTACTCTCCCTGTTTCTGCATGCATTGCACATATATTGTTTGATTCTAGTGCATCGCATTCTTTTGTGGCCGATGATTTCTGTCGATCGACCGGTTTACTGATGGAGTCTGCCCATGAAGGTTTGTCAGTATCGACGCCCTTAGGGAAGACTTGTAGTGTTGGGCTGATTTTGTGCATCTTGCCCCGTTCTGATTGGGGGTATCTTTTTGCCTACTGATTTGTTCGTGTTGCCGATGTCCGAGTTTGATGTCATCTTAGGCATGGATTGGCTCGCCGAGTACCATGCCATATTAGACTGCTCTGCGAGGACAGTCACGTACTGTATACCCGGTGTGCTAGAGTTCTAGTTTATTGCCGAGCCCAGATGAGAGTAGCTTTCTTACCCGTCATCGTGTGTCGTTGAGTCAATTGCTTTAAGTATCGACTAGTTGCCGATTGTTTATGGTTTTCCTGATGTGTTCCAGGAGATTCCAAGGTTACCACCTCATCGGCACACCGAGTTCAAGATTGATCTCGTATCCCATACAGCGCCTATTTCAAAGGCCCTGTATCGTATGGCACCGTTGGAGTTACGGGAACAGCAGAAGCAGTTGGACGAGTTGCGTAAGCTAGGCTTTATCCGTCCGAGCAGTTCACCATGGGGAACGTCGATACTATTCATGAAGAAGAAGGATGGCTCGTTGAGGCTTTACATAGTCTACCGCGAGCTCAACAAGGTCACAATCAAGAATAAGTACCCGCTCTCGAGGATCGATGATTTGTTAGATCAGCTACAGGAGGCGCAGTTCTTTTCGAAGATAGACTTGCGGTTCGGTTATCATCAGGTTTGAGTCCGAGATGAGGATATCCAGAAGATAGCCTTAAGGATGCGCTACAGTCATTTTGAGTTCCAGGTCATGTCCTTCGGACTGACCAATGTACTCGCAGTATTCATGCAGTTGATGACGAGGTCTTTCGTCCGTATCTCGACTAGTTTGTTGTGGTGTTCATCGATGACATTCTGATATATTCGAGGACCCGTGAGGAGTATGAGCGGTATCTGGAGATTTCCTTGCAGACCCTCCGTGCACACCAGCTTTAAACGAAGTTGGAGAAGTGCGAGTTCTGGTAGGAGGAGGTGAAGTTCCTCCGTCATGTGGTGACGAGGCAGTATGTCGCAGTGGACCCCTCGAAGATTGATGTCGTGCGTCAGTGGGGCCAGCCCACGAACGCATCCGAGATCCGTAGTTTTCTTGGTTTGGCGGGCTACTACCGACGTTTTATTGAGAGATTCTCTCACATTGCAGCCCCGTTAACCAGGTTGACCCCGATGGGTGCCGAGTTCATGTGGAGCAACGCTTGTGAGTAGGTATTTATTGAGCTGAAGGACTGTCTCATGTCTACTCCTGTCCTCACTCTTCCCTTTGAGAGTGATGAATTTGTTGTATTTACTAATGCTTCACGAGTTGACTTGGGTGTTGTCCTGATACAGCACGGGAAACCGGTGGCTTATGCGTCTCGCAAGCTCAAGGTCTATGAGCTGAACTACCCCCTCGCACGATTTGGAGTTGGTAGCATTTGTCTTCGCACTGAAGGTGTGGAGGCACTATCTTTATGGGGTGAAGTTTGAGCTCTTCTCCGACCACAAGAGCTTGAAGTATCTGTTCTCTTAGTCCGAGCTGAACATGAGGCAGAGGCTTTGGATGGAGCTCCTGAAGGACTATGATTTTGATCTTCAGTACCACCCAGGCAAGGCGAACGTGGTGGCGGATGCCCTCAGCCATCAGACACGAGGCCTGGTGGCGCACATGATGATTCAGGAGTGGAGAATGCTCGAGGATATAGCAGAGTATAACTTCGAGTTTGGTCTACAGTCATCTATCGTTCAGCTATCGAGCCTGTCAATTCAACCCTCTCTTGTCGCAAGGGTGATTGAGGCTTAGCAGATAGATGAGTCGTTGTAGGATTACCGAGCAGAGGCAACATCTGAGAGTCAGATAGATTGACAGATTGGTTCTGATGGTGGACTTTATTTCAGAGGCCGATTATGTGTCCCGGATATTCCTGAGTTGCACAGAGATCTTATGACCGAGGCACATCGATCACGGTTCTCTATCCACCCTGGCTCGACGAAGATGTATCGCAATATGAGGCGTTAGTATTGTTGGGTGGGGATGAAGCACCAGATAGCCAATTTTATGGCCGAGTGTGACACATGTTAGCATGTCAAGGCCGATCATCAGAGACCCCCTGGTCTATTGCAGCCGTTGAACGTCCCGATGTGGAAGTGGGAGCACATATCTACCGATTTTGTCATGCGTTTGCCGAGGAGTCAACGCGGTCATGACGTCATCTGGGTTATTATGGACCGTCTGACGAAGTTGGCATAATTTTTTATGATTCGTGAGACCTGACATGCGGACTGGCTTGCCAAGCTGTTTGTTGATGAGATTGTGAAACTGCACGGTGTTCCTGTCTCGATCATCTCAGACCGAGACCTGAGGTTCACGTCTCAATTTTGGAGGAGCTTTCAGAGAGTGATGGGGACTAATTTACATCTCAACACTGCGTATCATCTGCAGACCGAGAGGGTCAACTAAATCCTTGAGGATATGCTTCGGGCCTGCACGATTGATTTCTCGGGTAGTTGGGATGCGCACCTGTGATTGACTGAGTTCACATACAACAACAGCTATCAGGCGATCACTGACATGGCTCCTTTTGAGGCATTATATGGCAGACCATGTAGATCTCTGAGTTGTTGGACCAAGGTTGGAGAGCGGCGTCTCCTAGATCCCGAGCTTGTGCTGCAAACCTCAGAGGCTATCGATATCATCAGGCAGAGGATGCGCACAGCTCAGAGCCGACAGAAGAGTTTTGCTGACCATCGATGTCGCCCCTTGGAGTTTGCTATTGGGGTCCATGTGTATTTCAAGGTCTCACCCATGAAGGGTGTGGTTCGTTTTGGAGCGAAGGGCAAGCTTACCCCAAGATTTATAAGACCTTTCGAGATCACCGGGCGCGTTGGCGCCGTGGCCTATCAGCTTACCTTGCCATCTCAGTTGTCTGGCCTCCACAACATTTTTCATGTCTCTATGTTGAGGAAGTGTGGGTCAAACATCGTGCCTGCTATTGATTGCCAATCGTTGGAGGTTTGTGAGGACGCTTCTTACATTGAGCAGCCAGTTCGTATCCTCGATCGGAAGGAGCAGGTCTAGCTGACCAAAGTCATTCCCTTGGTGAAGGTGCAGTGGGGCCATCATAGTATGGATGATGCGTCTTGGGAGCGTGAGGCGGAAATTTGAGAGCGTTATCCCCATCTTTTCGATGTTTGATTGTATGATGTATTGTGTTTTGATTATATATGATGTTATGTTTGCTATTCACTTATGAGTTATGGTTAGTTGCGATGGTAGTATAAATTTCAAGGATGAAAATTTAATTAGGTGGGGAGAGCTGTAAGACCCGTATCCTAGTCCATACTGTTTCATCGACTCCCGCGATCCCGTCCGTCGAAGTCCGGCAATCCACGACCTATAATCGATGTTTGCACCCGACCCTAAGTCGTATCCCGTAAATTTGAATTGGCTTAATCCGAGACTTGTACTATTGCGACCGCACCGTCACCGCAATTCTAACACCGCATCTTCCATATCGATCCGATACCCTGGCAGGGAGATGTGCGTCGGTGTCTATTTCAAAGAAAACACCGCGTGTTTACAATTCCAAGAGAATCTCTACATCATGTCACATCAATCAATTACTCAAATCAATCAATCAATCACCTCATGTCAAGTATAAGAGCAACCCAAGCTTTCTTTCTCTACAAGTCAAGCAAACCCCAAAAGTCAACAAGTTTCTCACCTCACCCATCACTCACCTCACATCCATCACCCATCACTCTCTCTCCTTACAACCCTCTCTCTCTCCTTCTCTTCATAAAAATTCCAAGCAAGTGGTGGACGTCTAAGCCTTCCCATGGAGAGAAAAGTGTGAGTTGTGTGGCCCACTTCCCACCCCAAAAAAAAACCTTTATCCTAGCCATTCATTTCTCATCTTTCACCATTAAAGTGAAGCATAAGGAGATCGGCGTTCCATCAGACCAAGAAGATCGAACGGTGGATGCTTTATAGGCTAGATTTTTCATGTTTTGATGATGGGCCAAGTGAGGCCTACCGATTGATGGTATGGATCTCACTTCAGACCCTATATGTGGCCGATGGCCTACCTTAATTCTCATGATCATTCCATGATGGGGCCATTCTCCATGGACCTCATCTTGATGTTTATTTTCCTTGTATAAAAAGAGGTCATCTAGACCATCCATTTTGGGTGGGGAATGAACCTCTACCGTTGATATTTGGTGGGCCCACATGTATTGGGACCCACTTGATGTATGATTGAATGCAAGGGAGGGCTCGTAGTGGGGGAGCCCTCCATCACACATGTCCCTCTCTCTTTTAATCTCTCTTCCCCTCTCCTTTTCATATTTTTTTAATGTATGATAATGTGGCCGTGTGGCCCACTTGGATGGACCCCACCATGAAGCATGTATTTAATCCAAGTCATTTGTAGGTGGGGCCCAGTTTCCTAATAAGCAGATATTTGCTTCCACTTCATTTATCACTATGTTAGTTTATGAACAAGTTGGATGGGAAATATATGTTATGGTGGGCTTTAGGAATTTTAATGGTGGAAATCATTATCATCACTTGTAGTTTGGTGTGGCCCATGTGATTAGGCCCATCCTGATGTATTTGTGGCCTGTTGTTGATGGCCCACCTTGATGCGTATAAGGTCCATTGTCGAGGCCCATCTTTATATATATAAGGCTCATTATTGAGGCCCATCTTGATGTATTTCTGGCCCGTCCATTGAGGCCCACCTTGATATATATGAGGCCAAAGTTATGAGGCCTGTTTGATGTATTGGAGGCCCGTGGGTCAAGGCCCAATGGGATGTACATAAGGCCCATTGAATGTGATTCCACCGTGGTTTATATATTGACCTTTATGGCGGGCTATGCCTTGGGAGCAATGATGGTTTGACGTCCACATTGTAAGTACAATGTTGGTTAAATGTCCGCATTGTAACTCTCCTTAAGGCCCATTGGATGTGATTCCACCGTGGTTTATGTGTTGACCTTTATGGCGGGTTATGCCTTGAGAGCAATGATGGTTTGACGTCCACATTGTAAGTATAATGTTGGTTAAATGTCCGCATTGTAACTCTCCTTAAGGCCCATTGATAGGCCCATACTTGTTGATAATTCATCACTTTATAACATGCTTAGTATAACTTCATGATTCATGCCCATACGCATTATATGTATGTTTGATATGAGAAATGTTTGATCATAGCATAAGCCGTTGGCTGAACATTTATAGGACTCCTTATAAGACGGAGTGCCCCACATGATCGCGCGGTACGTGCAGGATTGCTGCATGACTGACAGTGTGACTCATGCATTTCGCATTGTGTATCGTGATCACTGCACGCCCTAGCAACATCAGGGCCGTGGCCTCCACAGGCACATCGTGGATGGTCGTATCAGGTATCGAAAATATTGGCTCTAGCATTATGGGCACTTAGGATGTCCTTGGGTGAAAATCCCAGAACCTTTTTGGCACCAGGAGATGCTCCAACGTCTAGACCGAGTGGATACACGAGCGCCCGAGTGCCGAATACCAGTAGGTCGGGTCTCCCACTGTGTCGTGGTCGGTTGGAAGGGGGTGTGGCCTTATCCGCCCGAGTGAGGGGGCTATAAGCTAGGCTGAGTTTGACCTGCTCGCAAATGAGTCCACTATCGACAAGTCGAGTAGGTATTGGCAGACTACTGGTCAAGCAGATAGTGTGGTCTCTTCCACTTGCTTAGTTGTGCAGTTAGGGAGGAGGCAGTCAGTGTGAAGTGTATTAGACCCCGGTGATATCCAGAGAGGAACTGTACTGATATATATACTTGATGAGGACTGACATGCTTGCTTTGCATCTCGCAATCGACATTTGGCTACATAGGCCTCACATCGCATGGCCTTGGTATGGCGATAGCATTCATACCTTGCATCATATAGCTTTAGTACAGCTGATAGCATTTATGGACTTACCACATATTTCTGCATTACTCTTATATTGTACACTTGGCGCTTGCCTTGTGCACACACTTACACCACCCTTTAAGCTTTTGTAAGCTTATGCACGACCGTTGCGTGCAGGTGTCATTGGATCGCAGCAGCGCTGAGGCAGGAGCGTACATTAGATTATTTTGGAGTTTTTGATCACCCTATATTTTCCTTTCCACATTGTACTTAAAGTTTTTGATATAGTGGATATGTGGTGATGTTGTTTTGTGACTTGGTTATGCTTGTGGTTATGCTCCATTACAAAAAAAAATTCATACTGAAAATCCTCATTGTAGGCTCCTAAGATCGGAATCTGGTATACGAGTGTCGAGATCCAAGAATGGGGCACTACGAAGGCTGTGAGCGCCGGATTCGGCGATCGAAAATTTTGTGAGTCCGGTTTCCGACTTTGGGGTGTGACAGAAGTTGGTATCAGAGCATAACTAGGGAATACCTGAGGATCACATCACATATCTACTATGGATTTAGAATAAATAGGTTCCGAGTCCGAATGACTTAGCAATTTTTCGACATAGACCATTAACGTTTATGCCTTCGAGAATTCTCAAGGCTGATAGGCCCTTGTTCCTTCCTGTAGGACGTGATGCCTAGAAAAGTGACCTGAGCGAATCCCGCTCCACCACCTGTGACTCCCGCTCCACCACCTGCGACTCTTACTCTACCACCTGCGATTCTCACTCCACCACCGGATATTCCTACTTTCCAGCCCGAGGATGTCACTCCTCTACCTGAGACCGGTGTGGATCCGATTGTACCTGTGAGTGCCGCCCAGCTTCAGCAGATGTTGTAGGCGATGACTACTATTCTTCAGGTGCAGAGCAGGCGTCCCACTGTGACACCAGCTGAGGCTGAGCAAGAGAGTGCGAACGCCCTTCTTAAGGACTTCTGACAGCGCGATCTCCCGCGTTTTCAGGGCGAGGCAGACCCTACTGCATCAGAGATATGATTCTCCGAGGTGGAGAAGATATTCGATACCATGAGATGTACTACCCAGCAGCGAGTCCCATTAGCCGTATTTCGTCTTCAGGGTGAGGCTCAACATTGGTGGGCATTTGTCGCTCAATCAGTAGCAACCAATTTTGTGTGGACCTGGGAGGACTTTATAGAACGGTTTGACCGAAAGTTCTTTCCCGAGCATGTGCGCCAGTAGCGCGCATTAGAGTTTGAGACTCTGGTTCATGAAGACATGACGGTATCCTAGTATGAGGCACGTTTCGTCGCGCTGTCGAGATTTGCGATGTATCTTGTTGATGATGAGGGGCGGAAGGCCCGCCGTTTTAAGAACGGCTTGTGTCCTACCCTCAGGAGCTGTGTGATCAGACACATGCTTCCGACCTTTGAGCAGATCGTAGAGAGGGCCCAGATCTACGAGTCAGATTGGGTCGATTTGTAGAGAGCCCATGACCAGAGGGGAGATCAGAAGAGGAAGGTGCCCTCTGGTAGTTCCCAGCAGCAGCAGCATCATTCACAGCAGTGAAGCACGACCTGCCCAGCATTTCGAGCACCAGCAGTACCCCCAGCACCACCTTTGGGACTATTTACAGGTACTTACTTTGGGAGCGGTAGGACAGGACATCGTAAGCACAAGTGTCCCCATCCACGGCAGCAGCCAAGGACACCTCATCAGCCTCCATGACAGCCACCACAGCAGCAGCAGCGACCATAACACAAGCCTCCAGGGCCTCCCCCACAGCAGCAAAGGCAGCAGATCAGGCCGCCACAACGGCAACAGCATCACCAGAGACCTCAAAGGGGACCTGCACCTCCCCAGCAGGCTCAGGGCAGATTTGATGCCGCCCAACAGGATCCTCAGTCATCAGGAGGGGTCATCGAGGGTACTCTCCATGTTTCTGTATGCATTAAACGTGTATTGTTTAATGCTCGTGCATCACATTCCTTTGTGACTGATGATTTCTACCGATCGACCAATTTACCGATGGAGTCTGCCCGTGAGGGTTTGTCAGTATCGACGCCCTTAGGGAAGACAGCAGTGTTGGGCCAATTTTGTGCATCTTGCCCTATTCTGATTAGGGGTATCTTTTTACCTGCTGATTTGTTCGTATTGCTGATGTCCGAGTTTAATGTCATCCTGGGCATAGATTGGCTCGCCGAGTACCATACCATATTAGACTGCTCCGAGAGGA
This sequence comes from Magnolia sinica, assembly GCF_029962835.1. Lineage (NCBI taxonomy): Eukaryota > Viridiplantae > Streptophyta > Magnoliopsida > Magnoliales > Magnoliaceae > Magnolia > Magnolia sinica. The sequence continues at coordinate 108,478,541 of NC_080574.1, read as the reverse complement.
CTGTCACGTTCTGTATACCCGACGTACTAGAATTCCAGTTTGTTGTCGAGCCTAGAGGAGAGCAGCTTCTTGCCTGTAATCGTTTACCGTTGAGGAGTCAGTTGCTTTGAGTATCGACCAGTTGCAGGTTGTTTGTGGTTTTTTCGATGTGTTCCAAGAGATTCTGGGGTTAGCACCTCGTCGGCACACCGAGTTCCAGATTGATCTCGTGCCCAGTGTCGCGCCTATTTCGAAGGCCCTGTATCGTATGGCACCGTTGGAGTTACGGGAACTGCAAAAGTAGTTGAACGAGTTGCGTGAGCTAGGCTTTATCTGTCTAAGCAGTTCGCTATGGGGAGCGTCGGTACTATTCGTGAAGAAGAAGGATGGCTCGTTGAGGCTTTGCATAGACTACTGCGAGCTCAACAAGGTCACGATCAAGAACAAGTACCCGCTCCTGAGGATCGATGATTTATTTGATCTGCTGAAGGAGGCGCAGTTCTTTTCGAAGATAGACTTACGGTCCGGTTATCATCAGGTTCGGGTCAGAGATGAGGATATCTGGAAGACAGCCTTTAGGACGCGCTACGGTCATTTTGAGTTCCAGGTCATGTCCTTCGAACTGACCAATGCGCCCACAGTATTCATGCAGTTGATGAACGAGGTCTTTCGTTTGTATCTCGACTAGTTTATTGTGGTGGTCATCAACGACATTCTGATATATTCGAGGACCCGTGAGGAGCATGAGCGGCATCTAGAGATTTCCTTGTAGACCTTCCGTACACACCAGCTTTACACAAAACTGGAGAAGTGCAAGTTCTGGCAGGAGGAGGTGAAGTTCCTTGGTCATGTGGTGACGAGGCAGAGAGTCGAAGTGGACCCCTTGAAGATTGATACTGTGCGTTAGTGGGGCTAGCCCACGAACGCATCTGAGATTCGCATTTTTCCTGGTTTGGCGGGCTATTACCAACATTTTATTGAGGGATTCTCTCGCATTGTAGCCCTGTTGACCAAGTTAACCTGAAAGGGGGCCGAGTTCGTGTGGAGCGACACTTGTGAGCAAGCATTTATGGAGCTAAAGGACCACCTCACGTCCGCTCCTGTACTCACTCTTCCCTCTAGGAGTGATGGATTTGTTGTATTTACCAATGCCTCATGAGTTGGCTTGGATGTTGTCCTGATGCAGCACAGGAAGCCAGTGGCTTATGCGTCTCGCCAGCTCAAGGTCCATGAGCTGAACTACCCCATGCAAGATTTGGAGCTAGTAGCAGTTGTCTTCGTACTGAAGGTGTGGAGGCATTATCTTTATGGGATGAGGTTTGAGCTCTTCTCTAACCATAAGATCTTGAAGTATCGGTTCTCTCAGTCCGAGCTGAACATGAGCCAGAGGCGTTGGACGGAGCTCCTGAAGGACTATGATTTTGATCTTCAGTACCACCTGAGGAAGGTGAACGTGGTGGTAGATGCCCTCAGCTGTCAGCCATGAGGCTTGGTGGCGCAGATGATGATTCAGGAGTGGAGGATGCTCGAGGATATAGCAGAGTATGACTTTGAGTTTGGTTTGCAGTCATCTATCGTTCTGCTATCGAGCCTGTTGATTCAACCCTCTCTTGTCGCAAGGGTGATCAAGGCTCAGCAAATAGACGAGTCATTGCAGGATTACCGAGCAAAGGCAGCATCTGAGAGTCAGATAGATTGGCAGATTGGTTCTGATGGTGGACTTCATTTCAAAGGCCGATTATGTGTCCCGGATATTCCTCTATTGCACAGAGATCTTATGACCGAGGCACATCGATCACGGTTCTCTATTCACCCTGGCTCAACGAAGATGTATCGCGATATGAGGCACTAGTATTTTTGGACGGGGATGAATTGCCAAATAGCCAGTTTTGTGGCCGAGTGTGATACATGCCAGCGTGTCAAGGCTGATCATCAGAGACCCCCTGATCTATTACAGCCGTTGAGCATCTCAATGTGAAAATGGGAGCACATATCTACCGATTTTGTCATGGGTTTGCCGAGGACTTAGCGCGGTCATGACGCCATTTGGGTTGTTGTGAACCGTCTGACGAAGTCGGCACATTCTTTTGTGATTTGTGAGATCTAGAATGTAGACCAGCTTGCTAAGCTGTTTGTTGATGAGATCTTGAGACTGCATGGTGTTCCTGTCTCGATCGTTTCAGACCGAGACCCGAGGTTCACGTCTCAGTTTTGAAGGAGTTCCGGAGAGTGATGGGGACTGATTTGCAGCTCAACACCGCGTATCATCTGCAGACCGATGGCCAGACCGAGAGGGTCAACCAGATCATTGAGGATATGCTTCGGGCTTACGGAATTGATTTCTCGGGTAGTTGGGACGAGCACCTGCGATTGGCTGAGTTAGCGTACAATAACAGCTATCAGGCGACCATAGGCATAGCTCCTTTTGAGGCATTATTTCGCAGACCGTGCAGATCTCTAAGTTGTTAGACCAAGGTTGGAGGCGGCGTCTCCTAAGTCTCGAGCTTGTGCTATAGACATCAGAGGCTATCGATATCATCAAGCAGAGGATGCGCACAGCTCAGAGTTGGCAAAAGAGTTTTGCTGACCGTCGGCGTCGTCCCTTGGAGTTTGTTGTTGGGGACCTTGTGCATTTCAAGGTGTCACCCATGAAGGGTGTGGTTCGTTTTGGAGCGAAGGGTAAGCTTGCCTCGAGATTTATAGGACCTTTCGAGATCATCGGGTGCATTGGCGCCGTGGCCTATCGGCTCACCTTGCCATCTCAGTTGTCTGGCATCCACAACATTTTTCACGTCTTTATGTTGAGGAAGTATGGGTCAGACATCATGCTTGTTATTGATTGGCAGCCGTTGGAGGTTCGTGAGGACGCTTCTTACATTAAGCAGCCAGTTCGTATCCTCGATCGGAAGGAACAGGTCCTGTGGACCAAGGTCATTTCCTTGGTGAAGGTGCAGTGGGGCCATCATAATGTGGATAAGGCGTCTTGGGAGTGCATGGCAGAAATTCGAGAGCCTTATCCCCATCTTTTCAATGTTTGATTGTATGATGTATTGTGTTTTGATTATATATGATGTTATGTTTGTTATTCCCTTATGAGTTATGGTTAGTTGCGATGGTAGTATAAATTTCGATGATGAAATTTTAATTAGGTGGGGAGAGCTATAAGACCCGTATCCTAGTCCATACTGTTTCGTCGACTCCTATAATCCCTTTCGTCGAAGTCCCACAATCCGTGACCTATAATCGATGTTTGCGTGCGACCCTAAGTTGTATCCTGTAAATTTGATTCGACTTAATCAGAAACTTGTACTATTGCAACCGCACCGTCACCGCGGTTCCAACACCACATCTTCCATACCGATCAGATACCCTTGCAGGGAGATGTGGGCCGGCGTCTATTTCGAAGAAAACACAGCGTGTTTGCAATCCCAAGAGAATCTCTACATCATGACATCAATTAATCACTCAAATCAATCAATCACCTCATGTCAAGTACAAGAGCAACCCATGCTTTCTTTCTCTATAAGTCAAGCAAACCCCAAAAGTCAACAAGTCTCTTACCTCACCCATCACTCACCTCACATCCATCACCCATCACTCTCTCTCCTTACAACCCTCTCTCTCTCTCCTTCTCTTCACAAAAATTCCAAGCAAGTGGTGGACGTACAAGCCTTCTCATGGAGAGAAAAGTGTGAGTTGTATGGCCCGCTTCTCACCCCAAAAAAACCTTCATCCTAGCCATTCATTTCTCATCTTCCACCATCCAAGTGAAGCACAAGGAGATCGGCATTCCATCGGACCAAGAAGATCGAACGGTGGGTGCTTTATAGGCTAGATTTTTCATATTTTGATGATGGGCCAAGTGAGGCCTACCAATTGATGGTATGGATCTCACTTCAGACCCTATATGTGGCCGATGGCCTACCTTAATTCTCATGATCATTCCATGATGGGGCCATTCTCCATGGACCCCATCATGATGTTTATTTTCCTTACATAAAAAGAGGTCATCTAAACCATCCATTTTGGGTGGGGAATGAACCTCTACCGTTGATCTTTGATTTGGCGAGCCCACATGTATTGGGACCCACTTGATGTATGATTGAATGCAAGGGAGGGCTCATAGTGGCGGAGCCCTCCATCACATGTGCCCCTCTCTCTTTTTATCTCTCTTCCCCTTTCCTTTTCATATTTTTTTTATGTATGATGATGTGGTCGTGTGGCCCACTTGGATTGACCCCACCATGAAGCATGTATTTAATCCAAGCCATTTGTAAGTGGGGCCCACTTTTTATATATGTTGTCTCCACACCATCCAGCATTTGGTGGCCCACCTGAGTAGGGCCCACCTTCCATACTTTGAATGCCCAAACTGTCCAAGCGTCCCTGGACGCTGGACGTGAAATAAACACAAATATTAGCTTTGGTTCAGAGCTTTGGGAAGGGTTACTCATGTAGGCCCCACCTTGATGTTTGTATTTAATCCAAGCCATCCATCCCATTCCCTAGATCATTTTAGGGGTTGAGCCAAAAAATGAAGTTGATCCGACTTTCTGGCGGGCCATAGCATAGAAAACTGTGGTTTTTACCGTTGAAAACCACCTGATGTCTCTACACACTGAAATATACTCAATGTTGGACTTGTTGGATTTTTCATGGGCTGTAGGATCTAATGGATGGGTTAGATTTTACTAATGCGGGCCCCACCTATGAAAAACCGTAGAAAAATGCGTTTTAAAGAAAAAAATGGTATGCAACAGGCACTGCTGCTGTCTAGAGGACGCGCAGCGTCCTGCAGCGCTGGACGTGAAAGGGGGCTAGGATGTGGGTCCCAGCTGCATGCCCCACCATGACATGGACCCCACATCAACACCATGCATTTGTTGGGGCCCCTTTTTAAGCAGTGGGCCCCCTAAGAAATCAACCGTATACAGCTCAGGTGGCCCACATGGCAGGGAACAGCGTTGATTGAACGTATGCCATTGAAACCCTTTTGGGTGACGCAGAAGTTTTGGATCATTTTGAAATTTCTTTTTCCTGTTCATCCAGGTACGTGTGACCTTATCAACATATTGAATGGCATATAAACGTTATGGTGGGCCCCACGTGGGACCCACTGATGTATGTACTGTACTCCACACCGTCCCCATGTGTGGGTGGGACGGCTGGTGTACCTCGCTCCAGCTACATAGCTACTGGAGTGGTGTCTCCAAGTTTTGTGGGTCCCACCTGTATCATCCACACCATCCATCTATGGGACCCACCATGATGCATGTGTTGCATCCAAGCCATTCAACCATTTTGAAAGCTCGTCTTAAGGCTTGAGAATTAAAATAAGTCAGATCTAAGGTTCAAGTGGACCCCACCTTTTAAAGTAGTAGACAATGACATCCACCGTTCAAAATTTCGAAGGGGCCATAGTAGTTTCCTAATAAGCTGATATTTGCTTCCACTTCATCTATCACTATGTTAGTTTATGAACAGGTTGGATGGGAAATATATGTCATGGTGGGCCTTAGGAAATTTAATGGTGGAAATCATTATCACCACTTGTAGTTTGGTGTGGCCCATCTGATATACATAAGGTCCATGTGATTAGGCCCATCCTGATGTATTTGTGGCCCGTTGTTGATGGCCCACCTTGATGCGTATAAGGCCCATTGTCGAGGCCCATCTTTATATATATAAGGCCCATTATTGAGGCCCATCTTGATATATTTATGGCCCGTCCATTGAGGCCCACCTTAATATATCTGAGGCCCAAGTTATGAGGCCCGTTTGATGTATTGGAGGCCCGTGGGTCAAGGCCCAATGGGATGTACATAAGGCCCATTGAATGTGATTCCACCGTGGTTTATGTGTTGACCTTTATGGCAGTCTATGCCTTAGGAGCAATGATGGTTTGACATCCACATTGTAAGTACAATGTTGGTTAAATGTCCGCATTGTAACTCTCCTTAGGGCCCATTGATAAGCCCATACTTGTTGATAATTCAACACTTTATAATATGCTTATTATAACTCCATGATTCATGCTCATATGCATCATATATATGCTTGATATGAGGAATGTTTGATCATAGTATAAGTCGTTGGGCTGAGACATTTACGAACTCCTTATAAGACGGAGTGCCCCACATGATCGCACGGTACGCGCAGGATTGCTGCATGTCTGACGGTGTGACTCATGCATTTCGTATTATGTGTCGTGATCACTGCACGCTCTAGCGACATCAGGGTCGTGGCCTCCACAGGCACATCGTGGATGGTTGTATCGGATATCGAAAATATTGGCTCTAGTATTGTGGGCACTTAGGATGTCCTTGGGTGAAAATCTCAGAACCTTTTTGGTACCAGGAGATGCTCCAACGTCTAGACTGAGTGGATACACAAGCGCTCGAGTGCCGAATACCTGTAGGCCGCGTCTCCCACAGTGTCGTGGTCGGTTGGAAGGGGGTGTAGCCTTATCCGCCTGAGTAAGGGAGCTATAAGCTAGGGTGAGTTTGACCAGCTCGCAAATGAGTACGTTATCGACAAGCCGGGTAGGTATTGACAAACTACTGGTCAGGTGGATAATGTGGTCTCTTCCACTTACTTGGCTGTGCAGCTAGAGAGGAGGCAGTTAGTGTGAAGTGTATTAGACCCCGGTGATATCTAGAGAGGAACTATACTGATATGTGTACTTGATGAGGACTGGCATGCTTGCTTTGCATCTCACATACGACATTTGGCTACATAGGCCTCACATCGCATGGCCTTGGTATGGCCGATAGCATTCATACCTTGCATCATATAGCTTTGGTACAACTAATAGCATTCATGGACTTACCGCATATTTCTGCATTACTCTGATATTGTACACTTGGCGCTTGCCTTGTGCACACACTTACACCACCCTCTAAGCTTTTGTAAGCTTATACACGACCGTTGCTTGCAGGTGATAATAGATCGCAGCAGCGCTGAGGCAGGAGCATACATCAAATTATTTTGAAGTTTTTGATCACCTTGCATTTCCCTTTCTACATTGTACTTAAAGTTTTTGATATAGTGGATATGCGGTGATGTTGTTTTGTGACTTGGTTATGCTTGTGGTTATGCTCCATTACAAAAAAAAAAAAATTCATACTGAAAATCCTCCTTATAGGAACCCAGGATTGGAATCTTGCATACGAGTGTCGGAATCTGAGAATGGGGCACTACGGAGGCTGTCAGCGCCGAATTCGGTGATCGAAAATTTTGTGAGCCCGATTTCTGACTTTGGGGCGTGACACATAACCTGCCACATCACAACCATATGGCTAGTATGTGGTACACATGCCCAATCCAATCCATTATAGGTGGGTCCCACGTGGGGTCCACCATAACGTTCATTTTCCATCCATCTGCTACTAAGGCCACACAGGCCCATATAAAGAAAAGAAAAGAAAAGAAAAGAAAAGAAAGAAGGAAATAAAATAATAAAAATAAAAAATAAAAATTACATCTATCCAAAACCTCTGGAGGTCCAAAGGGGTTTCAATGACAGACGTTTGATCATCACTGTTCCCTGTCGTGGGCCGCCTGAACTGCGTATGAGGCTGATTTTTGGGGTGGGGCCCACTGCCCTAAGGGGCTCACCAAATGCACGGTGTTGATGTGCATCACACACCACAGTGGGGCCCACGGTTGGGACCCACGTCCCAGCCCCTTACCGTCCACAGCGCAGCGCAGCAGGACGCTTGCTGCAGCATCCTCTGGACGTGCAGCAGCAGCGCCTGCTGCATTGGTTTAATGTTTTTTTAAAGGGAGTTTTTCTGCATTTTTTCATAGGTGGGGTCCACATCAGGTGAATCCAGTGCAACCATTGCATTATACGGCTCAAGACAGTCTAAATGAGCCCAATATTAGGCATGTTTTGGAGTGTAAAAACATCAGTGGGTTTTAACAGTAAAACCACTATTTTCTATGGTATGGCTCACTTGATTATTGGATTAACTTCATTTTTCGGCTCAACGCCTAAAATGAACAGGGGAACGGGATGGACGGCGGGGATCAGTCCATACATCAAGGTGGAGCCTACATGAGCAATCCACCCAAGGTTTAGAATCAAACTGATATTTTTATTTTCCATTGTTGGACGATATATTATTTTCTTTGTTGTTTGCTGGGTGGTACACACCATCAGTTCACACTTCTCTGTGTGGCAACGTCCAGCGTCCACGGTTTGGGTAACACATATATGAGGTGGGCCCCACCTACAGACGTGTTACAGGTGGGCCACCAAATGGTTGGATGGTGTAGATAAGACACACATCAAGGTGGGGTCCATCCGGGTGGGCCACACAGTCACATCATCACATAATAAAATGAAAAAGAGAGGGAGAGAGAGAGAGACACACACGTGCGATGGAGGGACCCCGACACTACGGGCCTCCCTTCCCTACATTCAATTGTACATCAAGTGAGTCCTAATACATGTGGGCCCACCAAATCAAAAATCAATGGTGGAGATTACTTCTCCACCAAAATGGAAGGTCTAGATGACCTCTTTAAATCTAGAAAAGTAAACATCATGATAGGGTCTATGGATAATGGCCCCATCATGGAATGATCATGAGAATTAAGGTGGGCCATTGATCACATCTAGGGTCCAAAGTGAGATCCATACCATCAATCGGTAGGCCTCACTTGGCCCATCATTTAAAAAAATAAAATCTAGGCCTCTAGAAACACCAACCGTTTGATCTTCTTGGTCTGATGAAACGCCGAGCTCCTTGTGTTTCACTTTGATGGAAGGTGATGAGAAATGAAGGGCTAGGATGGTGGATCTTGGGGTGGGAAGTGGGCCACACACACTCACTTTTTCTCACCTTGGAAGAGCTTGGACGTCCACCACTTTTGCTTGAAATTTGTGTTGAGAAAGAGAGAGAAATGGTGGTTATAAGGGAGAGGTGATGGATGTGAGTTGATAAGTGTACTTGACACGTATGGGTGTGTAAGAGAGAGGGTGAGAGAGAGTTTACTTTGGGGTTGCTCTTGTATTGATTGATTGAGTAATTGATTGATGGGACATGTTGTAGAGATTCTCTTGGAATTGCAAACGCGCAGTGTTTTCCTCGAACTGAACGTGGGCCCACATCTCTTGGATAGGGTATTGAATCAGTGTGCAAGACGCGGCATCAGAACCGTGGTGATGGCACTGTCACTAGAGTACAAGTCTCAGGTCGAGTCAACTCTGGAATACGGGATACGACTTAGGGTTGTGCACAAATACAGTCTACGCGTCGCAGGTCGCCGGAATTCGACTGGGAGGATCGCTGAAGCCTCCGAAACAGTACGGGCTAGGATACAGGTCTTACAAGTGGGTCCCACGTAGGGCCCACCACAACGTTTTATTTCCATTCAATCTGTTTATAAGGTCACAAAGACCTGGATTAAGAAGAAAAATAAAATTCATATATATTCAAAACTTCTGGGACTCAGAAAGGGTTTCAATGGTAGACATTCAATCACTGCTATTTATGACGGTGTAGTCCACTAGAATATCATGAACGGCTGATTTTTGGGATGTTGTAATGATTAAAGGGGGTCCATCAAATGGACAGTGTTGATGTTCAATACGCATTAAGTGGGGCCCGTGGTGAGGCCCACTAACCTGCGTCCTAGCTGCGGACGCTGACAGCAACAGCGTCTGCTGGCTTCTTTTTTTATTTTTCTAAGGATTTTCATAGGTGGGGCCCACATCGAGATAATCCGGTCCGTCCACTGGGTTCTCCTGCTCATGGTGGGTCTAATAAGCCCCATATTCAACATATATTGACGTATAGAAACATCGCAGTAGGTCCTAGCAGATTTTAACCATTAATATTATTGTTTTCTACAATATGGCCCGTCAGAGATTTGGATTGGCTTCGTTTTTCAGCTCAACACCTAAAATAAGCTGGAAAATTGGATGAACGGTGGGGATTAGATCCATACATCAAGGTAGGGTCCACATGAGTAGCCCACCAGAATTTTTGGATCAAACTGATATTTGTGTATTCACTCCGTCCAAGGGTGCTGAGCTCCCAGCATGCGGACGGTCTGAATAGGGCACGCCACCAAAGTGGCCCCATATCCAGCAATGGACAGACGCCCTGGATGAAACAAGGACATCTGATGGGGTCCATGGCAGCTTGGCCCACCTGCTTTGGATCAAACCGATATTTATTTTTCTCCGTAGCCAGGCTAGCCCAAAAATCAGGCAGCGTGGCTGTTGGATGGTGGGCAGTAAGGTGGGCCAATCCCACTGGATGGACGGTCTGGATATTACATGCATCATCAGGTGGGCCACTCATCATAAAAGAAAAGGAAAGAGAGAGAGAAGCACCACTTCAAGATCTTCCCCTTCAACTTCTACCCTTATGCTCCAATGCCCTTACGAAGCTTCCTCAACGGTAGAGATGATGCTATAAATGTTGGATTAGTAAGGATCCAAGGTGGAAGAGGGGTAGATTTTTGGGATGGGTTAAACATTCATGGCTCTTGCAATGAGGAATGAGGAAGAAAGAGGGAGGGAGAGAGATAAGAGAGAGAGAGAGAGAAGTTATGGCTTGACATGATAATGTAAGGCCATCACAAATGTCTAGGTAAGGGGAGGTGTTAAATTAAGAAGAGGAGCCATTATTACTTGTGTAAGGACATGATATCACCCATCTAGGGAATGGTGCCATATGGGTAGGTAGGTCCCGCAATGTGTGGTCCACGGCCACTATAATGTGCGGGCCACAACTTATGATCTAAGCATCGCATTGACGCACGAGACGCGGCATTTGAACCGCGGCGACGACGCGGTCATGATGGTACAAGATTTGAGCTAAGCCGACTCAGATTTACGGGATGCGATTCAGGGCCGTGCACAAATACCGATTACAGGTCGAGGGTTGCCGAAATTCGACCGAGAGGACCACGAAAGCCTACGGAATAGTATGGGCTAGGATACGGACCTCACAGCTCTCCCCTCCTAATAAAAATTGTCCTTGAAATTTACTATCATGCACGATAAGGCAAAAGAAGAGGAAGCATTGTCATATACATATGTCAAGGCACAATCATTTTACAAAAGGATGAAGATAGCACTCTCTATTCCCTACCTCGCACTCCTAAGATGCATCATCAACACTATGGTGACCTCTACTGAACCTCAGATCGGAAACAATCGAAACTAGGATACTATGCAGCCTTACAACCTCAATGTTAGGGATCTATATCAAAAAGTTTCTAAGTTATTCGAACTCGGGGATATAACTATTCTAAGTTCTCAACAATCATAGAGTGCATGGTAGCTATCAGCAAATATGTGATGTTATCTTCAGGTATTCCCAAGTTATGCTCTGATACCAACTTCTGTCATGCCCCAAACAAGGAAATCGGATTCACAGGAATCCCGATTGCCGAACCCAGTGCTGACAGCCTCCGTAGTACCCCATTCTCGGCTCCTAGCGCCTATATGTCAGATTCTGATCCTGGGATCCTACAAGGAGGATTTTCCCACTTACATTTATCTCGTAAGAAGCATAACCACAAGTATACCCAAATCACAAGAACAACATCATCATCACATATCCACTAATATAAACATTTGAATACAGTACTAAAAGGGAAATACATATGTCAAAAACAATGCTCCAGAAGACCGCTGCATGCTCCAAGTCCAATGCTGTTGTAGCCTAACATCACCTGCATGCATCTATCGTGCATAAGCTTACAGAAAGCTTAGATGGTGGTGTAAGTGTGTGTACAAGGTAAGTGTCAAGTATTCAATATAATGTCATAATCATACAATATCAGTAATACTAGTAAGATCATGAATCATACGATATCAGAGTAAATGGAAATACTAACAAGTCCATGAGTCAAACAATATCAGAGTACGAAATACAGATCAGATATGCAAATGAGGATTCATAAAGAGTCAAATATCAAATGCTGAGAAAGCAATGTAATATACAATTCCTAATGAGTTCACGAATACCGTCAGCCATATCTAGACCATATAAATACAGAAACACAGTAACCCAAAATGTCATATGCTGTGGATGTAATGCAATATGCGACGCGAATGGAATGACCATGCTGGAGTGTGAAGTCAGGATGATAGTGCGTAGTATTGCAGGCTATGGGGTCCATCACAAAGGACTTCTATCCAAACTAGTCTCATACTTAAAATTGGATAGCCAGACTCAATGTGGTAAACTCCTGATCTCAAGTTAGTTGCGCGCCCCAATCGAAATCCTGGCCATTGTGAAGGCACGTGTAACAAATAGTTATGCACCACCAGCCCAAGTGGATAGTGAATGAATGAATGAATGAATATGCAACTCCTACCCAATAAGTCTACATATCAGTACTGTTCATCTCTGAGATCATCATCGGGGTCTAATACACTCTACGGCAGCTTGCCGCCCCATTAAGTGCACAACTGGGTAAATGGAAGAGACCTCACTATCTGCTTGGCCAGTAGTCAGCCAATATCTACCCGGCACATCGATAGCAGACCCATTCACGAGCTGGTCAAACTCACCCTAGCTATGCTTACTCCTGAAAAGGCCAAGCTATATGTCCTAGAGGGGGGGTGAATAGGACAATGCCAAATTTAAAATAATAACAATGGAATTAAATAATGAGATAACCAAATAAAGGAAATCAATTCACAATGCTGAAATGAAAGGCAACCTTAATAAACAAGTATTGAGAGGTTGATACAAATGTTGTTCTAAGGACAACCTTACACCATAAAAACTAAGGGTTTATGGTAGGACAACCTTACTTCTAGATTGTTCTTCATATCAAAAACTCAAACTGAAGAGGAATAAATAGCAAGGAATTGAAATAAATTGTAAGAATTTAAATCTAAATTATTACAACATTCCCCACAATGTTTGAAATGTAAATATTACAACATTCACATCCACACATACATTCCACAAACTTGAATGATAAAAGATAGGAAATATAAATCACACATCCACAAAACACAAAGAGTTATAGTGGTTCGCCTGTGTGTACACCAACTGTTAAACAACAGCCACACAGCTTGCTACGCCACTCCTAATATCCTCACACAGGGGATATTACCGTTCACTATGAAAATAGGTTTCACAGGTTCACCTAAAACCTTCACAATTGTATCTTTCAAATGGTCTTACACAATTTAAAAACCCCACTTCTGAGTTTTCCTGGCTCTCCTCAGATAACCACTAGATTGAGATTTTTTTGGCTTAATCTCAAACAAAAACCAAAATGAAAGAAATTTACAATACAGTAAAATACCTGGATTTCTCCTTTTGTAGCAGCCCAGAAGAACCAATCGGAGTAGAAGTTCGAATGTGGAAGTTCAATGTCCAATACTCACTTTGAAATGGTTCTAGGTTCTAATTGATTTTAAATTAAACTAGTTGGGCTAGCTATATTTGATTTTGATTCTAAGAAGAAGGAATACAACAATTCCTCTTTTCAATTCAGATTAGAATATAGAATCAAAATCAAATTAATAAAGCTAACAAAAGAGAATATTAAATAAGCATAATGTAGCCTAAAAATGAACACAAACTTATCTCAGAGTGATGCCTTGATTTTTCTTGAAATTCAATATAAAACTCTGAAATTCGTGTTCTATTTATAGTTGTAGAAATCTCATCTACGACTGGTCCTAAGGACACTACGACTAGTCGTAAACCGAACAGATTTTTGAAATTTTAAGCGCGATCGAAAAAAACCATTTCACGACTGGTCGTAGGGTGTCCATGACTGGTCGTGAGCCCTCCACGACTAGTCATGAGCATCCTACGACTGGTTGTGAGAAACCAGGAACAGTTGATAGAATTTGAGTAGTAGGTCCAGGACTAGTTGTAGAACGAGTCATGCACTGTTCACATGACCGGTCGAACAGAGTCTAGGACTACTTGTAGCTCAACCAAAAAATTCTGAAAATTTGTAACAACTTAGGACTAGTCTTGGAATTTCTCGGATTGGTCGAGCCAGAGCTAGGACTAGTCGAACAGAGTTCAGGACTAGTCTTAGAACAGTCCAAATACATGTAAAGTAATTCAATTTAATTATGTATGCAAAATGACCTACCCTAAATTCAATCTAAGGTCAATCATACCTTGAAAGTGAGGTATGAACATTAAAACTTCATTTCTTCAGATGATAGTTGACCTTTGAAGATTGTAAAGCTTGAGATCTCTCTACTTGATGTAACATTGAGCTTGAGATCTTCTAAAGCTTGAATTACACTTAATCTTGAGTTGTACTTCTTGTAGCTTGAATTACACTTAACTTGGGTCTTGAACAAGATCACTTTTCCGTTGTAGCTTGTACAAGCATTACTTGAAATGATTTTAAGAAGTTCTTTGTTCTTGAATTGAAGCAAAGTGTTTAAAGAGGTGATGCAATGTCTTGAACATATATACCAATGAGCTACACAAGACATAGATTGAAGTTTTGGCACCACAAAATTTGACAACCAAAGGAGCATAAAACCATAGAACTTACAATCTCCCCCTTTGTCAAATTTGTGACAAAACACACTCAAAAAAAATAAGAGAAGCACAACATGCTTAATAACGAATCATGCACCAGTTATATAAGAGAACCAGTTACAGCCTAGTTAAAGAATCATGCACTAGTTGTCATTAACTAGCACAAATTCTTACTCCCTCTGAGTAGCACACACATATGTTACTACCCTTACTACCCTTCAATCCATATCCATTCCAATCAATCCAAACTACTTAAAATCTTCTCTCCCTTTTTGTCACAATATGACAAAGGAAGCAAAAAAGAAATAGAAAATGATAATAAACAGGAGTAAGAAAAGGATTAACTAGACAAGATTTAAGCAAATTAAAGTCCACAAACTATTAACCAATTCAAATCCACAAACAAAGGTCAGTCAACCAAATTGAAGTAAAATCAAGGTTCACATACCAACAAAGGTAAAATAGTATTAGAGTTAATACAGACCAAAGGATAAAACACTTAATCAGATCCCGATGAAGGAGCAAGTATGGTAAGATCAAGTTGATGAAGCCCCTTGTTTATGCGCCTAAGATACTTGCGCATATATTTGAATCGTAAATCATGGGTAACATTCATGTTCTCAACTTTCTCCTCAAGAGCACGAAGACGAGCATCAAAATCAGATGGCTCATAGTCAGGATCATTAGTAGAATCAGATTCAAGTTCAGATGGCTCATATCATTGCGCATGCACAAATCCCACACATGTGAGGGATCATCTTCGGGTTATCGAAGATGGTGCCGAGAGATAGGAGTTGATCTAGAAGATGATGGACCATGGGAAGTTTTCTTTTTTCCTTTAGCATCCATTTACATGAAGAAACTCAAAGAATCAAGAAGATGCAAATAAGATAGAGTGGGGTTTACAAAGATCAGATTTGGGTTTAGAAAACTCCAAAATCTTCAAGAGAACTTGAAATCAACCACTCCAAGGAAAAAAATGAAGTGATTAGAGCATAAATCTACAAGAAAAACTGAAATGATGCACTTACCTTGAAGAATAAAGCAGTTGGGTACAACTAGTCGTGCCACACCTGTTGGACAAGAAGGAAGAAATGAAGAAGAAAACGTTTTTCCCCAATTTTTAAAATGACCAGCATGCTCCACGATCGGTCTTGAGCTGTCCTCGACCGGTCCTGAGATGTCCTCGATTGGTCGTACCATGATCGGTCGAGCACCTCCGCGACTGGTCGTGTACAAACAAAAACATTCATTTTTCATGAAAATTTAAAATTTAAATAGATAAATTATCAAATATATATACACTATGATACATACATGCATGAATAATCAATTTAAATTACACATACCAAGATTAAATTTTAATTTATTAAACCTGCTTTTGTTGAGCGGTTTAGTGAAAATGTCAGCAAGTTGAGTCTCAGTAGGAATGTATTCCAAAAATATTATTTTTTCTTCCACAAATTCACGATGTAATGATACCTAATGTCAATGTGCTTGGTACATGAATGCTGGATTGGATTGTTCGAAATATTTATAGCACTGGAATTATCACAAAATAATATCATTGATTCCTGTGCAATTCCATAATCGCTTAGCATATGTTTCATCCAAACATGCTGAGTACATGCATTTCTTGCTACAATGTATTCAGTCTCAGCATTTGAGAGCGATATAGAACTTTGTTTCTTGCTAAACCAAGAAACCAAACAATTTTCAATATAGAAACATCCACCACTGGTTGATTTCCTATCATCAATATTACCAGCCCAATCAGCTTCTGAGTACCCAGCCAATTGAACACTAGTATCATAAGGATACCAGAGACCCAATTTAGCAGTACTTGCGACATATCGCATTATCCGCTTAACAGTAGTTAGATGTGACTCTTTAGGATTAGACTGATATCTAGTGTAAATACCAACACTAAAAGCAATATCAGGTCTACTAGCGGTTAAATAAAGTAAACTGTCAATCATACTACGATATAATTTAGGATCAACATTTTTACCTGTAGAGTCCTTTGAGAGTCTGAAAGTTGTACTCATAGGAGTATTAAAATTCTTACCATTCTCAAATCTGAACTTTTTAATCAAGTTCAAAGCATATTTGGTTTGAGAAATGAAAATACCATCAGGTTGTTTTACTTATAGCCCTAGGAAATAATTCAATTCCCCAACCATGCTCATTTTAAACATAGACTTCATTAAATTTGCAAACTCAATAGTCATGTTAGAATAGGTAGATCCATAAATAATATCATCAACATAGATCTGCACTATTAAGATGTGATCGTTATGTTTCTTAATAAACAAAGTTTTATCAACACTCCCCATGTGAAAATTATGACTTAGTAAAAACTTAGTCAACTTTTTGTACCATGCCCTAGGAGCTTGTTTTAAATCGTAGAGAGCCTTTTTAAGGCGATAGACATGATTAGTGTTCTTAGGGTCTTCAAAACCCATTGGTTGTTCAACATATACTTCTTCATGTAGATCACCATTTAAAAAGGCATTTTTTACATCCATTTGATAAATTTTGAATTTTCTAAAGCAAGCAATGGATATAAATAGTCTGATTGATTCAAGACGAGCTACTGGGGCAAAGGTTTCATCATAATCAATGCCTTCAATTTGAGTGTACCCTTGTACAACCAGTCTAGCCTTGTTTCGAATAATATTACCAAGTTCATCAAACTTATTTTTAAAAATCTACTTAGTTCCAATAATATGTTTATCTTTAGGTCTAGGAACAAGATACCAAACATCATTTCTCACAAATTGGTTAAGCTCTTCTTGCATCGCAACTGTCCAGTTTTCGTCAGTAAGAGCTTCTTTTACGTTTGCCGGCTCTATCTGAGATGTAAAGCATACATAGTTACATATGTCTTCAAGTTGTTTACGAGTGCGCATACCAGTGAGAGGGTTTCCAAGAATCTGATTGGTTGGATGATCTTTAACAGTCCTCAATTCAGAATTGTTTTGACTTGATGAAGTATCTGGTTTGTCAATTAAAAGAACTTCATCATTATCTAAACTTGGGGGAGGTGTATTCAAGTGATCATCTTTGACTACATTAATAGATTCCTGAATAACACTGGTCCTTTTGTTTAGTACGTGATATGCGCGACTGTTTAAAGAATAACCTAAAAAGATCCCTTCATCACTTTTAGTGTCAAACTTTCCCAAATTTTCATAGACACGTAGAATATAGCACTTGCTGCCAAAAACTTGAAAGTATTTGACAGTAGCCTTCTTATGGAACCACATCTCATAAGCTGTCTTACAGTTTAACTTTCTCATATAGACCCAGTTGATTATATAGCATGCAGTATTTACAGCTTCAGCCCAAAGATTTTTAGATAGCTTCATACTATTCAACATTACATTAGCCATTTCTTGAAGCACTCTATTTTTCCTTTCTACAATTCCATTTTGTTGTGGAGTTTTGGGCGCAGAGAATTCATGCGATATTCCCTGATCGCTACAGAATTTCTCAAAAATGTTATTCTCAAATTCAAATTTATGATCACTACGGATCTTACAGACTTGAGAACAATTCTTTTTACTTCATCAAGGGTTTTTGATTTATCCCTTAAAAAAACTACCCAAGTGAATCTGGTATAATCATCCATGATCACCAGTATGTATTTTTTGCCACCTCGACTCTCTGTCCTGGTTAGTCCTATTAAATCCATATGGAGAAGCTCGAGATGTGGACCATGTAACATGTTTGACTAGATGAGCTGGATTCACTAACAATATAGCAGTTTTCAGAAGTTCTGCGACCAGTTAATATTACTGAACCCTTATTATTTAGAATTTCACAACCTTGGTTAAAAAATCTTACACTATGATTGTTATCGTATATTTGATATATGTTTAACAGATTGTGTTTTAATCCTTCAACGTATAAAATATTTTTAAACAAAGGGAGGTTATAGGCTTAAATCGTACCTTGGCCAATAATCTTGTAATTGCTGGCATCACCGAATGTGACTGACCCATCGGTCATGTCTTTGAGATCGGTGAATAGACCTTTATCACCAGTCATATGCCTTGAGCATCCACTATCTAGGTACCACTTTAAATGGCTTGTAGCTTTGAAAGCAGTATGGGCAACCAAGCAGGTAACCTTAGGAACCCATTTCATAACTGTTTTGGGTTTAGGAGTATAGTTAGTCTTCTTGTATTTGTAATTGTTGTAGGAATGACCCACTGAGTTAGATTTTAAGAGCTCCTTAAGTAGATCAACTATTTTCTCAGCTAAAGGGTTTTGATTCTGATTTTTATAGTTGATATAATTACTTTTAGCTTTGAAAGATTGAAAAGTTTTAATATTTTTTGAAAACTTTTGATTAGAACTATTTCCTTTTGAGTTTGAAGATTATCCTTTCACAAACTTAGGAAAAGTATTCTTCTGTTTAGGAGGAACACTTTTATCGTATCCCAAACCAAATCGGTCACCACATTTTCTTGATCTAGATAAAAGTTTTTCTAACTTTGGATCACCTTAGGCATATCTCCATGTATCCTTTAAACTCAAAAGAGAAGAGACTTCAAGTTTAAGTTTTTTATTTTCAAATTTTAGGTTTTCAATCAGGGAAGTTTTGAACTCTAAATCACATTTTGATTTTTCAAAACAATCTGAAATTTGAGATTTTTCTAAAACAAGTGATTCAAAATTTCCTTTAAGTTTTAAAAACTTTTCTTTTTGAAGTTTTAGTTTTACGATAATTTTAGAACTTTCCTTGTATAGGGCATTATAAGCATCATGAAGATCTTCTTCATTTTCATGATCACTATTCAGATTTTCTTCACTAGTAGAATCATCATGATCTGAAAAAGTGAACTTGGCTAGAGTCATAAGGGCTTTGATTTCGTTGCCCAACTCGGTTTCAGAATCTTCTGATTCAGAAGAGGCTTTAGAATCAGAGGATTCATCCCAAGTAGCCAACATACTCTTCTTTTTGGGTTTGTCCTTTTTAGGACACTTGTTTGCTAAATGCCAATATTCTTGGCAGTTGTAACATTGACTATCTTTTAAAGATTTCCAAGTTCAGGTTTTAGATCTTTTCTTATCGTTTGATTTTTGAAAGTCAACCCTCTTTTTACTTTTGAAAATCTTGTAAAACTTTTTCGCTAAAAGAGCCATATCGTTTTCAGAATTTTCTAAATCAGAATTTTCTTGAGAAATACAGTTAGAAGATTTAAGAGCGATAAATTTACCTTTAGGAGCTTTAAAGTTTAACTCATAGATTTGTAAAGACCTAACATTTCTTCTACCCTCATATTGTCCGTATCACGAAGTTCCTAGATCGTGGTTACCTTAGAATTGAACCGTTCAGGAAGTGAGCGTAGTATTTTTGCACACACTTTACTTTCTAAGATTTTATCGCCAAGACCCCACATAGAGTTTACAACGTCATTTAATCTTGTATAAAATTCCATAAACATTTCATTTTCTTCCATATGAATTTCCTCAAATTTGGTTGTGAGGAGTTGAAATTTAGATTTCTTGACAATTGAAGTACCCTCGTATGTCATTTCTAAAATATCCCAAGCTTGCTTTGCAGTATCACAGGATATAATTCTTTTGAACTCATCCGGTGATAGTGCACAAGTGATTGCATTTAGTGCTTTTGCATTGACACTACTTTCACTTTTCTGAACTGTGGTCCAAGTGAAATATGGTGAAACTTTTATTGATTTTGAACCATCGATACGAGTCACTTCAGTGGTAGGGGGTTCCATTCAGTCACTGTGGCTTGCCACACACTCTCATCCATAGATTTAAGGAAAATCATCATCCTGGCTTTCCAATAGGCATAATTGGAGCCATCAAATGGTGGAGGCCTAGTGACTAAAAGGCTATCAAAATTTGACATCTTATTAATAACTTAGATCGATTAGCTCAGGAAATAAATCCAAATATAAAGAATTAAAACGAGCTATTAGGCTCTGATACCACTTGCAAAGGCCAAGCTATATGTCCTAGAGGGGGGGGGGGGGTAAATAGGATAATGCCAAATTTAAAATAATAACAGCGGAATTAAATAATGAAATAGCCAAATAAAGGAAATCAATTCACAATGTTGAAATTAAAGGCAACCTCAATAAACAAGTATTGAGAGGTTGATACAAATGTTGTTCTAAGGACAACCTTACACCATAAAAACTAAGGGTTTATGGTAGGACAACCTTATTTCTAGAACGTTCTTCATATCAAAAACTCAAATCAAATAGGAATAAATAAATAGCAAGGAATTGAAATAAATTGTAAGAATTTAAATCTAAATTATTATAACATTCCCCACAGTGCTTGAAATGTAAATATTACAATATTCACATCCACACATACATTCCACAAACTTGAATGATTAAAGATAGGAAATATAAATCACACATCCACAAAACACAAAGAGTTATAGTGGTTCGCCTGTGTGTACACCAACTGTTAAACAACAGCCACACAGCTTGCTACTCCACTCCTAATATCCTCACACAAGGGATATTACCGTTCACTATGAAAATAAGTTTCATAGGTTCACCTAAAACCTTCATAATTGTGTCTTTCAAATGGGCTTACACAATTCAAAAACCCCACTTCTGAGTTTTCCTAGCTCTCCTCAGATAACCACTAGATTGAGATTTTTCTGGCTTAATCTTAAACAAAAACCAAATTGAAGGAAATTTACAATTCATATTGGAATATAGAAATAAAATCAAATTAATAAAGCTAACAAAAGAGAATATTAAATAAGCACAATGTAGCCTAAAAATGAATACAAACTTATCTCAGAGTGATACCTTGATTTTTCTTAAAATTCGATATAAAACTCTGAAATTCGTGTTCTATTTATAATTGTAGAAATCTCATCTACGACTGGTCCTGAGGACACTACGACTGGTCGTAGACCGAACAGATTTTTGAAATTTTAAGCGTGATCGGATAAAACCGTTTCGCGACTGGTCGTAGGGTGTTCACGACTGGTCGTGAGCATCCTACAACTGGTCGTGAGAAACCAGGAACAGTTGCTGAAATTTGAGTCGTAGGACGAGTCATGCACTGTTCATAGGACCGGTCAAACAGATTCCAAGACTGGTCGTAGCTCAACCAAAAAATTTTGAAAATTTGCGACAACTTAGGACTGGTCTTGGAATTTCTTGGACTGGTCGAGCCAGAGTTAGGACTAGTCGAATAGAGTTTAAGACTAGTCTTAGAACAGTCCAAATACATGTAAAGTAAATCAATTTGAATTACGTATACAAAATGACCTACCCTAAGGTCAATCATACCTTGAAAGTGAGGTATGAACATTGAGATTTCATTTCTTTAGATGATAGTTAACCTTTGAAGATTGTGAAGCTTGTGATCTCTCTACTTGATGTAACATTGAGCTTGAGATCTTCTAGAGCTTGAATTACACTTAATCTTGAGTTGTACTTCTTGTAGCTTGAATTACACTTGACTTGGGTCTTGAACAAGATCACTTCTTCCGTTATAGCTCGTACTTGCATTACTTAAAATGATTTTGAGAAGTTCTTCGTCTTGACTTGAAGCAAAGTATTTAGAGAGGTGATGCAATGTCTTGAACATATATACCAATGAGCTACATAAGACATAGATTAAGGTTTTGGCACCACAAAATTTGACAACCAAAGGAGCATAAAACCATAGCACTTACAACTCCCTCAGGCGAGTAAGGCCACACCCCCTCCCAACCGACCACGATACAATGAGAGACGCGGCCTACTGGTTTACGGCCCTCATGTGCTCATATATATCCACTCGGTCTCGACGTTGGGGCGTCCTCTAGTACCAAGAGGGTTTAGAAATTTTCACTTAGGGCCATCTATGGCAGCCCGATGCTAATAACATATTTTCGGTGTCCCATCTGGCCATCCACGATCTGCCTATAGAGGCTACGGCCCTGATGTCGCTAGGGCATACAGTAATCACAACACACAATGCAAGATGCATGAGTCATACAATCCAGTCATGCATCAATCCTACGCATATCGTGCGCTCATGTGAGATAGCCTCCGCCTATCAGGGAGTCTTATAACAACCTGCCCAATGACATATGCAATGGTCAACCACATCTCATAACAAACATGTAAATGATACATATGGGCATGTATCATGATGCTATGCTGTCACATACTCATAATCAGTATCGATAATCGGAATCGAAGTCGGCCACGACAATTAGAATTGGCCTCGATAATCGGCCTCGACAATCAGAATCGGCCTCGACAAATCGAAATTGGCCTCGACAAACGGAATCAGCCTCGACAAATCGGAATCGGCCTCGACAATCGGAATCGGCCTAACAAAAGGCCTAAGGGAAGATCATAATGTGGACATTTAACCATCATTACCCATCAAGGTGGACATTTAACCAACATTTCTCCCAAGGAGTGGCCTACATAGAGCTAAACATATAGCGGCCCACAGCCTCACACAAAGGCCTAATATACATCGAATGGGCCTCACTCAAAGGCCACATATACACCACATCGGGTCTCGCCAAATGGGTCATAAATACATTACAATAGGCCACAAATACATTACAAAGGGCCACATACCTGGGCCTATATATATATCACAATGGGCCGCATCTTATGGGTCGGAAATGCATCACAATGGGCCTTATCGCATGGGCTTTAAATACATGACAAGTGGGCCCTGCACATGGGCCATTAATACATCTCAATGGACCTTACCAAATGGGCCTCAAATATATCACAATAGGCCTCAAATACATTATAATGGGCTGCATCATGTGGGTCTCAAATACATCAAGTAGGCCACATTAATGGGCAGCACCAATGGACCTCATATACACAATAGGGGGGCCCTACTCATGGGCCTTAAATACATAACACATGGGCCCTACACATGGGTCTCCTATGCATCAAATGGGCCATGTATATGGGTCTTGAATACATCAAATGAGCCATGCGTCATGGGCCCAATACATATCTCAATGGGCCTTGCCCATAAGCCACGAATACATCACAATGGGCCTTGTCCACAGGCCTTGAATACATCACAGTGGGCTTTGAATACAAGGCAGGTGGGCCCTATCACATGGGCATACATCATGATGGGCTTCAAATGGGCTTGGACCACACCAAAAATCATTTCAATAGTTGTAGGTGTAATATGTGTATCACTGTACACTATTATTGCAAATGGTAGGGTCCACTTGAACTTTAGATCTAACTCATTCTTTCACCCATGCCATGAAATGATATCTCAAATGTTTGGACAACATAGATACAACACACGCATCATGGTGGGGCCCACCGCCAAATGGATGGCATGGGATACAAAATATACATTACAGTGGGGTCCATAAAACTTACTGACATCACCAAATGAATAGATGGTGGAAATAACACTGCCTCATGGTGGGCCCCACCGTCCAAACAATGGACGGTGTAGATAAAACATATACATCAAGGTGGTACCCACCGTCTAGATGGACGATGGGATGAAACACATACCTCGTGATCATACTCATAGAACTTGCTGTGCATGTATAACAGTTATATAGATAGTGTATGGTACACTAGCTAGTCCATTCCACAGAGGTGGGTCCCACGTGGGGCCCAACATAATGTTTTATTTCCATTCAATCTATTTATAAGGTCACAAAGACCTGGATTAAGAAGACAAAAAAATTCATATATATCCAAAACTTCTGGGACCCAGAAAGGGTTTCAATGGTAGACGTTCAATCGCTACTGTTTATGACGGTGTGGTCCATTAGAATGCCGTGAACGGCTGATTTTTGGGATGTTGCAATGATTAAAGGGGGTCCATCAAATGGACAGTGTTGATGTTCAACATGCATTAAGGTGGGGCCAGTGGTGGGGCCCACTGACCTGCGTCCAAGCTGCGAACGCTGTTTACTGCAGCATCCTCTGGATGCTGACAGCAACAGCGTCTACTGGCCTTTTTTTGTTTTTCTAGGGATTTTCATAGGTGGGGCCCACATCAAGATAATCCGGTCCATCCACTGGGTTCTCCTGCTCGTGATAGGTCTAATAAGCCCCATATTCAAAATATATTGACGTATAGAAACATCGCAGTAGGTCCTAGTAGATTTTAACCATAAATATTACTGTTTTCTACAATATGGCCCGCCAGAGATTTGGATTGGCTTCATTTTTTGGCTCAACGCCTAAAATAAGCTAGGAAATTGGATGAACAGTGGGGATTAGATCCATACATCAAGGTAGGGTCCACATGAGTGGCCCACCAGAATTTTTGGATCAAACTGATATTTGTGTATTCACTCCGTTCAGGGGTGCTGAGCTCCCAGCATGCGGACGGTCTGAATGGGGCACGCCACCAAAGTGGTACCATGTCCAGCAATAGACAGATGCCCTGGATAAAACAAGGACATCTGGTGGTGTCCATGGCAGTGTGGCCCACCTGTTTTGGATCAAACTGATATTTATTTTTCTCCATAGCCAAGCTGGCCCAAAAATCAAGCAGCATGACTGTTGGATGCTGGGCAGCAAGGTGGGCCAATCCCACTTGATGGATGGTCTGGATATTACATACATCATCAGGTGGGCCACTCATTATAAAAGAAAAGGAAAGAGAGAGAGAGAGAAGCACCCACTTCAAGATCTTCCCCTTCAACTTCTACCCTTATGCTCTAATGCCCTTATGAAGCTTCTGAAAAGGCCAAGCTATATGTCCTAGAGGGGGGTGAATAGGACAATGCCAAATAAAAACTAATAACAGCGGAAATAAAAAGAAAATATAGCCAAAGTAAATCACAATGCAGTAAATTAAAGAAACCTCAAAATTCAGATCTTGAGAGATTGATACAAACGTTGTTCTAAGGACAACCTTACACCAAAAACAGAGTTTATGGTAGGACAACCTTATTTCTAGAAAGATCTTTGTATCAAGTCTCAAATCGAAGAGGAATACCAAAATAAAAACAAACTGAATTGAAATAACTTGTAATTAAAAATGTATTGTTCTAGGGACAGCCATACACCATAAAAATGGCAGGGCAACCTTGCTGGAACAACTTTCAAATGAAATTGAAAATCAAGCTGATAAAGGAATAGCAGAAAATAAATTCTAAACTATTACAACATTCTCACAAAGCTTGAATTAAATGATTACAACATTCACCACCATACATACATCCCACAAAAGAAGAATAAAAAATTAGAAGATTAAAACAATCAAACACAAGGGTTTATAGTGGTTCGCCTGTGTGTTCACCAACTATTAAACAACAGCCACACAAAAAGCTACTCCACTCCTAATATCCTCACACAGGGGATATTAGCGTTCACTAAAAATAGGTTTTCCCAGGTTCACCCAAAACCCTTACAATTGTGTCTTTGTATGTGGGCTTACACAATTAAAAAAAACCCCACTTCTGAGTTTTCCTGGCTCTCCTCAGATAACCAATATAACAAGATTTTTCTGGCAAATCTTGAAAGAAACCAAAATAATAGAAAGGAATTTACAATATGTAAAATACCTGAATATCTCCTTCATTGTAGCAGCCCGATAGAACCAAATCAAAGTAGATGATTGAATGTCCAAGTTCAATGTCCAGTACTCAATTACAATGGTTCTAATTCTAATAAATTTTAAATTAAACCAAATAGGGCTTGCCTTAATTGATTTTGATTCCAAAGAAAGGGAATAATAATTCCTCTTTTCAAATCAGATTGGAATAGCAGAAACAAAATCAATTAAAATAAAGCTAAGGAAAGAGAATATTAAATAAGCACACTTAGCTTAGATGGAGCACAGAATTATCTCTCAGAAGTTTGACGAAGATTGGCTTGAATACTTTAATTAATTCGATAATTTCTTCTGAGATTCGTGCACTATTTGACTGGTCTAGAGTGCTCTTCGACTAGTCGAAGCACTAACAGATATTTGAAAAATCCGGCGGGATATGCTCTGACCGTTCTACGACTGGTCAAAGCTTTCCTACGACTGGTCGTAGGTCACCTACGACTGGTCGTAGGTCTTATAAAACTTCGCTAGAATTCGAGTCGAAGATTTTCGACTGGTCGTAGATGCAGTCGACACTGTTCCTACGACTGGTCGAACAGATTCCTGGACTAGTCGAAGGCTAACAGATTTTATCCAGAATTTGTAACAAACTCACGACTGATCGAGGATTTTCTTAGACTGGTCGAAGCAAGTCTAGGACTAGTCGAAGAAGGCCTAGGACTAGTCGAAGAACAGACCAATCACATGTAAAATAAACATTCGGTTTATGTATCCGAAATGACCTACTTCTAAGGTCAACCTATGGTCAATCAAACTTCAACCAAGAAGTATGGACATTGAAACATTCGGAACTTGTGTCCTTGAAGTATGAGCTTTGTAACCTTGATGTAGATTAAACCTTGATGTAGCTTAAACCTTGATGTAGCTCAATCTTGAAAGTGTACAAACTGCTTTGAACTCTTCTTGAAGTCTTGCAGCTTGAGTCTTGTCTTGTGAGCAGTTCTTTCATTCAAGATTGATCCTTGTACTTGGGAGCTTTGCTTGTTGTGAGCTTAGCTTGTTCATGAATGTTGATCCTTGAGAGAGCTTCACTTATGCAAGTTATATATAACATAACAGTGATTTTGGCGCCACAAATTTGACAACAAACAGGGATAAAAACTATAGCACTTACAGCTTCCTCAACGATAGAGATGATGTTATAAAGGCTTGATTGGTGAGGATCCAAGGTGGAAAAGGGGTAGATTTTTGGGATGGGTTAAACGTCCATGGCTCTTGCAATGGGGAATGAGGAAGAAAGAGGGAGGCAGAGAGATAAGAGAGAGAGAAGTTATGGCTTGATATGATAATGTAAGGCCATCATAAATGTCTAGGTAAGGGGAGGTGTTGACTTAAGAAGAGGAGCCATTATTACTTGTGTAAGGACATGACATCACCCTCCTAGGGAATGGTGCCATATGGGTAGGTAGGTCCCGCAATGTGCGGTCCACAAACATTATAATGTGCGGGCTATAACTTATGATTTAAGTGTCGCATTAACGTACAAGACGCAGCATTCGAACCGCGGTGACGACGTGGTCGTGACGGTACAAGATTTAAGTTAAGCTGACTCAGATTTACGGGATGCGATTCAAGGTCGTGCACAAATACCGCTTATAGGTCGAGGGTTGCTGGAATTCGACTGAGAGGACCACGAAAGCCTATAGAACAGTACGGGCTAGGATACGGGCCCCACAATTCTTCATACTCGGTAGGCCTTCATATTTATGGTACACTTGCATGAAGTGTGAATAGGCCTTGCCGACCTTCTTGATGAAGTGCCTTGGTTCTTTTTTAACAAAGCCGGAGAAGACTGCCTTGCCAAAAGGAAGGAGTTGTGTCAAAGCTGAAACATCCAAAATTGTTAGACTCATAGGTTCGCATTCGAATAAGAATGTGTTGGTGGATGGGCTCTAGAATATCAACAATGTTGTAAGAAGAGAAGGGTCTAATGGATATTCGTATATGGAGAGATTAATGTACTCGAAGATGCCAGAATTCCTCCATGTTGTTTCATATTGGGCAACAACGCGATTGAACCAATTATCCCATTCTAGTAGAGGTTTCGACTAGGAGGATTCTTTAGAGCATTGGATGGCTCTAAGACAGATTCAGATTGAATCAATATTGTTTCACTCGGTCGTTTGGGGAACAGAGGGTCCATCATACTGGCTTCTTCAGGTTCAACTCCAGGGAAGACCGTTGGTCTCATACTGTATTAGTCTCCGATCGGCGATTTCAAAACTATTTCATTGAAACATTTATCGAAAAGTGTGTCCAATACATTGACTAAATCATCCTATGGAAAGATGGAGTAGAAGACGATGAGGTAGCCATTGCTAAGATCACAGAGAGAGAGAGAGAGGATTCAAAGGAGGAATAATGGAGAAGGAAGCGTGGAATGAAAAAGAATGTTTGAAACGACACTTATATCAGTAGAGGATATAGAGCATTTATCAGGGCATCATTAATTTCTCATTTTGTACGATATGTATACATGCATCACAACTGGGTTAACTCTTATTTCGAAAAAGGGTATTTAGAGCTGATGTGTGGGACTATATCAGTTATAAATGGTTGTTATGGAGTTATCACGTATACTCGAAGGACAGGTGCATTTATGAGGGGTCACACGTCGCTTTCACCTTTTTTCTCTAAAGATGAAGTAATGTGGGGGCCAATGTTCATCCCTATTGTTGCCAATTCCTACGAAAGCAAATCAGAGTTGGTTGTGTGTAATCTGAATGGATTTGTGTGGTGTATTTGGAGATTTTTGGGATATACAAAGAGAATTCTACGGTAATACAACTAGAGTACATCGAGCAACGCCACGTCATCGACTAAGCGGTCGAGTGAAGAGTGATCGTGCTAAAGCAGTTATAGGACAATGGAAAGTTTAGATAAAGAGAGGGTGAAGTAGTGTTGAACGGTTATAGCAACCATCATAACTTGGGGAGTATCCAGATGGTCGGGTTAAGGCTATAAATAGCAAAGGAATTCAGCAAAGCAAAGTGTCTCATACCAACCCAAGCAAACCAAATCTATTTTTCTATTGTCCTTTCAATTATCTGTCATTTACATTTCTTAGTGCAACCCTTTTACTTTTTGCCAGTTAATTACATTTCATAGTGTAATCCTTTACTTTTACTTGCTATTTATATTCTTTAGTATAATCTATAACGTTAAATAATTAGCTATTAATTTTAGCTATAATTTGGATCTACACTCATACATTAGATTTAGTTCGAGCATCAATAAGAGTTTTCCATCTAGGAAGGTGTTTTACAGCCGTTCTCCGCTTCTGACAATAAGAATTCCTTTCTTGTTTCTCTTTTATCCATATTGAAAAAGTCATTTTGTACGGAAGGTAGAGGTGTAACCCATTATCAGAGGACAAACCCTACCCTCTCGACTATCGCCTGATTATTTTAACATATTGTGCGAGTGGCTGAATAGGTGATCGATCTTATTCAATCTTGGTCACATACTATATATTTTCCTAGAGGCTTTTACAAAGCTAAAGGGTGTGTTGATAACCACACCAATCATACAATCACCCAATTAGAGCATTCATTTTGAAATCATGTGTAATGCTAGTGACTATGTTATTAGGGCTGTGTTAGGCCAAAGGAAGGACAAGAAACCATGTGTTATCTACTATCTAAGTAGAATGTTGGATGGTACCCAAATAAATTACTCCACGAAAAAAGAACTCCTTACTATAGTCTTTGCTCTGGATAAATTCAAGTCTTACTTGATTGGATAAAAAATTATAATTTTCGCTAACCATGCGATGCTCAAGTATCTTCTCTCAAAGAATGATGCTAAGCCCCGTCTTTTAAGATAGATTCTCCTACTCTAAGAATTTGACTTAGAGATATGTGACAAGAAAGGAGTAAAGAATGTAGTAGTGGACCACTTGTCTCAACTAGTTCTTTCAAATTTCATTGTGAGTTCGCCAATCAAAGAGTACATTTTCCCAAATTAACAATTATTTGCTACCTCCCAATTACCTTGGTATGCTGACATAACAAATTATCTTGTGACAAGTAAATTGCCGATCCATTGGACATCACAAGATAAGAAAAGATTTTTAGCCAAGGTACGTAGCTTTTTCTTGGACGATCCTTATTTGTTTAAATATTGCCCAGATCAAATTATTAGGAGATGTGTTCCAAACAATGAACACTCTAGCGTCATGTCCGTTTGTCACTCATAAGCTTGTGGAGGTCATTTTTTGATAAAGAAAACCACCGTTAAGATTCTTCAATGTGGTTTCTATTAGGCAGCGATGTTGAAAGATACCCATGAGTTTTGCAAAGCATGTGAGCAATGTCAGAAAATGGGAAGAATGTCATGAAGAAATATGATGCCCAAAAATTCGATCTTAATTGTTAAAAAAAATAAAAAATTATTGGGGTATCGATTTCATGGGACCTTTTTCCTATCTTTTGGACATCTTTACATCCTCCTACCTGTGGATTATGTTTCCAAATGGGTAGAGGCGATTCCTTGTATAACTAATGACCATAAAATAGTTCTACGATTTTTAAAAGAAAATATCTTATCAAGATTTGGAATGTCGAGATCTATAATCAGTGATGGTGGTTCACACTTTTGTAATAGGCCATTTAAGAACTTAATGAGGAAATATGGTATTACACACAAAGTGGTTACACCTTATCATCCACAGACAAGTGGCTAAGCTAAAGTTTTCAATAGGGAGATTAAATGGATATTAGAGAAAACTATGAATCTAGAAGGTAAGGATTGGTCTCTAAGGTTAATCGACGTGTTATGGGCTTATATGACTGCTTTTAAAACTCCTATTCGAATGTCTCATTATAGACTTGTCTTTGGGAAAGCTTGTACCTTATTAGTAGAATTGGAACATAAGGTATACTAGGCGATAAAGAAGTTCAATTTCAACATTGACAAAGCTAGCATGCAGTGTAAACTCCAGCTTGTGGAATTGAAAGAGATTGGGAAAGATGTGTATGACAACGTGAGAATATATAAGGAGAGGATGAAAGTGTTCCATGGCGAGAACATTTTCAGGAAAACATTTGAGCTAAATCAGAAAGTCCTTGATAATTCTCATCTCCATCTCTTTCCTGAAAAACTACGATCCAAATGGAACAACCCATTTATAGTAAAGAATGCTTATCCTTATTGGGCCCTGGAAGTTGTGAATTGTAAAAACGGTAATGTGTTTAAGGTAAATTGTTAGAGAGTGAAACCATTTGTGGAAATTTTAGTTCTAGAAGAATTGTCATATCTCTGGAAGATCATGTGTATTAAGATTGATCTCATAGTATAATGGAGATCACTTCCCTTGCTTTCTTAGGATTTAATTTCCTTTGGTAAAATAGGATTTTTGTTTGTACTTTTTAGTTGTTGAATCACTAATCTTTGAAGTTTTCTCCCGTATATGTCTTCCTTCAGGAACTTATCTCCACCTACTCCTCTTTATTTTGTTGCTCTTATTACATATATTTTATACATTGAGGACAATGTAGAATTTAGGTTGGGGTGGGTTTTCATAGGATTTTTTTAAAAAAAAATTTAAGTTAAAAATTCTGAATTTCTTTTAAAATTTTAAAAGACGATTTTTATAATTTTAGGTAGTTTCAGGAGATAAATCCAAGACTTAGTATTGAATATTTTTGAAGCCTATATTCAAGTTACTTAATATATTATAAGATTAAGTCAATTAATAATATTTAGTTGAAAAGTTTTGAACATTGATTAAGTCATGAATATAGAATGTCATATTAAACTTATAAATTAGACCATAGTTGGATACTGAATTGTTGAAGTGATGATTATTGAGAATGTTAAGAACCAAGCCTATAGAATTTGTCTATCATATTTATTAAGAAAAATGAAAAAGAAAGAGTATTACCCAACAAAAAATAGTTGTCGAAAAGGGCTACTTATTGAATTGCCCATGGAAAGACTGTTTGGTATAAAAAAGGAGAATGAATGGACATAATTTATTTTTTTTTATAAAGGTAATAGAGTGAAAGTCATCAATAAAAAAGTCGAAAGCTGGAAGGGTGAAGTATTGAGTCGTAAGTCAGGTTCTAGTTTAGGCTTGGTTGATTTGATCATTCCTTTGATTATTATTATATACATGAAAGTAGGAAAATTGGATCTGTGGTGGTGTTAAGTCAATATTATCTAATACATTCATGAAACTCAATGTTGGAAAATTTTCAATTATATGATTATTACTTCGAGTTTAATCGAGATATTTATTAAAGTACTGGAACTTAGGTAAATAATATACTTGATTTTGGTTCTCTCTAGATTGGTTTAATTGAAATTGTTTGAGATTATAGGATTAGCTCTTTTTGTAATTATTTTTGAATTTAGAGTTTTTCGCATGTTTTGCTCAGGACTAGTAAAATGCTGGTTATAGGTGTGATAACATCTAAATATTGCATATTTATCCTCTCAATTATATTAGTTTTCATGCATTAAAAGTGCTTAATTAATTAACTAACATATATTTTGTACATGCGAGGTAAGCTTGAAAATAAAGATGAAATCATGCTTAAGAAGGAAGATTAAAAGCTCAAAAGAGTAATCATGAGAAGAATTAGAGATTTGTAGGCCATTAATGAAGAATTCACATGTCAAAGATCTAAGAAAACTAAGTATAAAGGATGAAGAAAGGATTAAAAAATCATAAAGTATAATAACAGAAATAACAAACTGTTCAGTCCCACCTGTGGTTGGTTTGGTCCGACCGAAGCCATGTTCGGTGCCACCGAATGAGAGTTTGGTGCAACCTAATGGAGATAAAGACTTTAGTCAAAATTTTTTAACATTCAACTGGACTCGGTTCAATTTCATTGCGACCGAATGTGACTGTCAGTGCGATTGAAGCATAATATAAGTGTGTAAATTTCAAGTCAGTTCTAAGTCAGTGCGAACTTTTCCTATTAAAATGGGTGTTTTATGCTGATCTAAGTACGAATTAGGGCTTGAAAGAGAGACCTAGGATTGGTGGAGCTTCTTTGAAATCATCCTTCCTTCTTAATCTTTTGGTTCTAATTTAGTTTCTTATTTTTCTTTTTATTTTGTTTAAGATGTTAGTCATGTTTGGCTAATCTCTTAACTAGGAGTAAGAGATGAATCTTTTAATGGATACTTGATAGTTAATTCATTTTTCAATGAAAGTTAAGGTTTTTATGTTGAATTATAATTAGATGTGATTGAATTCCTAGATTGGAGAATGAATCAATCTGTAAAATTGTTTGATCTATTATCGTCTCTGGGTACATTAGATGTTTTCAATTGCCTAAGATGTGATTACCTATATCTTCCCGAGAGATCAAGCCTACCATGATTCTAATCTATGTTGGATGTTTTTTTTATTAATATTACTGTATCATCATCCATTTAAAATGGATTGGAATCTAGTTCTAGTTGAGTTATCAACTCGAGAAGATGAATTAAATTTAAAGTCTATTAATTGGGGATTCCTGGATCCAAGTCCTTTTTATAATTGTTTTTACAACTTTTCTATTCCAATGGATTAAAAACTTAGACCAACCATTTCTCTTAATTTAAGTTCTTAATATATTCTCACCAAATTTCATGTGGATCACTTTGGTCTTACTAAGTTATTATTGCGTCGCAGCCCTATACTTGGGGTTGTCGACCTTTGGGTTCGATTAAGCTTTTGGTGTCGTTGCCGAGGATTTGTGCTGAGAATAATTAGGTTTAGGTTTAGGGTTTTGAATTCTAATTCTAACCTAGGGTTTTTCTTTTAGGGTTTAATTCTAGAAAGTTTGGTTCTACTCAAGTGCTTTTACAATTTTTTTTGAAAACTAACATAATTTTGGTTGTTTTTTTTTTTTGTAGCATCCTTAATCGTAATTCTTCTAAACCGGTAAATCTGTTCCCTCATCTTATTCTTATTACTTTTTAGTTGATTATAATTGTTGTAAGATTTGTAAGTTTCATTATAGGATTCTATTTTTAAGTTTAGGTGTAGGACATAGTTTCATGTGCTTGGTTCATGCCCAAGTGGGTAAGGGACCTTACCGTGCAGCACTGGAATGTGAATTGTTTGGCACCGCGCATCGAGGGGCATCTGTTAGGGCAAAAAATAGTTTGAATAATGGTTTATGTGAAGATACACTACTTTAAGGAAGAAAAGAAAGCAAATCAAAGGCATCAAATTTAAAAAGAAAATGGGAACAGGGGCCTTCAATGCGGCAGCGTGACCCCCGGTGCGGCAACCTGCATGCCCCGCACGATAGCCAAACGCCTTGTGTGACGGCCCTAAAGTCTAGTGCGGAGGCCCTGATTAACATGTAAAAGTTCAAGCAGCCATGCAACTAGCCGGGCAGCTCACCCAACCCCCCGCGCAAAGCACACCACATGGTGTCCCGCCATTCGCCGATTTTCCAACTTCCTCGGCTATAAATAGCCCACTTTGTTATTTCAAAAGGGACTTTCAACTTTTGAACCTTTGGTCTTTAGTTGTAGGGTGATAGAAGGACATCATTGGAATCCTAACTTGTCGCTGGAAACCGAATTTCGTTGTTGAAATCTCAATTCTGTCACTAAAATCCCACAATCTAGTCACCAAAAGGTGAGGGACCCCTCGACATATCAATACAATTGTTCAATAGAAGAAGAAATGAGGAAGGAACGACCCCCACGTAAGATCACGTGACCCCGCGTAGGAACATGCAACAAAGTAACCTTGGTGTGTCAACCGAGTTGCCAGTGCAGCAAACAAACCCTCACGCAAGCCCGCGTGGCAGTGCGACCCTCGTGTGGGCCTACATAGAAACATGATCCTGGCATAACGGGCCTTCTACCCCCATGAGATAGCTAATCTCGCTATTTCATAAGAATTTTCAAGGCTCGATCCAAACTTTGGGCCTCCCTGGGAGCATCTTGGACAACAAAGGAGGTCCCAACAACTCGAAGCAATCACAGATTGCTCGGGTTGTGAATGGCGCGCATCTCCAAGCATCTGTAAAGTTGTAATATTGGCTCTCTAATTCAACTTGCCAAAGGTGCGATAATCCCGTGTTAATCACCACGACATAATGATCGTGCTAGCATCTTGGATACATTCTCATACTTTAGGCTAACCACGAAGTTATCATAGTCTGGATTCTATATCCACATATCACATACATACATGACATGTTTTAAAACCCGAATAATGGTGCTTATTATGCCTACAAGGGACTTCTCCATTCAAATACATACAAAAACCATCAGATAAAGGTCAAAACGAACTCCAAAAGTAACTTTCCCTTGTAAGGAGCCTATCGGTATTAAGGACTTCTACCACGAAGAGTCGTTCAGTGCCCTACCCATCCAAAATTGGTACCTAAAGGTTGGACTAGATGAGCTTAGAGTCGTAGTAGGCCTTCTTAAGGTCACCCATCCCAGAGACGGGCACAGGCCCAGAGTCATGTTGCTCAGTCAATAGTTCAACGATCATCTGCCTTAGGACTGAAACAAAATGGTACAAACACTTGACTCCCAAAATGTTGTGGTCTGGACTATTGTCTTAACAATGTTTGAGTGGCCCTTTGACTGGTCCAAGTGACCTCCTAAAAAGGACATGATCCCTTGCAGAAGTAGTCTTTTGCATTTTAGTCAAGGATATTATGCACGATGTAATTAAGGGCTTGTACCAGATCACAACTTGGAATGCATAGAACATAAAATCTTTGGAATAAAATATCTTTCTTGTGCCATGTCTTTTATATGCTTGTTTGTGTCATTTATGAGTGCCTACGAAAACCCTCTCCCCAAACAAAGAAAATGCACGTGTCTTTTTCTCACGTCTAACAAGGAGGATCATTGGGCAACATTTTTTAGCGCCCTTGAACTAGGCAATGAAATACTTGACCATTTCTATAGGCAACTGTGGCAGTCTAGATAGATCGGCTACAAATATCCTAGGTTTGGTTTGGTGGAACTACATGTGAAACCTCTCTTCCATCTCATATCAAGTTTGGACCGAGTAGGCTAAGAGGTTTATGTACCATGTGAAAGCCACTCCTGTTAAGGAGTTCCTGAAATACCTGAGCTTCAAAAAATCATTATGTGACACCTCACCACATTGCACGGTGAAGTGACTGATATGCTCTATCATGAAAGTATCCCCTTCTTTTGGAGAAAAGGGTGAACTCGAGGAACCTAAACCCTCTGTGCAATTCGTAATAATGATCTACCCACTTGGGGTAAGGCTTACTGAAAATCGACTAGGTGATATGTTTGTTGTTCGATTGAACCTTGTACTCTTGGATGAGTCTTATGACATTGTCCTAGTCGAGTGACCATTGTGGGCATACCTGTTCATCTCCACCGAGGTGTCACTGTAGTTGTGCATGATATGTTCTTTGCGCCGCAGGATTGATGGCCACTAAAGGAAAGCCAACAGGTGGTTGCCCCCAAGCATCTCTTCCCTATGGTAGTTGTTTTAGATCATTGGGTCGGCCAGAGGTTGCCCCTGGAGCGTTTCTGTTTTTTGATATCCTTAATAAATGGCTAGGCTGACCAGAGGTTGCCCTCCTAATACATGGCCCTCTGGAAGCCTTATTGAACGACTAGATCAAATGGAGGTTGCCCCTCGTAGTTTTTTTGTGTGAAACCATGTAAATAAGGCATCGACTAGATGGTCAGTTGCCCCCAAGAATTACCCCTCTGGTACATAATGATTCCATAGGTCAGAGTATTCAGGTTGGCCGCATGACTGATCGTTTTGATTGTTCCTTGTTGTCACCAATGGTGGCGGTACAGGTTGACCTTGAGGTTCGATGTGGCTGGCTCTTGTGTGGATTTTAGATGACCGTTCTCCCTCCAGTTCAACTGGGTGATTGGGGGCAGACTGGGTATTGTTGTTTGTTGAGGGTCTCTAGAGGGAAATCTCAACTAATTTCTTAAAAATCTCTAGTTGTGCCTTAGTTCCTCCACCGATTTGTTGCATATATTCTTCTATCAGAGGAAATGTACAGTGAGGTCATCAAAGAATGCCTAAGAAGATGATCATGCATCCATGTCGATGATGGGCTCGAACTGCTAGACCAGGTCGCCATTTTTTATTGAGGAGGCATCTTATTCTACTGAGAAATACCAATGGTAGCTTACTGTGTCCCATCGGCATGCCAAAAAAATATGTTTGCACAATTCAATCAAACATGAGACCACACATGTTAGTAAGGGCCTGCATTTGGTTTTCATGTGTGATTAACAATGTGCGGGTATGCCAAAGTCATGTTCGACTCAATATTTGATTGAACGATGGTGCCCCCTCTGTTGAGATGGCCCACCCTCTCAACCATTAGTTGGAATAACAATTAGGCAATTTGCAGAAGGGTAGGGGTTAGTCCTTCCTGATGGATTTTTTTTGCCTCATGTTCTAAGGACTTGTTCTTTCACCAGTAATTACATCCAATGTATTTCTCAATGGAACAAAGATAGATAGATTAAAATAGAAAAGGGCTAAAACAACAACGCCAATTGATTTATAAATGATGCTTAATACAATTGACAAAGTAACAAATAAACTAGAGAAAATAAATAAAAGGAGAGATAAATACTTGAACTGCCCGTATGGATAGATGATATAGGCAAATGGTCGGTAGGACATGACCAATACGTTTGATCTTCTAAGTAAGGACTCAGTTGATTGGGATCCAACAATGAAAGGTTGTGGATATTTATCCTACTCCTATGGTATTGCAGTGATGACACTAAATAATAGCCATATAAACCTTAAACATTCTACAGCATGGCTAGAAAAAAGCAGAGGGGCTAAAAACTAAATTAAGATAAAAGATGGAGACTATAAAGATAGATTATATTAGGAGTGGGCCTCGAGTTGTTCATCGTGTTCTCCTTTTATAGCTTCTGGAGTTGGCAAAACCCTTACTTAGTTTCCTTGCTGATCCAGGATTCTTCGTAACCATGATGCTCAATTGTTCTCTAATCATCCTAGCCTGCTCGAGAAATCTCATAATATTAGAAACCAGTCCTGTTAGATCAAGATAGAGCCCTAATTTATTAGATCCATTCGCTCAAATGTTGTCTGATTTTCGAATCTTCATAATTATCATGAGAGCTCCAAACGTTTATGAAAAGATCTTCTATTTCAAAAGCATTGTGAGTGACGGTCTTACCGAGCATATCCGAATTTGTGATAGGATTCTTACCTTAGTGAGTCTTTTATAGATGTATTGAATAGCTACATCAATCACGTTCCTTGTAAACTAGGGCTACGTGTGTCATTCCATGCTTTTTTTTTTATTTTTTTTATTTTTACATACACACCCCACACCCACTCAAACCACATGGGCACTCAATCCCTAATGTTAGTGTTGAAATAGAGTTGACCTACCACTAAGTCATGGAGCTAAACCCTTGTCATTCGATGCTTTGATGTTTCATATCTTTTTTTTTTTTTTTAAATTGTGCATACGGTTCGGCGCTATTACTTTTGGCCAGCGACATATTAGAGAGAAGGATAAGGGCAAAAGATATCATTAACACAGTGGCATCTCATTGGTCCATGAAGGTGAAAAAATGGGTGTAAACAGTATTGCGATCACACAATCGAATGTGCGTACAAACAGTATTTTGTTACAATTACTAAACTTACCACCTCGAATGTGCTTCAGTTGCGCTTACAATTACTGGAAGAACACGTGAGTCCAAGAATTCTCATAGTTACCTTCTTTAGAACTGGATCCTTCTTGTTCCAGTCCACTTCATAGGCAGCCTACCAGTAAGTTGAGAAAAATTGTTTAAGTAGGTTAGACTTTGTATATTACATTATATATAAAAAAAAGCTATTTGTAAGAGAGTTGAAACATTCATACTACTTACCGGGCAATTTCATTGTCCAATGCCTGATGATGATATCCCTTAAGAATATGCCCTCACTCATTGTATAGAAGTCCAGTAAAAATGACATCTTGTCCTGTTCTTCTCTATATGGAATCATTCTTTCCAACACATTAATAAATCCAACCATATGCATAGTAAGTGCTTCTGCTGGATTAAGAGAAGCGAATAAAAAAGCTAGGTTAAGGATGTAAGCAGCTGAATAAAATGGAGATGACATTTGGCTGCCCCATCTTCTATCTATAATATTTATAATTGGCTTGTAATTACGCTTTCTATAATGAAAATGGTCTATGATCTTATTTCTCGCCCTCTCCATCGCATCATATATGTAACCCATTGGAAACTTCTCATCCCTGTCCACCAATCGCAACATAGTGACTAATGGCTTGGATGCTTTTAGCGCTTTTATCACTTGTGTCCAAAAATTTTATGAAAGGATTGTTTGTTGAACACGTTTCCCTTCAGCCTTCTTTGACCAAGACCCACATGTAAAATCTGCAGACACTACAAAGCTTTTAAGTTCTTATTTTTTTCATGTAATCTTTGTAGTGTTAAGAAGGCTGTAGTAAAATGGGTAACTATTAAGTGTCAAATATTGCATATTTCCCCCAGTTTATATCTTGGTTTTATGAACATGATAATGCTTAATGGGTATATTTTATACATGTTTGTGTTGCAAGGTAAATTTAAGAGCTTGTATTGAAAAAAAAATGTTAAAAGCATGGATTTAATACATAAGAATCACCAAGGCAAGGATTGGATCTTAGGAGACCAAGATTGAAGATTTCAAGACCCCAAGATTCAAGAAAACCAAGTGAAGAAGAAAGGAAGTCAAAAGTGCAAAGTGCAAAAATTCACAGAATCTGAACTTCACTGTCTATGTCATTGACCATCGGTTGATGACATTGAAGCCAGTGTTCGATGACATCTAGCACGGTTGGATGACATCAAAGAATTACATGAAAATCAAGTTTGGTTGCTAGACAAATTGGTTGTAGTTCTCGATGACATCGAAGCCCTATTCAATTGCTCGAAGACCTGCTCGATGACCTCGAAGGCAATTCGATTACATCAAGGTTTTTATGGATTACTGGAGCAACTCGCTGGAATAAACTGGAGACATTCTCGATTACTCGAACACTCTTCGATGACATCGAAAGACTGTTTGATGACATCGAAGATATGTTCAATGACATAAAGAGTTACGTAATGCGAAAGGCATTATGCAGTGTGAAAATGCGCGACTTCCGGATTTAAGTTATGTTCGATGACATTGAAGGCTGTTTGATGACATTGAAGGCGTTACGTAAAGTGCGTAAATTTGAGGCAGTTTTCAAAGACGGTCGGACAAAAGCTATAAATATGGATTCTTTAAGGAGTTTTAAACATGAATTAGGTTTTAAGAAGCAGAGCCAAAGTGTAGAGAAGGCTCCTAAGAGTTTTTCTTATTTATTTTCAATGCTTTCTTTTAGGGTTTTAGATCCAATCATGTCTATGGTTAGCTAAACCTCTTAGCTAGTATTAAGCGGTGAAGCTTGTAGTGTGTTGAGATGATTTTCTTGCTTTGATTCTTGTTCTTCTTGAACCTCATTAATTTCTAGTTTGAATTTAAGAAATATTTTCAATTTTCTATGATTTATTATGACTCAAATTACAATAGATGTTGTGATAGCTTTGAATATCTTCTTTTCCCTGTTTTAAGATTGTAAGATTGATAAATCTTGTTGTTCACCATCATCTCCTGGTCATGGCAGGATGATGGAATCCCTTCCGATCGTCACAATACTCCTTCATGTGTGGCTACGTCAATGAAAAGTTCATATCTGGTTTAATTGCTTCATCTTCTAATTGGATAGGAAAAGATTCCAATTCCAATTATGTTTTTTGAATCAAAGTAAGGTAGCATCTTGATAGCTATAAGTGGATCCTTGATGCTCTAGTTCTCACCTTTCAATTGATAGTTTTAATCAATATCATTCACAATTACTCTCTTTTATTCCAAATTTAGATTTAGATCTT
This sequence comes from Magnolia sinica, assembly GCF_029962835.1. Classification (NCBI taxonomy): domain Eukaryota; kingdom Viridiplantae; phylum Streptophyta; class Magnoliopsida; order Magnoliales; family Magnoliaceae; genus Magnolia; species Magnolia sinica. Next base: position 108,437,595 of record NC_080574.1, on the reverse strand, counting down.
CTTTTAGTTCTAGCTCTAGTTATTTTCAAAATATGTACAAGTTTAGTCCCAGTGGATTCGACCTGAGTCTCACCGAGTAATTACTACATCGTGACCCTACACTTGGGGTTGTGAACAGTGACTGCTGGATGTAACAAGTTACTCCCAATGTGTTTTCTTATTCGACTGTGAAGAAGGGCGTGTTTATACATAAAGATCGTAATTCTTCTATCTATTGCAATCACATTTAAAAATAACCTACCAATATCTTCTAACATCATATCAACACAATGGGCTGCACAGGGGGTCCAAAATAAAACGACGTCTCTTCTTCATAAGAAGACGATTGACGATTACATATAAGGTTGTGTTGTCTGTAATTACTTGTATAACGTATTTATCACCTATTTCGTCAACTACATTATTTAGTAAGCTAAATAAGTATTCTCCAATATTCGAATAACTCGATGCATTTACGGACTTCAAGAATATGTCTCAGCTGAACAATTTACTAGAAAGTTAATGAAAGAACGACCAGATCTATCGTTCCATCCATCGGCGATGAGTAAGCACTCATACGTTTTCCATGATTCCTTATATTCGGTTATAAATGATCGTGTATAATCAATTTCGGCTTTAAGGCACGTCTCCCTCATTTCATGATATGAATGAGGTTTAAGCCCAGGTCCAAATTAACCTATAACCTTAACCAAAACTTTGAAGCTTCTCAATTTCATTACATTGAAAACAATGCCAGTTTGTTAAAACCACTTAGCAATATATTGAATAGTGGTTTTTCTACTTTTTTTTTTAATACCAGTTTTTAAAAGTTATTTGAACCAATCCTTTACCTCAACCCATTTAATCGACCACATTCTCGAGTTGTGGTCTATACCATCTATCCATGAGCCCATGCCATTGAACTCTTTTCGAGGCCGTTGGTTGTGATCTAGACTGACCTGTCGAAGTAGGGGAAATATGACTAACTTCATCTACATCAACTATGTTTATATTTCCATATGCGTCGTATTCCATATATTCCCCATGACGTAGGGCACTATCGCATCTCTTTCTCGATTGTTTGCCCATATACTCAATGATCTCCATTCAGATTTCTGGAGTAATTTTGTCACATGCTTTTGCATTTAACCCCGGTAAATGTGCAAGATATTGCTTGTGCCGCGCAATGCCACTGGAACCCACATACCCACATAACTCACATACTATGTGAGTCTTATCCGTGTCACTACGATAGTGCCAATGCTTCCAACCCGGGTCATTCGACTTGGGTTTCAAAGAGAAAAATTGGAAAGAAGATATGATGTGGTGTATGTATTGATTATTCTTGTTATAACTTATAAGTTATAAACTAGTAAAAACTAAAAACTAAAGTAAAGACTAAAGACTAAATAATCAAGAGAGAGAGATAGAGAGTTACACAATTAGAAAAAACTCAAATTATACAATCTAAAATTTGAAAATATATTCTTCACTTCTTGTCTTCACTCTCGAGTCTTGACTCTTAAATGTTGTAGACTTGTAGTCTTCTACTCTTGTTGCTCTTGTAGAACTCAAATTCTTACACTTGAGTTTGAACTCTTACTTGATTCTTGTAAATTGTAAGTTGTAAGTTTAAGTTGTAACAAACTATATAAAAAAATGTTTTGAGTCTCTTGACTCTTGAATGTAAAAAAAGAGAGAGAGAGAGAAAAAGAGTGGGAGTATAATTATGATTTATTTATGAATGAATGTAAGAATGAATATTAATAAATAAGAGAATGAATATTAATAAATAAGAGAATATAGAAATTGAAATGAATGAGAAATATGAGATGTAGAAATTGGAATGATATCTACTAGAAACTTGAAAGAGATTGAAGTAGAATTAGAAAATGAAATGTGAGAGTTAAGTTGACTTGAATTCAATATATAAAGAGAGTGGGAGTATAATTATGATTTATTTATTGCTTGCATTAATTTTTTGAATCTTGAATCCTTAATTGAAACTTAAAAGAAATATGAAGCTTGAGCTTTGAAATTATGTAAGAGATAATAAGAGATTTGAGATTTTGAGACTGTACTAGTGTAGAGAGACAGAAAGAGTTTGAATGCATGTAGTATGCAAATATGAGGGTTTGAGTGACTTTTTTTATAGGAAAAAAAATGCAGAATTAAAAAAAATTCCAACAGTTAGAAAACGGCCAAGTAGAATTAAAATTTTTTCCAATGGCTAGAAAACGGTCAAATTTTTGACCGTTGGCTAATACGCGATCACACATACTATATGCAATCGTATATTCTTGCACGCATGACATATGCAATCACATGTGTGGAGATCTCATATGCCACTGTCGCATATGCGATTTCTGCCCCAATGTGCGTACATGTGAATGAGACATTGCCCGTAACAACACTGCTTACAACAACCGACCCGTCTCACTTCTCTCGTTGATTTTAGCCTATCGCGGTTCTATTATAGTCGTCCATTCGTTGCTAAGAGGATTGCTATATCAGTGTGGTTTTCAGAATTTGTTCATATGAGGCTTGAGCATTTGAATGGTTTGGATTGGTTTGCATTTTGTAAAGTACGCAGACAAGTCACCACAGCGAAATGGTGGTCAACCAACACCAAAGTCCTATCATGTAATGGCCGGTATTCCCATATAATAGTCAGCAGCTGGCAGGGAAAGGAAATAAGCAAAACCACCTAACCGAAAAACACCCGCCCCAACGCCCACCCTTTTCTCTCTCTCTCTCTCTCTGGAGGCGAGATAGACGATGGAGCATGGACAGGAAGAAGGAGAAGAAGCTCAGGTAAATACCATACACACCCAAACAACAATATGCAGATTTCTATATACACAAGCTTCATTCAAAACCCTATCCCTCTCTCCCTCCTCTTCTCTCTCTCTCTCTCATAAACAACTTGCGTATTTATCCACATGGGAATTCTGGGGAGATTTTAACATTTGGAGGAATTTCGGATATGATCCCAAATTGAAATATTTAGAAAAATGGGTGTTTTGTACTCCATAGTGGAATTATCAATCCAAGGTGTTAGATGATTCTCGGGCTGGGAACTTGTAGGATGCGCTCGTGTTTTGTTTGGAGAATGCCCCAAGTGGGGCTCGTGGTTCAATGGTCCAAACTGTTGTTTTGACAATGCACTGAAAATCCCACAGATTGGAAGATCCTAAAGCTCGTTTGGATGCCTGTATGTTCTGTAAGTGGGAAGGTGGTGTTTGGGGAGGAAATTCACATGTAAGTCACAGGCAAAACTGCTAGGAAACTTCATGGGGCTGGGAGTGAGAAGTCACTTCCCTGTGAGGGGTTGTTTGGATTTCTGTAAGTTCTGTAACTGGGAAGTGACTTACAGGTGGTGTTTGGGGGGAGGAAATTCACCTGTAAGTCACTTACAGCCTGTTTAGAATCATAAATTAAGCCGTATTTACCTGTAAATAAGTAATGATTAACAAAATGTGTTGTTTGAAGAGCTGGCGTATCTGTTGGATTTACGAGTCGTTGAAATAGGCAGACAAGTTGTCAAGGAAAATCGCCACGTTTTGATGTAAAATCGGCGGGGGAGAGATTTCTGAGGGAAGTGCTGGTAATGTGACTGAAAACATTTCGGTGGTTTGTGGGACACCTTATTGGGCTTACATTCGGTGGCCTATGGTGTTATATAGCTGCGTCTAACACTGCGTCCTCTCTCTCTCTCTTTCCCAATACATGATGTAGGAGATTTCTGTTTCCATTACCAGGTCTCAACTCACCTCTTTGTGCGGGACAGTTCTTCACCAATCCTCCATCACCACCAGGCACAATCACTCGCTCTCTAACACTGTCATTCAACTTCTGGAATTCTCCATCTTTTCCGGTAATGGGTTTTGTCCTTGACCTTCGGTTTTCCTTTTCTGGGTTCATGCTTGTTCAGTTCTCCTGAATGCCAGGTGTTCATTATTCAATAATGGCACCGAAGAGGAAGAGTGTATATGCCGGTTGGAGGACCCATCCATACGGATGCCATAGGGTTTGAATGTCTTCAGCTCATTAACTCTGTTTGTAAATAACCATGTATGGTGAGCGGAATCTGTAGGTTGGTGGTGCGTGAGGCTGTCTGAAGCCCTGTTTCGAGTGCTGCCTGTCTCAGTTGTCACATTGTCTAGTGTTTAGTTTTTTGGTTGGTTATATATTTTGGACTGTTAATATTTTTGGACTTAAGCTTTCCTTAGTTATATATTATGGATTTGTAATATGGTTTCTGGACATGTCGTTGTTATACTTTTTTTTAAGGCCTGCCTATGTTATGGAAATATATTGGATGTGTCCGAAAGTTTGTGTCTCCACCTCATATTGCAGCTGCCGATAGATCCCAGTTGTAGATTAACTGGTGATCTTGTGAATTCTGATATTGTTGTCTTCTTCTTATCAGATTGTGAATGATTCTAGTAATCTCATTATGTAATCCTGCCGTAGAAAACACTCGGTCATTAATCCAATTGTCCAATGTGTGCATGATTATCTTCTTCCTTCCTCCATATGTAGTCATGATAGTGGCCTTCTGAATGCTCGATGAGTATCTCATTTGGTCCGCCTTATTTGCTATAAACATCTTTGGCAGTGTACAAGGTGGCCTACCCATGCTTCTTGCAAGTTCTACGGTCTTCGGTTAGTCAGTGTAGCCACTGTTTCATTGTTAGAGGAGGTCATATGTAACTTGTCTTCATTACCGTTGAACGTTGACTAGGTTTAAAGGTGGGGTTCCAATGGGGGCTACCAAGTAGATGAAATGATATGCTAATCTTTGTATGGAGGATCACCAAAACTCCAATGGTCAATTTCTGTTTTGTTACCAAAGTCGCACCAAATGGATGTATTTCTTAAGCACACCAATTTGCGCGTTCTATACGCCCTCTCCGAACAAGTTATTTATTTGGTCAAATTATGCCAATGTTAGGGGCAAGTAATTTGCTTATTATATATTTACCATCCATTCATGGTCATTTTTTCCATGCCAAACAGGCCCTTATAGGAAAAACTACCAAGAAACTTTATGGGGCTGGGGGTGAAAGTCGCTTCCTTGTAAGGTTGTTTGGATGCCTGTAAGTTCTGCAAGTGGGAAGTGACTTATAGGTAGTTACTTATAGGTGGTGTTTGGGGGAGGAAATTCACATGCATGTCACTTACAACCTGTAAGTCACAGGCAAAACTGCCAGGAAACTTCATGAGGCTAGGGGTGAGAAGTCACTTCCTTGTGACTTATAGATGAAAGTCACTTACAAACTTAACAACTTATAGTCATCCAAAAGACCCTCAAGTGACTTACAACTGAAATTCGCTTGCAACTTAAAACTTGCGGGCATCAAAATGACCCCCCTAGAAATTGAATATTTGGCCTTCTTTGGCTGACTGTGAATCGTTGTTGTGTTTCTTTCTTAATGGTTTATTTACTAGCTACTTGTTTAAATCTTGGAGACTTTTCGGTTCATGGGCCATCCATGGTGGGGCCTAATCCATCAAGTTATCAATGGCTTGGATCACTGAACCATGGGCCCCGGCGGTAGAAATTGAGAACCCAACTCCAATGTACAAACACGTAGGCCAAGCATTAAGCTAAGGACATGTGAGCTGTCATAATGTACAAAGAGGAATTTATATGATATGTGGCCTGGATCTTTGTGAAGTATACATGGGTTTTCAATTTTCACAATTAAGGCCCATGGTTTGGTAATACTGATGATTGGTCTATTGAGTCCCACCATGATGGAAATTGCCCCCCCAAAACCCCCTGGATTGGAAGATGCACCAAGAACCAATATGAGGTTCTTTTTCAGTTCAGTGTTGACTGTTGTTGCATTTATCTACTTAACAATGTATGTATGGACCACAATTTGAAAGGTTAATATTGTCTTAACAAGGGGCTTTTAGAGGCATAGTCCATTTACAGCGAATAGACCGATTGTCTAGATTATTTATACATGGTTCCCACGCATCAGAACTGAAAGCCTACTGTGATGTGGATCATGGGTAATATAATTTCTCTCATACAAGTGGGACCCCTTGTATGGTGCTCAAAATCATACCTTTTACCCCACCATTTGTAAAGTAGGCCCCATTATTTAGTGCTCAAAATCATGTCCTTTATGCCCCACCATTTGTAAAGTGGGTCACATTGTTTAGTGCTTAAAATCACCGGTCTTTTATTTCCACAATTTGTAAAGTGGGCCGCATTGTTTAGTGCTAAAAATCACCGGTCTTTTATTCCCACCATTTGTAAAGTGGGACCCATGGCTCAGTGATCCAATCCCTTAGTTGTGCAGCACTGTGGATGGACCCTTTTCAAAATAATTCCTTGATTAGCTAATCCCACGTTCACTTTGTGGCATGTAAATAGCTGTTATGAACAAAAATACAACAAAGCTCCATATTCAACTAAACAAGGCCTAATTTAGGTGGCTAGGATCTTCCAATATGGGAGATTTTTGTGGCATGATCCATCCATGGTTACGGGTGCAAATGGGTTGGGGTCAAGTTAGGTCTTGACCTGACCTATTTGAGAATCGGGTCAAAATTTTGGACTTAGACCCAACCCATCAAAATTCAGGTCGGGTCTGGGTTGAATCCAAGGCAAAAATAGCTAACCCGTTTATTTAATGGGTAGGGTCTGGGTTAGGAGGACCCAGACCCGACCCATTAATCTCATGGCCAGGTTTGTGTCGAGTTCAGAAATTCCATTTGAGTTTTCAACAGATAAAATGTTGAGTTCAGAAATTCCATTTGAGTTTTCAACAGATAAAATGTTAGCTATATCAAGGTTTAAATAAAATGAGATTTAAGTGGATATGGTCCTAACTTTATGTTCACCATACATCCCAAGAATCATCATGATAAAAAACACGTGTGGGCACACCATAGGGAGCAATGTACAGTCACACCTAAAATTTACATATACATGTTGTTTGGCCGACTTGAGTTTTGGAATGGCCTATGTCTTGATGTGCCCCTTCATTTTGGTGGGTTGCACATGATGATTGGGTTGGATGACATATACACAACAAGTTGGACCCCACATTCCATATAGAAGTTTCTACATTGAGTGTCAGCCTCCATAGTCTTCCTCATTGTTCCCATTGGTGTGGCCTACCTTAGTTATAGATCAGGTTGAATGTTGGGATCTATGCCTGACATGGGGGCCGAAGTAAATAGACTGTTTGGATGACACTCACACATCATGGTGGGCTCCACACAATTTGAACTTGGGCACTCACACAATTTTAAATACTCATCAATTATTTGACTTATGTATAAATTAACTAGTTTTCCTGGGTTTGAGTCAAGTTCATTTCAATATTTGCTAAAATCAGACCCATTTAAAACTGGGTTTAGCCGTTTAGGTCGAGTTGGGTTGGGTTGTTTTTGATAGGACCCAGATCCACTAATTGTCAGTCGGGTCCAATGACCCACTGGGTTAACCTGATCCGTTAGCAATTTGCACCCCCATCCATGGGGGACAAGACAATAGATTAAGGTTATGGATCACGAACCATGGGACCCATTTGAACAAACTAAAACTAAAGTATGATGTAGATGTCCTCGTGATGGTAAGTGAGGTGGGGGTTATTGATGTGTTGCAGTTTCCATGGGCATTTTTCTTGGGCAGAAAGAACTTTTGAATAAAAGATGATATCACAATAAGAAAGCATATTCAAAATTTCTAACATTTTCAGTACCTGGCAATATTTTCATTTCATAAGTTTTTTGCATGAAATTCAAAATATGGACATATTTCTCAATATTGGTGCGGAGGTGCTTAGTATCATTTACCCTTTCGGCCTTTCCCTTCTTTTTTGATGATGTCTGCTACAGAAAATGGCTGCTTTAAAGAGGGCATATGCGGATATTATCCTCAACACAGCAAAAGAGGCAGCAACCCGTATTCTGGTTTCAGAGCGCAAGTCTCTTCGATTCCAGCAAGAACTTTTTGCTGCCAAGGAAGAGGCTCTCAACATGCTCCTACGTCTCAAGCAAGTTATGGATTCCAAGGTAATATGATAATTATCGTACTGGCTTCTCACTAATTTTAGATCTTAGAACTGTATTAGTTGTTCTTTTCGTAGATGGTTTACGACTTCTAATGTTATCTTTTGAAGTTGGATTCTTGATGATTCACCACATGATTTCCATTGTGTCCTTGCTCATTTGATAGCAATAAGAAACAATAATAATAGTCATCATCTACATCTGGTGTATGAATGCAAAGTTGGCAATGAGACTTATGTTTTTATTACAGATGAAACTACAATTTGTATTACAAAATAAATGACTTCCCCCAAAAAAAAAAAAAGAAAAAGAAAAAAAGATTGTAACTAAGGCTGCATATGGATTTACAGAAGAATCAAATTGAGAATTGTGTTTAGTCAATAGGAGATGACAAATTTTGATGATGTTCCTATGTATTCATAACGAGGAAGTGGCCTCAAATTGCAATTGCATTCATTTCAAGTTCAATTATTCTTTATTGTATATTTTATTTCAAGTTCAACTTTAAAGCAATGTAATTTTGATTTAGGGATTAGGCCCTTGGTATGAATCCTAGAAGGGTGTAATCTGCTTATTTCCACTCTGCGATTGCTTCCTTCAGTTCAGTTTGATTGTGCGGCCGGACGCACCCTCCTAGTGGATGGTTCCATAACTTATATTACTGCAATTCTGCATGCACATGTTTATTCATTCTCGCATTTTTTTTTCCCTTTTATGCTCTTCAGATTTTCATAGAGTGAACTACCCATAGTTCTACTCCAAGACGATTCGGCAAGTTATCCTCAATGCATCAGCTATTGGCTTTCTTTTTGTCCTCTCTTGTCTTTGCAACATTTGGTTTTGGTGATTTGATATCAATTCATCATAATTATTTTCACATCATAGCCTTGTCTTGTGATGCAGGACAATTAACCACTTGCTCTAAAAGCTCGAATTGTTAGAGTATGATGAATTAATCCCTTTATTTTATAGCCAGGCCCCATATCTCATGGGTTAGGACTTCAGCTGAACTCCCCTTATGGGCCCCAAATCACATGGGTACCGCCTCACATGGGCCGCCCACCCCGAGTGTGTCCCCGCATCCCACAGGCTACCCCACTTGAGCCCGGTGTGAAATGCCCATTAATCACCCCTAGTGAGGAGTCTCGAATACGAGACCTCCCCCGTGGGCCTCGCCCACCCCGAGTGTGCACCTGCATCCCACGGGCAACCCCACTCGAGCCCGGTGTGAAAATGCCCCTGCATTATCTTAACTATCTGGAGTCAATTGTTCCCATGATTTGCTTGGCAAAAGTTTATGACTGGATGCCCACTTGATGTCAATCCTCCTTTTTCCAGGCCTTGAACTAACAAGCGCATCATTTCCAGGTGGATTTAGGAAGAACTTGCCCATGTCATTTGTTTGTGATTTGTTCCTCAATGATGATATGAGTAGGAAATTATAAAGATGGTTTAAAGCATTGTCCTTCCCCCCCCCTTTCTGGTTATCATCAGCTAACGAGCTCTACTCTAATTAAATTAGCGTTCTAGAGATAAATAAAACCGTTACCATTATTGTCTCAAAGTTACTTTTAAAATTACGTGAATTGTCTACCACGACACGTGGAAGCTTGGCGGAGCTTAGAATCACAACTGAGTCCTGGGGGGATAGGACCACTTAAAATTTTGCCAATTCAAAACATGTACCAATTTAAACTAATAAGGTAGTTAACACTTAAGCTTCTAAGCCAAAGTTGGTCCATTCACATAGACTACAAACGATGTAACACTATAAGCAAATAGTCTATAAAAGAGATAATGATCTTGTGTGTGCATAAAGTTTGCCTAGCATGCAATCAAATTCAAGCATTCATATAATTCAACTAATCAACTACATAAGCATGAATAGATTGCAAACATCATCAATCGCTAATACAAGGATGTATAGTGGTTCGACTACTTGCCTACTCCACTCCTAGCAGATGCACTCTCCTCGAGTGTACCGGTATTTCACTATTGTAGGTTTTAAATTAGCTTCATCTCTCACTTTTACAATGATTTCTCTTACGCTAACCACTAACCTACACATACACTCTCATGTCCATGTCTCCTGCGGAAACTTAATTGGTTTTCTATTGGCTAACCAACAACCACTAGCAGTCCTAATCTAAGGCCATACATACACTCCTGCCGGAGGCTCCTTATGGAGACTAACACGTACGCATTCATGTTCGGTGAATTTGACCATACACAAGAACCTATTTGAGTTTATGTCACAAACTCTATACTCAATCCTACACAAGGAAGGAGTGTATGGACTTTACAATTGACGCCTTGTCGGATTGAGCCTCGTAGTAGCGACTTGCTTGAGATGCTTGATTGATACTCTCCCCTGCTTTAATCAGCTTCTCAATTGCTCCCACGATCGTTAATGTGGATGCTTCAGCTCCTACGATCAACCACCTTGCATATGATACTCTAATGGGGCGATCAAGGCAGTGGGAGTTGGGTTGAATCTCCTACAGCTAAAAGGTTTAGTTGATTCCTGTTAGGTATTTTCTTAGATGGGTGTTCTAGAGAATTTAGAGTAGGATTTGCCTATAGGTTTCGTGTCTAATCTTTAGAACATGGAGCAAATCGAGTTCATCTTCAAAGGGAGCTTGGAATGCTCATTCAGTTGATAAATCATAAGGAAGATTACTTAGATCTCTTTGATATGAAGTCTAGAAGATGGATATTCAAAGGGAAAACACCTAGGCTTCATTTGCACCAAAAACCCATCGGGATGCCCAAGGTCCATATGCCCTGTATAAAGAAATCAAGTTCCAACAGTAAAAAAATGAGTAGAAAATGGCACCTTTGATCGATCGAAGGACTCTTCGATGGGATCGATAAATTTCAGAAGAATTCAATTTGCTTGCTGCACATTTTTAGCTTCCTTTGATTGATTGAGCGTTGAACTTCGATCTATCAAAGCATCGCTGAGACCCATCGAAAGTCTGTCGATGGAATCGAGATTCACTCAAAAACTGTTGTTTGGGCAACGCATTTTACAGTAGCTTTGCACCTCTTAGAAGCCTAACTTATCATGTTCATTATGTGTTTTAGGCTTGGTTTAAATGAGTCAAATGTTTACCTATGGGATGATTCATCTAGAGGTAGGTTGTTTTGGTTCTTAAGGTGGTCTATGGTTAGGTTTACCAAGGCACCCCATGCTTTACCTGTTGTCTTCAGCCTTGATGTTTCAAATCTTCGAGTCTTCAAGTCTTTCAATCTTCAGTGTCTTCTTATGGAGGTTCAACCGACTCAAGACGCCCTAGCTCGTGTCATTGACAAAACTGAGGCACTAATGACTTTAGGCCTTTCTTTTGGTAGTAACTAGAGCTATTTTATTTGAAGTTAGTTGATATTATGGATACTGAAATTCTGGATATCTTATGGTTGAGTGAACTCTAGGGTCCATATTTATAGTCTCCATAGTTCAATAAAACTCGACATGATCATAGTCATACTCCGAGTCAACTCTACCAAAAACTCAACTTTAGCAGAGACTCAGTTTTACTTGGTTAGGACTCGAATCGACTTGAAAGACTTGAAGTGACTCAAAAAAACTTGACCGAGTCTAGTCTTGTTTTTTTTTTTTTTTTTTTGAAACTGCTAAATTTAAAAGGATTTTCTTTTGGAAAAATAATTTTATTTCCTAAAGAAGTGGTTTCTATGTTTTTCGCTATTTTTTGTCTATACTATTATTAAAAGAAGGGCTGCACAATAGATGTTTTGAGCTGCAAAATAGATTAGTGCTTTTGGCCAGAATTTGGGCTTTGCGGGGAGAGTGGAACAATGGATGTTTATGGAATAGAAGTTCGAGGTCCATAGATGTGTTTTGGAGGGCCAAATTTGATGTAATTGATTGGGCTGCAAATATAAAAGGTTTTAAAGATTTTGATTTGTTGTCCTTCTCTTGGGCGATGTTGTAAATAACGTCTTTTGTCTCTGTTGAATAAATTATCATTACCATGTCGGGCTGCTTCATACCAATGTCCCAAATTGTTGTGGGTGGGGATGATGCTTAGCCTAAGATATTAATTTTCTAATCTAAATCCAATCTAAGAAAAAAGGAATAGGCCAGGGAAATTTTGTTTTGTTGGTGTTTTCATCAGTAACAATATAAATAAATATCATGGATTAGCTAGTTGTCTTTATATGTTTATGAAGTTCTTTAACCCATGCTTCTACAGTCTACATTTTTTTTTCCTAGTACATGTTTATGAAGTGCCTTAACCATAGTTCCATTTATCAGTGGATACATATTATAATGGTTGATACCAAGTCATGTGTTATAGGTCCTCAATATGATATTAAGCTGTGAATCAGGGGAACCCAAAATCCCAATGGCAAATGATTGTTTAAATGGTCCATTTTCAGGCCACAAAACAGATTGTTAATATTGTCAGAATGTTTTCAGTACTATCTGTTGAAGTGCCTCAGACGATGAATGGTTCCAAACGTTGCACATAATCATCTTATTTTGCGCTGTGGGCCATCTGCATTGGGGCTCATATGATGCATTGCTAATAGCTGTACTCCATTTGCCACGAAAGTCATGCTCGGTCACAATTTTGGATGACTACTTGTGTTTCAGAGTTTATCTGAATTTGGAGAGAAATTTAATGGCTGAGTTTCGTAGTTTACCCTCGTGGCACTTGCATGTGAGATCCAGGTTATTCACCAGGTGGGATGCTTTGATGTTGGAGGAGATCATAGGCCTTCTGTATATTAAGATTGCAAACTAATCCACTCTTCCCTTCCCTATGCCTGAGGTTGATGCATTCGTGAGCTATGAGGGTGCTATCCACAATCTGTCTACTACATACAATCAGTGTTCGAATTATCTCCGATATTATCTTGATCTCCAGCTCAGCGATACCGATAACACTGGTAGCAATACTGATAACGCTGGTAGTATCAGAAATTCCTGGTATTTGCAATGTATCGCTAAGTTTCGCCAACGTATCAATATCGCTAATGTAATCGTCAATATGTATCAACGATCTTTCAATGATATCGCCAACATATTGATAACGTATTGATATAATCAGAATTTTATTTATTAGAAAAAAATTAATTTCATTTTTTTTTTTCATGGGCACATTGTTGTATGTAGTGTTCGATTTGTCATTGATAATATTAATAATATCTCGATATTATTGATATCACGATATGCGCGATATTGAGACCACAATATTTTGTTTCCTTTCCAATTGTTGATGATTTCTTCGTGAATATCAGGTGTTGTTGATATTTTGCAATATTGATGGATGTTTGGATGAAAGGTTGGATGGTTAAATAGGCTGGATGGGATGGTTGGACTGATTTCTTACAACAACAACACATTCTTTTGAGGCTCCATTAAATGGAAACTTGTTATATATGCATTTTTATTTTTATTTTTTTGCATTTTTTAAATTTCTAAATATGCAAATATATACATTTTAACATATTCTGAAGTTTCGTTGAAAATACCACCGTTTTTCCCATGTTTCTCCGTATTTTTAGTTATCAGTGATATTATCAGCGATATCGATATTGTTCCTGTATCCCTGGCCAACGAAACTTGTAGCGATACCGATACTTTAAATGCTGTCTACAATGAAGGCACCTTGATTTTCCAATATGATCTTAGATAAAACACCTTTAAATATTAAGGCTAGCACTTTGACTAAGATCTTATATGGGCTTCCAATAAGGCTTATAGGTCTAAAATCTTTCAACAATTATGCTCCTTCAATTTTTGGAATAAGGGCTACGAAGGTGACTCCAAGTTGTTAGAAAGGCGAATATATATATAAAGTCCATCACATATCTACTAATCTTGACCAACCAAAACTTCTAAAAGAACATCTCCACGCATTGAATCAAGGGCAAATTTAACTTCTTTCGAAAAATGCTTCTCAAGTGAGTCTTCTTCCTCCACAGATAGGCGAGGAAAATGAAGGCTATCTAGTCTCAGCCTCCTCTATCGATCACAAGATAACAAATTTTGTAAACCTAGATAATGGAGTCACAAATTTGACCCCTTTTCGAGGTTCTAACACCGTCTACCACCAAGTTGCTAATTCTGTTAACCTGAGCTCGAGCACTAGCCATATTATGAAAGAATCGCGTGTTCTTATCCCAACCACAAAGCTCTAGAATGTTGACGCCACCTAGTTTCTGCTTCTTTCGAAAAAGAGGTGTACTTTGTAGGTAAAGCTAATCTTTCAACCCTATCTTCCTCTGACAAATGGCTTGTTTCTTCTTTCATGTCAAAATCATGAATCTTTGCCAGAATAGACTCAAATTCTGTTTCTCTAACACCCAAAACCTCTTTCTTCTACCTTTCAAAAAAAAATAAATATATACCCTTCTTTCTTCTAGATTTTAATTTTTTTTCTTTTAACAACCTGAGCTTGCAGCCTAATCTAAACCATGCATTTCTCACTACTTTGAAAGAGGACACCATTTTGTAACCAGATTCTTGAAACCTTCTATTTCCAACCATGCTAACTCAAATTTGAATGGTCTTGGGCCCCAATTTTCATCATTCGCTTCCAAAACAATGGCATATGGTCAGATATCAGCCTTGGCAGACTCTTTTGGTTAAGTAGGGGGAATTTCTCAATTCAATCTTGCTAAACAAGGAATCTGTCAAGCCGCGAGTGAATAACTTCTGACTGATTGTTAGATCGGGTGAATCTAGCACCCCCTAAAGGAAGATCGATCAAGTCATGAAAAGCAACGCAATCCAAAAATTTCTGCATACTGCTAGTAACCCGACTCCCGTTAGATTTTTGTAAGGAAAACGCACAACATTAAAGTCACGTCCAATGCACCACGGAAGATCTCACCTCTGTCTAACGGAGGAAAGCTTAGCCCACAGCTGATCACACAAAGAAGGTGAGCAAGGGCCATAGACCGAAGAGAACCCAAAAGAAATAAAAAACACAATCCTGAAGGACAACAAACACTGAAAAAGAGCCATAAATACTGTTCTCCAGTTTCCAGACATGTGTATTCTAGGCAACGATAATTCCCCCCACAGAACCAGAAGCATCCAAAGCAACCCAATCAGAATTCTAGATGCCCCAAATAGAATTCAACATACCTCTATCAACTGTCTAAAGCTTCGTCTCTTGCAAAGCTACAATTTTTGCCTTGACTTCCTGCATATCTTTCGCACTTGGGCGTCTTCTGCTTGCAGCCCAACCCTTTGACGTTCCAGGAAAGAACTAACATTGATCACCTGTTCTGCCGATTCTTACCCTTTTGCTGCCGGTTGACTTGCTTAATGAATCATAATTAATCGAGCACTCTTAAGCTCAGAAGATTTCTCTCCAGCTCTTGGGAGATTTTCTAATCTTCAACAGGTGATCTTTGTGAAGCCTTTGAGCTCCTTTACCCTTGGTAAAATGGAGAAAATCGTAATCTTCTTCTTTGGCACTAAAAGACAGGCAAACCATCCCTCCAACTCTCTCGAGGACATCCTTGGACCATTGAATCTGAGCCTCAGAGAGATTGAAATTTCCTGAAGGTTCTCTGCTATTTTTGTCTTAGAGACAACATTGGATTCGTTCAAACGTTTTGTTGCACACAGTGGGGTGACTCTTAGAGCATCCTCCAATAGACAACCCTCAGGATTCACAGCTTCCATCCTAGAGACTCCTTGTTAACCTCTTACAGCATTTCATCAAGAATCAATTCACCATCAATGACTGATTGCTTGTCCCAGTGATCTTCCCCATAGTGTGATTCATCAATTTGGCTTGCACTTGCTTCAGTGATTTTCGGGCTCACACCATCAGAGAAAGCTTCGAACTCTGCTTGTGAGTCACAGCAGCAGAGAGATCTCTCGCCTTCAGGGACCTTCGGCCTTCCGAAAGATGAGGGATTGGGAGGAATATAAAGTGCGAAAAGGTCCCACGTGCGACCACTAATTGCATTTGTCTGGAAAGACATTTCATCCTTTGAAGCATGAATCAGAATCCCATTAAAATCTTTCGATGTGATGGTGCTGGTGAGTAATCTTCCACAACCTTTCTATAACATCTATCTGCTCATGGGATTCTGTCATGTGCCATGTCTCCATACTCAACAAAATGGTATTTCAGAGTCCAACATCGGCATGTCACCAAGATGGGGTTAACACTTGCTTTTCTTAAAGCTCCCTCTTTCCTTTGGATTACTTCCTATTCTTAAGTGATTGTTACTGATTATTCCTATGCGGTGCCTTTGCTTACCTAGTCTAACACCTTTTCCATGAACCAAACTCAATCCTAAGTCTCTTCCTTATGTTTTTCTTCAGGTACATTGATTACCACAAAGTTCATCATTTTCTTCTACAAACTCTGGGTGACTATTCATCTCAATTCATGTTGTGTTTGATGAGGCCCGCTTTCCTATTATGTTGATGGTCTTTATTCTTCATACTCTTGCATCTTAGGGTGAACTGCAACTTTAGTTAGCATGTTTCTATCCTGTTTTTAACTTCATTGCCCCTTCCTTCTTCCTCCACTTCAAGGGGAGAATCTCCTGCTTCCTCCCTGATCAGTGGAGATCCTTCTTTAGTGTCCTTTGCCTTCTCCATCCTATCCTCTTAAAGTATATCATTGCCAGCCCAAGACTATTTCCTTCCACCTTCCTCATCTTCACTTCATCCCATGATCACTCGCATGCGTGCTTGAAATGCAGTCTTCTCTTCCTATTCATCCTATCACTCATTCTTCGTCGTTGAAGGCCCATTGTGCTATTCTTATCTCTCTTCAAGATAAATCCGAACCTTATTCATACGCTACTGCTTCTAGATCTCCTCATTGGCATCAAGCTATGATGGAGGAGATGCATGCTCTTCATGCCAAGAAGACTTGGACTCTTATTCCCTAACGTTACTATATGAATGTTGTGGGTAACTGTTGGCGCCTCCAAAGTTTCTTGAACTTGTCTACCACATCACCTCTAACTTGTTCACATGCTGCACCATTGTGTGTGTGTGTGTGTGTGTGTGTGTGTGTGTCTTTAGACTATAAATTGTTGATATCATGATATGTCATAAATTGATATGGTATATTATTAATATGATTATCTATCATCTATTAAGCGATTATCTTTAATAATTTGTGCATAAAATTAGTAGAATAAATAACATATACAGTTCAACAATTAGGCAAAGATTATTAGATTTAGATTAGGAGACAAAAGTAAGAATGTAAGAGTACTACCAACTACAAATTTACGATTCTACTGTTACCAAGGTTTAGAAGTGACAAATAAAGATAGTGTGTTACAGATTTGCTTAATAAACAAATTAACTAAACACATAAGCTCACAAAGGAATTAAAATAATAAAATAAATAAAATAAATACAATGATAATATCCAACTAAAATAAAAATTAGAAAACAACAAAAAATTTCAAAAGATGATATAAAAAAAAGGTGAAAATGAATGTATCGACTTACCATTTTGTCCATATGTCCGTTTTCCAACTTGATTTTTGAAGAAAATATAAAAAATTTAAAAATGGTTGGAATTACATTAAAAAATTATAGCTCATAGATGGTGGATCCATGTTCAAACGACGGAGATTTATGTTCAAACTCATTTCCCCTATTCGATTTTTTATTTTTATTTTTCGAAAATTACTAGAAGTAGATACATTATTTTTTTTACAGCACATGGGATGACAGATACATGTTTAAAGAGCATAAATCTAAGTTCAAACAACATAAAATTATCATTTTCTTCAATGGGGATTTTTTTTTTTTTTTTTAATGGCAAAAAAGACCAGAAATACGTTAAAAATAAATTTACAGCATATGAAATTTAGATCTTTGTTCAAAGAACATAGATCTATGTTTAAACAATATAAATCTATCAATCCCCCAAAGAAATTCTGGAAAAAGAAGGAAATTTTGCCTAATAAATGGCAAAAAATGGCCTGAAAATACGCGATTTTTTTTTCTTCTTTTTTCTTTTTTGTTGTTGTTCATATGTGTGAATCTGTAGATCTAGACTTGGAACATGTTATTCATGTTTGATTTGTAAAAAAAATTGAAGAAAACTAAAATAATTAAGGAATATCACTGAAAAATTGAAAAAAAAAATGTATGAAAATTTAAAAAATGAAGAAAAATCCCAAATCAAATAAGAAATGGTCAATTTGGGGTTATGAGCTTGATTCGACACCCTTACAATAGGATTTATCAAAAAAATGGCGATTTTCACTTTGTTTTTGAGTTTCTAAAAATTGCATCCGGTGCTTCATTCCTTGATTTGATCCAAATAAAGATGTTTTGATTTTCAATTCTTAAAGGGTTTTAGTTGAAAATGATCCTACAACAGTCAGGTGGAAAAAACTCAAAAAAAGAAGGAAAAATGGGAGTTTTGAGGAGCCCATGAAGAGATGTGTATCAGTATGACCGATAGGTATACCAAATATCAGTACTGATACAAGCTGATACGGTGCAATTTTTAAAAAAAAAATTTATTTATTTAAATTTTTAAAATTTTTTATTTTAAAGATCGGGCTGATACTCATACAACCTTGTGTCACACATTGTACTAGCCTGATACCAATATGATATGGGCATATCGGCTGATATGCTACTGATATTCAGAACCATGATCTGGACCAAATCTATGGTTTGATGATAAATTTGTTGAGATTAATAGTCATATTACATGGGATCAATCAACTGTTCCTCAAATTTGTATGATTTATTTATTTTAATTAATTGTTTGGGTTAGAGTAAATCATGATTGATTCAACAAATTTCCCTTTGGTATCTTATCACTTTTTTAGTGAGACACATTTTGGGCATGCAACAATGTAAGAGGGATGCAAAATTGATTCCATTTGAAAACCTCTCGAGTGAGCATTCAAACAAGTCTAAGATCATGCAATTACAATGTCTTTTGAGTGAGTTATGGCCAATTTACAGTAGTTGTCACGAGATTCAAGGGCATTTTGGTTCATTTATATTATATTAGGGTTTTTAGTTGTCATGTCTATGTAAAGGCCTCCTTGCTTCTGATAGTCCATTTTGTTATGTTTGAATGAAAATTGAGTTGGAGTTTTTCCTAGGTTGGAGCATGTATTTTTCCCTTTGGGAATGCATTGCATATGGTATAAGAGGGGGTAATTGATCACTAGTTTTGACAAGAGACTGTTGGGAATCATTCCCACAATCTTGGTTTTACCTATCTTGGTTATTGACACCACTTTCAGATCCAGATCTATACAAAACATGGCTTGGATAACCATGGCCTGTACCCCTTGTGTTAAATTGGTATCAGAGAAAGTTCTGGTCTTGGGGTATTGATTTCTTCTCTTCTCCTCCTTCCTCATTTTCTTTTCTTTTCGTTTTCGTTTCCCTTCCCACAACCCTAAGCCTGTAAAATCCTAGATGCTGCCCTTCACCCCAAAAATCTAAACCATCTGTTGCCGAAACCTTCGATATAGGCTCCTATGTCAAATCTGTCCATGTTTCTCAACTGTATGTCCCTTCAGTCATATGTGTACACATATAAAGCCTAAAACAATCCTACATCCTAGCTTTTCACACTCAAATCTTAGGTCCGCAGTCACCAATAAAATCCAGCCCTTAATACTCCAACCAGGCATCCTTAACACGCTTAGTTTCAATGATTAGGTTATTGGTTCTTTTTAGTCTTTGATTGTATTGTTTGTCTCTCATTCCTTGTATTGCATGGCATTGGAATGTTATGAACTCATTTTGGATATATTTGCATCATTTATGGCTGACTAAACAGCTTTCCCCTAAATAATGGAAACAAATCTTTAGGCATCTCCCTCTCTCCCTCCCTCCCTCAAGTGTGCCATCGTGTGTCTTGTGTCTTTTGAAGTTTCACATTAAGTGGTACATGTGATGTTTCCACATCCAAGGGTGCAATACATATTGCCATACTGATACATAAAACATTGTCCACTTAGTCCAATACTGGTACATAAAACATTGTCCCCCCATTGTGGATGGAGCATAGCTTGAAAATCATATTGTTGAGCTGATCTTAACCATCCAATGGGAGGCTATCAAATGGACAGTTGAAAGGAAAGTGGTCAGCAATCCAAATTTAATGGACAAAATCAGTTGGTTGACATCATGAGGTCCAGATGGGTCATTCATGTGACAGGAGTAATTCCAAATCAGTTTATACACCCATGTATGATTATTTTGTTATTTACATGAATTATACTGCCCATTGTAGGGACAAGTATTATGCATGATGTATAATATCATTCCTGCTATTAGGAAACTTAATTAGATAATCGCCAAAGATTCATGTTTTATGGGGGATGTGCAGGCTATATGTAGCAGCCATATTCTAGTCAGGAATTTGTATTGCAGATCATGTGTGTCTATAGAGGCCTATAGGTGATATATATGGAATTCCGGCAGATATATAGTGAATCTCAGCAGGATTGGACTCTATATGTAAATGGTGGGTTTCTAGGAAGATTTTCTGACAAACATACACGTTAAAAGTCCCGTATGGCTAGACAGAGAAACGAGCATGTTATATTGGAGGGAAACGATAGGTTCAGATTCTTTGTTTTCCATAGAGATGCTTTACGAAAGCTTTTTATTACCCAAAGCTTTTGATTAATGGCAGATGAAAAAAAAAATGTTAAAAAGCTTGTAGACCCTCTTTTGCTTGCTTAAACTTCAATTTTCAGGATTAATATTTTTTTACTTGTGCGTGGTTGCCACGCTATGGCAATGAGTCGAGGTTTAGTGAGAGATGCTCACATCCAACCAGTTGGATGATAAGTTACCATACACCCAATGATTAACTTCCAACCTATCATGTGTGTGCAACATCCTCCCTGTCCAATTGGTTGATCCAATGATGAGGATCACTGCAAAAATTACTTCCATCTACCCATCAGGTGGGTCACACCATTGAAAATAATGTATAGCCACTGATAAATAACAAATACAAGTGTGTTCTGCCTGTTGTGTTGATGAGGATGATTTTCACAAAGCTGATCCTCATGTTGGGGCCAACCTATTGGACATGGTGGATGCCACACCCATATGATAAATTGGAAGTTATCTGCTGGGTGGATAGTAGCTTATCATCCATCCGGTTCGATGTGGGCATTTCTCAGGTTTAATCGTGTTGCACTTTCAGGACTTTTGTTACGCTTTGAATTTTGATTGTTTTCATTATGGTAACATGCATTCATACATATGCCTAGGTGTGGGTGTATTGGGTTGGCTACATGGCATGTCCATGTATATTTCATGTTGGCGTCCCCATATAATTTGCTATACAGTAGCTTGCATAGTTTCGGCTGACCTTTGATCTCACTAGGTAGTATAAAGTTGCATAATATCAATCCATTTATGGTATACAGTATTCTTTCACTGGAATATTGAAACAGTTCCCTCTAGAAATGATTCAGTTGTGTGGTACAGTTCATGATAGATCTGGATAGTTCTTGAAATATGCATGCAATTTCCTTTGAGAATGGTATACAGTATTCCTTCACTGAGCATTTCTTAAATCCAAATTTGAGATTTTGTAAGTACATCAAGAAATTCTAGTAACCTCCAAATTTTGGTTTTTGCAAGTTTTCTGTGGTGTTTAGTATATAAATGATAATAGTTTCTGGTGAGCTTTCCATGCTCAGACTGGGTTGGAATCTTTATTGGTATGTCATGTTATATAAGCTAAATAATAAAGGAAGAGATCGCAATGGCTCTAGGCATGAAATTTTTGTGCTGCGATATTGTGTACCGTTAAGTGGCCCACGCATATGATGATCTAAACTATATATCCTGCATGATCTACCATTGATTGGTGACCACCAAAAAATTGCCTTGATCAGACTATCCTTGCTTTCTAGTAAATGAAAGTTTTCTCACTGAATGTAAATTGTTGCTGATTTTCATCTTTTAGTGTCAATTCACAGATTAAATGGTGAGGATTGTCTAAACAGTGTGATTTATTTTGTATGTGCAATCATTTGGACGTATCATGAACCATTCCAATCTCGTCCATTTATGCCACAAGGAGTGGTGGCATAGAGGCATGATACTCCACGGCTTTAAAGCACCGAATCATCTCCCATATAATTTGGTTGCTTTTCAATAGTCGGTCTGTAATATGAATCAGTGTTCCAAATATAGGCAATATTATCAAAAAATCGACAGAATTTGGGGAAAAAATCCAAAAAATCTCCATGTTAAGGTTATTTTATTTATTTATTTATTTATTTTTATATAAAGAATTTTGTTTTTTAGATGATTTTGATCACTCTTGGTTTTTATTGAATCAAAATTTGGATTTGGGAGAGAAATCTCGGCTTGAAGCGGAGACAGACCAGAACTCAGGTGATAGAAAATCTATAGAAACATCTTTTTTTTTTCCTTTTTCTTTTTTCCACTAAATGTTAATATGGACTACAATGAAAATCCATATGAATACACGATTCTCATGCATTGACATGGATTTGTGGCTAAAAAAATTAACATTAAGTGAAAAATGAGGGAAATCCTTTTTATTTATTTTTCGAATTATTGGAAAATGTGTTTTTCTCTATTAATGAATATGGAAATTTTATATATTGACGAGTGGGCCAATCTATTGATTGTCTACAAATTTTATATATTTATTTTGTACTGATTTTCTTCGACAACACATGGTTTAGGCCCTTATAAAATGGAACTTATCGTGTAATTGTTCTTTGCAATATTTTGATTTGTTAGTGTGTAAACATGTGATCTTTTAACATCTCCTGAAGTTTCACTGAAAAATTCCACTTTTTTCCCAATGTATCCCTCAGACGAAGATTTCTATTTTTATTTTTATTTTTATTTTTTATTTTTTGTTTTTTATTTTTTATTTTTTATTTTTTATTTTTTATTTTTTATTTTTTATTTTTTGTGTATCGGCAATAATATTGGCGATACCGATACATGATTCCGTATCCTTGGTCATCAATACATGCAAGGATACTCTGAACAATGGTTATATCTAGTCTTTTTCAATGTGGTGAAGATTCTATTCTTTAGTTTTGTTAAGCTTCTGTTCCTTAGTTTGGCATGTGGAATATAGTAACGTGTTTGACTGACCATTTTTTAGATTGCTGAGGTGGAAAGGGAATGCTTATGTCAGAAAAGAAAGGTTCAAGAGCTTGAAGTTCACCTCAACAAAGCAGAAGAGACAGTAAAAGACCTCAGAACCGAGCTAAAAATAGTGCATGATGAACTGGAGAGCATGAAAAATAACCTGGCAAAGCCAATGGACGAAGAAACTGCGAAGTGCCATTGTGATGTCCGCGACAATGCATGCCGGGGGAAGAAAATGTATACTTATGATTCAATCATGTGTGGTCTTGTTTCAAGACCCAAACTTGTGTCAACTTTCGACAGCAGGGATACATCGCAAAATTGGTCAAGTGCAGATGATTGTCGTCGCATGCCTCCTTTTGAAGATGCAACAACACATACTGAACCCTCGAATGCTGCATCACCCTCAAAGGATTATTGTGCTAGCAACCCTGATTTGCCATCCATAATTATGAGAAGCAAAGAACCTGCTGAGTCGTACAAAAATGGATTTACCCAGAGAATTCATGCATCAGAACAGAACCTGCTTTCAGGGAAACTACCTCCTCCTGGGCAAACCAATGATAGATGTGAATCGGTAGTTGGAGAGGATGGAACAGCCAAAAAGATTTGCACCGTGGATTCACCTAAGGTTGAGAATGCAGAGGTTCTGGTCGAGAACTCAACTGGGTCGAAAGAAATGGTGCAACATGATAGCAGCAGTGACAGAGGCCGAGTTGTCACGTTCTTCCGCAGATCCTCTTTGAGAAAGCAACGGTCTAGATGTAATCAAATTGAGGCTACAACCACCTGGGGAACTCTACCTGCTCAGGTCATGGAAAACCGTGAACTGTCAAATGTTTACTCTTGTTCTGAAAGTTCTCCATGTTCACAAGGTAATGCGACTGAATTTGAAGCAAACCTATCGAGCATGACTCGGGAAGAGGCCCATAATGGCTTTGACTCCCATTTTGCTCCCGAAGACAGCAAAAACTCACAAAACAGAAGTGATGGTGAGATTATTGTGACAGGGAGTGTTGAGAATGCTACAGATAAATTAAAATTATTGACCGAGGAATCCTTGTTAACAAGACAGGATTCCAAAGTTGCAGATGCTTCAGATGTTTCTGTTTGTAAAGTGAACCTTGAGACGGTTG
The DNA here is from genome assembly GCF_029962835.1 of Magnolia sinica. Lineage (NCBI taxonomy): Eukaryota > Viridiplantae > Streptophyta > Magnoliopsida > Magnoliales > Magnoliaceae > Magnolia > Magnolia sinica. Next base: position 108,413,328 of record NC_080574.1, on the reverse strand, counting down.
ATGTGCCATTGATGAATTCTGATTTGAAAGATGAAAAACTATGCAAAATAGTTGGAGCTCCTACTCAAGCTGCAAATGATAGGCTTCTCAAGTATACATTCCGGCGGAAGCGCAAGAGGGAACCTTTGGGGATCCACAAGGATGAGATTGTCATTGAAAAGAAGAACCCTTCGAAGAGAAGGACAGCGGATAAGAGAACTGCCGTGCTGGAGACACAAAAACCTACCCAAGTGATGGGTTCATCACGAGACAGTCGCCGACTGGTGCAGGTTGCTCGCCAGGTTAGTGTATTTTCATAATTCCTATTGTTGACACTCTTGCCAATCATCGATATATAACTGCAAACAGTTGTAGTATTGAGATTAGGGGCGGCAAAACTTGACTGGACCTGGACCCAACCTGGAAAGTTAGGGTTTGGGTCCAACTCATTTCCCATATGGGTTGGATTTGAGTTGTGTTTTGTGAACCTGAACTTAAACTGGTTGTGTTTGGGTTTGGTATGCCCAGTGTTTGAAGTATCAATATCGTTACAAGTTTTGTTGCCGAGGATAAGGAAACAATATCGATATCGTTGATAACTAGAAATGCAGGGAAACATGGGAAAACGATGAAAATTTTTAGTGAAACTTCAGGAGATGCTAAAATACATATATTTGCATACTTAGGAATCAAAAAAATGCCAGAGGAATTCATATAAAATAAGTTTCCATTTGATGGCCGGCTTAAAAGCATGTGTTGACGTAAGAAATTAGTCCAACCATCCCATCAATCACATCTATTCATCCAACCATCATACCTTCCATCCAAACATCCATCGGTATTTTAGAATATCGACAACACAATATTTTGTTGAGAAATCATCGACAATTGAAAAGGAGACTAAAGAATGTAGTCTCGACATCGCCCATAAAAAATTGAAATGGATTTTTTTTAATAAATAGATTTTTGGCAACATTGATGCATTGGCGATGTTATTGAAATATCACTGATACCATGGCGATACAAGCTACACCTAGAATTTACATAGTAAAAAATATTGACAATACATTGGAGACATTGATACATTGGCAATACAAGCGACACCTGGAATTTACAGTTGAAAATATTGGTGATACATTGGCGATACTTAGTGATACATCGCCGATACCTGGAATTTTTTATACTACTGGTGTTATTGGTATTGCCACTAGTGTTATCGGTATCGCTTAGCTAGAGATAGAGATAATATCAGGGATATTTCAATAATATCGGTGATAATTCGAACAATGGGTATGCCAGACCTGGTGGGTCATGAATATGGTCTACCCCTTGCCTCGCTAAATTGCAAACTACATGTGTATTATAACTGTATTATAACATATTATAAGTTTAAATTTTTTTGAACTTGGTTATAATGGTCATAATAAAAGTCTGATTTTATATTAATTAAGAGTTCTACTTATGAAGTTGATATTATATATATAGAATGACAATGTATTTTTTTTTTTAAAAAAATTAAAACTAAATGGGTTAAGTGGTTTGGGGTGGGGTTGAGATTTTCAACCCATTTAATAAATTGATTGGGTTTGGGTTGGACTTATCCTTGTTATGACCCGAACCTAGCCCAACCTGACCCATTGCGACCCCGAATTGAAATACATAGCCATTCTATTTGTTCTTGCATATGAAAAGAGAGTATCAAGTACCACTGCCTCTTAGTTATGGAGCGCTCTTTTATCTTTGTATATGTGGCATACATAAACAGGATCCTGATTGTTCATCTGCTGGGCCCTGTCATAGATGGACCTACCCCAAAGATCACACCAGCTGGATGTTCCCATCTGCCAATTAGAAGAACCTTGGTGATTGGAAATGGACTGTGAAAACAAATAACCTAGATAATGGTCGACATCATGGTTGAAGATTTGCCAATCAGCAGTTAGGATGAGCTGAACATTGTGAATTTTTTTAGGTCAGGGGTCATCTACAGCAGGCCTAACAAACAAGCGGTCTGAATATTGTACCTCTGTGCCATAGTACAGAGCTGCGTGCTTGTTTGATGACTTTACCTAAGTATTCTATTCTTTGAACATGTTGGCCCGTTGAGACTTGTTATGCCACAGGATGGAAGTTTCCTTTCCTAATAGATCTTGAATGATTTTCTTATACGTTCTTTTCTTTTTGCAGCTCATTTCTCTTTCTGGGAAAAGATGGTAGGAGATTTTCGGCTTTCTTATATCGAATGGGAAGTGAAGTTGAACTTGAAGGACAACCAACTCTAGAACTTGATTTTCATTGACATAAAACTCATTCTGCTTTCAACTGCTACTGCTACAGCCTGATGAATGACAACCCATCCTTTCAGCCAAGGTTCGCATGTTCATTCCAATACCCGATAAAAGCTGACTTCGGACTATGATGTGGAGATCGAGAACTTGGTTACTTCTTCAGAAATAATGCATGGTATCATCCGCGTCACCCATATGTGTTGTTGTCAAACTGTTTATCCTTTTCATCCAATGATTTTGCTGAGTTATTCCGTCTGTAATGTATGCACAAAGAAGTTACGAGAGGTGGCTCTTTTTATTCAACCTTTGAGGAGTGTTTCTTGTAGACTTTGGTTTCTTAACTGGCTGATCCTACTATTTTCAAGCATTGACATGAGAAACTTCATGCATGTTGTGGCGGCGGATTAAGATTCCATTACATTCCAAGTTTTCCTTTCTTTCATGATGACCATTGCTCCTGCTTTTCATGTATTCTACAGACCCACCATATACATCTTTCCCTTCAACATTCTCTCTGACTTTCTGAGTCTGATGCATTATTCTGAGACTCGGTGACTCGATATACTGCTGATTTGATTCAGTAACTGAGTTCCTCCATCAATTAAGCGTATACAGCTTGTACAGTGTATGCTGTGTGGATTGTCACTCTGTTTTCCTTTCCTGGTAAGTGTGGACTGTCTATCTATTGTTTCTTCTCTACCAAAAAGTAAGGCCTCTGAAGGTAGATATGCTACTGGAATATGTGAGTCATAAACATGCACTCAAACCACCGTAATGTGGCTTGCATGTACCAAAAACCAAACAGCGGTAATCACATTAGATGGGTAATAGGTCCACAATCAGATGGACATCTGACTATTTTCATCCTAATTGTCCATTAAAAAACAGGTCCGATCTTCCAATACAAACCCTTTCTTGCCTAGTGTGCTCGATGTAGTCATGTTTTAACTTCTTTACCTTAGGATGCACCCAAGATAGTACCCGTTTCAATTGACATTAGCACGTATGTGATTAGCTGTTCTTAACTCCTTTCCTCAACTCAAAAGCCATATTAAACTGCAACTTTTCATTTTCCCACTTTTTGGTGTTCCCATCTTTTTATGTTTCATTAAAAATAAAATAAATAAATAAATAAAATAAATAAAAAGTGGATTACTTATGGTCTTTTGCAAACTATGCTTTGGAGTTGCTACTTTGCCCTTTGAGTATTTGGATGGTTTGTTTCCATATTCATTGTAGATGTAGCAGTGGTAGAAGAGAATTAAGCTTGAGAATGCGAGCCTTCTGCCGGCTACTTGCATTCATGCAGTCTTGCTCCTCCTGCTTCCTAGTTGTTTGCACTTGCTAATATTTTGAAACCGTTGCTACCTGCTCTCACACTTTGAATTCAGTGCCACTTCCCATCAACCTCCCAACCATGGTTCTAAAACTCGATGACTTGACTTGAAACCTGGCTGAGTCAACTCGACTCAATGAGAAATCGGTAGGGTCTCAATGAAACTCACTGCAGAGCTTGACTCGATCCAGACTTGGTATAACCCGTCGAGATGATAGGACTACTCGGTCAACTCAACATGACTTGAACCGAGTCATGCACCAGGTTAAATTCGATAGTGGGCAGGTGCCTGATATGTTCTCCGCGCTACTGGCATCTTAACAAACACGGCTGAGATTCTATTTTTACTATCTTGCTATGTTTTCATGGAAAATTGATCAAGCAATGCTACTTGATAATACTAAGATTCTCAAAATCTTGTTGGGTTTTAGGTTTTCGTGGCAAGAGTTATTTAAAGGAATTTTTATGGCAAAATTCCTAAGGAATTCCGATTTCATGAGATAATACTTTGAATGGAATTGCCTATAGTGTAGATGCCCCATCCCAGGCTTGAATGGAATTGCCTAGTGTAGGCACCCCATCCCAAGCTGATGAAATTGGACGCTCATGATGGACTAACAAATTCAAACCCAAATCCAAACCCCAATCCAAACTCTAAGGGCCCGTTTGGCCGGGTGGATTGAATGGTATTAGGGTGGATGGCATGGATTTCAAGGTAATGATGGTGTTGTCAGTGGATTGTCTCAAGATCAATGGGATTGCTATATCGAGTTTGTTTGGCACGCCCGGCCAATCCTGGGATTAAACCTTCCCATCCCTTCCAATCCCTCGAACCAAACACATCCCAGGCAAATTTGAACGGATTAGGGTGGATTGGATGGGATTTAAAGGTAATGATGGTGTTGTCAATGGATTGTCTTAAGATCCATGGGATTGCTATATCCCGGGATCAGATCACCCACTCTGTTTGGCACGCCTGGCCAATTCCGGGATTTAACTTCCAATCCCTTCCAATACCATCCAATCCACCCAGCCAAATGGGCCCTAAACCTTGACTCAAACCCTAGTACTTCTGAAACTAGGTTTAACTAAGTTAACCCACTGAATCAACTCACTAAGTCATTCCGAGTCAACTCGTCGATCCAGAACTCAGCCAACTCACCTAGTCAACCCAAAGTCTTAAACAAGCTCAAGACCAAGTTTAAAAGTTCAAACCCATAGGCCCAATAAAGATTCGCAGCTCAGATAACAATTAAACATCACAATACCCAAAGATCCCAACCTTCCAAAATAGGAGGAAACCTGTGCCTTGAGTGGCGGTCTAACTATTGCCCGACACGTGGCAAACCCCCTTGCTTTAGCAGGGACCTCCCATTGCAATTTATGCACGTGCCTTTATTTGAACCCAAATCAAGGTGGGCCCAACGGTAACCCCACGGTAAGTGAAATCGGATTGCGTACTGAGTTACTCAGTCTACACTCTTTTTGTACTGAGTAAACTCGTCCACCGTGAATGTATGTGGTTTATCCACGCCGTCCATCCGTTCTTTCAGATCATTTAAGGGGTTGAGCCCAAAATTGAAGCATATAAAAAGCTTCGAGTCGATCAATCCACAGGAAACAGTGGGAATAATGATTTCCACCGTTGAAACCTTGCTAGGCCCTACAGTGATGTTTATTTATCATCCCACCTGTTCATAAGATCACAAAAACATGGATGAAAGTAAAACACAAATATAAGCTTGATCCAAAACTTTTGTGGCCCTCAACGGTAAATTTTCCAATTCACACTGTTTCCTGTGGTGTGGTCCATTAAATCTTTGGATATCCTTCAGTTTTTTATTTAGTCCCTAAAAGTATATGGTAAAATGGATGAAAGGAGTGGATGAATCTATGGACCCCACAGAGTTACTCACTACGCAATCCGATTCCAAGGGCCACACCATCTTGGGTGAGGCCGGGTCTCACCTAATCCGTTGCGGGTAGGGTAACGGAAACCCCACGGTAAGGGCGGGTAACGTCTTGGGTGAGACCGGGTCTCACGGAATCCGTTGCGGATTAGTTGTTACCCGGGTAATAGCTTGGCGTGGGTGTTAACTTTACCGTGTGAGGCCCACCTTGATAAATGTATTTCATATCCACGCCATCTATCCTGGTTTTCAGCTCATTTAAAGACGTTATCCAAAAAGTTAAGAATATCGAAACCTCTGGTGGACCACACCACTGGAAAAAGTGGTGAATGACCGTTAAAATCTTTTTTAGGCCAAAGAAGTTATGGTTGACCTTATCAATGGGTTGGATGGCAAATAAAAATTACGGATCTGCTTACGGTAGGTTTTGAGAAGTTTTTAATGGTGAGCATTCCATCATCACTTTTTCTTGTGGTGTGGTCCACCTGAGATTTGGGTATGCTTTATTTTTGGGACCTTGTTTTAAAATGAGCAGTAAAAACGGATGGACGGAGTGGATCTACAACATATGATCAAGGTGGGCCTTATGGTCAGGGTAACTCCCACTAATCTGTTACCCTTACGGTAGGTAACACCTAATCTGAGCGAGTGAAATGTCTGCCGTTGAAACCTTTGGGGGGTCCACCGTGATGTTTTCATGCCATCCAAAACGTTCATAAGGTCATTCCCAGTGGAATCCAAAACTTCCGTAGCCCTATGAATGTTTTCAACGGTAGTCATTTCCCTCCCCACCTTTTTCTGTCGTGTGGCCCACTTGAGCTTTGGATCTGCCTCGTTTTCGAGCTCATATGCTAACAAGATCTGAAAAAACGGATGGACGGGGTGGATTTCTCACAAACATCAATCCACGGCCCCCATCTCTCTCTGCTGATTTATATACATAGATAAATGACACGTGTACGGTGAAGATGGTCCATCTCCTCACTTAGAAATCTATAAATAAATGTGGGCACCCACGTAAAGCAACATCACATTCTATCATTCGTTCATCTTTCTAGTTTCAGTAGAAATTATGAAACCAGAGGCTAACCTCATCTTCTTCTCAGGAGGTAAAAACTCCAACTATAATAGTGAAAATAAGTGGGTAGAAAGGAGCCGTTATGAGGACAAAATTGTTGGAATATTTGGTTGAATTAAATAAACTATTAAAATCAAGAACCAAGAAAGAAAATTAAATTTTTGAGAAAGAGAACTTATTGAATTGAGTCCAGGCATAACTGAGTCACTTGGCTTGAAATCGAATTTGCTCCCTTTGGACAGCATCCCAAGTGCAACAGGTTTCCAGAGCAATCGACCTCCAAGATACAACGACTATGACTTGGTCTCAGCGGTGCACTTACTGTATGTGAGCTCGAACCACTTGCAGTTTAACCCGAAAGTACTGAGTTGACTCAGCGATGAACTTAGTAAAATTCTTAAAACCATATTAGAGAGAGTTTTATAAGAGAAAAAATATTTTCGTATATTTGAAATTGGAATCGGTAGTCTTTATATAGACTTCGAAGTGGTACATAAATAATATTAGGTCCGTTGGTAGTTTAAACCCAACAGGTGCGATCAACCAGAACGGATGCATCTCTCTGGTTTAAAACGAAAAGGCGCAAGTGTGAGTACACTCTCACAAATAAAGTCCCGTGAGTATCCATATACACACACCCACGCGAATATACTCACACCGCACCCGCGCTCGCGCCAGCGCCCAGCCTGTCCCGTCCCGTCTCGTCGCGCATGCACGCACGGACTCAAACTCGGACTCAGCTCGGCTCAGCACGGCACCAGCCATGGGTCTGGTGTCAAGGGGAGTAGCCAATTCATTTCCCTCTTAGACGCCATATGGTAACGACACCAAGTTTTGTGGGCCCCACTATGATGTATTTGTTATATCCACACCGTCCATCTATTTTGAGATATCATTTTAAGTCATGAGCCAAAGAATGAGACAGATAAAAATCTGTAGTAGACCCCACCATAGAAATCTCAGGTGCACTACACCACATGAAAATAATAGTAATTGGATATCCATCATTAAAATCCTCCTAAGACTCACTGTACTGTTTATTTGACATCCAATATGTTGATTAGGTCATATAGGGCCAGATGAAGGGAAAAAACAAAAATCAGCTTGATCCAAAACTTTTGTGGCCCCAAAATGGTATGACATCCAATATTGTACTGTTTATATATTTTTAGATGTCTTCACATAGTTTTAGATGGTATGGCCCACCCGAGTTTCGTAGACGGATGATTTTTAACATATCTCATAAGCTAAAGGGGAGACAACAAATGCACGATATTGATGTTCGACACACATCATGATGGGCCCCACAAAACTTACATTAATTCTTAGGATCTCAGGGTGTCAATAAGTTGGGTCACAATTTTGACTAGAATATTTCGCCCATTTTACATGTCTGGTCCATTCACTCTATTTTACTAATCATTACCCTCAATTTGACTAGTTACTCGCATCGATCATACTACATATGAGAAAGATATTGGGCAAACAAGATTGATCAACAATTTCAGTGAAATTTGATTTAAACATCTAAGTTATTTACTCTTCAATCAGAACTGATTAGATTGTCTAAAAATGATTAAAGGTTCAATTAGTGGATGTGCCTAATAATTTCGTAATTTTATTTTTTGTCTCATGCCATAAAATAATCTTTAAAAATAGATGGATGGCATGGATTAAACACATACATCATGGTGGGGCCCACACAGCACCAACCACCAGCCGTTAGATGGTGTAGGGGGGAGAGCCGATCTGTTCCCCTTATTTATGGTGTGGTCCATTTAATCTTTGGATATGATTCATTTTTTGGATAATTCTATAAAATGATCTTGAAAAATGGATGAACGGTGTGGGTTTATCCCATTTTTGGTAAATCCAAAACTCAAGTGGACCATGCTACACAAAACAGTGTGGAATAATAATTTCCACTGTTGATACCTTCCTTGGGCCCATAGTAATGTTTATTTGTCATCCAACATGTTCATAATATCAGAAAGATATGAATGAAAGGAAAACACAAACATCAGCCTAAATGTGGGCTACACCACATAATATAATGGAGAGGGGTTTCCTTAAAACATTCATAATCATATATTGGGCCTGCCTAAATGTAATTCACATATCCAACCCACTCATTATATGTGTCCCACTTGGTTGAGGGGTTAGACCAAGTTTCAACTGCATCCAAGACTCATGTGGGCCCCACCAAGTGCTTATATATTTTTAAGGATGTCTTCAATTAGTTTTAGATGGTATGGCCCACTTGAGTTTCGTTTACCGATGATTTTTGAGATATCTCATAACCTAAAGGGGACACATCAAATTCACGGTGTTGATGTTTGATACACATCATGATGAGGCCCACAAAACTTACTAACATCAATTCTTAGGTTCTCATGAGGTCAATAAGTTGGGTTACAATTTTGACCAAAATATTTGACCCATTTTACATGTCTGGTCCATTCACTCTATTTTATTGATCATTACCCTCAATTTGACTAGTTACTCGCCCCGATCATGCTACATATGAGAAAGATATTGGGCAAACAAAATTGATCAACAATTTGAGTGAATTTTGATTTAAACATCTGAAGTTATTTACTCTTCAATCTAGATTAATCAGATTGTCCAAAAACAGTTAAACGTTCAATTAGTGGATGTGCATAATAATTTAGTAATTTTATTTTTCACAGATAAATTTCAATTTCTTTTTAAAAATAACATTTTTTTTCCAAAATTTATATTTTTTCTCTTTTAACAAAATATTATTTTTATTAAAAAATATTTCAAAAAATATTTAAAATACAAATTGTGAATTTTTATTTTCAAAATCTCAAAAAATTTCTCATATTTTAATTTTTTCAAAAAAATTTCCACTCATATGATATAAAAACTATATATATACACACACACACACATTTTTACATTATTACCGACGGTTTTTAGCCGTCGGGAAAAAGATTTAGGAAAAACACTTTTATCGACGAAAATTTTCATCGGTAAAAGTCTTACCGCGAACATTTCCAAGACATCGTGAATTTTTTTTTGTTAAAATTCAAAACACCGTTTGGCAACGAAAGTTTTCGTCGCTACAGGTGGTTTTTTAGCTATGAAATTAATTTCGTCGCTAAAAGGAAACTTCTCGACTATTTTGCTTTTTTCAAAAATTTAAAACACCCTTTAGTCGCTAAAAGCTACCTTTAGCTACGAAATTAATTTCGTCGCCAAAAGGAAACTTCTCGATTTTTTTATCTTTTCAAAAATTCATAACACCCTTTAGCGATGAATATTTTCATCGCTAAAAGCCACCTTTAGCTACGAAATTAATTTCGTCGCTAAAAGGAAACTTCTCGATTTTTTATCTTTTCAAAAAATCAAAACACCCTTTTGCGATGAATATTTTCGTCGCTAAAAGCCACGAAATTAATTTCGGCCCTAAAAGGAAACTTCTCGATTTTTGTCTTTTCGAAATTTCAAAACACCCTTTAGTAACGAAAATTTTCATCGCTAAAGGTGGCTTTTAGCAACGAATATTTTCATCGCTGAAAGCCACTTTTAGCTACGAAATTAATTTCGTTGCTAAAAGGAAACTTCTCGACTTTTTTTTTTTCAAAAATTCAAAACACACTTTAGCGATGAAAATTTTTATCGCTAAAAGTTACTTTTAGTGACGGAAAAAAATTCATTGCTAAAAGTAAACTTTTACCGATGAAAAAAAATTTTGTCGCTAAAAGTTTCGTCAGTAAAAACTCTTTTTTTTGTAGTGGCACTGTTTTGTGCGTATCCTATAAATACACAGTCGGTCGTTTTAGGGCCTAATTTTCTTTCCTTAGTTTTAAGTAATCCTACTTTAACAAAACATCCTCACACTTTAATATATTTATAACTAGGAACATGATTCTTCCAAAGTTCATAAGATATTTGTTTAGAAGATTTAGAAGGAATTCTATTTAGGATATAACAAGCAGACAGAATTGCTTCTCCCCACATATTTGAGGGTAAGCCTGAACTATTTAACATAGCATTCATCATCTCTTTTAGAGTTCTACTCTTACGTTCTGCTATTCTGTTATGTTCTGGTGTATAAGGAGTTGTAGTTTCGTGAACTATTCCACTCTTTTCACATAATTCTCTAAAGTGAGAATATTCATATTCACCTCATCTATCTGTTCTAAGTCTTTTAATTTTTATATTTAATTAATTTTCAAATTCAATTTTGCATTTAGAAAAAGCATCTAAAGCTTTATCTTTGTTTCTTAACAGATAGACCCCAGTGAACCTAGAGTAGTCATCTACAAAAGTTATGTAATATCTTTTTCCACCTCTAAACATGTGATTTCTAAAATCACTCAATGTGTATCAATTTTAATAGAACAGAGGATCGTTCTATTCGTTTAAAAGTTTTTCTAATGAATTTTGATTCTACACATGTTTCACATTTATCGAATTCTTCATTAGATATATTAGGTAATAAACCTAATCTTTTCATTTTCTTCAAAAATATTATATTCACATGACCTAATCTACTATGCTATAGATAAAAAGGTTCAACAACATAAACAGAATTAAATGTCTTATTATTATTATCATTGGATACATTTACAATGAATAAACCATCACTACAATATCCCTTATTAACAAAAGTTCTATTCTTAGTCATTACAAACTTATCTGAATCAAATACTAACTTGACACTAGCCTTATTGAGGAGCGAACCAGAGACCAAGTTTCTTCTAATGTCGGGCACATGTAGGACATCATTCAATATTAGAGTCTTTCCAGAAGTGAGTTTCAGAAGTACTTTCTTTTTTCCTACAACTGGAGATGTTCTAGCATTACCTATGAATACATGTTCATCATCTCCTGATACTTGGTAGGAGATAAACATACTACGATCCTTGTACACGTGCCTAGTTGCACCAATGTCTAGTACCCACTCCAAATTATTTACAAGAAAGACTTCTGACACTATAGCTACTACCATGTCAGACTCATTGCCTATTTCTGTAAGATTAACCTGCGGTTTATCTTTGTTTTTCTTAAGCCTGCAGGTTTTAACATGATGCCCAGGCTTTCCACAGTTGTAGCAATTTTTCTTTTTCTTATTATTTTTCCAACTTGATTCCACAAGATTCGCCTTTGAATCTATCTCATTTCCATTTTCTTTTTGGTCCCTAATTCTATTAGCTTCCTCTATCGTATGTGTACGATAGTGGTTTCCAAAGAAACACCGTTCTTTTTTATGTTTCATTCTATTCTTATATTCTTTCCAGGAGGGCGGTAGCTTTTCTATTAGTGCTCCTGACAGAAACACTTCATCCAACTTAATTCCTTCAGTTGACAGTTCGTGAACTAGATTTTGAAAATCATGAATTTGATTTATGACAGGTTTATCGTCTGTCATTTCATAATGATGGAAACTAGCGATTGCATGTTTCTTATGCATGCATCTTCCAATATGTATTTCTTTTTCAAAGTAGACCATATGTATTTAGCAGACACGTAAGAAGCATACACATCATATAGTTCATTAGATAAAAAGTTTAAAATATAGTTTTTACAATTATTTTCATCTGTTACTTCAGTTTAATTTGCTGGATCTATAGTAAATGATTCAGATAAAATGTATGAAACTTTAAGGGTGGTCAGTGCGAACATCAGTTTCTGTTTCTAGCATTTAAAGCATTGTCCAGCGAATGGTTCGATTTTGACTAACTCAATAGAAGCATTTACTGTTACTGTAACCATAGTCTATGTAATTCAACAAATTTGATTTCAAGATTGTTGGATATTTGGTTGAATTAAATAAACTATTAAAATCAAGAACCAAAAAAGAAAATAAAATTTTTGAGAAAGAGAACTTATTGAATTGAGTCAAAGCATGACTGAGTCACTCAGCTTGAAATCGAATTTGCTCCCCTTCGACAGCGTCCCAAGTGTAACAGGTTTCCAGAGCAATCGACCTCTAGGATACAACGACTATGACCCGGTCCCAACGGTGCACTCACTATACAAGGGCTCGAACCACTTGCAGTTTAACCCAAAAGTACTGAGTTGATTCAGCGATAAACTCAGTAAAATTCTTAAAACCGTATCAGAGAGAGTTTTATAAGAGAGATAATATTTTCGAATATTTGAAAATAGAATCGATAGTCTTTATATAGACTCCAAAGTAGTGCGTAAACAAGGTTAGGTCCGTTAGGTTTAAACCCAACAAGTGCGACCAACCGGAACTGATGCATATCTCTGGTTTAAAACGAAAAGGCGTAAGTGCGAGTATACTCTCGCAAATAAAGTCCCGCGAGTATCAATACACATACACACCCACGCGAGTATACTCACACCGCACCCGCGCCCACGCCCAGCCCGTCCCGACGGGCACGCACACACGGACTCGGCTCGGCACGGCAAGACTCAGCTTGGCAGCTATTGGCATAAATTCCCCAGGACCAAATTCACATGCCCCTGAAAGGGGCTCAAGCCCAAGGCAAAAAGCCTATCTTATATACAAAAGAATTTTTTTGTCAAATCCGAGGGATAAAAACCCACAACTCAAAAATATCAACAATTCCAAAAATAGAGGAGGGAAACCAAAAATTTGAAAATCAAATTTTAGTATTATTTTAAAACAAAATACAACAAAAATCACAAGTGACTACAGCCATGTGACCACAAGGGCCAATTTGAGTTCAAAGGAGGTGGTGGACAAAAGCACTAGATGGTCAGGATTGAAAGAAGAGCAGAAGCTTACTTTTACACACAACTTTGGTAACAAACAGAGTGGTTTTTCTGGACACCACTATGAGGAGAAGAAATATTCTAGCGTGAAGTATGATAACAAAAGCTCTAGAAATTACTAGGATTGAAATGGGAGTCTTTTGTTTTTGTGGGGTCTTTGGTTTTTTAAGTGTTGGATGAGATGATGTGTCGTCAGTTGGTGTTTTAGGATCTTATTTCTTTTGTTTTTCGGTGCATGCATGGCTTTTGGGTTTTAGTAGTGGGGTTTGGCTGTAGTAGGATTTATGCTTTTGTTTTCTGATCTATTCCAATGGTTTTTGTTTGGATTTTATGGTTTTAATCCTCCTCCTCTCTCTCTCTCTCTCTCTCTCTCTAGATATATATATATATATATGTGTGTGTGTGTGTGTGTGCGCGCGCGCGCGCATTTCCCACCTATTTTGTGTAGTGTTTGGATGGATTTGATCCACCATTTAGGCAATTTAAATCAACTCATGGATATTGGGTGGTCTAGATCACATGGCCATATTGGGGCCCTGGCCAAAAATGAGAATTTTCCACTCTGCAAAGACAAGTCATAAGAAAGGGTGCTGTTTCTTGGCTTATTGTAAAAAGGCAAGGTGGTATATGTCAAAAACTCTTTCTTTTTCTTCTCTTTCGGTGAGTCCTTTTGTTACATGATGCTGGATCCACTACAAGTACAATCTACAATTTGACATGTGGTGCTAACTGTGATGTTTTTAATAGCATCTCAACCATCTATCATGTGGGCCCACTGTTTTATCGTTGGAGCCGAGAATCAAGCTGATCTAGAAAACAGGTGGGCCACACCACAAAGAATAGCTAGATGGTTACTCTCATCATTGTAAAACATTTTAATTGTGTCTGGCTCACCTTTTCTTATATTCCCTCTAATCCATTCAGTAGATGTGATTTTAAAGAGATTTCAACGGCATCATCATGACATGAAGGATATCAGTTATATCCACTCATCAAGCAGGACCAAATGTCCGAATTGGTGGACAGCTGCTAGTGTGATTCACCTAATGAGTGTATCATCATGTGACTCACCTTTTTATGGAAAAAAAGATTGTACGTGAAAGTTCACATGCAACCTGTGTGATTATTTCCTATTAAGGACAATGTGCCGTATAACCATACCACCATTATACAAATTGAATGGTCAAGATGGATTGGATCCATATTTGTATGATTAAAATTATTTATACAACGTGCCTCATGTTGGTGGATGGACCTCAATCGGTTGACCCATCTAGTGATGCATTGGATGTATCAGATGGATAGAGGTGTTTAATAGCTATGATTTTGAAATATGACACCACCAGCAACTTGAAGTTCCTGTTGGAGGAAGATACATGGGGCTTACAATGGTTATGTGTAACATCCACTCTATACATCAATATTGCAAGCTCATGGTAGGACATGAGTCTAAAAGTTAGCGTCAACTATGCCTTTTATTCTTATTGTGTAAGTGGATGTGGGTGTGATATGGATTTAAGTTCATAGATAAGGATATTTGAACATTTATATTGGAGGATTATCATGTGCAAATTAGCTTGGGCCCTTTAGCTTGCACTATCATCACGTAGTTCAGGACTTAATAGTGCACAAAAGATTATCAAACGTTAGACTTGAGGGCCTGCATGGGTCCTGGATCTTGACTAGGTAGCTTTGGCTCACTTTATAATACTACTTAAATACAATTGAAAGCGAGTAATATTGAATAAGAACATATAGGACTAGATTAGCACTTACAAGGTTTTAATGGGCTTTTAAAAGATTTTTAACTATTAAAATTTTATTTTAACAGTTAAAATTTATTTTATCATACTTAATGATAATTTAATGGGCTAGATCTGATGGTCCACCTATATGATCAGCATGGAATTTAGATATATGATGGATGGCCCAGAAAGTGGAAGGATAAAATTATGAGTATATGGTGGAGTACTATACTGAGAATCTACTTGAAACCCTAATCACGTTTCGCTTTTATAATGCCATTGTTTCAACATTCTCCCACTTATACATTAGTTTCTTTAATAATGTGAAAAATACTCTGATACCAGCTATCCAAATTAAAATCATTAATGGTAGTGACAAGCTCAAGAGAAATCCTATATTAGACAAATTTCTCCCTTATAATAGGCTTTATTAGCATATCCACTACGCTGTCGTTAGTATGAATCTTTTGTAAGGAGATATGTTTATCTTCCACCATATTATAAATAAAGTGATATTGAACATTAATTTGCTTAGTCTAATCATGAAATGCCATATTTTTAACCAAGCAAAATGTGCACCATAATTTTTTTAGGTAATTTTCAATTATTACAATATCACTTTGTTTGTAATTTGGTAGAAAATGATCATATCTTATCGTAAAAGATTCACACTAATGACAACATAATGGATATACTGGTGAAGCCTATTGTAAATAGAGCTGGGCATCGGACCGAGTTGGATTGGATTGGGTCCAACTCAACTCGGTCTCGATTTTACATGGCCCAACCCGAACTCGAACCGAGTCCGGGTCATCTGACTCGGACCGATCCGAACCCTACTGGCCTGAACCAATCCGAGTCCAACTCGGTCGGGAAAACCAAGTCGAATCGGATTGGGCATCAGATTACTTTTCTCATTGTGGTTCATATAATCTTTAAAGACTGAAAATTATTACCAACCAGATGTACAACTAAGATCTTATATACGCTTACTATCTTAGCACGTAATCCTGCGGTATTCAAGCCACCACATGCACGTAGAATTAGCAAACCTTACAAAATAGCCTAGCTTGTTACGGAAGGAAACGTTTCAAAATTTCCAGTAGCTTGCTTCGTAAGAAACCCCTCCGACTATTATCAATATAAAAATATGGAAATAACAACTCCAAACGCCACTTCATCATTTCTCTTTTTCAGGTGAAAAGAAAATCCGGGATATCCATGGCTTTCTGTTTGGCTATTTTCAGTTGCTTTAGATTGCTAGCAAGTGTAGATGATGGGGAGAAAGATTCGTCAAAGAAATCCAAATCCCAGAAACAAAAATCGCCTCCAACAACAATTCCAGCTTCCTACTTCCCCATGAACTCTTGTTTCTCTCTCTTGAGCAGGTGGAGAAGAGGGTATCAGAGAAGGAGATTATTGGATTTTGTAGGGAACCCTCCTTTCGGATCAAATCGGTTCGGATAGACCACTATCCAAACCCGACCCGAAAAATAATCGGATCTGGATGGCCATATTCGATCCGCACAGATTCAGGCCATCGGTTCGGTTCAAAACGGGTCGAATCGGGCCTAATCAGGTCGGATCCATCATCGGGTTAGACATGCCCACCTCTAATTGTAAAGGAGAAATTTGTTTAGTGTAGGACTTCTTTTGACCTTGTTGTTACCTAATCATCAATAACGTTTGAACAGTTAGTATTAGAGTATTTTTCACACTATTAAAGAAATCTTTAAGTGGGAGAATGTTGAGGTGGTGGCATTGTAAAAGTGAAATGCGTCTACACATTTTATACATAAAAACCTCTCTCTCTCTCTCTCTCTCTCTCTCTCTCTCTCTCTCTCTCTCTCTAAGGCCCAGTTGAAGTAGGCTTTGGTTAGTATTGTCATTTGAGGTATTTTTTAGTAAGAGATTTCTTACATTGAAATACCAAAGCAATCTGAGCTTTATATATATATATATATATATATATATATATATATATATATATATATATAGAGAGAGAGAGAGAGAGAGAGAGAGAGAGAGAATCATGCTCCCCTACGCACCTACGCACGTGCGCACCTTTGTACATGTGTCATGGGTGTCTAATCTAAACGGTCCATGTGATGTGGAATCCCATGAAACCCCATGTGACAAATTTTCACCCTGATCTAAAATTCTGGTGGGCCATAGCAAAGAGAAATGCAAATCAAGGGAGGAAACTGTTTTCATTTTTCATGGCCCATCAAAGTTTTAGATCAAAGTAAAACTTGGTCCCGGGGGGTTTCACGAGGTGCTGCTTCACATGAACGGTTCAGATTTTGGATCCACATCACGTATGATGGGTTCTCAAAAAAGTTCGTATGTAGTACGTACGAACTGGTTCGCAGGTGAGCATTTGTGTGTGTTTGTATTATTTCTCTTATTGTAGTGAATAAAAAAACTCTATATTGTTGCCCCGTGACATAAGCATATTCTTAAACAATGTAAATATGTCTCTTATCTTTTGTTTTCTCTATTTTTCGGATTTTGATTTGGTTCTTTTCTTTGTTTGGCTTGGTTTGCTTGTTTCAGATATGTGCAAGTGTTATTCCACAACAATAACATCCCAACAACAGATAAAGAAATAACCTTTGAACCCATTTTGGCTTGAAGCCCAATCGGACATGATGACAAAAATAACATCCTTGATTTCATGATCCTCCGGCTGATGTAGAGCGGGTCGCGGACAGTTTCATGGCCAAGATGGATCAGAAAAGGCCCGGTCGACGACAGAAGTGATCCGGACCATCGGACCTTAGATCGGGCGTATCTCGCAATCCGGAATGAGTTAGCTGACGTAAAATATATGATTTTGGGGTAGAACGAGCTACTTTAGCCAACCAGCTACGCCGGGTTACGCAGCCTGGAATTGCGAAAAACCCCTTGATTGACGGTCGTTTCCCTGTTTTAATTTCATTTTTACTATAAATAGTAAGTTTTAGTTTGATTATAACTCTTCATCCGTTGGGCTTTAGGAGTTGCGCCCAACGTGAAAAGAGCTTAGAATAATTAGGGGAACGGTTTGGTGAAGCCAAATAGGACACTTACTATTTTTGGCCGAAAACCTTGCGCACTAGTAGACATCACGACCGTCTATAAATAGTAAGTTTACTATTTATAGTAAGTCGCAAATTCTAGGAGTTTGAGTTGTAGTTTGATTATGATTTCTTTCCCATTGCTTGATACCCTTATTTAAAGGGTTGTGAACTCGATTTTAATCATTCATCAATCAATTTCGAATTTATTAGAATTTATTTCTATTTTCTGCTTTCTTTCCTCGTGGATTCGAGAAGTCTCTGTGAGGAGTCCAGAGAAGTTCCGTGGATTCGGAATAGTTATCCTCTTGAGGAAGACGGTGCTCGACCTCACATCCTCCCCTGCGTCACCGGCAAACAAAGAAGCATACAATTGTTATAAGAAAGGAGGTTAAAGAAAAAGACAATTGCCTAATCTTTCATATAATTGTGATCTTCAAATCAAATTGCCTAGTTTTACCATTTTTCTTTCTTTCCAATGCTAAAAGCATGGAGATTTCATAATCTCTTATAACCTCTACCAGCATTCAGCTAAGGCTTTTTGTCAACAAAACATCTCCTCCCACAATGGGATTTCATAATCCCTTATAACCTCTTTAACTTCGAAACTTCAAACACATCTACTTAATGAGTTTGGTTAGCGTTAATTGATAAGGATCACCTGTACAATGACCACGTGTTTGGTTTTACTGTGCCACAAGACGCCACCATTGAAACCTTCCTAGTGCTCATAAGGTCTCTTTGACCTACACGAAGAAAAACAAAAATATAAGCTTGATCCAAAACTTCTGTGGCCCAAGAAGTTTTCAACGTTGGTTGTTCAGTCCCCATCGTTTCCTGTCATGTGACCCACTTCATTTTGGATCTGTCTCATTTTTTGTCTAACATCCTAACTTGAGCTGGGTAAATGGATGGACGGGGTGGATCTCTCACAAATATCATGGTGGCCCCACCTAGCTTCTGACCACAGGAACTTCTCACCTTGGGAGATGGCAAGCAATCCACGTCCTGTGTATTACAGTGGGCCAGAGAGATCTTTTTGTAGCTCCCACTTTTTCCAGTTGAACTAAAGGCAAGGGTGGGACACGTGAGGCTAGTAGAAGCGTGACCAGAATCATTGCACGATCAAAATCATCTACAAACCTGTTTTAGGCAGGGAGTAAAACACTCATGCCCTTTGGGGCCACCACGTTATATATATATATATATATATATATATATATCCAAGTGGTCAGCTGCGAGCACACCCTGATCCATAGCGGAAGTGGTATGCTGAGTGAAAGATACCTCGTTTCAACAAGGAGGTCTTCGTATCCATCCATAGTGGGGGTGGCTAACAGTGAAGTGTAACTGATAGTGGGGTGTACTGAGAAGCTTACAGAGAAAGAAAAAACAAAAAAGTGCTCGGCTGCAAACCAGTTCGCATGGAACTCTTGCAAACTTACTTCTCCACGTGATGAAACCCCCCTACCTAAGTTTTACTTTGATCCAAAACTTTGGTGGGTCATAAGAAAAGAAAATAGTTTCCTCCCTTAATTGGAATATCTCTTTGCTATGTCCTACTAGAGTTTTAGATTGTTCCTTAAGATTTCATGGGATGCCGCATTATATGTGTGTGTGTGTGTGTAAAATCTGCTTTTTCCGTAAGGTGATAAACCTCATGTTAACCGTACATCAAAAGGTCAGCCTAATATAATCATCGGATGGGCCACACCAATGGAAACAATGTAAAATTACACTGAAAAACCCTCGTAAGTTTAGGCGCC
Organism: Magnolia sinica; assembly: GCF_029962835.1. Taxonomy (NCBI): domain Eukaryota; kingdom Viridiplantae; phylum Streptophyta; class Magnoliopsida; order Magnoliales; family Magnoliaceae; genus Magnolia; species Magnolia sinica. The sequence continues at coordinate 108,393,432 of NC_080574.1, read as the reverse complement.
GTGGCCTGCTAGAGATTTTGATCACGCTGATTTTTGTATCTTCCCTTTACCCGGATTTGATGATCAGATACAATTATATATACACACACTATGGTGTGGCCCCACGCACAAATCTATGATTGGACACTATGGTGGCCCCACGCACAAATCTATGATTGGTGTCCATCCCATTGTTCGGCTGGGTATCAGCCCACCTGAGTTGTGTTCTACCATGGCCTATCTTTCAGGAGTGCACCTGATGAAGGGAGTAGATAATTGTTCGGCTGGGTATCAGCCCACCTGAGTTGTGTTCTACCATGGCTTATCTTTCAGGAGTGCACCTGATGAAGGGAGTAGATAATACATATAAAAAATGGTGGGCCTGTTTCATCATAGGATAATGGGTGGTAAAAAGCATAATTATGGTTTTTGGTAGCTGTTGTAAGCCAAGCAAAATGCTCAAAATTCAACATTTTTCCAATGCATAACTACACAAGCCTCATCTTGATGCACGTATTATATCCACTACATTCATCCATTTTTTCAATTCATAGTAGGGCATGATCTAAAAAATAAAGCAGATCAAAACCTCAAGGGGACCACACCACATAAAATAATGGGTTCGGCATACATCATTATTCTAATTGTGGGCCACTTGAGCTTTGAATCTGCCTCATTTTTTGCCTCATGCCTTAAAATGATCCTTCAAAATGAATAAACAGCATGGATAAAACACATACATCATGATAGTAGGCCCCGTAGAATTTTGCCGAATAGCAAGCCACCCTATAGTTTCACATTCCCTGAAGGTATACAGGTCCTCGAAATGCCCGAGTAAATAATTATTACTCATTTATCTTTGACCACCTAACTAGTACCAATCAAACAGGTTCGTGTTTTAGGCGCGTGAAGACAATAGAGGATTTTCGTCTTCACTCTCTAGCAAATCACTGCAATTGTACTGAGGCCAAATACCTCAAATCAAAACAACACAGGTGATGGGACCATAGATGGCACAAAAGGTACGGCGAATGTCCGGTTTAACTCAAACTCCATCATTAAAAGGCACTAACGTCAAAACAGCATGAGTGACGAAAATACAGAAGACGGAAATTTTTGGGTAAGGTTAAAGATGGGGCTGTTAATAGGTCAAGCTGGTGGGTGGGACTCACATGGGCTTGAGTAGTCTTCGAATAAACTTAGACCAGCATAAGCCTGGCCTAAGAACTTTGCCAAGACTTAAAAGTGAAATTCATTTATTAATTGGGTTGAGTTTGAGATATGTATAAAAGCCCATCAGTCCAATCCATTTATAGTTTCCAATAATATATTTGAAAGTTTTACTGCTTTTATATATTTTTTTAAATATTTAATGTGATTACTTCCATATCAATAAACATTGACTTCTTCTAGATGATTATTAATAATGATTATTTTTTTCTAAGATGTTTATTTTTATTTGAGAGGTGGTAAAACTTTGTGCTGATATATTTCCCCCTCTAACATTTAAAAAAACAAATCCTTATCTTTTGATTGGGCATGTGTGGTGTGTCCGTGAGATCCACTCAGAAGACTAGGTGTGCAATCCTAAGTTAGACCCAAGGGAAAGGATCAGGTTGACTTGTGATTCAAGTGGACCACACCTGAGGAAACAATTGAGAGAAAGACCCCACGTGGACATTGGTGGGAGGTTTCCCCCGACTGGCTGCCCCACTATGTGTTCAGGTTGGATCAGATGATGGTTGCATAAGTCGAAGGATGGATATATAGAGGAATGCTCACCTGCACCTTATGTGAGCACCTATGCGCACCTTTGCACACATGTCATGGGCACAGAATATTAACGTTCATATGATGCGACACTCCTTGAAACTCTATGGGCCTAATTTTCAGCCTGATCCAAAACTCTAGTGGGCCATAGCAAAGAGAAATGCAAATCAAGGGAGGAAACTGTTTCCTTTTGCCATGGGAGTTTTGGATCAGGCTGAAAATTGGGCTTGTGAGGTTTCAAGGGGTGCTGCATAACGTTGACTGTTTAGATTATGTGCCCACGACATATGTGCAAAGGTACGCATGGGTACACACGTAAGAAGGTGCACAGGTGGGCATTTCTCGGGGATATATATATATATATATATATATATATATATATATATATATATATATATATATATATATATATATATATATATATACACACACATTTACGGTGTTAGATATAGAAATATTTTATGCTTAGTTGATACGGGCAATAGCATGTGAAGGCGCAGATTCGAAGACCATCCATATTCACTGAAAACCATAGTTAAAACCTTCATACCTAAATTTTGCAGAGGGTTGAGAAAAGAAGGTTAATGATTTTTAGGTGCTCGGTTGATATGGCTAGTAGCATATGAAGGCACAAATTTAAAGTCTATTCAAATCCAATAAAACACATAACTAAGACTTGCATACCTGAATCTTGCATAAGGGTTGAGAAGAGAAGCTAATAATTATACTTAAACCGTTCATAACATCTCATATAACTTTTTCGTGTCCATATATTAATCAGAGTTACCACTAGCCAAAATGAAGGCTATAGAATCCACGGTCGGGGACGCTTGACTACTACAAACCTCAGGCTTAGGTGCAGAGTTAGGTTCGTGTGAACCATGTCATCACATGGGTCATGGGTATAAATGATGGTGCGGATGATGGCATGTGTCATGGGTGAGGGCATGTGTGAGCCCAGCTACGTGTCAGGGAGCGAGTGGAGGGCCAGATGGGAAAATCGCCAAAATTTTGGTTTTTAATGCAAAGAGAGCAATGGTGCCACCAACTTTGTGCAAAGACAACATTGGTGCCACTATCTTTGCACAAAGACGGCCGCACTGTTAGTTGGCACTTACCAAAGATGGCACTCAGCATGGTGTTCAGCCATACCTTGCCTTAATCCAAACCTGTTAGTTGCCTTTCTGCGACGATTTTAATTGTTCTAATCGAGGGCCCACCCAAGTTACAAGGCCAAGTGGTCATGTTCAAATCAAGGGTCCTTACTCTTGCTTTGGTGGTAGACTCTCAAGAGTTTTAACACCTGGTCAAGGGTTCGAGTACCCATAGGTGGTGAAATTCCACCACAACATGAGTGTGTGGGGGTATGTGTGCGTGTGTAAAAAAAAAAAAAAGGCCAAGTGGTCATGTTTTGATTATGAGGTGTCTACAGATACCTCTCTTTGGCATAAGTTGGAATACAATCGAATGCCAAAGTGAATGGACTCCCCACTTGGAATAGATGAAGAGACAATTGGTTTCTCTGCTACCAGAGTATCGTGATTGAGAAGCTTAACTCAAACAATTCACAAGAGTTTGAAAAATGTTGCAATATCTAATTGCAACCCTTTCATACCGTTGATTAGCATATGCATCGAAGAAATTTACTGGGTTGGATGTTTGAGTGGTTAGAGCCCTTGCGCATGCAGCCTTACGAGGATAACACACGTCGTATTTGGAAGAGTAATTTCTTCGATGTTGCACAATTTCTTAGGATCGCTTGTAAGCTTATTGTTTGTAATGGACAATTGCTTGTGTGTTTTGTAGCTTTACGGATCTCTCGCATTACAATACAATAGTTTTATAGGTGTCCCAGACTAGAGTTGTCTGGATTATGCTTTTAGCCATTCGAATTCTAAATTTTATCGCTGTGGTTTATAAATGATCTTTTAACAAGCTTAAGCGTGATTACGCTAATTGAGGATCAAAACAAAGTAATTTGAATCTATCATTTTCCCAGAATGATCAGATTGACACTGTGAGTTTAGGCCAATCATCATATGTTTGTATTTTTTTAATTGTAACACCCTAAATTTTTGCTATTTTAAAATTTCAAAAATTCTTTAAATTTTATTTTTTACAACTAGCCACGTCACACTTACTAACCCTTGACGCTCGAGGTGAGCTTATACGCGGTTGGTATCGATAAAAAACCGTACAAATAAGATTGATCAACTATAGAAAGCCAATAAATCCAATTGATCACTCAAACATCGAGTTTAGCCCCATGATATGTTCACATAGGACCCAAAGCTAATTGACCCATAGCTGACTAATCAAGACAATCGTAACTAAGTTAAAGATTTACTCAAAGCCGAATAAGCTATAGCCCGAACCTTAATTAATAAACCAAATCAACCTAGTTACTCTTTTAGCCTAAAACCGATGGTTTAAAGTGATTATTATCGAATCACCCTTTTCGCTAATTTTGAATAGGCCATACTATGAACTTAGTTAAGTCATACCTCAACAACTACGCCCAAGGAATCTCCCTGCCCAATTTATTCCAGAAGTGTCTCGATTACCCGAACAAGCTCTAGACTACTTGTTAGTATGACACTAGTTCTGAAATTATAGAGTAATGTCCATCTCACTGGGCTTGTAATCCATCACGAACGATGGACTCAAAAGATGCCTTGAAACAAACGCTTTGCGCCGTTAAGTCGGCACTTGTAAAATGCAACTATTCCAAGTATTGGCCAAAAATCTGAATTTTAAAAAAAATGGCCCTGTTCCTTAGGAAAATAAATTAGGGCATTTCAGCCATCAAATTTCACCCAAATTTGCACCATAGGTTGAAGATATTTCCTTGCACTCATCCGCCAAATCTAACCCCCGATCGAGAAACGGTGACCGTTGATCGCAAATCGGACCGTTACGATAAAACTCCATGTCTGTTTGCCGTCAAACTTTGCACAACCCTTCATCAGGTCATGGGGCACCTACCCATAAATTAGATGGGCCAAGGCGCCAGCAGGCAGCCCCAACAGCCAGAAATGGGTCCCACAAGGCCGTTTGAAGCAATTAATGGAACATAGGGCCAAATGATTTAATTACATGGTATAAAACCCTTAAACCCTTCTCTCCCACAGAATTTTCAGTAGCTGAGAGAGAGAGAGAAGGAGGAGGAGGAGGAGGAGGGTGCATGTGCAAGGGAGCTAGGAAATTGGAATTTCTTGCACTCCTACCTCCACATTGCCGGAAATCTCGATCCTATCACCGTAGAGGGGAGCTACGTCCAATCCAAGGTAAGAATTCGAGCTTCCTTTCATTTCTCCTTAGTTAGAGTCACATGCATGCATCTGACACGAAATCCATGTAACGTAGGGCCCCGACACGTCAAGTTTGCGGACCCAATGCCACTAGAGCGATCACAAGAGCTTCCGGTTGATAAATAGGTGCGAACCATTACCTTTAGGTGGCCGATTATCATGCCTAGCGTAGATCTTAGTGAATGTGAGTGGTGCATGTGCTTGCATGTTGCTAAATTTTTGAAACTTTTTTATTCGGAACATAGACACAAGTTTTACTTAAAATTGGGTGAGAGATTTAGGTCCCGAGAACTCCCTGATATGTGAATGACGATTTGTTGGTCTATTAGGAATTACATGTGTAACTCTCTAAATATATTTCTGATTCGATATCTTGAACTTCATTACAAGCAATTGCTAGGTGTAAATTGGATGCATTGTTTGTCTACTTGTTGATTTGCTGAATTTATTGCGTTTAGCTTCTGCTATCTTGCTAAATTGTAAGATTCATGTTGCCACATGCAAATTAAATTGTTGTGAATGGGTGTATAGCGGTATATCTTTGCTAAATTGCTGGAATCTGTTGATCTTGATCTCTAATTGCTACTAAAACTGTAATGTTGACTCTTCACATGCGGATGGTTTAGCGGAGTTTAGCATGTTGCTGTCTATATGCCTAAAATGCTGAACTATGCTTGTCATTTGTGAAATTGTCCCTAAAATTGTTGAATATATGTTATCTACCTGTGCACATGTCCCCTCATGGATCGGCCGATCAACCGAAATCCCTTGGGCAACCTTTCCATTGGCTCAGCCCATGGGCTAGTTTGGCCCGACTAGTCAAACCGCGAATTGTCGGCCATAGTTGGACTACATGAGACGTTGTTCTCAGGCCGTACAATCTGTGTTTCGTCTTGTGGGGGTATATTAGCCCATAGATTGGTTATCCTTATATGTTAACCATGATTGTACATACCTGATTGAACCTGAGGTACCCTATGACCCTTGCACCCACTGTTAATCATAATTTACGGCTCACAAGACTCATGAGCCGGGGATGGTGGTATGGACATTATACTCGAGCTGTCGGCCTATGCTGGGGTGACAAGCCTCCCCGTAGTGACCAGTGAGTACCAAAGACTCGTGAGCCGAGGATGGTGCCCGAGCTGTCGGGCTACGCTGGGGTGACGACCTCCCCGTTGTAATCGCGAGCAGGACTCTAATGTCCTAAAAATTTTGTATGAGCCTAAGAGCTATGGGATTGACGAACCCCCGAGGGCTAAGGATCACAAGAGTCATACGGCCACGACCATAGAGCCACGCGATCGGATTAGGGCAATGTTTTCCAACAAGGGTATCTCGGTTTCTCCCAACTTGGCTAATATTTACATGACATTGCATTATTTACTTTGGCGATTCGGCAATCGAGGTCGCACTGAGGGAGTATTGATCATTCGCGATTGTTAGATGTTGTCGCTCGAGGGAGTGTTGGTGGTGACAGGCATACATCATGTCATTAAATCATGCATTGCATTAACTAGAGTATCTAGGATTCTATGATGTATGTTGTTCACTAAATTTACTCTTATGTATGATAATTTGTGTAACCTATTGTTAATGGTACCACTGAGTTAGCTACTCACTCCCACTCTAGGATGATGTTTTAAAACATCAACCAAAACACATTATAGATGTAGGGTTGATAGAGTTGGACACGCTGGGGGAATGTCGGCGTAGACGATGAGGAGGAGCGAGCGTACTACCAGACCTTTGGTGGATCTTTCTAGACTGAGCTTGGCGATCGTGGGGATTGGGCTAAGGCACTAGTCACTTTGGGACATATGTATGAGTGGGACTAGTTCCCTGTTTGGATATTTTTAGATTTGTAGTTTGGATATTTTTATATTTAGTGGCACTTGATACTGTTTATAATTCACTTATGCTTCATGGTTTGTTAAAATCCCCATTGCTTATGAAATAATCCAAATGTAATTGAAATCTGAGGCTCATTAGGGCACACGTGGCACCCGAGAATTCGGGAGCCGAGTTCCTATTTGGCTCCCAAAAATCCCGTGTGTTACATTAATCTTTGAGTAAAATCCTCTTGGGATTAAACCGAAATCAAATTTATTGTTGCATTAGCATCCACTGAGGAGTATGGGAAATTGATCAGTGTATAAGATGTCGAACGCATTTGATATTTTTTAAAGTTTTTTGAAGTTTTTTTAAAATTTTTTGTGGCTTTTTTGCTTAACAAATATACCTGCCTTCTAGCGTTTGTGTTCGTGTGGCATGCACAGAATGTGGTATGGCTCGATATACATTTGATCCATCATACAACGTCCGGTAGGTTCCGATGGAAACTTTGGGCGGTCGAGATCTTGAGTGATCAATATACGTCGATATGATCTCTAAATGACTTGATTAGAGCTTTAAACGGTCAAGATTATATATGTTGGATGAAATTGGTCTGATTTGCCACCCGGCGTCCAAAAGATTTTTTTGGAAAATTAGGATGGTTGGAATCAGGATTTGATCGATGTAGATGATGCGAATCCGAACCATGATACGGCGTCTAATGGCCTCGATCAAAGCTTTGAATGGTCAAAATTAGAAATGCAGGATAAAATGGAACGGATTTGATTTGCCATGCGATGTCCAAAAGGTCTTTTTGAAAATATATGGACAATTGGAATCAGGGTTCCCTTATTGAATGGTGTATGGAAATGAGATAGATGCAAATGCATGGTATGGTGAAATGCAATGCATGAAAGGATAAAATATAATGGATTTGATCCGTCATTCAATGTTGAAAGAGTTCTAAGTAAATGCGGGATGGTCAAGATCAGATATCCAATGGAGAAATAAAATAAAAATGTATGAAATGGGTGGGATCTATCATCTGATGTCCAAAGGGATTCAAGGTGAATGCTGGATGACCAAGATCAGGGATCCACAGAGGAATGGAAAAATGCCTAAAATGCAATGCATGATGTGTGTGAATGTATAACATGTGATCGATATGCAAATCTAATCCATCATACAGTGTCAAAATGCCTTGATCAGAGCATTTGATAGTCAAGATTGGAAATGTGTGATGAAATGAAATGCATGCATGGATGAGGTGGGATAGTCTTGATCCGTCATCCATATCCAAAGGGCTCCAAATGGATGTGCAACCATGTGTCAAGGGGCGAGTGGAGGGTCAGAACCCTCAAAATCACCAAAAATATAGTTTTTTGCTCAAAGACGGTGGTGGCGCTATCGTCTTTGAGCAAAGACGGCGCTGGCACTGCCGTCTTTGGGCAAAAACCGATAGTTACCAAAGCCGACAGTTGGCACAGTGCTAGGCCATACTTTGGCTCAATCCAAACTGGTGGTTGGCTTTCTGCAATGATTTTAGCCATTCAAATCGAGAGCCCATGCAAGTTACAAGGCTAAGTAGGGCTAAAAGTCCGGTGGGTTGGGTTGGGTCGGGTTGGTGCTCAAACCTATCCCAACCCAAGGTTCTTGTACCTCAAACCTAACCCAACCCAACCCAACCTTGGGTTCGGAATTCTCAACCCAAGCCCAACCCAAGCAGGTTCGGTCGCGTTGGTCAGGTGGATACATGCTAATATTTTAATGATTACATTAGTTTATTATATTTTAATACACATCTTATTTTTTATATTTATAATTTTATTAAGTAAATATGTTGTTATTTATCGCAAAGAACTTCATTTATTCTAAACAAACAAGCTAAAATATAGGACAACTACTCATTTAAAAGTCGTGTTGTGTAGCACACAATCTATTTGGGAGAGAGAAATCCAACATTTCTTGTTAGCTTGAGTCATCAGAAATGATGTGGACCCATGAGATCCGACAACAATGGAACTTCCTGTCTTCAACACATACGATCTACATTCAATTATAATTTATAAGTAACTTATATATTGATCGGGTTCGGGTTGGGTCGGGCGATCCAAGACCTCAACCCGAGCCCGACCTAAGATTTATCGGGTTGGTGTTTGTATAGCCCGAGATCGGACTCAATAGATCTTGCCCAAGCCTAACCTAATGTCGGGTCGGTCACAGGTCGGTCGGGTTCAACCTGCCCAACTTTCAGCCCTAAGGCTAAGTGGTCATGCTTTGATTATGGGGGTGTTTATACTCCACCCTTAATTTTTAAACGGCCAAACCTTAATGATTACATGGAATCCACTTATCCATTTCTTATCCAAACGTAACGTAGTATAATGATAATTAGCTTTGAACATTTTCTTATATGAATGTAATTCTATATTGAGTTGGTAGTTTCCTGTAAATTTTTCATTTAAAAATTAAAGTTATTAAATATCTAATCAAGGAGTCCAGTCTCGTGGCCACCAGTCCGCTGGATACCTTACTTACCCTCTTAACCTGTGGCCTGCTGAAGTAGGCCCACCATGATGTTTATGTAAAATCAATCCCGATCATCAGGTGCCTTACTCCATTTTAGTTATAGAACCCAAAAATCAGCCTAGTATTAGATTCAAGTCAGCCATACCGAAAGAAACGGTTGGGAGAGAAATTTACATCATTAAATTTTACATTGCCTACTGTGATGATTATGTAAATTTTGATCAAACCATTACATAAACACAAAAATTAGGCGTATCCTTAAAAAACCAGGCCCATCCATAATTCAGGTGGGCCACACCAAGAGAAACAGTTGGAGGGTAAGTGTTATCCACTATTTGGTTTCCAATCATGTGGTCTACTTGAATCATAGATGGGGCTGTTTATGTAACCTTATGCTTCAAATTGGATCACTCACTTTATGGTTGAAGTGAATTTTGAAAATACATGATGGGGACCACCCAAACAAGACCACAAATTCACCACAATGGCTTTTAAGCAGGACGTATGTGTTTTATTCAGGTCCACCGTTTGTTTGTTTGTTTGTTTGTTTTTTTTTTTTTTTTTTCAACTCATTTTATGACATGATACCAAAATTGAAAATGATTCATGCTCAAGTAGACCATAACACCTGAAATAGTGAGAATTGAACGTTTACGGTTAAAAACGTCTTGGTGTCACAGGAGGTTTTTTAAACAAAAAAAATAAAAATAAATTATTAAATCCATGTTTCTCATGTACAATTTGGATGACAAATTACCATCATTGTGGGGCCCAGGGTAGTTTCAATCGGTGGACGTCAGTATCCCCACTGGTTTCTGCAATGTGGTCCACTTAATATTTGGATATGCTTCAATTTTAGGCCCTAGGATGGTTTCAACAGTGAACGTCATTATCCCCACTGTCTTTTGTGGTGTGGTCCACTTAAGCTTTGAATATGCTTCGATTTTGGGCTCCTTTACAAAAATGAGCTGTAGAAACAGATGAATGGTATAGATAAAAAAAAAACATACATTACAGTGGGCCCCACAGAGTCTTCACACCATGAGGTAAAGGGGGTGAGGGACTCACCACCACAATCCCATGGACGTCAAACCCATATAGGTCAATTGTCGTCCAGGTGGGTGGGCCTACCATCATGTATTTTCAAAATCCACTCAAATGCCCAAAAATCATCCCCATCCGTAATTCAGGTGGGCCACATGAAGGGAAACAGTTTGGAGATCGTGGGTGTCCCCTTCACACTGTTTTCACTCATGTAGCCCATCTGAATCACGAATAGAACTTATTATTGGGTCCTAAGCCCAAGGTGGGCTGACCCATCTGATACACATCACTGTGGGCCCAGTTGTGCTGGTCAATGCACCCGACCATAAAATGCTTATTGACGGTCCAATTTCGGGGAGACCGATGGGCCTAAATCAAGTATATTAATTATATGAAATTACTCTTAAAGAGCATTGCTAAACACAATATGCACACACCACCACATGTGCTAGTGGCCGACAGGTGAAATATCCAAGCCATCCATATGGTGGTCCTGACCATGTCTGTGTTCCCTTCCAATAATAAATGTGGTCCCATTTAGCAGCTGGGCCACAATGTCAGCAACATTAGAACAGTTAAAAATTTCATCCAAGCCATAAATTTATTTTATAAACTTTGGTTCATATGATCAATATACCAGGTTGATCTTGTGGCATGGATCAGCCAGTTTTTTGGCAGATTCAACTCAATTCGGGCAAACTCCCTAGTTGAATCACCAAATTTTATAACAATGGGTTTAATATATATACATGAGCAATTATGTATGCTGGTAATTGAATAATGAGTTCATATTATTCAATTTACTTAAACGCCTTTTGAGAAATTGAGAGATGATAACTTTTAAAGGGCAATTTCATATTTTCATGGGTGGAGAGAGAATTCGGATTTAAGTTAAATCCAAGAAATACTAAAATAGAATGAAATTACTTAAAAAGTTTTAGAGGTAAATCCTTTTTTAAATGAGAGTTCCTCTTTAGCTAATTAAATTAACTGAATTACTTAAAAGCCTTTAAGAACCAAATGGAAAAATGGTTTAATAAGTGAATTTATGACTTTTTATAGGTTAGCAGATTAATTTTCAGGGAATTACTTACATGCCCTTAATAAGTTTGAATATATATTTTGGGTTTTTTTTTTTTTTTTCCTAAATAGGACATGGAGGGAGCTTCAAAATAGCACTCTTTTTCGAAAATTTTGTTTTTATCTCTGAAAGTTTCTTTTGGATATTTTTGTTTTTTGTGAGATGAAAATGCCCTTAAAATTTTTTTACTATTATTTTTCGGCTAACTCTTCTTCTACCACTGTACTTCAGAAATTTTTTATGCTTTTCGATTATTCTCCAATAATCATTCGTGCTTTCTAACTGTTTTTTTCGGCAAAAACTCTCACCTTAGAATTTTTTTTTTTTTTTTTCTTCTTTTCACCTGTTATATTGAAATGAGCTTATTTGAAAAGAAAATGAGAGAAAATTAGATGAAAAGTATTACAAAATTTTCACTTTTGGAAGATGGATCTTTTAGCAAGAAATAAATAGAAGGAAAGAAAAGATATAGCAAAAACTTTACTTTTAGAATAGTAGTTTTTTTTTTTTTTTAATAAAGATTTCACTTAAATGAGTCTGCTGGGGATGAAACTGATAGGAGGAGACGAGATATATTAAAAAACAAAAGAATCTACTTTTAGAAGATTGGGTTCTTGTTTTTGCAAAAGATTTACTTAGATGACTCCTGTTAGCCAGGATGTACTGTGGATGGAGTGGATCTCTCACAAATATCACGGTGTGCTCCACCTAACTTCTGACAACAGGAACTTCTCACGGTGGGAGATGTCAGGCAATCCACGTCTTGTGAATATCACAGTGGGCCAGAGAAATATTTTTGTAGCTCCCACTTTTTCCAATTGAACTAAAGGCACCAAGGGTGGGACACGTGAGGCTAGTAGAAGCGTGACTAGAATTATTGCACGATCAAAGTCATCTACAAACCTGTTTTAGGCAGGGAGTAAAACACTCATGCTCTTTGGGGCCCACTATATATATATAATATGCTCTTTCCATCAGGTGATAACCCTCTTATGTTAACCGCACATTAAAAGGTCAGCCTAATATAAACATCAGATGGGCCACACCAATGGAAACAATGTAAAATTGCACCAAAAAACCTCCAAGTTTAGGTGACGTAGCCCGCTTGATTTCTCGATCATGCTGATTTTTCCATCTTCCCTTTACCCAGATCTGATGATACGATACAATTATATACACTATGGTGGCGCCACACATAAATCTATGATTGGTGTCAGCCCAGTCCAGTTGTGTTCTGCCATGGCTAGCATTCAGGAGTGCACCTGATGAACTGAGTAGATTATAAATATAAAAAATGGTGGGCCTGTTTGTTTATGGGATAATGGGTGGTAAAAAGCATAATTATGGTTTTTGGTAGCTATTGTAAGCTAAGGAAAATGCTCAAAATTCAACATTTTTCCCATGCATAACTACACAAGCCTCATCTTGATGCATGTGCTATATCTACTACATTCATCTATTTTTTCAATTCATTGTAGGGCATGATCTAAAAAATAAAACAAATCAAAACCTCAATGGACCACACCACATAAAATAATGGGTTCAATGGCATACATCATTATTCTAATTGTGAGCCACTTGAGCTTTGAATCTAATTCATTTTTTACCTCATGTCTTAAAATGATCCTTCAAAATGAATAAACAGCATGGATGAAACACATACATCATGATGGTGGGCCTCTAGAATTTTGCATAATAGCAAGCCATGCATGTCTTTGAAATGCGGGAGTAAATAATTATAACTTATTTATCTTTGACCACACCTAACTAGGGCCAATCAAATAGGATCTGCTCAGGTGTTTTAGGCGCATGAAGACGATAGCGGATTTTCATCTTCACTCTCTAGCAAATCACTGCATATCTACGAGGCCAGATACCTCAAATCAAAACAACACGTGATGGGACCATAAAGGCCAAAAGGTACGGCGAATGTCCTGTTTAACGCAGACTCCATCATTAAAAGTTTTACTGCTTTTATATATATTTTTAAATATTTAATGTGATTACTTCCATGTCAATGAACATTGACTTCTTCTATATGATTATTAATAATGATTAATTTTTTCTAAGATGTTTATTTTTATTTGAGAGATGGTAAAACTTTGTGCTGATATATTTTTCCCCCTCCAACATTTAAAAAAAGAATTCCTTATCTTTTGAATGGACGTGTGTGGTGTGTCTGTGAGATCCAGTCGGAGGATTGGATGTGCAATCCTAAGACCAGGGCAAAAGGATTAAGCTGACCTGTGACATGAGGAAACAGTTGAGAGAGAGACTCCACGTGGACGTTGGTGGGAGGTTCCCCCGACAGGCTGCCCAATCGGATCGGATGATGGTTGCGTAAGTTGAAGGATGAATATATAGTGAAATGCTCACTTGCACGGCTGCACCTTATGTGAGCAGCCATGCGCACCTTTACACACGTGTCATAGGCACAGAATCTGAGCATCGATGTGATGCAACACTTTTTGAAACTTTATGGGAGCCTGATCCAAAACTCTAGTGGGCCATAATAAAGAGAAATGCAAATCAAAAGAGGAAATTGTTTCATTTTTCCATGGCCCACCAGAGTTTTGGATCAGGCTAAACATTGGGCTGGTGAGGTTTTAAGGGGTCCCGCATCACGTTGACCGTTTAGATTATGTTCTCATGACATGTGTGCAAAGGTGCGCATGGGTACTCCCGTAAGAAGGTGCACAGGTGGGCATTTTTCGGATGTGTGTGTGTGTGTGTGTGTGTGTGTGTGTGTGTGTGTATATATATATATATATATATATATAGTTATGGTCACCTACGCACCAACGCACATGTGTACCTTTGAACATGTGTTGTGGGCATCTAATCCGAATGGTCCATGTGATGCGGAACCCCATAAAACCCCAAGGGACAAATTTTCACCCTTATCTAAAATTCTAGTGGGCCATAGCAAAGAGAAATGTAAATCAAGAGAGAAAATTATTTTCATTTTTTCATGGCCCACCAGAGTTTTGGATCAAAGTAAATATTGGGCCCAGGTTGTTTCATGAGGTGCTACTTCAAGTCAACCCCTCGGATGTTAGATTCAAATCACATCATCCTCAAAAAAGTTTTCAGAGTCATGTGCGAACTGGAACTCGTGCAAACTTTTTGAAAACTCATGATTCGTAACGTAACTCCAAGATCTAAATGGTTCACCAACTTCTACTTTGATCAAAAACTTTGGTGGGCTATGAAAAAAGAAAACAGTTTCCTCCTTTAATTTGCATCTCTCTTTTTTATGGCCCGTCAGAGTTTTAGATCAGGATGAAAATTGGTTTTTTAAGGTTTTATGGGATGCCGCATCACATGGACCGTTCGGATTAGACACCTATGACACACGTGCATAGGTGAGCATGCCCCTCTCTCTCTCTCTCTCTGTAAAATCTGCCCTTTCCATCAGGTGATAAACCTTATGTTAACACCTTATGTTAACTGTACATCAAAAGGTCAGCCCAATATAAACATCCAATGGGCCACACCAATGGAAACAATGTGAAATTGCACCAAAAAACCTCTAAGTTTAGGCGATGTGGCCCGCTTGATTTCTTGATCATGCTGATTTTTCTATCTTCCCTTTACCCAGATCTAATGATCGGATACAATTATATATATATATATATATATATATATATATATATATATATATATATATATATATATATATATATATATATATATCGGCCCCACACACAAATCTATGATTGGTGTCAGCCCAGTTGAGTTGTGTTCTGCCATGGCCTAGCATTCAGGAGTGCACCTGATGAACAGAGTAGATTGAAAATATAAAAAATGGTGGACCTGTTTGATTACCGGATAATGGGCGGTAAAAGGCATAATTATGGTTCTTGGTAGCTGTTATAAGCTAGGGAAAATGCTCAAAATTCAACTTTTTTCCGGTGCATAAGTAAATGAGCCTCATCTTGATGCATGTGCTCTATCTACTGCATTCATCCATTTGTTCAATTCATAGTAAGGCATGAGATAAAAAATAAAGCAGATCCAAAGCTCAATTGGGCCACACCACATAAAATAATGGGTTCAATGGCGTACATCATTATTCTAATTGTGGGCCACTTGAGCCTTGGAACTGCCTCAGTTTTTGCCTCATGCCATAAAATGATCATTCAAAATGAATAAACAGCATGAATGAAACACATACATCATGATGGTGGGCCCATGGAATTTTGCCTAATCGCAAGCCCGTCTCACAATCCCCAAAGGATGCATGTCATTGAAATGCCCGAGTAAATAACTATTACTTATTTATCTTTGACCACACCCAACTAGGACCAATCAAACAGGAGCTGCTCAGGTGTCTCAGGCGCGTGAAGATGATAGAAGATTTTCGTCTTCACTCTCTAGCAAATCACTGCATTTGTACGAGGCCAATTCACTGAGATAGTAACGTGTGGTATCTACCTCAAGTCAAAATAACACAGATGGTGGGACCATAGTTGGCAAAAAGGTACGGTGAATGTCCGGTTTAACTCAGGCCCCATCATTAATAGGCACTAACGTCAAAACAGCATGAATGACAAAAATACAGAGGACGGAAACATCTAGGTAGGGTTAAAGGTAGGCCTGTTAATACGTCAAGCTGGCAGGTCGAACTCAATTCAGATGGTGATTTTATTTGTTAAAATTGAGCATCCACCTGTGTTACAAAGTCAGGTGGTTATGTTTTTACCATGGCTCGGCTCTTTGATCAAAGTTAGAATACAATCGAATGCTAAAGGGTGTGGACATCTCACCCGGAGTAGATGAAGAGGCAATTAGTTCCTCAGCTTGCTAGAGTGTCGCAATTAAAAAACTCACTTGATTAGAAGCTTAACTGAGAAAATTCACGAGAGTGAGAAAAATGCTGCAATATCTGGTTGCAACTCTTTCACTCCATTTATTAGCATATGCATCTAAGAAATTTATTAGGTTGGGTGTTTGAGTGGTTAAGAGCCCTTGCACATGCAGCCTTATAAAGATAACACACGTTGGATTTGGAAGAGTAATTTTTGTGATGTTGCACAATCCCCTAGGATCGCTTGCAAGCGTATTATTTGTAATGGATAGTTGCCCACGCGTTTTGCAGCTTTACGGATCTACTGCATTACAATGCAATAATTCTACAGGTGTCCCAGACTAGAGTTGTCCGGATTATGCTTTTATCCATTCGAGTTCTGAATTTTATTACCATGGTTTATAAAAAATCTTTAAACAAGTTGGAGCATGATTATGCTAATCAAGGTATCAAAATAGAGTATTTGGAATCTATCTCCTAGAATGATCAGATTGGCACTGTAAGTTTAGGCTAATTTTCTTATGTCTGTGTTTTTTTAATCTTTGGGTAATATCCTTCTGGGATTAAGTCGAAATCAAATTTATTGTTGCATTGGCATTAACTGAGTATGGGAAACTGATCAATGTATAAGATGTCAAACGCGTTTGATATTTTTGGAAGTTTTTTTTTTTTTTATTTTATTTTTTTTATTTGTGAATTTTTTGTTTAACATACATACCTTCCTTTTGGCGTTCATGTAAGCGTGGCATGTGAAAAATGTGGTATGGCTCGGGATAAATTTGATCTATCATACAACGTCTAGTAGATTCCGATGGAAACTTTGGGTGGTCAAGATCTGGGGTGATCAATATGTGTTGATTTGATCCGTCATACAACATCTAAATGCCTTGATTAGAGCTTTAGACGGCCAAGATCAAAGATTCTAGATGAAATGGGTCTAATTTGCCACCCAGCGTCTAAAAGGTCTTTTTGAAAAATTTGGACAGTCAGAATCAGGGTTTGATCAATGTGGATGATACGGATTCGATCCATCATACAACGTCTAATGGCCTCGATCAAAGCTTTAGATGATCAAAATTAGAGATGCTGGATGAAATGTAATGGACCGAATTTACCACCCGATGTCCAAAAGGTCTTTTTGAAAATATGGACAGTTGGAATCAGGGTCCCCTTATTGAATGGTGTGTGGAAATGAGATGGATGTAAATGCGTGGTATGATAAAATGAAATGCATGAAGTGATAAAATAAAATGGATCTGATCCATTATCCTACGTTGAAAGAGTTCTCAGTGGATGTGGGATGGTTAAGATCAGATATCCACTTGGGAAATCAAATAAAAATGTATGAAATGGATGGGATCCGTCATCTGACGTCCAAAGGGTTCCAAGGTGAATGCGAGATGGTCAAGATCAGAAATCCATCGGGGAATGAAAAAAATGCATGAAATGCAATGCATGATGTGTGTGAATGCATCACGTATAATCGATATGCAAATCTAATCCATCATACAATGTCAAAATGCCTTGATTAGAGCATTTGACAGTCAAGATTGGAAATATGTGATGAAATGAAATGCGTGCACGAATGAAGTGGGATGGTCTTGATCTGTCATCCGGCATCTGAAGGGCTCCAAATGGATGCGGGATGGTCAAGATCAAGGATCTTAATAAAGTGTGATACATGCATGAGTGATCAATATGCAGATCTGATCCATCATACGGCGTTTAAATGCCTCAATCAAAGCATTAAACGGTCAATATCAGATATGTGATTGATATGCAGATCCGATCTGTCATACAATGTCCAATACCTCGATCAAAGCATTAGATGGTCAAGATTGGATATGTATTACATGCATGAAAATGGAAATGGAATAGATAGATGGATTGATGCTTACCTGGGCAACGAGCTGATATTGTTGTTGGTTGAAAACTTTAGACAAGCGTACCTGGCTTGAGCGATGTAACTTGAAAAGATGGATTTTTTTTAGGTGTTTGATTATATACATGTATGTGCACCCGTTTTACTTTTTATTTTTTTAATCAATGGAAGAAATGAAATGAACAAGCTCTTGTGCCAACCTATCTGTACAATTTAGGGTTTGGATTTTATTGCTCTAGATTGTAGGGATCGGATATATTGACTCAGCCACACGTTACTTGGCAATTTTTCTAGTTGCTTCGTGGGGAGCTGCGATATCTTTATAAAGTGTTTTGAGAAGAAGATTTGCCTTAAATCTGAGCATGATTGAAGGATCTTGGAATATTATGATTGTCGTATCCACCTTGCTTGAGTTGTATACCTGGATTTGTGATATTTTTCTTTTTTCAGTTTTTCTAACTATTTTTACTCGCATCGCCCTTTCGGTTTTCCACCACGTCTAGTCTGCCCATCATTTTTTTTATGTCGTCCTTTTGGGTTTTCACCAGGTCCCGAATATTTAATATTGTTCGCCCCTTGGCAGTTGTGCTTTTTACCCCCAGTGCCCTTTCAATTATCACCAGGTCTGTTGTGTGTCCATTGTGTGTCTGCTGTTTTTACTCAATGGGTCTTTTTTGGTTTTTATCTCACCCATTTTGCTTTGGATACACTTTCTTTCTTTCTTTCTCTCTTTTGCCTTTTTTTTAAAAAAAAAAAATTAATTTTTTTTTAGTGTTAAGATCGATGGCGGGATTTTTTTCATTGCCAACCGAATTGTATCTTTCCAAAGAGCGAGAGATTTTGAATAACAAAGCTCAAGGTTTTAGACCCGTCTGAGAAACTTCGTGGTGGGGATGGAGGGTTTTACCCCCAATGGCTATTTTTTAAAAAAATCAATTTTTCTTCTCTTTTTGCCCTTTTTTAAAAAATGTTTCATGCCCTTATTATTCTCTAGAGCTTGGGCTAATATTTTTTTCTTTTTCTTTTTTTGCTTTTTATACCCTAGAGGATGTTTTAGGGGAAGTATGGGATTTCTCATTCTGGTCAATAACCTCAAGCTGCTTTTGTGATCGTGTTCACCACTCGTGATTGAACTCTGATGTGATCGGCGTTGTCTGGCTCAAAAGAGACTTCACCCTTTAAACTGGTAAGGCGGTAAGCACCTCTTGAAAGAACTTCTTTAACAATTTGTGAGTTATCCCCAATGTATTTGACTTTGCCCCTAAGATTGGGCAGGTAAGGGGGGCGGGCCTCTTTTTTCTTTTTCGCTATCGTGCCTCCCTATTTTAAAGCTTTTGGTTCAAACTTGCTTGTTGGGAGCTATTGAGATTCTTCTTTAGCAGCTCAATGAGGGACACGACACTTATATGTACTTTCGCCTACTTGATATAGTTCATTGTAGCAAGATTGTGGCCACTTTTTTTCAAAGAAATCCGTTGACCTTTCTGTAACACCCTGAAAATTGGACCTGAGTACATAGACTCCAATCCCAAGTTCCCGGGTGTTAACCAAATGAAAACGCACGTGTGACCTCGTTCAGATTCACATGTATTTCACACACGAGCAAACAGAGTAGCGTAATTCAATTTAGCAAATCCAAAGCGAGGTAAAGATAACAAAAATCAGAAATATAATAACAGTAATAAATGCAATTCCAATAGTGGTGATCGCCTAAAATGAGGATTATACAAGCCACAATGAACATACCATAAAATCAAGATACAATGCACATCGAGTCAGAAATCCAACATATACAAGTACAAGATTAAATAAGTACATGATCTTCCAGTTTCACCAGACGCTCACAAGGCATCACGGCGAAAGTGCAAGCCGATCCAAGCCTACCCGCCAGAGGCCTCGATAGAACCTACATCAACAACAATGTCTGATTGGTGTTTTAAAATACTGTCCCAGGTGGGAGTGAGTAACTAACTCAATGGTTCCATTAGTCATAAGTTACACATGTTATCGACACAATTAACGCAGTTAATGATAAACAACCAATCAAGCATTTCCTAAATACTTTTGTTAAATACACAATTGAGATTATGAAATGATACAAGCACCTTACAATCCAATACTCACTCACAAGCGACTTCAACACATATTTCACAAATGCCAACACTCCCTCATAAGTGACTCAAACCCCAAATGCAACTTATCCTAAAGTATGAATGATTTGCCTAGTGATTATTAATTCTAATTCATACAGCCAATTGGCGAAGCTAGGATACTAACGTTATATCATGAGTCCTTATTTGGATCACGTGGTTCGCTACGGCACATAGTGGTTCCTCACCAGTATCCGTTGATCCAAATTTAGGTATCACCTATTTATCTTAAAAATCAATTATTCCAAAGGTATAGCATACCCAAATGTATAGGGATTAACTCGGTATGAGTCGTCACCCAAACACCAAGTATGATCACTTAGTTCTGAGGTATGGGCTTGCCATATAAAATCAAATTACCATAGAGAAAATGGCTCGTCACCCAATTCCATTCACACCCGGGTCATTTAAACAATACTCTAGCACGGAACTATCAACTGGGTAATTTGACAGGGGCTGTTCAAACAATAATCTATCACCTCCATTAGTACTCACTGGTCACTATAGGAAGGCTAGTCACCCCGGCATAGGCCGACAGCTTGGACACGATGTCCCATACCACCATGCTCGGCTCATGAGTCTTAGTGGGATCGTATCTCACTAATGGTTATGAATAGATTCATCCATTGGGAACGGGGTATCCTAGATTCTATTTGGCCATGTCACACATTTTAAACATACATGATCAGTCAGCTAATGGACTAATTTGATTGACTTGGGAGAACTCCAGCGTAACCGGCATTGGGTGCAAACATCCCCTGTAGTCCAGCTACTGTCGATTATCCGTATTTGACCCAGGCTGATCGAACAAGCCTAAGGTGGCCGACCTAACTCAAGCTGCCTCTTGGTTTAAGCGATTTACTGACTGACCCAAGGTCGTAAGCAAATCATCACTAAGGGCTAATAACTCGTTAAGCAATCATGATAAGATTTCATATAGAGCCTAAATTTAACAACACAATCACTCAAGCATTTCATCGAACATGTGAGCATCAATGAAACAACACAATCGCAAAGGCATTCATCAAACATGTGAGTATCAATAACACAATAAAATCACATAAGCATTTCATCGAACATATAAACATCAATGGAACAACACATTCAATCATTTAGGTATTTTATCAAATATGCGAGCATCAATAATCAAGCAATAACACATGTTACGATCAAATCGAAATGTGAACATGTTTGCATGCACTAACCTATCTACAAACAATAAAATCATTAACTACGACCATCAAGGGTCGATAAATGACAAGGTAGGAATAATAATCCACACCTTAAGAGGAGATTTTAAATCTTTAAACTTGTAGGATTGAAAATTTAGGGAAAATCACTAATTTCTAATGTAAAGAAATGAAGTATTGTTAATCACAAATAAAGTAGGTATAAGTTACGAAATCGAAGGGTTGAAAGTGAGTCTTACCTCCAGTCACAAGTGTCGGTAGATTCAACGAAAGATTTAGTAAGTTAGAGGGTTTGATCAATGAGCTACTAACCACTAAGCACCAAGGTCCTTCCCTCTCTCTCACAATCTCTCTTCCTCTTTCTCTCTTCTTCTCTTTCTCTTTTCCTTTTTCTCTTTCTCTCATAAGGTATGAAATTCGTATGGGAGCAAAGGAGACCCCCAAATGCCATATTTATAGCACCAAATTTGGTGCAAATGGCCCTAAGGGCTAAGTTTTTACTATACTAGCCCTAAGGGAGTGCATTTCTACCCTTTGGGGGCCACTGCAGGGCGTAAGGGTTGACACCGAGCGTAAGATAGTTGGCCCTAGTGATGATCTATACATAACCACAATCTGCCCACCATTTAGATGCGTCGATCGATGGGTATGATCAGAAGTCAGTTTGACAGTCACCAACTATCGATCGTAGTCGCGGCTATACGGGTATGTGTGGGAAAATATCCTTAACTCGCACCCCAAGTTTGGGTGAAATCTAACAGTCTGAAGTCACAACTTCGTGAAAGAGTGAGGGTCTATTTCACTTAAGTTTTAAATTTCAGTATAAGGAATTCGTGCGTTTCAAGCACTTGGCTTCTGGCCCAAGTTGAGTAGTTTTGAGCATTTTCTTGGTTCGTCACCCACGATGGGTGTCAAGCCTAGTGAGAAGGACATTATTATATAGTTTTAGAACTAGTGGCCCACTAACAAGAAGTCCAGAGTTTGTTTAAATAATCATGACATTTCTAAAATGAATTAGATAGCAAGATTTCTTATGCACAATGATAAGGGTTTAGCTAAGTTCATAGTGTAGCCTATTCGCAACTAACGAAAATAGCGATTTGATCATAATCACCATAAACCATTGATTCTTAGGTTAAAAGGATAATTAGGTCAATTTCGCTTATTAATTAAGATCTGACCCCTACTTGTCTTAGCTTTTGGTATGTCTTTATTTAGTTACGGTTGTCTTTATTAGTCAGTGAAAGGTCAGCTAGATTTGGTCCCTAGATAAATAAATCACATGATTAAACTCGATATTTAAGTGATCGGGTGGATTCGTTGGCTTCCTATAGTTGATTAATCGGATTTGTGCAGTTCTTTAATGGTACCACCTGCGTATAAGCTCACCTTGAGCGTTAAGGGTCAATCAGTGACGATGTAGGCTAGTTATATCGAAAAAAAATTTGAGGATTTTTAGAAATCTAAAATAGTGAAAATACATTACACTTTTATATATGAAGGGTGCCCATTTTTTGTGGTGATGACTTGCAAGGTTTCGTGATGACTGGTGACGTTGCTTTTCTGAGATGTTGTTATGGTGGCGTGAGATATTGCTCCTACCCCTTTAATGAAGTAACAAACTATCGCGAGGATGCACTCGTGATCGTTGAATGCTTTCGGGCTCACTTTAGCCAATAATGTTAATACTGCACTTTTAGAATGGCTAGGATGTTGATAGGTTGTAAAGCTCATAAGCGAGCATATGGATGTGATTCGCACGCTACTAGCATTCGAAGCATTTTGGGCATACTGACGGTAATTTGTTTCCATTGACATTCGTTAGTATCCTTGCCATAAGATTTTCTTTGGTCCTCATGTACTCACTCATGCTCAGATGATAGATTTATTCGTGGATTTTAAAGGTAATTTACACTGCCTCTATTTTGTCCACTTACTGTAACAAGACCTAGTTGAAAGATTCCTATGTACAAAATGTCGCTGTGAAATATGAT
Source organism: Magnolia sinica (assembly GCF_029962835.1). Taxonomy (NCBI): domain Eukaryota; kingdom Viridiplantae; phylum Streptophyta; class Magnoliopsida; order Magnoliales; family Magnoliaceae; genus Magnolia; species Magnolia sinica. The sequence continues at coordinate 108,369,856 of NC_080574.1, read as the reverse complement.
TTGGTTTAACAGGCAATGATTGGTGTTTATTATCTTTAGGGTATATTTGGGCTTCTACATATGGCTTGATGTTGGTGTATTAAGGGTGTTTATCATGTGGCAATTTGACTAGTAGGCAGAAAGCCAGGTGTTGGTAGAGTTTAGGCATGAGAAAATGTAAATTTTGACAATCATGGTTCCAAGAATTCATTCTTCCACTGCTCATTCTCAAGGTTAGGAATTTTCCAATACATACTTCCTTAGGATTGTGAAGGCCCCATGGGTTCATGATTCTGAAATTGCTAAGAAAGGCATTGAATTTTGAATCGAACTTTGAGGTCTCTAGCTTAGGAGTTGGATCATCATATCCCATAAAAGTCCTTAACTTCCTTCAAACCCATGAGTTTGAAGCCTACTTCTTGATTAAAATCACCAAAGTTGACTTCGTCATATGGATCATTAGATGGGCATGACATTTTATTACTGGAATTTTTTTAAGATTTTTTTTTTTTTTTTTGGATTTTGAAAATTTTCTAATTTTTTTTTTTTTTTTAAATTTTTGGATGTTTTTTTTTTAAATCATTTTTGGATTTTTTTGTGGCTTTTGATTCTTTATGAACCCAGGGTAGGATGGCGTTGCAGACCAAGGGTTTCTTTTATTAAGGCCGATATATTTAGAGGACCGGTCAACTTATTCTGTCGTCGTAGGGACAACAATTTAATAGATGCTCTACGCTCCTTTGCTTTAGGAGGCAGGGCCAATGATTGCGGTAGGCAAACATTCACCCCTCTGCCTAAGCGTCATGATGGATCTAACATTGGGTTCTACGTCGATGGAAAATGTGGTGGCGTTTTGGTACTCCTCGAGGCAATGGAGCTCCTCGAGTATATGTAGTTCAGATGGGACATGGACAGTGGTCCAGTCAATGAAGGGCAACTTTTTTCCCCTCATCCAGGCCCTAACTGATTAGCTCTGTCAAGGTCGACCCACGCAATTGGTCCTCCGGGGCGGAATCTAGTTTGTCATTGGGATAAAAGATCCCTACACTAATGTGTCTGATTGGTGGGTAGGTGAAGGGATTTGTAACGCCCTGAAAATCGGGGGTCGAGCATAAACTCAACTCCCGAGTTCCAATGCATCACTTATGCAATATAGAAAATGATGATTTAATGTTATCCATATTAGTGCATTAAACATGAGTGAGATTAAGCTAAAAGAGCATGTCATACTCCAAAGGCATTTAAACAACACAAGCGAAAGACTGTGATACATATATAAACAGTATAAGTGAGTGTAAGCCTTCGAAGTATGAACGTCACCAAGTTAAATAATTACAAGTGTGTTTCCAAAATAAACAAAATAATGAAGTGTCGTGCTATCTATCCATGCCCCTGTAACCCCGTCTGCGCAAATCTAGGCCTACATAAACCCGCTTGCCAGCTGCATATAGCAAAACGCCTCCTCGTCATCCGCAAAGTCTGGCTCCATCTCATAAGTCATGCCATCCTCTGAAACTACAATAGAATCTGGTGGGTGTTTAAAACACCGTCCCATAACGTGGGAGTGAGTGATCAACTCAGTGGAACAATAAAGCAAAGGTTAACATGTTATCAATTCAGTCAAGCAGTACTGATAACGCAATACAACAATCAGGTCCTAAGTACTCTTATTAATGTAAGAATGATATGAAATAATGATGCATACCCTCGCCTGTGCTCCCTCAGCGACTTCATCTCACGATCATTGCATGAAATACTTTCTTAGTGCTTGACCTGCTATGCCAAAGGCACACGTAATGCAGCACATGCACGTGATTAGCCAGGTTTCTTACTTAGATTTATTCATACAGTAGGATTGGGAAGCTAAGGTACCTCCCTTATATCAATTCCCAAACAATGATCCATTCTAGGATCGTCAGTCCTAGCAAATCTCATACAATGTTGCGGTTCTAGGTCACTACAAAGGGCTCGTCACCTGATCAGTGTAGGCCTATCTTATACTCTAGTTACTACGGAAAGACTCGTCGCATCAACGCAGTCTCAGAGTATGCTTGAGGTCACTACAAAGGGCTTGTCACCTGCTCAGTGTAGGCTGACAGCTCGAATACAGTGTCCCATGCCACCGTATTCGGCTCACGAGGTGATGTTGCTCCCTGGTCACTACGGGTCGGCTCGTCACCCCGGCATAGGCCGATAGCTCGACCACGGTGTCCCATACCACCATGCCCGGCTCATGAGTCTTAGCGGATCAAGGTACCATGGTTTAACGGGTTTTCACTGGTGAGTTTGGTACCTTAGATTCAAGCAGTAGCGTCCATACATGGTGAACATACATTGGGTCAATCGGGTTACTTAACGAGCTCGACTGGTACGAGCGCACATTGAGTTGATCGACATGAAGTGCATAAGCACTCCGTGTGGCCTAACCACTATCAACAACCGAAGTACAGCTCGGATTCATCGAACACGTCCTGTGTGGCGAAACAACCTCAGCCACCTAGTCAGGACCTATTACCGATTGCCTGGACTATACCGTAGTCCCAAACACATTACGATGTAAGAAATATGTACATGTGGTAATCATACAACACTTAACAACCATTGTAACCATGGATAACATTTGAAAAATACAATAAAACACATATAACATGCCATTTACATATACCTATTCTACTCAAACACACCATATAGATTTACAGCTACTTGAAGGAATTTTGTGTACATAGCTAAGGTGGTTGAGAATCCTATCTCAACAACCTTATTAACTACAGTTCATCTAGCAACAACTCATTCAAGCATTTTGTCAAACACTTAGACTACACATAACCGATATATATGACGTATGTTGATTTCAACATATAATAGGGCAAATCCTTTCACCGAGGAGTTGTCTAATACACATCAATCATGTTCTTACATTCCATACACATGGCAGGCACAAATCATGAATCTATATTCATTCAGTCATTTCAACAAACACTTGGACTACACACTATAACATACATGACGTATGTTAGCCATAACATGAATTAGGGCAAGTCCTTTCGCCAAGGAGTTGTCAAACATACAACAACCCCATATCCACGATGAATAATCATGTCAAACACGAATCCAAATTCCATACGCATTCAATCATTTCAACTAACACATGGGATACACTATACACGATATAGTTCATATATATCCGTAAAGTAAAGGAATCTTCGCATTTAGCATGTGAAATGGCACCCAAATCAGTTATGAATCATTAACTAACATTAAAAGCCTAGAAAACCATAACCTAAACGTTTATAGTCCACACCTTTCGCTAGTAAACTCGTACCGAGCTCAGTTTGAACATTACGTCTTTGTCTACGGCAACTTATAGCATGAAATAGGTTAGCTATTTCATCACTTACACTATTTGAAACCCTAAAATAGGTTAGGATTTGATTTTCTTACCTAAGAATGAAATCGGAATCGCCCGTATAGCGATACAAGAATGGTAGTTAAACACGTGGAGCAGCGGGAGTTAATCCTAGGAACGAACTCCAACTCTCACCCTCACTTTCTCTCTCTTTCCTTCTCTTTTCTCTCTTCTCTCCCTTAGGGTTTTCCAAATTTATATGGAAAGAGAGAGAGGGGGTTTAAGCCCTTTATATAGGCCCAGAACTGATGGGAATGGCCCCAGGGCCATGGTATACTTAGGTTATAGCCAAATACGGGCCGTTTTGGTCCAACAGACTGTTCTGGAGGCTCCTTTTCTACATGCGATCAGACTTAAGCTCTCTGATAATGGATCCAGGTCAGGCTAAGTTGTCGATCCGATTGGGTTTACAGATCGACCGTGGTGGACCAGTTTTAGTTCAACGGTCACCGGTACTCGATCAGGGTCACAAGTACACTAACATGTGTTAAAAAAAATTTCCTGATCCGAGGGTGTAATTGGGTCAGATTTTGACGGTCAGAATCCTTAGATTTGGCCTGCAAGCGAACTGACTCAATTCACTTAAGTTCAGTTCATTTCCTAAAGATATTCGCATTTCTCACACACTTCACTCTGGGCTTAAGTTGTATGTTTTAGGATACTATTAGGACTTAATTTTTGAGGTGGTTGTCAAGTCCAGCAAGGTGGTCTTAACCGTATAGTTTCGGGGTAATCGGACTTTCGACGTACGGTCCAGGTCCGATACGAAGTTTCAAAGTGCTCTCGAGAGCAACTGGGTTTAAAGATTGATCCTAGGTTTCTAGGTAACATAGCGTTAGCGATCCTACTTGCTTTGGGTCTTGTATTTCATATAAAAAGTGGTTCAAGCTAAATCCATCGATTGTTTAGTTCAGTACTTAACCAAACTCCGCCCTAATTATGACAAAATAAGATCCTAGGGCAATTCTATGCCCCCTTTTTGGAACTTCTAGTTAGTATATTATTTTAATTTTTTTTCTAATAGTTCATCATCAATTTAATTCGTCTCTACCAAATTTCATGAGATTTTTTGTTGTAGAAAAATTCTAAAAATTCCAGAAGCAATAGCTGTCCAACGAATGATTTTCAGATAGTTGTCACAATGACCTACTTTTAAATATATTAAATTATTTTATTATATTTTTTAATTATTTTTATTTAAAACTAGACTCATTTATCTTCAATATGGTGTTTGAATCACCTAAATCGAAGTTATAACGAGAGAGATATGACTTTTTGAAGTCAGACGACATGTGCAGAAAAAACACAGAAAACGGGCCGCCCGGCCCACTGTGGCCCGCTGGACGGCGAGGCTATCGCCGGTCTCTGGACCCCGAGGCAATGGCTCACCCTAGGGGCGATGGCATTGGGTGTCTGAAATGTGCGGGACCAACCTCGGGTCTCCCCGATTTGTATCGTTTAGCCTCCCGAGTCCGTTTGATGTGTTTTCAGGTATCCTTAGCCAACTGGAATGAGTTGTTTGACGTGCAATATATGATTTTGGGGTAGCAGAAGCTGATCTATCCAAATGACCTATGTATTTCATAAGATTCCAAAAGGTTAAGAGTCAAAATCCATTTTATTTATTTATTTACTATTTATAGTAAATTTTTGTTTAAGTATTGTTCTTCATCACCTAAACTTTAAGATTTGTGTCTAATATGAAAGTACTTAGGAAAATTTGAAGAACAAGGTGACAAAAGGAAAGATTTTGAAGGAAATGGATTAAAAGGGGATTTGAGACTTTGGGATTGAGTTTTTGAGAAGTAATTAAGGTGTTAGGATCAACCCATTGCCTAAGTACGTCTACCTCTAAGTTGGCAAAAATCCGGGGTGTTACAGATTGTCTTCCTCCCCTTGTCCTTATTCTCTTATTAGACCTTGTTGTCCTATCCTCGAATTTGATGTAGGTTGATATCTTGATTCGGTCCTGCTCGAAGTATCATGAACATCAACGACTTTGGTCGAGTCTTGGTATTCAAGCTGATAATAGAAAATTTAGTGCTTAGTAGGAGAAAAGATAGTTTGATCTTATAGGACATATAGATGAAATGCAATTTATAGTCTCGAGCTCGAAACTATTGTTTGGTGTGTCCTTTTCGAATCTTTGTATATCAGTTTCTGAGGATTGGGAGGCTAAGGGCTGAGGTCCATGAAATACGGAGGCCGATGGGTCAGAGTGACTTATCGGGCTCTTTCCTTAGAGGATCATGAGCTTGCTAAATGTCAAGGAACCAAAGGAGGGAGCTAGACTCTGAGCCTTGAAGAAAGTTGGTTGGTTAGTATGGTATTTTGAATCGGTCGAGATATGTGGCGGGTAATCGGCTCAGGTGTCCTTTCTTGAAGGATAAGTGGTTGACTGGACCACATTGGACTGTAACAGGGAGTGGTGGTGAATGTTAGCTGGTGGATCTTTTCTTGGAGGACTGGTGGTTGATCCACCCATGTTTGGATAATACTAGAAGATGAGGAACATGGTGGTTCTAGGGCCTCTCCTTGAAGGACCAAGATTGGAGGGGAAACTGAGTAAGATGGTGCCCCCTATAAGATGAACAGTGTGAATTTCTGATAGGAGTCGTTGGCATGGATGAACTGGGTTAGATGGAGATGAGGCATTTCCCAAACAGGATTAATGGTAGGGACGCCTGATGTGTTGGGGCTCACTTGATGTTTTGACAAGGGATTCTGGAGTGTGTTGTTAATAGCCGTGTCCAAGGTTGCAACCAAAATTTTTCTTTGGTATATCAATCTTGGACTGCATTTTTTATTGTAAAACAGCAGTTCATCACATGCCCCCTTAACCGATGGAATGCATAATACTCAATTTATGGAATGCATAATACTCAATTTTCATTATAGTTTGACGGAAGTGAAAGTGCCCTTGTTTGTCAATATACATGAGTATTAAGTATGTCAATCAAGTGAGTCCCAAGTAAAGACATCAAGCTTAAGACTCATCAAGATGAAGGCATACGATCGTATTTAAAAGGTAAACAAAGTTTCATCTACCCAAAACAAACCCTGACAGGTATATGCCCCTAAAAGAACCTAACTTACCCTAAACTACTTTGAAAATCTTCTGGTAAGATTGGGTTGCTAGCACTTTAAGTATTAGAGGAAGTATAAATTGAACAGGTAAAACAAAGGTCTTGATGATTGCATCGAGATGCAATTAAGTACAAGTTTGATAGAATCGAACTTGGTTCGATTGCATCGAAAACAAGCCACATAGTCCAGCAACAAATTGAATAAATGTTGGGAATTATCGATTGCATCGAACCCACTTCGATTGAATCGACCTTGGGCTTATTTCCTCCAGAATTAAAAATACTCTAAGTGCTCATCGATGTAATCGAAGCTCCTTCGATACCATCAAGAGTAAGCTATCAATGGCATCAAAGACTGATCGATGGCATCGAAATGAGGACCAGTTTGTCCAGCAAGCTTTCCAAGTAAAACCTATATGTTTGATCACATCGAAGACCATTCCATTGCATCAAAACTCAAAATTTGATTGCATCGATAGACTGATCGATTGCATCAAATAAGGATTAAATCTGTCTAACAACCAATGTCCATTTTTCAAAGGGAATCTCGATAGCATCGAAACACCCCTCGATGACATCGAAGTGCACGTCGATGACAACGAATGGTGCTCGATAAGATCAGACAAAATCATATCTACACCCAACTAAATATCTTGTATAGAAGGTCAATGCAATTAGAGAAGGTTCGATGGCATCGAAATTTAAATTTTGATGGCATCGAATACCCTTCGATGGCATGACAATGTTGAATTTCTGCCTGTTCTTATACCGTTGGGATTTCAAGTTTATAAATACACATGGCTTGCCTCTTATAAAAGTATCTAGAATTTAAGAGAGTTTGAGAGAGTTGTTGCAAGAGTTAATACCCACATCATCATTCCCTCTTTCTCATTAGAGTTCATCATTCAATCCTTTGCACAAACATTTACTCTTATCTTCATTGCTTAGATTAAATCATGAACTCTAGCATTTATTGAGTTTTCAGTAGCACCCTTCATAGGAAAATCATTGTGCTGAAACTCTTGAATGCTTATCTCATGAGAATTTTTTCTATGTATTTAAATCATATCATTTAATAGAGAAGATTAGACAAAACCCTAAACCTCACAACCTCAGAGCATTGATTGAAGCATCAAAAGTGGTTGTGGTTGAGGGGAGCTGAAGAATCTTCATCAACAAGAAGATCATCATCAGATTGTGCAAGAATGGGACTCACTCACTTACTTGTAAGTATATAGAGTTCATTAAGTTTGAAGCCCCTTCCTTCTGTAAGATTGAGATTCAGATTGAGTTAACAAACTCGTCAAGACTTTTTGTAGGCCTTTGATGGGAGAATATGTTGTCCTTGTGTAGGACATGTTGTCCATATATAGGACGTATTGCCTTGTGTAGGCATTTGCCTTGTGTATGCATAAGTTGCCTTGTGTAGACATTTGCCTTGTGTATGCATAGGTTGCCTTGTGCAAGCTCCTAGTTGTGTCATTGTGTAGGACTTGTCACCTTGTGTGGGCATCTAAGCTTGCCTTGTATAGGCTCCTTAGTTAACCTTGTGTAGGTTGTGAAGGTTCATGGTTAACCTAATTTAAAATCATTGGATAGTGAAATCCGGTATACTCTATGAGAGAGTGCATCACCCGGGAGTGGAGTAGGCAAGTAGTCGAACCATTATATATGATTGTGTTTGGGATTGCTCTTATGTATTAATCTAATTATGCTTATGTCTATCAAATGATTATTATGATGCATGATTAAGTAAGTGTCTAAGCATTGATAAGAATCACATCCCACACACTCTCACATACACTATCTTTATAATCTAGTTGCTTTACATGTAAATCTTGTATAGCCTATGTGTTTGGACCCTTTATTGGCTTAGAATCCATAAAGTTACTTTGCCTTACTCATCTTGATTAAAGTTAGGCATTGTTTGTTGTTATAAGAAAATAATTTTTGAAAAGTCTTGTTCACCCCCCTCTAGGACACTTGGACTAATTCCATACTTCTACTATAGTAGTTCTACCGCAATTTCAGGCAGTGGATTCGATAGGGGCCTAGCTATAATGGGGCAAGAAGTTGCCTCTGGACTAGCATCGCTAGTATGTTGTTGTAAGGTTGAGTCAATGGAATGAAATGTATAGTTTCACGCCCCAGACTCAGTAACTAGACTTACAAGGAACCCGATGGCCGGTTCTAGCCACAATAGCCTCTGTAGTACCCCATTCTTGTCTCCTGAGACAGGTTCCGATCCTCGGATCCTACAAGGAGAATTTTCATAATAGTGTAATTATTTCTAATACGAGCATACCCAAGATCACAACAAGTATATCTGAGAATAACAAGGCACACATCACAAAATCTACTATGAATTTGAACTTTTACAAGTTTACATCAGGTTCAAAAGGACATACAGAAGATAATAGAAAATGAGAGAAAGTCACCAACACTGGGTCCTCAAGCTCAGCTCTAATCCACGCTCTGCCGCTCTACGGAACCTGCCTAGGATCACCTGCACGCATCAATCGTGCATAAGCTTATAAAAGCTTAGAGGGTGGTGAAAGTGTGTGACAACGGTGCACCGAAGAATAGTGGGATATGCAAGAAGAGAATCATGCCCAAGGAGGATATCACTACGTTTTCAAGGCTTATCATGAATACGATGCAATGTGTACTGGGTTTCATACCAAGGCAATGCATGAAGGGGCTTATACAACCAATGCTAAAACGATACAAGTAATGTCAGTGCTCATATCTAAACCATATGTCAAATACATTTCCAATCATAAGGAAATCACCGGGGTCGATTACACTACTGAATGACTACCGTTCCACAAATCCCGCACAGTCAAACGAGCGTAAGAGACCTCATTACCCGCCTATGGACAGCTAATCAGCAAGGCCTGACAGTAGCGGACCCATTTACGAGCTGGTCAGACTCAGCCTAGCAATGCCCTCCCTCACAGGTGGATAAGGCCACATCCCTACTTAACCGACTACATGACAGTAGGAATCTCGGCCTAACGGTATAAGGCCCTCGTGCGCTCATAGTTTCCACTCGGTCACGGCGTTGGGGCAGATCCTTGGTGCCATGGAAGTTTTAGAAATTTCACCCATGGGCATCCTATGCACTTGGTATGCTCAAGTAATATTCCGGTGTCCACACATACGTCCATCCACGAATGTACCTGTGGAGGCAAGGCCCTGATGAAGCAATGGCGGTATCATCATGAAATGTAATGTCAATACAAGAGTCACGCATACAGATCATGCACAAGCTTCAGGCACTCAATGTGCACAAGAGGAGAATCTCCATCTCTCAATAACTACCATACAATGCAATCAATTCATACAGAAGATGCATATGGGTTATAATGATGTAAGTGTGCTACCTGTAGAATGTATTCCTCCGTCTTAAGGAGGGACAAGGTCTAGGTACATAGACAGGTACTAAGGAGAAGCGAAGTCCTCTAGTGGGGGCCCAATACTTTGAGATAACCCACAAGCTAGGAGAATCATAAAGCCTCGAGGAGGAGACAGGCCTAACAAGGTCCAAGGTGGGCCTTCAACCACCTATAAGAGCCTTATGGGCCTACCTTAGGGCCACCAAAGAGGACATCCAACCTCAACTAGGTCTCAAAAGGTAGCCCACTACGTATATAAAATAAGGTCTAAGGCCCAAGCAATACGTGGCCGGATGAGCTATACACGAGCCCAACTTATAGACAATATGGTGGGCCCTCAAGCAAGGTTTGGGCCTAACCATCATAAGTCCATATTTTATGGTGGGCCTCTTGGGCGGCCCAGTAGTTCATTCACATGGGCCATTTTACACTTAACACAAGCGAGTTGGGCCTCACATCCTAGCCCAAGTATAGGGTCAATTTAGTGGGCAGCCAAAAGGCCCAACTACTTGCATACTATAGCCCTTAAACCCATCACAATAGGTAGAAGAGTATAGGCTCAAAGGTCAGTGGGCCTACTAAAAGGATCTAGTCCACAAGGCCTAAGGAATTAGTCAACTAATCACACGTAACATTCCAATAAAACTCAACTTGGGTGGGCCTAAGCTAGAACCTAATCATACCTCAAAATACTGTAGAGAAAGGGTAGGATAACTGATTTAAGTCCTCCTCACATCTGGTGGGCCATGCTACCTTAATTCATTTATGGGTGGCAACATTCGGCCCATTGCCAAATTTCAGCCCACGCAAATTTTTAGGTTGGCTGGAGTCTAACAATAAAAGTGTTTCTTAGTATATTTAATCTCTAATGGCTCACACACATCACTGTGGGCCCCACCAAATAAGAGAGGATATGCGACACATATATCAAGTGGGTCAGGCCATTGGAATGCAGACCCAATAGTAGCCTAAGGCAGGGACGTCCCATGTGTAGGCAGAATCCACCCAATGGGACCCAATTAAATACCAATAAAAAAGGAGAATGATCAATCCCCTAAGGATCCCACATGGATGGATGGTGGGGTATACAACACATCAAGGTGGTCCCGCGAAGTAGGTTGGACGCCCCAGCCTAGGCGTCCCTAACTGGTGGGCCACTCCCCGCCACTCCACGGTCAGTTCAAATATTTTTTAGGCTTGAAATTTTGTAGGATGACACTTCCATGGGTGGGCTACACCTCCACAAAATTTTACAATTTTTAGATGACTATAATTATTTTAATTAATTTATAGAAATTAGTCTATACAGAAAATCGGACTGACCTAGACGTCCCAACGTGGTGGGCCGGTCCAGCCCTCACCACGGTGTACACAGGGGTCCATTGGCCTCAACAATTTGTAGGTGGGTCATAAAATGAGTGGTCCACTTCTCTGAAAAATTTCAAGATTTTTGGACAACTATAAATATTTTAATTTATTTTAAGAAAACAATCTATCCTGAGATTCTGCCTGATCCGGACACCAGAATATAGTGGGCCGGTTCAGCTATTTCCATGGTGAGTATAGGTATCCATTGGCCCTGAGATTTTGTAGATGTGTCCTATTATAGATGGGCCATCCTTCTGAAAAATTTTAGAATTATTGAAATGGTAGAAGTATTTTATTTAATTGATACAAATTCTAGACAGCAATGTTTTCCAAAAAAATCCATTACTGCACAATGTTGAAGTCCCCATGATTAGCACCTCATGGGGTGAGCATAGGTCTCTCAATTCACTGGAAAAATAGGTGGGTTTGGTACTCCTATGTAAGGACAATAGGTGGGGTCCACTGGAGCGTCCCACTTCCCCAAATTCAAGGTACAATAGGCTCCTCTCCAACATGCAACATTGCTAGACTGTCCAGAAATTCTGGACGTCCAGCCTACTTTGGCCCATCCCATATGCCCCAATCAAGGGTTAAATGATGTGGAGCCCATCCTACATTAAGGTGGGGTCCATGCCTCAGAAAAAACCTTAAGAAATTTGAGAGAAAAGGGCATGCAAACAGATCCAAACATTAGCTCAAAAGTCATGCTCAAACTGGGCCTGAAATCTAGACAGCAATATATGTTGTCCATATTTCAGCCCATATAAATTAATCAAAGGGTTAATGGCCCTAATTCAACATGTGGGGTCCACCTTGATGGGTTAAAAAAATTCCAAACTCATGAGCTCACTCAGAACTCCATGAAAAGCCATTTTGGAGGCCACCCAAACCATGCATGCATGGTGGGCTTGGACTTCTAGTCAAAGTGGGCTTGGACTTCCCATCTAGCTAAGGGTTTGAGATGTTGTTGACCACTCCTTGGTGGGCCACACATCATCAGAGTACATAGGAGAAAAATAGAGAGAAAGGGAGAAGGAAGAAGTAATCGGCTATGAGTGGAAGGTCCTGCCACTAATGGACCTCCCACACCCAAATCCACACCGTCCACTATGTTATGATATATGCATGGTATAATACATCAAAGGAACTTGCTGGAGGGTAGGGATCCTTTTTCCCATATGCATGCAAGGCCTAGATGGCCCATGGGGTGCAAGAAATGAGAAGGAGAAAGCATCATGGTGGGTCCATGGAGAATGGCCCACCATGGATAGAAATATGGAGGATCTAGGCCCATGGCCTCATCCTAGGAACCATGTAGGACCTCCACCATGGATTGGTGGGTCCTACATGCTTCCATGCATACAAGGAAAAGAAAGAAAAGAGAAGAAAGACAGAAGAAGCTAAGGAGAGCACCCACCTAGAAATATGCATTCAAACTTCAAAATCTAGGTACTAGGCTTCAAGAGGAAGATGATTAAAGGTTGTAAATGGATTGCTAATGGCTAGATGGAGAGGAAATAAGGGAAGAAAGGGCTGAAAAAGAGGGGAGGAGTTGAAAGTTTTTGTTAGGAGGAGAGGAGAATGAGGGAATGAGAGAGAGAAAGAGGAGGAATGGGAGAGGTATAGCAAAGAAATGATGGGATTTCTATAAAGAGAAGGAGAATGATGAGTTTTCTCTCTTGAAAAGAGAAAAATTAAAATTTTTTCTGGAAAAGAGGACTTGGGTTAGAGCAACACATCATGAGTTTCTAGAAAATACGCCATCCTTGCCTAAGTTAGAGAACTTCTATCATTGCTAGTTATAGGGAGGTGTAGGGTAGGCTAGGCACGTGGAACCTAGGGTTGGCCCACATGGGTAAAGTGGGCCCCACATCATGATCGATGGCCCAAATAATGTGCGGCATACAACTTTTGATGGACACGTTGGATTTACGCACGAGACGTGGCGTTGGAACCGCGGCGACGATACGATTAAGATGGCATAGGTCTAGGGTCGATCCGAGTCGGGCCTACGTGACCGACTCAAGGATGACCGCAAACACAATTCCAGGGTCGCGGGTCGCCAGAATATGACCAGTAGGACTGCGGGACCAAAATGAATGGAATGCATTCGCACACACACATGCACACATGCGAACTAGGGTCGGATCTTACAATCCTCCCCACCAACAAAGAAATTTCATCTTCAAAATTGATAAAATCAGAACAACAAAATGCATAGCATCATCATATATATACCTCAATCATCAAACACAAGAGAAGGCAATGCAAGCAATACAAGCAATCAATCATCGAATAAATGGGGATAACGCTCTCTAATCTCGGCCACGTGCTCCCAAAATACCTTGGCCTCCAAATGATGACTCCATTGCACATTCACTAAGGAATGACCTTGGTCCTGAGGACCTGCTCCTTCTGATCAAGAATACGAATCGGCTGCTCAATATAGGAAGCATCCTCACGGACCTCAAGTGGCTGCTAATCAATCATAAGAATAGTGTCCGACTCACACTTCCGCAACATAGAAACATGGAACATGTCATGGATTGCGGACAACTCAGGAGGTAAGGCAAGTCTATAGGCCACAGCGCCCATGCGCTCGGTAATCTCAAAAAGTCCAATAAATCTCGGGGCAAGCTTGCCCTTCACACCAAAGCGTACCACACCCTTCATAGGTGAGACCTTGAGATATACTATGTCCCCGACTGCGAACTTGAGGGGTCGACGCTCACGATCAGTAAAACTCTTCTACCGGTTCTAAGCTGTGCACATCCTCTGCTTAATAACATCAATAGCCTTCAACGTCTGCTGCACAAGCTCGAGACTTAAGAGATGATGCTTTCCAACCTCGTTTCAATAACTAGGAGATCTGCATGGTCTACCATAAAGTGCCTCAAAAGGAGTCATGCCGATAGTCGCCTGATAGCTGTTGTTTTACGAGAACTCAGCGAGGCGCATATGCTCATCCCAATTGCCCGCAAAGTTGATGACACAAGCCGTGAGCATATCCTCAAGGATCTGGTTGACCCATTCGGTCTGCTCATCTGTCTGCGGATGATAAGTGGTGCTGAGACGCAAGGTAACCCCCAACGCCTGCTGAAAACTCCTCCAAAACTGAAACGTAAATCTGGAGTCTCGGTCTGAAATAATTGAAACTGGGACGCCGTGCAGTCTCACTATCTCCTCAATGGATATCCTCGCCAACCTGTCCATAGACCAAGAAGCACGCATTGGAATGAAATGAGCCGACTTCGTCAGACGATCGACGATAACCCAGATGGTATCATGACCGCGCTGAGTCCTCAGCAAACCTACAATAAAATCCATCGATATGTGCTCCCACTTCCACTCTAGAATACTCAACGGCTACAAGAGACCAAGGGGTCTCTGGTGATCGACCTTGATACATTGGCATGTGTCACACTCGGCAACAAAACTAGCGATCTGGCGCTTCATCCCCTGCCAAAAATACTGCCTCCTCATATCACGATACATCTTCGTGGAGCCCGGGTGAATAGTAAGTCTCGATCGGTGTGCTTCGGTCATCAGATCACGACGCAACTCTGGCACGTCCAGGACACACAATCGGCCTCTAAAGCGTAATCCACCATCGAAACCAATCTGCCAGTTTGACTGCTCTACGGATGCGCCCTCTAGTCGGTACTCCTGAAGTGACTCGTCTGTCTGTTGAGCCTCGATCACCCTAGCCACCAAAGAGGGTTGAATCGACAAGCTCGAAAGATGAACAATGGAAGACTGCAGACCGAACTCAAAGTCATACTCTGAAACATCCTTGAGCATCTGCCACTGTCGAACCATCATATGTGCCACTAGGCCTCATTGCTGATGGCTGAGCACGTCCACCACCACGTTCGCCTTGCCTGGGTGGTACTGAAGATCAAAATCTCCTTCAATAGCTCCATCAATCGCCTCTGACACAGGTTCAACTTGGACTACGAAAACAGATACTTTAAGCTCTTATGATTCGAGAAGAGCTCGAACCTGACCCTATATAGATAATGCCTTCACACCTTTAGTGCGAAGACAATTGTTGCAAGTTCCAAATTAGGAGTGGGGTAGTTCAGCTCATGGACTTTGAGCTGGCGCGAGGCATACGCCACTGGCTTCCCATGCTGCATCAATACAGCACCCAAGCTAACTCTGGAAGTATCGGTGAAAACAACAAAACCCTCACTCCCATCAGGAAGAGTGAGAACATGAGCGGACGTGAGGTGGTCCTTCAACTCCGTAAATGTCTCCTCGCAGGAGTCACTCTAGACGAACTCGACACCCTTCTGCGTCAACCGGGTCAGCGGTGCTACAATACAGGAGAAACCCTCGATAAACCATCGATAATATCCTACTAGACTAAGGAAGCTATGAATCTCGGACGCATTCATGGGCTGGCCCCATTGATGCACTGCATCAACCTTCGAAGGGTCCACAGCAACACCCTCCCTTGTCACCACGTGACTGAGGAACTTCATCTCCTCCCGCCAAAACTCGCACTTCTCCAGCTTCGCATATAGCTAGTGGGCACTGAGGGTCTCTAGCACAATCTGCAAGTTATCAGCATGGTCCTCTCGAGTCCTCGAATATACAAGAATATCATCAATGAATACAACTACGAACTGATCGAGGAACGGCCGAAAAATCTCGTTCATCAGCTACATGGATATGATGGGCGCATTAGTCAATCCAAACGACATGACAAGGAACTGATGGTAATCGGAGTGCAAATCTATCTTGGAAAAATGGTGTGCTCCCTACAACTGATCAAACAGATCATTAATACGGGGAAACAGGTATCGGTTCTTGATGGTGACTTTGTTGAACTCGCGACAGACCACACAGAGGGGCAACGAACCATCCTTCTTCTTCACAAACAATACCGAGGCTCCCTAAGGCGAACTGCTGGGACAAATGAAACCTAACTCCTAGAGCTCATCTAACTGCTCCTGCAGTTCCCTCAACTCCAACGGTGTCATCCGGTAGGGGGCCTTCGAGATAGGCATGGTACAGGGCACCAGATCAATCTGAAACTCCACCTCTCGACGCGGTGGCAAACCTGGGATCTCCTGGAACACATCCGGGTACTCACAAACAACTGGCAGCTGCTCAATACACTCTGCCATAGAATCCTCGATGATAGAAGCCAAGAAACTAGATAACGGCTCTCCTCTGGGCTCGGCGACGAACTGGAACACTGACAAGCCTGAAATGTGGAACGTGATTGTTCTCACAGTACAGTCTAAGATGGCACTATACTTTACAAGCCAGTCCATACCTAATATAACATCAAATCCTGTCATCGGCATCATGAACAGATCAGCAGAAAGAAACATCTCGCCCACTGACACTGGGCAAGAAGGGCAATAACGGGTCAACACAACGGATTTTCCCATGGGAGTCGAAACGGCCAAGGCCTCAGACACGAACTTAGATGGAATACCGATCGATCGACAGAACTGCTCGGCCACAAAGGAATGGGAAGTGCCAAAATCAAACAAAACATGAGCAACGTAAGCAAAAACAAGAAGAATACCCTCAACGACTCCACCATCTATGACTGCGGGTCCTAGCCTGGCGCCTGCTGTGCAGAATAAAAGTGGCCCTGAGTTGGCAGGGGAAACAACTCGGAAGACTGAGGGTCCTGAGTTTGAACCTGCTGGGCTGCTATACACACTGGACTAAGGGACCGGACATATGGATATCCCTTCTGCTGGTGCTGTGGCTGCTGCTGTCTATGCTACTGTTGTCTCTGCTGAGCGGCTGGCAGTACTAAGATGATGATGAAACTACTGTCTGAACCACAGGTTGTTGAAACCCTGATCTGCCCCTCCATCTCTGCTGACGATGCTACTTGGAACTGCCGGCTTGACCTCTCCTCTTTCGGTCTCCACCGGAACTCTACTCTCTTGACCTCTGGGTTAGACCAGTCCTCCTCATAAACTATTGCTCGATTGTAATGACCCAAAAAATTTCGTGCTAAGACCCGAGTACTACCCTATTTTCCTTAGAAGCTATTTGTGGGGTTACCTAGCGCTAAACTCAATTGCTTGAGAAATTAGCATCAATCACTTTCAATTTGATCTGCATGACTCAAAACCTATAGTATAGTTAGCGCTATGTTACTCTGAAATTTGGGATTCATCGCTAAATCCAGTTGCTCCTGAAAATTTTTAGAAGCTTTGGATCGGACCTAGACCGCGCGTCGAAAGTCCGATAGCGATGATCTTAGACAATTGTGGTCACCATGTTGGACTTGGCCATCACCTCAAAAATCAAGTCCAGATGATGTCCTGAGTCGATTTGATTGAGTCCGGAGTGAAGAGTGTGAGAACGGTGAGAAATTAAATATGATTTTATAAAATCTGAGTCGTGTCGCTTGCGCGATAATTTTAAGCAATCTGACTATTGGATTCTGACCCAATTTCACCCTCTGATCAGGGAAGGTGGCCCAGGCAGGTCATTATGCTTGTGGACCTGATCGAGTTTCGGTGACTGTTGAATTGAGTGTGGTCCGCCACGGCTAATCTGAAAATTCGATCGGTACGAAAACTCAGTCTGACCTAGATCCATGGTCAGTGAGCTTAAGTCCGACCGTACGTGGGAAAAGGACCACCGAAAGTGTTCCGTTGGATCGAGAGAGGCCTGATTTGATTATAACCTAAGTATACCTTGGCCCTGGGGTTATTTTCATCAATGTTAGGCCTATATAAAGACCTTAAAACCCTCACTCTCTTTTCCATACGAATTTCCTAACCCTAGCTAAGAAAGAGAGAGGAAAAGAGAGAAAGTGAGAGAGAAGTTGGTGAATCATCTTAGATTCTTTCCTGTTGCTCTACATCCTTAAACCATCACCTTTGAATCGTTATTCCGGCAATTCTAAGTTCCTTCTTGGGTAAGTTAACCTAACCCTAATCTGTTTTAGAGCTTAGAAAAGTTTATGTGTTGTTGTAGCTCATTTTTATTCTTGCCTTAGGTTATCTAGTCGCCATTAACGAAGACATATCGTCTGAATCAGTTCGGTGCGCTATTTCTGGTTTAAGGTGCGGACTATATTCGTATAGGTTATGGTTTTCAAGGCTTTCAATGTCAGTTAATGATTTATTCTTGTTGTGGGTGCAATTTCACATGCTAAATGTTATGTTTATATTGTATTCCTGATCTATACGCCTTGTGTAGAGATTTGTGTATTCTATGTTTATGTAGAAAGTACCGTGTACGTATAAAATATGAGCATATGATTGCCATGATTATTTGTCATGTACTTGTGCTAATTGTATGTGTGACAACTCCTTGGCAAAAGGAATTGTCCAAATGCGTGTATTTCAACATGTGTCATGTATGTTGAACTATGTATTCTAAGTGTTTGTAGAAATGTCTGAATGGTCTACAGTGTAACATATTATCCTATTTACGGGCGTTGAGGAGCGATTCTCAACTCTCCTATTGGTGTGTATGTTTTCCTACATGCAAGTCACATTCCTTGTTGCTTAACTTCAAGTATTTCTTATGTTTAAATCCATGTTAAGTTGATATTCTTCAAATGCTCACATACTACATGATTTGAATTATTGTTCCATTACTATTCTAAATTGTTGATATGAATATCTGTTATAATGGAATATGTTTGGGACTATGAATAGTCCAGGAAATCGGTAATCGGTCTTGAGTTCGTGGCTGAAGTTGCTTTCGCCACGAAGGACGTGATTTGACGAACCCGAGTCATATTAGAGTTGTCGGCAGTGGTTTGGCCATACGGAGTGTTTGCGCACTCTATGTCGTTCAACCCAACGTGCGCTCGTGCTAGTCGAGTTCGTCAAGTAACCTGATTGTCCGATGTATGTTCACCATGTATGGACGCTATTGTTTGAATCTAGGGTACCAAACTTACCGATGAAATCCCGTTAACCGTTATACCTTGATCCGCTAAGACTCATGAGCCGAACATGGTGGTATGGGACACTATATTCATATTGTCGGCCTACATTGATTGGTGACGAGCCCTTTGTAGTGACCTCGAGCATACCTGGATACCGCATTAAGGTGACGAGCCTTATTGTAGTAACGAAGGTATGATAGGCATGTATTGATTGGTGACGAGCCCTTTGCAGCGACCTAAAACCATATGTTCGTATGAGATTGCCTAGGACTGAAGACCCTAGAATGGATCACTGTGTGGAAATTGATATGAGGAAGGTACCTTAGCTTCCCAATCCTGCTGTATGAAAAGGACTAATAACAACTTGGTAATCATGTTCATACACCGCATTGCATGTGCCTAGAAGAGGTGGAGCACTTGAGGTGATGTCATGCGTAACGTAAGATGAAGACGTTGAGGGTGTACAGGCGAGGGCACGCATCATTCTACATACATCCTTGCACTAACAAGAGTGATTAGGACATGTTTGATTGTTCTGCTTTATCATTACTGCTTGATTGAATTGATAACATGTTAACCTTTGCTTTATTGTTCCACTGAGTTGATCATTCACTCCCACATTCTGGGATGGTGTTTAAACACCCACCAGACTCTGTCTTAGATGCAGATATTGATGCGACCCCTGAGGCAGAGCAGGAGTTCGAGGATGATGAGGCTGCATTTTCTTTCATGCAGTTTTCAGGCGGGTTCTTGTGTGTCATGTCCTGATGTGCGGGAATTCTGGATTTTCTTTTGGAATAGATAATGTCTTTTGATGCTTGTATTTTTTATAGCAACACTTGTAATATGACCTGGCATGTATACGTATTTCAGGGACTTACACATGTGCACCTATGTTTCTTTAAGTCTTCCACTTGCGTCTTTTACTTATCCCTGAATTATGTTTACAGTTTGGCTTAATCTATTCCATGGTTTATGTACTCATACAGACAACATACATCTATCATTAAATATGTTGCATAAGTGATGTTTTGAAACTCAGGAGCTGAGTTATGCTCGACCTCCGAATTTCAGGGCGTTACAAGTTGGTATCAGAGCATGAATTGGATCAAACCGGACCTGGGTTATGGTCACACACCGCACACTATCACCACCTTAGTGTATTTGGGTGCAAGTTTATCGTAGAATTTTTGTTTGTGTCCCATTGCTTCTATCAGCGAAAGTTTACTGAAAACGATCGCCTAGATCGAGTCTGTGCGCACTCCTGATCACACACAGCGACCCAAAAATCTCTTCTTGACAGTCCCTTGATGAGTTTAGATGGTTTATCTTCCCATCTCAACCCTTCAAATTCAGTAAACCTCTGTTTGTATCAGATTTTAACCTGAGTGGCCCGATGTGTATCGAATTGGACTAAGGGGCCGATCGGGGCATTTTCAGGGGGACCCAGGGGGGACCCACACCATTTTACAGCTTAGGGGCCAGGAGGACCTCACCTAAACGGTGAGTCATCCCCGGATGGTCCAGAGACCGGCGATGACCTCGCTGGTTCGGCGAGCCCTCGCCGCCCAGCGGGCCAGGCCGGCTCGGGCCGACGCCTTTGGGGCCTAGTGTGGCCCACTCCTCCATGGTTGCTCGATTAAAACACCTCCTAAACCCTATTTTCTTCATAAAATACCCTCCCAAGCTCTCCTTTTCTTCAAGTTTCTCTCAAAACTCCACCAAAATCCCTCCCCAATCTCCTTCTTCTTTCATTTTCGTGCACACCCAACTAGCCCATCTCAAAACCTCATCCCCATTGCTGATTTTACTCTCTTTTCTTCTCATTTGAGCTCTCAAATCCTTCTTTGAGATCTCAAGTGTGTGGAAGCTTCACCATTCTTCCCATTTCTCCCTTTTCTCTCATTTTCCATGGCCCTCTTTGAGTTTATCACGGCCATCTTTTCCATCTCCACCCTTCTTTCTTTGATGGGGAAGAAGAGAGCGCCCGTGGATGAAGCCGGGCCTAGCCGCCTAACCCGTGCACAAAGGCCGAGAGGTGCCGCCACGAGCAAGACCGCCGTCCGTGAGTTTCAGACCAAGCGGGACCTTGATCCTCAAGCTCCCATTGGAAGAACCTTGTTGGCGGAGCTATCTCATGGAGTCTATGAAGGCCGTAGGGTCCTTTTTGAGGCTCATATTGATCCGCGGCTATTTGGAGAGTTTCTATTGTTGGAGCACCTGGAAGGGGCTGGTTGGTGTCCCTTGTTTGATGGCGAATATCGCGCCAATGCAAGCACTGTTCGAGCTTTTTATGCCAACATTCATGATCCTTTGCTGGAGCCTCTACAGTTCAAGATTCCTTGTGGTAGCGGTCGGGAGGCCACGGTCAACGTCGCTTTGATATCCCGACTCTTGAATGTGCCGCTTAGTGAGGTGCATGCCAGTGAGAAGAATTTAAGCTGTATGCGCGAGAGGGATCATCGCACCCGGCTCTTGTGTGGTCGTCTAGTCGAATGACAGCCTAATAGAAGCCTTCTAACTACCAACATGACGGACGACTTTCGCTTGCTTCACCACATGTGTACATTCAATGTATATCCAAGGTGGAGCAACTGTAGTGAGTGTACGCGCCTGATGGTAGATTTTCTGTATTAGGTGGGGTAAGGAGCGAAGCTATGTGTGCCAACGTACATCTTGCGCCAGATTATCCTTATCGCTCGTTCGAACAGGAGGACCGAATCGCTCCCATTTGGCCGACTTATCTGTAAGCTTGCAC
Source organism: Magnolia sinica (assembly GCF_029962835.1). NCBI lineage: Eukaryota > Viridiplantae > Streptophyta > Magnoliopsida > Magnoliales > Magnoliaceae > Magnolia > Magnolia sinica. The sequence continues at coordinate 108,347,973 of NC_080574.1, read as the reverse complement.
ATGAGTTTGGCTATAGGCTTGGGGCAGAAAAGTCGGTACCTGTTCGCCACATTAATCTGACAACCCTAAAGCAGATGGACATTGGTCTTCATCGACAAGCCTCAGAGAGTGAGGATGAGACAGAGAGCGATGAGGAAGAGAGTTATGCCGAGGGTGGAGCTGAGATTGAAGAAGAAACAGAGTAGGACGAGGAAGAGGTAGAGGCACAGGATACGAGTGAGAGTTCTCCTCCTGTGGCACTAGAGCAGAGCGTAGATCAGGCTACCAGGGATGCCCGTATCGCTCGGCTTGAGGAAGGGCAGGCTGTTCTACGTCAGAATATCATGGATCTTCGAGGCCTTGTGAAGCATAAGTTCAAGAAGGTGACTCGAACTCTGAAGTCTATCCTGTGTTGTTTGTATGATAAGGGTGCCCCGCCTCCATCTCCTGATTTCGATGAGTAGCTACAGTTGTAGTCGTCCTTTGCTTTGTTTTGTGTTTGCCGTTGTTGGCATAGTAGTTGGAAGTTGTTTGTTGTTTGCTGTTTTAGATGTTTTAGTTCACATGCTTTCCCTGTCGTGATTCATGTAATGCTGCACTTCTTGTATTGCGAAAATTTTATTAAATGGAATGCATGTTGTTTATCATTGAAGTTGTGTTGTGATTTGCTGTATGGGTGGATTATGTGGATGTAGAATCTTACACGTTGCATCCTCTGTTGAAGGTAGAGTATGTCTCCGAGTGAAATGGAGGAATTGAGGAAGCAGATAGATGGTTTGTTGAATTTGGGTTTTATTCGGCCTAGTGTGTCTCCTTGGGGAGCACATGTCCTGTTTGTGAAGAAGAAAGATGGTTCCTTGCGATTATGTACTGATTATTGCAGGTTGAATCAGGTCACTGTGAAGAACAAGTACCCTTGCCTAGGATCGATGATTTATTTGATCAGTTGAAGGGGGCACGGTACTTTTTGAAGGTTGAGCTGCAGTCAGGGTATCATCAGTTGCACATCAAGAATGAGAACGTGCAGAAGACCGCTTTCAGGACTATCTTTGGCCACTATGAGTTCCTTGCGATGTCGTTCAGTCTTATGAATGCACCGGTCGTGTTCATGGATCTGATGAACAGGGTGTTTCGGCCATTCTTATTCCGATTCATCATTATCTTTATCGATGACATCTTGATATATTCTGCGAGTCGGGAAGAGCACTAGGAGCACTTAAGACCGGTCTTGGATACTCTTAGGAAGAATCAGCTTTTTGCACAGTTTAAGAAATGCATTTTCTGGAAAGAGGAAGTCAAGTTCCTGGGACATGTGGTGTCCAAGGAAGGGATAGCTGTCGATCTTGTTAAGGTAGCTGCAGTTCAAGACTGGAAGAAGCCTGGTTCAGTTACTGAGGTAAGAAGCTTTCTGGGTCTAGCAGGCTATTATCGACGCTTCATACGAGACTTCTCAAAGATAGCCAGACTGTTGTCTTAGTTAACACGAAAGGATTTGAAGTTTGCTTGGAATGAGAGGGTGGAGATAGCTTTTCAAGAGCTGAAGGACAAGTTGACGTCCGCCCCTGTGCTAGTATTACCAGAGCAAGGGGTTAAGTATACGATATATACTGACGCCTCTCGCGTTGGCCTGGGTTGTATCCTTATGCAGAAGGACGGGGTGATTGCTTATGCTTCGAGACAGTTGAGGAAACACAAAAAAAATTATCCTACACACGACCTGGAGTTGGCAACTGTCATTTTCGCATTAAAGCTCTGGAGACATTACCTCTACGGAGAGGAGTTCGAGCTCTTTTGTGACCACAAGAGCCTTAAGTATATTTTCACGCAGCGTGACTTGAATATGAGGCAGCACCGATGGATGGAAACATTGAAAGACTTTAAGTTTGATGTTTCTTACCATCTGGGCAAGGCAAACATTGTGGCAGACGCGTTGAGTCGCAAGAAGGCTATAGAGTTTGCGGCTCCGCTAATGATAGCAGAATGGGACATGTTGGAGTTTGTGCGAGACTTTGAGCAGAAACTTACAGTGGAAGAGCTGTATGAGGTTATCGCACACATTTGTGTGCAGCCCCTCATGGACGAGAAGATCGTTGCAGCTCAGGCAGATGATGAGCTTTTGGCGAAGATGAGAAAGCGGGTTGGTACAAATGAGAACTTTGAGTGGAGTGTTGGTTCAGATGGGGGCCTACGATTTCATGGCCGGTTATGTGTCTCAAGCATTCCTGACTTGAGACAGGAGGTTCTCGAGTTAGCCCATAGTTCTAAGCTTGCGATGCATCCAAGTAGCACGAAGATGTATCAAGATATGAGAAGATCTTATTGGTGAGACAACATGAAGGTCCACATTGCTGAGCTTGTATCTCGTTATCTCACGTGCCAGCAGGTCAAGGCAGAGCATCACCGACCTCCTGGGCTGCTTCAGCCCATGCCCATAGCAGAATGGAAGTGGGACTTCATCTCTATGAATTTTATTTCAGGGCTGCCGAGAACGAGGAAGGGACATGACTCTATCTGGGTGATCATCGACCGATTGACAAAGTCAGCTCATTTCTTACCGATCAGAGTCACAAACTCTATAGACGAATTGACTAGGTTGTATATCAAGGAGATTGTACGTCTGCATGGAGTTACCTTGGAGATTGTTTCTGACAGAGACACACGTTTCACATCTATCTTCTGGACTCGTATCCAGGAAGTGATGGGTGTGAAATTGAAGTTTAGCACCGCGTTTCATCCGCAGACAGATGGGCAGACGGAACGTGTGAATCAGTTTCTGGAAGACATGTTGCGAGCTTGTGTTTTGGATTTCAAGGACAGTTGGGATGATTGTCTCCCTTATGCAGAGTTCGCGTATAATAACAGTTTCCAGGCGAGTATTGGCATGGCTCCCTACGAGGCATTGTATGGTCGCCCGTGCAGAGCACCGCATTGCTAGGCAGAAGTTGGCAAGCGTAGTTTGATTGGCTCGGAGTTGGTGTAGGCGACTTCAGAGAAAGTTGACATTATTCAACGTCGACTTTTGACAGCCCAGAGTAGGCAGAAGAGTTACGCTGATACGAGGTGGCGACCGCTTGAGTTTAAGGTTGGAGACCATGTATTTCTTAAGGTTTTCCCTATGAAGGGAATTCTGCGGTTCGGTAAGAAGGGAAAGCTCACACCGAGATTTATTGGTCCATTTCAAATTCTGGATCAAGTGGGAGCAGTAGCATACCGCCTTACTTTGCCCACACCACTTGCGGGTGTGCATAACATATTTCATGTCTCTATGCTGAAGAAGTATATTCCTGATCCTTCGCATATTATCAGTTGGGAGCAGGTGCAGTTGAGTGAAGATGCCACATATGTACTGCGACCGACGCGTATTCTAGACAGGAAGGAGCATGTATTGCGTAATAAGGTCATCCCTCTTATGAAAGTTCTATGGACGCATCATAGTGAAGAAGAGGCTACTTGGGAAACTGAAGCTGAGGTCAGAAAGAGCTACCCTCAGATCCTTGAGAAATATGAGAAGGTACGAATTTCGAGGATGAAATTTTCTTTAAGGGGGGTAGATTGTAATGACCGAGAAAATTTCATGCTAAGACCCGAGTACTACCTCTATTTTCCTTAGAAGCTATTTGTGGGGTTACTTAGCGCTAAACTCGATTGCTTGTGAAATTAGCATCAATCACTTTCAATTTGATCTGCATGACTCAAAACCTGTAGTATAGTTAGCGCTATGTTACTCTGAAATTTGGGATTCATCGCTAAATCCAGTTGCTCCTGGGAATTTTTAGAAGCTTTGGATCGAACCTGGACCGCGCGTCGAAAGTCCGATAGCGATGATCTTAGACAATTGTGGTCACCATGTTGGACTTGGCCATCACCTCAAAAATCAAGTCCAGATGATGTCCTGGGTCGATTTGATTGAGTCCGGAGTGAAGAGTGTGAGAACGGTGAGAAATTAAATATAATTTTATGAAATTTGAGTCGTGTCGCTTGTGCGACAATTTTAAGCACTCTGACCATTGGATTCTGACCCAATTTCACCCTCAGATCAGGGAAAGTGGCCCAGGCATGTCATAATGCTTGTGGACCTGATCGAGTTTCGGTGACCGTTGAATTGAGTGTGGTCCGCCACAGCTGATCTGTAAAGCCGATCAGTACGAAAACTCAGTCTGACCTAGATCCATGGTCAGTGAGCTTAAGTCCGACCGTACGTGGGAAAAAGACCACTGGAAGTGTTCCGTTGGATCGAGAGAGGCCTGATTTGGTTATAACCTAAGTATACCTTGGCCTTGGGGTTATTTTCATCAATGTTAGGCCTATATAAAGACCTTAAAACCCTCACTCTATTTTCCATACGAATTTCCTAACCCTAGCTAAGAAAGAGAGAGGAAAAGGGAGAGAAAGTGAGAGAGAAGTTGGTGAATCATCTTAGATTCTTTCCTTTTGCTCTACATCCTTAAACCATCACCTTTGAATCGTTATTCCGGTGATTCTAAGTTCCTTCTTGGGTAAGTTAACCTAACCCTAATCTGTTTTAGAGCTTAGAAAAGTTTATGTGTTGTTGTAGCTCATTTCTATTCTTGTCTTAGGTTATCTAATCGCCGTTGACGAAGACATATCGTCTAAATCAGTTCTGTGCGCTATTTCTGGTTTAAGGTGCGGACTATATTCGTATAGGTTATGGTTTTCAAGGCTTTCAATGTCAGTTAATGATTTATTCTTGTTGTGGGTGCAATTTCACATGCTAAATGTTATGTTTATATTGTATTCCTGATCTATACGCCTTGTGTAGAGATTTGTGTATTCTATGTTCATGTAGAAAGTACCGTGTACGTATAAAATATGAGCATATGATTGCCATGATTATTTGTCATGTACTTGTGCTAATTGTATGTGTGACAACTCCTTGGCAAAAGGAATTGTCCAAATGCGTGTATTTCAACATGTGTCATGTATGTTGAACTATGTATTCTAAGTGTTTGTAGAAATGTCTGAATAGTCTACAGTGTAACATATTATCCTATTTGCAGACGTTGAGGAGCGATTCTCAACTCTCCTATTGGTGTGTATGTTTTCCTACATGCAAGTCACATTCCTTGTTGCTTAACTTTAAGTATTTCTTATGTTTAAATCCATGTTAAGTTGATATTCTTCAAATGCTCACATACTACATGATTTGAATTATTGTTCCATTACTATTCTAAATTGTTGATATGAATATATGTTATAATGGAATATGTTTGGGACTATGAATAGTCCAGAAAATCGGTAATCGGTCTTGAGTTCGTGGCTGAGGTTGCTTTCGCCACGAAGGACGTGATTTGACGAACTCGAGTCGTATTAGAGTTGTCGGCAGTGGTTTGGCCACACGGAGTATTTGCTCACTCTATGTCGTTCAACCCAACGTGCGCTCGTGCTAGTCGAGTTCGTCAAGTAACCCGATTGTCCGATGTATGTTCACCATGTATGGACGTTATTGTTTGAATCTAGGGTACTAAACTTACCGATGAAATCCCGTTAACCATTGTACCTTAATCCGCTAAGACTCATAAGCCGAACATGGTGGTATGGGACACCGTGGTCGAGCTGTCAGCCTACGCTGGGGTGACGAGCCTCCCCATAGTAACCAGTGAGCAACCAAACTCGTGAGCTGATTATGGTGGTATGGGACACTATATTCGTGCTGTCAGCCTACATTGATTGGTGACGAGCCCTTTATAGTGACCTCGAGCATACCTGGATACCGCATTGAGGTGACGAACCTTATTGTAGTAACGAAGGTATGATAGGTGTGCATTGATTGGTGATGAGCCCTTTGCAGCGACCTAAAACCATATGATCGTATAAGATTGCCTAGGACTGACGACCCTAGAATGGATCACTGTGTGGAAATTGATATGAGGAAGGTACCTTAGCTTCCCAATCCTGTTGTATGAAAAGGACTAATAACAACTTGGTAATCATATTCATGCACCGCATTGCATGTGCCTGGAAGATGTGAAGCACTTGAGGTGATGTCGTGCGTAACGTAAGATGAAGATGCTGGGGTGTACAGGCGAAGGCACGCATCATTCTACATACATCCTTGCACTAACAAGAGTGATTAGGATATGTTTGATTGTTCTGCTTTATCATTACTGCTTGATTGAATTGATAACATGTTGCTTTATTGTTCCACTGAGTTGATCACTCACTCCCATGTTCTGGGACGGTGTTTAAACACCCACCAGACTCTGTCTTAGATGCAGATATTGATGTGACCCCTGAGGCAGAGCAAGAGTTCGAGGATGATGAGGCTGCATTTTCTTTCATGCAGTTTTCAAGCGGGTTCTTGTGAGTCATGTCCTAATGCGCGGGAATTCTGGGTTTTCTTTTGGAATAGATAATGTCTTTTGATGCTTATTTTTTATAGCAACACTTGTAATATGACCTGGCATGTATACGTATTTCAGGGACTTGCACATGTGCACCTATGTTTCTTTAAGTCTTCCGCTTGCGTCTTTCACTTATCCCTGAATTATGTTTGCAGTTTGGCTTAATCTATTCCATGGTTTATGTACTCATACAGACAACATACATATATCATTAAATATGTTGCATAAGTGATGTTTTGAAACTCGAGAGCTAGGTTATGCTCGACCCCTGAATTTTAGGGCATTACATCGATGAACAACCTAGTCAAACGTCTCCAAACAATGCCCAACCACACGGCTGCAAAGGGCAGGACGCAAACCAGTCACAAAACGATGGGCCCTCATCTTCTCATTGCTGGTGAGATGAGGAGTGAATCTAGACAAGGCTAAGAAACGGGCCTCATACTGAGATACAGACAAATCATCTTGCACTAGGGTCTTAAACTTGATCGCTCACTGGATCTGAACGTGCTCAGGGAAGAAATTCTAATCGAAACGGATCACGAACTCCTGCCATGTCCAAACGAACTGAGGCCCGACCATCCTGGATACAGATGACCACCAATGACGGGCCTCACCCTGAAGAAGATAAGTCACAAGGGATCCACAGGACACTGTATAGTGTTAAAAATCCTCGCAACTTCAGTGTGCCATGCCTCGGTAGCAGAAGGCTCAGAATCACTGCTAAACCTCAGGGGATCATGCTGCAGGAACTCTCAAGCTATCACACTAGCATGTGGTAGGTCAGACTACCCAAAAACTTCGATGGTAGCAGGCTGACGGGTCTGCAATGCAATAGTTACAAGCTGCATCAACTGCTGGAAATGCTCAGCTCCTATAGGTACTGTCAAAAAAGTAGGGGTGGAACTCGCGTCAGGTAGAGGCACGAGTGTGGCCGACGGGGTAGGAGCCTCTGTAACTGGAATAACAGGCTGAGGAGGGGGAACCGATGGGGGAGTTGGAGCAACTGAAGGAGAGGGTGCTATAGGCTCAATCGAAGGAACAGGATGGATCGGAACCTCAAGAATCGGATTCTCAACAATGGGAGCAGGATGTGCTCAAGTAGGACGGGTATGTCGAGCGCCTCATCCATAGGCAACACGACCACAGGTGTTACGACCTCAGGTGCCACGTCTAGGCAGCATCATCTACAAAACAATGACGATGCGAAGAATTAGGACAATTACAAGCTCGATACAGAGCGAAAGGAAAGGTCTCGGGACACTACTTGTCCAATGCCCTAAGTAGACATGTGATGTTATCCCGAGTTATCCCAAAATTACTTGTCATACTCTAATACCAACTCTTATCACGCCCCAGACTCGGTACCCAGACTCATAAGGAACCCGATGGCCGGTTCTGGCCACAACAGCCTCCATAATACCCCATTCTCGACTCCTAAGACAGGTTCCGATCCTCAGATCCTACAAGGAGGATTTTCATAATAGTGTAATTATTTCTAATACGAGCATACCCAAGATCACAAAAAGTATATCTGAGAATAATAAGGCACACATCACAAAATCTACTATGAATTTGAACTTTTACAAGTTTACAACAGGTTCAAAAGGACATACAAAAGATAATAGAAAATAGGAGAAAGTCACCAACACTGGGTCCTCAAGCTCAGCTCTAATCCACGCTTTGCCGCTCTACGGAACCTGCCTAAGATCACCTGCACGCATCAATCGTGCATAAGCTTATAGAAGCTTAGAGGGTGGTGAAAGTGTGTGACAACGGTGCACAGAAGAATAGTAGGATATGCAAGAAGAGAATCATGCTCACTGAAGATATCACTAGCCTTTTCAATGTTTATCATTAATACGATGCAATGAGTATTGGGCACCATACCAAGGCAATGCATGAGGGGCTTATACAGCCAATGTTAAAACGATGCAAGTAATGCTAGTGCCCATATCCAAACCATAAGTCAAATACATTTCCAATAATAAGAAAATCACCGGGGTCCATTACACTACTGAATGACTATCGCTCTACAGACCCCGCACAGTCAAATGAGCGTAAGAGACCTCACTACCTGCCTGTGGACAGCCTGACGGTAACGGACCCATTTACGAACTGGTCGGACTCAGTTTAGCAATGCCTTCCCTCACAGGCGGATAAGGCCACATCTCTACCCAATCGACCATACGATGGTGGAAATCATGGCCTAACGGTATAAGGCCCTCGTGCGCTTATAGTTTCCACTCGGTCATGGCGTTGGGGCAGATCCTTGGTACCATGAAAGTTTTGAGAATTTCACCCATGGGCATCCTATGCACTCGGTATGCTTAAGTAATATTTTCGGTGTCCACACATACGGCCATCCACGAATATCCCTGTGAAGGCAAGGCTCTGATGAAGTAAGGGCGGTATCATCATGAAATGCGATGCCAATACAAGAGTCACACATACAGATCATGCACAAGCTTCAAGCACTCAATGTGCACAAGGGAAGAAACTCCATCTCTCAATAACCACCATACAATGCAATCAATTTATATGTGTCATAATGATGTGAGTGTGCTACCTATAGAATGTATTCCTCCGTCCTAAGGAGGGACAATGTTTAGGTACATAGACAGGTACTAAGGAGAAGTAAAGTCCTCTAGTGGGGGCCCAATACTTTAGGATAACCCACAAGCTAGAAGAATCATAAAGCCTCAAGGAGGAGACGGGACTAACAAGGTCCAAGGTGGGCCTTCAACCACCTATAAGGGCCTTATGGGCCTACCTTAGGGCCACCAAGGAGGACATCCAACCTCAATTAGGTCCCAAAAGGTAGCCTGCTACGCATATAAAATAAGGTCTAAGGCCCAAGCAATACGTGACCTGATGGGCTATACACGAGCTCAACTCATAAACAGTATGGTGGGACCTCAAGCGAGGTTTCGAACCAACTATCATAAATTCACATTTTGTGGTGGGCCTCATCAGCAGCCCAGTAGTTCATTCACATGGGCCATTTTGCACTTAACACAAGCGAGTTGGGCCTCACATCCTAGCCCAAGTATGTGGTCAATTTAGTGGGCAGCGAAAAGGCCCAACTACTTGCATACTGTAGCCCTTAAACCCATCACAATAGGTAGAAGAGTATAGGCCCAAAGGTCAATGGGCCTACTAAAAGGATCTAGTCCACAAGGCCTAAGGAATTAGTCAACTAATCACACGCAACATTCCAATAAAACTCAACTTAGGTGGGCCTCAGCTGAGACCTAATCACACCACAAAATGCTGTAGAGAAAAGGAAGGATAACTGATCTAAGTCCTCCTCACATCTGATGGGCCATGCTGTCCCAATTCATTTATGGGTGGCAACATTGGACCCAATGCCAAATTCCAGCCCACCCAAATTTCTAGGTTGGTTGGAGTCCAACAATAAAAGTATTTCTTAGTATATTTAATCCCTGATGACCCACACACATCACTGTAGACCCCACCAGATGAGAGAGGATATGCAACACATATATCAAGTGGGCGAGGCCGTTGGAATGCAGGCCCAGCACTAGCCTAGGGCAGGGATGTCCCATGTGTAGGTAGCCCTATGAGCCCGGGGTATCTAGCCCAAAAATTCACCCAATGGGCCCCAATTGAATACCAAAAAAAATAGAGGATGATCAATCTCCTAAGGACCCTACATGGATGGATGGTGGGGTATACAACACATCAAGGTGGGCCCACAAAGCAGGCTGGACGCCCCAGCCTGGGCATCCCTGACTGGTGGACCACTCCCGGCTGTACCACGGTCAGATCAAATGTCCGTTAGGTCTGAAATTTTACAAAGTGATACTTACATAGGTGGGTCACACCTCCACTAAATTTCACAATTTTTGGATAACTAAAAATATTTTAATTAATTTATATAAATAAGTCTATCTAGAAAATCGGACTGACCTAGACGTCCTAACGTGGTGGGCTGGTCTAACCCTTGCCACGGTATGTATAGGGGTACATTGGCCCTAAAAATTTGTAGGTGGGTCCTAAAATGAGTAGGACACCTCTATAAAAAATTTTAGAATTTTTGGACAACTGTAAATATTTTAATTCATTTTAAGAAAACAATCTATCCTAAGATTCTGCCTGATCTAGACACCAGAATATGGCGGGCTGGTTCAGCTATTTCCATGGTGAGTACAGGTATCCATTAGTCCTGAAGTTTTGTGGGTGTGTCCTACTATATATGGGCCATCCCCTTGAAAAATTTTAGAATTTTTGAAGTAGTAGAAGTATTTTATTTAATTGATACAAATTCTAGACAGCAATGTTTTCCAAAAAAAATCTGCTACTGCACAATGTTGCTGTCCCCATGATTGGCACCTCATGGGGTGGGCATAGGCTTCTCAATTCACTGGGAAAATAGGTGGGTTTGGTACTCCCATGTAAAGAGAGCGGTTGGGGTCCACTGGAGCGGCCCACTTCCCCAAATTCAAGGTACAATAGGCTCCTCTCCAACATGCAACATTGCTGGACTGTCTAGAAATTTATGGACATCCAGCCTACTTTGGCCCATCCCATAAGCCTCAATCAAGGGTTAAATGATATGGGGCCTATCCTACATCAAGGTAAGGTCCATTCCTCAAAAAAGCTCCAAAGAAATTTGGGAGAAAAAAGGGCATGCAAACAAATCCAAACATTAGCTCAAAAGTCATGCTCAAACTGGGCCTGAAATCTAGATAGCAACATATGTTGTCCCTATTTCAGCCCATATATCAAAGGGTTTATGACCCTGATTCAACATGTGGGGTCCACCTTGATGGGTTAACAAAATTCTAGACCCATGAGCACACTCAGACCTCCATGAAAAAGCCATTTTGGAGGCCACTTAAACCATGCATGTATGGTGGGCTTGAACATCTAGTCAAAGTAGTCATGGACTTCCCATCTAGCTAAGGGTCTGAGATGTTGCTGACCTCTCCTTGGTGGGCCATACATCATCAAAATACACTGGAGAAAAATAGAGAAAAAGGGAGAAGGAAGAAGCAATTGGCCATTGGTGGAAGGTCCCGCCACTAATGGACCTCCCACACCCAAATCCACACTGTCCACTATGTTATGATATATACATGTTATAATACATCAAAGGAACTTGCTGGAGGGTAGGGATCCTTTTTTCCACATGCATGCAAGGCCTAGATGGCCTATGGGGTGCAAGAAATGAGAAGGAGAAAGCATCATGGTGGGTCCATGGAGAGTAACCCACCATGGATAGAAATATGGAGGATCTAGGCCCATGGCCTCATCCTAGGAACCATGTAGGACCTCCACCATGGATTGGTGGGTCCTACATGCTTCCATGCATGTAAGGAAAAGAAAGAAAAGAGAAGAAAGAGAAAAAAAGCTAAGGAGAGCACCCACCTAGAAATATGCCTTCAAACTCCAAGATCTGGGTACTAGGCTTCAATAGGAAGATAATTAAAGGTTGTAGATGGGTTACTGATGGCTAGATGGAGAGGAAATGAGGGAAGAAAGGGCTAGAAAAGAGGGAAGAAGGGGCTAGAAGTTTTTGCTAGGAGGAGAGGAGAATGAGAGAATGAGAGAGAGAAAGAGGAGGAATGGGAGAGGTATAGCAAAAAAATGATGGGATTTCTAGAAAGATGAGGAGAATGATGAGTTTTCTCTCTTGAAAAGAGAAAAATCCAGATTTTTGCTAGAAAAGAGGACTTGGGTTAGAGCAACACATCATGAGTTTCTAGAAAAGAGGCTATCCTTGCCTAGGTTAGAGAACTTCTATCATTGCTAGCTATAGGGAGGTGTAGGGTAGGCTAGGCACGTGGAACCTAGGGTGAGCCCCCATGAAAAAACGTGCACATGGGTAAAGTGGGCCCCACATCATAATTGATGGCCTAAATAATGTGTGTCGTACAACTTTTGATGGACATGTCGGATTTACTCACGAGACGCGGCATTGGAACCACGGCGACGATATGATCGAGATGGCATAGGTCTAGGGTCGATCCGAGTCGGGCCTACGTGACCGGACTCAAGGATGACCGCAAACACAATCCGAAGGTCGTGGGTCGCTGAAATTTGACCGGTAGGACCGCGGGACCAAAATGGATGGAATGCATACTCACACACACACATGCACACATGCGAACTAGGGTCGAATCTCACACATAGGTTCTTAAACCATACCATTTGCCGATTCTAATTAGAGTGTTGTAAGTTCTGTTTTTGTGGTTGTTGATATCGTTGTGGTTGTCCTTATTGAGTGACGAATGGTGTGTTGTGGGCAAAGGTGATAAGATTGTCATTTTTATTGGATAAGGGATAGGGATATCATCATCATCGCTCCAGTATTCGGTAGGCTCGTATTCGATGGACTCTTCATCCACCTAATCCCACTTTTTTAGGGAAGCCTGATGTGGCCAGGGGGAGATTGTCTTAACCCTTATTCCGGTTTCAACTTGTTCCCCATCACAGATTAATTTGATGAAGTTGGCATATGGATACAAGACAAGGTATCTAGATATACTCGGGTTTGCCGAGTGAACAATCATGGAGATCTGCTCTTTCTCATCGATGGGTGTTTTCATTTTGGTGACCTTGGCCCACCACTATCCAACATAAGCTAACAAAAAGTCATTATTCCTTTGTCTCAAAGTAGCAAGATCTACCTTTCTGGGTGTTACATTTAGATTGTACACAAAGCGATTAATGAATACTTAGGATATGTATTCCCTAGTCTTGACTTTGTGATGATCAACTGATGTGTACCAGCTTAGCACGTTACCTCTCAGAGACTTTTAGAATAATCAGATCAAGATTCCACCATCCTCCGCCATAACATTAAGTTCACCACAAAATGCTTTCATGTGGGCTACGAGGCATTCCACACCATCATACTGTTCAAATTTCAACACCTTGAAGTTTTGAGGCACCCTAACTTCCAGGAAAGGGCAAAGATCTCTAAATTTGATGGACAGGAGATCCACCGCATGCCGCTTTTAGAGTTCACTTTTCATGGTCCTGAGTTGATTATCGAAATGTTCCCGGAATCGATCAATTTCAAAGGGACTAACTGAAATGGGTTTCCCCCTTGTGGTGCGTGTATCGCTTCCTCCTCCTTTTGAGGAGAGACCAGATTATTGCTCCCATTAGGGGGAGTATGATGGATTGGAACTGGGAGGGGAGATGGCAAATGAAAAGAAATCCCACCAGCAGGATGATGATGGCTACAAGAATGTACATGATGTGGTTGACCGGAATGACGTTGGCTCCCATTAAGGGGAGAATGTTGGAATTGATTGGACAGACTTTGAGTGGGCAATTTGATTTGGAGTGATCAGCAGGTATCCCGGCATGCTTTGGTTTGACGACGCAGCTCCGCTTGGAAGGAAGTGAGTCATGAGATTTTCTAATATATTCATTCGAGGGCTAGGTCATTTATTGGAGCAATCACGGGTTGCCTGGGAGACTCTAAAAGATATCCTGGACTGTCTCCCTAGACCGACATGGTTGTCGGTGTGCGAGTTTGGGTAAAGCTCTGGTGCATGTGTGTTGGGTGGCGCACTAGTAAGCGATTATTTTTTATATATAATTACAACAGAAAATAAAGTGCGGTATGTATAGACAGAAATGTAAATGAGACTAGTATGTACTGGAATGAAGGATGTAAGCAAGAAAGTATGGAATTGGAATGCTGGATGATTATAAGAAAGTAAATGGACTAGTATAGAATTGGAATGCTAGATGATTTCTATAAAGTAAATGGACTTGTATGGAACTGAAATACTGGATGATTGTTTGGAAGTAAATGAACTAGCATGGAACTGGAATACTAGAATACTAGTAAAGACTGAAAGTTAGAAGAATCCCCTAAAAGTGTACAGCCCGGTGTTTCAAGTCGGGCGTTGACTAATGGTTAGCCATTCCCTAGTGGAGTCAACATTCTGTGAACACTAATGGTTGCATGAGTCAAACGATGGATATATATATATATATGGTGCTAGATCTAGGAATATTGTACGCACAGTTGATACGGGCAATAGCACGTGAAGGCCAAATACCGAAGGTTATCCAGATCTAGTGAAACCCATTACTAAGACATCCATACATGAACCTTACAGAGGGGTTGAGAAAAGAAGGTTAATAATTTTTAGGTGTTCAGTTGATACGGGCAGCAGCATATGTAGGCCCAAATCCGAAGTCTATTAGATCCAATGAAACACATATCTAAGACCTCCATACCTGAACCTTGTAGAAGGGTTGAGAAGAGAAGCTAATGCTTATACTTATACCGTTCGTAATACCTTATACAACCTTTTCGTGTTCATGTATTGGTCAAAATGAAGGCCTCAGAATTCACAGTTGGGTAGAATCTATGGAATAGCGTAGAGATCAGGAAACTCAGAGAATTTCTGATTTGAGTAACTCTTGGATAGGCCTATGATATAGATTTTGGGTAAGGACCTCGGTTATAGAAAAGGAAGAAGTCAAATACCCTTTTACTGCCCGTGTGAAACATGGTCTCTACTTTACTAGGTTAAATGCTTTCAAAAGGGATTCAAGGAACTTCCAGTAAAAAATTAAGATCTGGATGTTTAAACTACAGGAGATAAATTGAAAATGGAATGAAAACGGTAGAAAAAGATTTTTTGATAAAAGTACAAAAAAGAAAAGGAACATAAAGTTTTTGGTTACTCCTTAACTCACATTTTTGATACAGAATATCCTCAAGAGAGGCAACTGTAAAGCATACTTTACGTGATATCAGAGCAAATCCTATTACCCCAGGTGTTCAAAGCAGGAGAGTTGAAATGTACAGACTGAAAAATGATAGATTAAAAATACACTTAGCTTCGAAATTGAAATGAGATAGAAGGGATTAAAATATTAGAAGAGGTCGAGGGAATAGAGACTCAAAATCTCTATTTCTGTCTCGACCCTAGCTGGACGCTCCCTAGATTCTGGCCTCTCTCCATCTCTGAAGGCCCTCTAGATGGCTCTCTGGCATATGCCCAGATCCACTTTGGACTGATGACCTCTTTGGACCGACGCCCCCTCCCTCAGATGTTGGCTCTAGCTCCCCCTCCCCCAATAAACATTTTCAGTGGGCAGGCTCGACTACCACGAGCCTCAAGCTTAGGTGTTGAGGTAGGTTTCTGTGAACCGTGTCATCACATGGATCATGGGTATGAAGGAGGCACATGTCATTGTAACACCTCAAACTTTTTAATACCCAAGTATTGAAATTTCTCGAGTGTTACCATGAAATTTAACTTATTATGTACACATATACGATACCAATCTAGCTATCTTCACCTTACATCTATTCTCCAACACGAATCTGACCATTGGCAATAATCTTTATTCATAGATCAAGCCATCTGACCGTTGATTTTGAGATAGGATCATCATATATCCAAGTATTCTCACTTGTCTATCATAACCAACCATTCAGTCAACTATTCACCGCTAGGTAAAGATATCTGATCGTCCACTTTGAGTTTGGACCACCTGATCAAAGTAAACTAGCTATTTG
Organism: Magnolia sinica; assembly: GCF_029962835.1. Taxonomy (NCBI): domain Eukaryota; kingdom Viridiplantae; phylum Streptophyta; class Magnoliopsida; order Magnoliales; family Magnoliaceae; genus Magnolia; species Magnolia sinica. The sequence goes on along the minus strand of NC_080574.1, from coordinate 108,332,109 downwards.
ATCTCAGCATCCACTCGTACACATATAAAATTAAGATTTTAATCCGTTCATCTTGTTCACCACCTGTGAATATGCTTAACCCACCATCAAAACTATGATCTGAGAAACTTACATATGTGAACAAGTCACTTGAATCTAACAGTATTCATGTTCTACCTCTTGATCACTCCAAAAACTCACTTGTGATCATCCGTTTACAAAACTGACCATACACCCAGTTACATACATGATCAGAGTACTAACCATTAGGTTTTTTTTATTTTTAACATGTCATCTGACCATCCATTATATAGTTGATATATGTACATTCTCTTAATTAGTTTGGTGAATAATTCATTATTCATAATGATTTAGATATAAGTTCTTTTGTAGGAATTACTTAGAAATGTTCCTATAACCATGTAGAACCAGTAGATTTTTCTAAACTCTCATATCAATAATGATTACAAAAATGGCATTAATCTAGACCCCTGAATTCTAGATCACATGGTTCCCACGATCCGTTTGATGTGAAATTTACACCATGCCTATGTGTCATAAATTAAATATACATGTCAAATTTTAGCCCTTAAATCATTATAAAAGTGACCCAATTGACAAATCAGCCCCTTAACCGTTGATTTTGGTGTCCATCAAGTGAAGTAACCTCATGGGTATTCGTAGTAGAATATTTTCCTTCATATGAACGACTTGAATTGCCCATAATATAGACTAAGTGTGAAATATGAAAACCCCACTTTGGTAGGTTTTTCCTTAGGAGCGAAGCTATCCTTTAAATGCCTACCAACTCCTTATAAATCTGGATCTTTCGATTTAATCACTTCCTGCCGTCCAATGCAACTTAAATTTTGACCACACTTTGGTCTCATATGACTATGAAGTTATATAAAATTTAGGCCCCGATCTATGATCCTACATCGTTGAAGGTTGAAGACAGTTCCTTCCTTTTGATACAAAATGTGAGATTTTAGATTTATGATTTTTCCACCATCGATCAACTACCAAATTTTGTCCAACCATTTGCCTATCCTAACTACACATTTTCTCCAAAATTGAGCTATATTATTAAATGTGGACCGTAAATTGAGATCAAGTTCGTTTTGGTACCCATTAGGAGAATTTTCAAGATAAGTCAATCTAAATTTTAGATCACCATGAAAATCACATACCCCGACTCTATTCGATGACTCTGACACAATGGATGAATTATATTTTTAAAAAAAAGATCGTCAAAAAAAGAAAATTTGGAGAAACTCAATCTAAGCGGGATGAGAAATACACCCCTCTCACAGGCCCTCCTTTTAAAAGGGGTGTGCGTGCCCTTCTCCACTCACACACCCATACCCCCAACTCCTAGGAGGGGAGAGAGAGAGAGAGAGAGAGAGAGAGAGAGAGAGAGAGAGAGAGAAGGAGAAAGAGAATGAGAAGCCTAGACACCCTCTTTCCTTTCTATATGTATAGTGTCTCCCTCTTGCTCAAGCGATGTCGTGATTCATGTGTAAGCTTTCCTACATAGATATCTACCTAGGGTTTAAACCTAAGACTAAGGTGAGGGATTCCTTTAAGCTTATCTTAATTTAAGTTGATGCAATTTACCTTACCTTTTACATGCTTTTATGTTACTATGAATTCTCCCTGCAATTGTTTGATTTATCACCATCAATTATTTATCCTTTAGGAATTATGGTATGATGTTAATTACGTGTGATCTTTATTAATTTATGTGGGGCGATGGATACAAGTCTTACCCTTGCCTTTACTAATTTTATTGAGTTAGCCCTTACTTCTCTCCTCTTTTGTTGAGTTAGCCCTTGTTACTCTCCTCTTTTGTTGAGTTAGTCATTGCTACTCTTCACCTTCATTATGTTAGCCTTGTACTACCTCCCTTTATAGCTTGGGCATGTGTCTTGAAATTCTGAAACTCTCATGGTTAAATTTATTTTCCCTTTAGTGCAGGTGATGTGTTAGAGGTCTCACATCTAGTGATTCATATATTTTATCGTGGACGTAATGCGTTACGGGTAGTGGCCCTCTTGGTTGGCATGTAATTCCATGGGTTAGTTGGCGTTGTGCACAATCGAAGTAAGTAAATCACCATGCATGTTACATCACTTTTCGGGATTGGATGTCGCAAACAGTCGCTCCATGAATACATTGTGCTACGTAAATCCTTAAATCGCATTGTTGTGTTGCTTTGAGATGTTCGCATAAATCCTTGCTAATGTTGGACACGCCGGTGAATCTCCATACTTATGAGACTCGGAGCTAGTCGGGTTTTCTATGAATTATATTTCACATTGTGATGATCACTACGTATGATGAGTCACACACACTTTGCTAGGTATGCGTTCATATATATATATATATATTGGTTGCGCATACTAACACCACTCGTAATGGTGGAGTTTGAAACATATTAGAACTCTTATATTACTTTTGTGAATCTCTTGAATTATTGTAATCTTAAAGGATAACCATCACTATGAGTAGGCCATTGATCATCTCCAACCATACAGATGATGCAAGTGATATACAAATTGAAGACCTAGAGGACCATCTCCCTATGGAAGATTATACTAAATGAATAAGAAAATAGTTTTATATTTCTGTTGCGAACTCAATAATGTAATAAGTTCCCATTGAGAGGGCATTTAATAATTTATTGAATTCTTTTACTCTAATGAAATAATAAATACAGTAGATTTTATTCTCATGAATGGTTACCTTGATAAATGTAAATGGATGTGATATATATATATGTGTGTGTGTGTGTGTGTGTGTGTGTGTGTGTGTGTATATATATATATATATATATATATATATATATATATATATAGTACGATTTTTAAAAGCATTCAATTTATACATTATTAACACCCGGAATCCTCGGGCACGAGTATATACTCGGGCCACAGAAATTTTAGGATGTTACAGTCATGACATGTATGATGGCATAAGTGAGGGCATGTGTGAGCCAAGCCATATGTAAGGGAGCGAGTGGACGGTCAGAATCCGCAAAATCACTAAAAATATGTTTTTTCAAGCAAAGATGGCGGCGGCGCCACCCTCTTTACACAAAGACGACACTAGTACTGCCGTCTTCGAGCGAAAACCAGCACTTACCAAAGCTGACACATGGCACGTTTCTGGGCTATACTTTGGCTCAATCTAGACCGTTGGTTGCCTTTCTACGATGATTTATCCATTCAAATCAAGGGCCCACCTAAGTTACAAGGCTAAGTGGTCATGTTTTAATCAAGGGGTATCTACACTCCACCCTTGACTTTTAACGGGCGAAACCTCAGTGATTATATGAAATCCACTCTAATCATTTCTTATCAAATCGTAGCTTAGTATAATGATAATTAGCTTTGAAAATCTCTCAAAAAAAGGTATATGAATGTAATACTATATTAAGTTGGTAGTTTTCTATAAATCTCTTATTTAAAAATTATAGTTATTAAATGTCTAATCAAAGAGTCCAGCCTCGTGCCCACCAGTCCGCTGGATACCTAACTTACGCTCTTAACCTGTGGCATGCTGAAGTGGGCCCACCATGATGTTTACGTAAAATCAATCCTGATCATCAGGTGCCTTAATCCATTTTAATCATAGGACCCAAAAATCAGCCCAATCTGTGATTTAAGTGAGCCATACTAAAAGAAATAGTTGAGAGAGAAATTTACATCATTGAATTTTACATGATCCACTGTAATGATTATGTAAATTTTGATCAAACCAACATAAACACAAAAATTAGGCATGGCCCTCAAAAACCAGGCCCATTCATAATTCAGGTGGGCCACACCAAGGGAAACAATTTGGAGGGTAAGTGTTATCCAATGTATCTTTTCTAATCATGTGATCTATTCGAATCATAGATGGAGCAGTTTCTACAACCTTATGGTTAAAATTGGATCACTTACTTGATGGTTGAAGTGGATTTAAAAAATACATGATATGATCCACCTAAACAAGACCACAAATTCACCACAATGGCTCTTACGCATGACACGGACTGTGAGTGAACTCCTCACGATGATGCATGTGTTTTATCCAGGCGAGTCATTTTTTATTATTATTTTTTCCAACTCATTATATGGCATGATACCAAAATTGAAAATGATCAATGCTCAAGGATGGTTTCAATCGGTGGACGTCAGTATCCCCACTGTCTTTTGCAGTGTGGTCCACCTGAGCTTTAAATATACTTCAATTTTGGGTTCCTGTCTAAAATAAGCTGGAGAAACAGATGAACGGCATAGATTAAACATATACATTACAGTGGACCCCACAGAGTCTTCACACCATAAGGTAAAGGGGGGGGTGAGGGCCTCACCCCACAATCCCATGGACATCAGAACTATAAAAGTCTCCAGGTGGGTGGGCCTAGCCTCATGTATTTTAAAAATCCACTCCAACCTATACACAGCACTAAAATTTATGCCCTGGCCCATCCGTAATTCAGGTGGGCCACACCAACGGAAACAGTTCGGAGGGTGGACGTCCCACTTCACACTGTTTTCACTCATGTGGCCCATCTCAATCACGAATAGAGCTTATTATTGGGTCCTAAGCCCAAGGAGAGCTAACCCATCTGATACACATCACACTGGGCCCACTTGTGCTGGTCAATGCACCTGACCATGAAATGCTTATTGACGGTCTATATTCGGGGAGACCGATGGGCCTAAATCAAGTATATTAATTATATGAAATTACTCTTAAAGAGCATTTCTAAACACATGCGCGGAGAAAATGGCAATGCACACACCACTACATGTGCTAGTGGCCGGCAGGTGCAATATCCAAGCCATCCATACGGTGGTCCTGACCATGTCTATGTTCCCTTCCAAATTTTGCAGCTGGGCCACAATATCAGAAACATTAGCACAGTTAAAAATTTTCATCCAAGCCATAAATTTATTTTATAGACTTTGGTTCATATGATCAATATACCAGGTTGATCTTGTGGCATGGATCTGCCAGTTTTTTGGCAGATTCAACTCAATTCGGGCAAACTCCCTAGTTGAATCACCCAATTTTAAAACAATGGGTTAAAAAAAAAAATCAATTAAAATGAAAAAATAAAAATAAAAAATTTATAAATGCATGAGCAATTATGTATGCTGGTAATTGAATAATGAGTTCATATTATTCAATTTACTTAAATGCCTTTGAGAAATTGAGAGATGATAACTTTTCAAGGGCAATTTCATATTTTCATGGGTGGAGAGAGAATTCAGATTTAAGTTAAATCCAAGAAATACTAAAATAGAATGAAATTACTTAAAAAGTTTTAGAGGCAAATCGTTTTTTAAATGAGAATTCTTCTTTAGTTAATTAATTAACTAAATTACATAAAAGCGTTTAAGAACCAAATGGAAAATTGGTTTAATAAGCGTATTTATGACTTTTTATAAGTTAGCATATTAATTTTCAGGGAATTACTTTCATGCCCTTAATAAGTTTGAATATATATTAAGGTTTTTTTTTTTCCTAAATAGGATATGGAGTGAGCGTCCAAATAGCACTCTTTTTTTTAAACTTTGTTTTTTTTTTTTTTCTGAAAGTGTCTTTTGGGTGTTTTTTGTTTTTTGTGAGACGAAAATGCCCTTAAAATTTTCTTTACTACTATTTTTTGGCTAACTCTTCTTTTACCACTGCATTCTAGAAACCTTCCATGCTTTTCGACTATTCTCCAATAATCATTCATGCTTTTTTACTATTTTTTTGGGCAAAAACTCTCACCTTAGAAAAATGGTTTTTTCTTCTTTACAGCTATTATATTGAAATGAGCCTATTTGGAAAGAAAATGAGAGAAAATTAGATGAAAATTACTACAAAATTTTCACTTTTGAAAGATGGGTTTTTTACTAAGAAATAGATGGAAAGAAAAGATATAGCAAAAACTTTATTTTTAGAAGATGAGTTTTTCTTCTTTCTACAAAGATTCTACTTAAATGAGTCAGCTTGGGATGAAACTGATAGGAGGAGACAAGATATATTTAAATAAATAAATAAAATCTACTTTACTGACATGACTCCATTGTTTGTTAGGATGTACTATTCATGAGCTAGATTTTAAACTCACTTTTGAAAGGTTAAATGGTGCCTAGATGAAATGATTCCAATGTTATTTGAATGGTCATTAAATTATCTTTCCAATGAGAATAAGATTGTCCTGATCGGACATATAACAGGGGAGCAATAACCATTTTCGTGGAATCATGCAATGCTAGAAAAATCGCAATCGCGATATGAATTTTGGGCCCACTTTCAAAACATGTTATCGAGATCTAGACGTTGGGCTCACTTATTAAAAGTCGAACAATATCTAAATGAGATTATTCTTCTTTTATTCGAAAGCTCATCAAATTATCTTTTCAATAATAACCCCAATCTAACATGTAATAAGGGAGTTATTACCATTTTTCTAAGATCGCATGATATTGTAAAATAGTAGTCGTAATCACGTTATGAACTTTGGGCCCTCTCTTGAAAGGTTAAATGGTATACAAATGAAATGATTCTAATCTTATTTAAAAGATCATCAAATTATATTTCCTATGAATCCAAGATCTCTTCGATCTGACATATAACGAGGGAGTTATAATCATTTTTGCGGGATCACAAAATGCTGAAAAAATAAAGATCGCAAGCTGAACTTTTAACCCCCAATTTTAAAGGTCAAATGGTGTTCAAATGAGATGACTTCAATCATATTTTAAAGTTTGTTGAATTATCTTTCCAACAAGCCTAATATCATCGCAATCCAACCTGTAACAAGGAAGTTATGACCATTTTCACAAGATCGCATGATGCTGAAAAAACAGCATCGCTATCAATTGCATTACGAACATTGGGCGCACTTTTGAAAAGTTAAATAGTGACGAAATGATATGATTATAGTTCTCTTTAAAAGCTTAAAAAATTATCTTTCTAACAAGCTCAAGATCATCTCAATCCTACATGTAATAAAAGAGTCATGACCATTTTGTGAGATCATGTGACGCTAGAAAATCCATGATATCTTAACACTGTCCCCGCTTTTATAAGTCCATATTACATTGTCCCACAAAAGTAATCATAACTCCCTCATTATAAGTCAGATCAAGGTGATCTACATCTTGTTGGAAAGATAATTCGACAGTTTTCAAATAAGACCAGAATCATCTTATTTAAAATTTGTTTCACATTTCAAAGGTGGGCCAAAATTCTATATCGCGATCATGGCTTTTCTAACTTTGAAAAATCTCATGAAAATAGTCATAAATCCATTGTTATGGGTTTAATTAGAGTGATCTTGGACGTATTGAAAAGATAATTCAATGAGCTTTCAAATAGCATTAGAATAATCTCATTTGGAAATCATTTGACCTTTGAAAAGTGCCCCAAAGTCTAGCTCATGAATAATACATTCTATACAACTGTGGAGCCATCTAAGTGAATCTTTTGCAGAAAGAAAAAAAAAAAAAAATTTAAATTAAATTAAAAATTGTCTTCTAAAGGTGGAGTTTTTTTTATGTATCTCACCTCCTTTAATTTGTTTCTTCCTGAGCAAAATCTTTACAAAAAGAAGATAAATGCATCTTTTAAAAGTATTGGTAAAAGACTCTTTCTCAAAAAGTGAAATTTTTTCAATATGTTTACATCTCATTTTCTTCTCAAGCAGTATATTTTTACATAACATGTAAAAAGAGGAAGAAGAATCCAATTTTCTAAGGTGAGAGTTTCCGCCGAAAAGAATAGTCAGAAAGTGTAAAAGATAATTGGAGTGCAATAGTAAAAGAAGATTTAGATAATAGTGGTATGAGAGATGGGTAGAGAAAAAGACCCAAGGGCAATTTTGTCTGTAAAAAATAAAAAGCACCAGTAGGCATTTTCAGGTATTAAAAAGTAAGTTTTTAAAAAGGGGTGCATTTTGTGGCTCCCACCGAACCTTGGGTGTATTTAAGAAAAAAATTGAAATAAATTTTCAGGAATTTAACTTACCAAGGGCATCACTGTAGAGGTGGACACGAACCAAGCCGAGCTGGGCACAACTCGGCCTACCCCAGCACGAGGTCGGCTCGATTCAGTCCGAAGCTCGAGCTGAGTTCGAGTTGAAGCGGCCACTGACAATCTAAAAATTATAGGGACAATCGGGCGGCCATTTACAGTAGCTGAGTTCGACGGCCGAGCTGTTAGTTATGGAGCACAGGGATGACCTGACGGCCATTGACAGCAACTCGATGTCCAGCTCGAGCGGGCGCCCAAAATTAAAATGAGATGGAAAACAAGGACGATCGGGCTATCAGTCATGGAGAACAGGATAGCCCGACGGCCATTAAGAGCAACTCCGTGTCATGGAGAACAGGATAGCCCGACGGCCATTAAGAGCAACTCCGTGTCATGGAGAACAGGATAGCCCGACGGCCATTAAGAGCAACTCCGTGTCCAGTCCAGGCCGGCCACTCGGGACCTGGGTCAGAGAGAGAGAGAGAGAAGGGAGCTCGAATCGGGCTAGGGCAAAAAGGGAAAGGACGGGCTCAGGTCTAAGGGAAAACTTGATAGAAAAAGGGGCAGGCGATTCTACGAGGGGGGGTGTTTTATATATATATATATATATATATATATATATATACTCGGATCCAAAAAAAAAAAAAAAAAATCGAACTCAAAAAAAAAAAAACAAAAGGCTCTGCTCGGATCCAAAAAAACAAAACAAAAGGCTCTGCTCGGCCCGAACCCAGCTTTCGATCCAAGCCAAGTCCAACGAGAGTAACGGTTTGTGTCCAACTATAAGGGCATGCACGTAATTTAAAATTAAATGCTAACATGTAAAAAGACATAAGTAACCTTATAAAACCATTTTCCACTTGGTTATTAAGGGCTTTTAAGTAATTTCAGTTAATTAATTAATTAAAGAGGAACTCTCATGTAAAAGAGAATATACCTCTAACACTTTTAAGGCCTTTCAAAATATTTATAGTTAGTTCTATTTTAGTATTTGGAATTACCTAAATTACTAAAATGCCTTTCAAAACATGCTAAAATTACAGAGGTGACAAAAATTAGAGAATTGTTTCAAGAAATATAGATAAGAGTGTCATATCCACTACTAGCAAGGGGCACCTTTATACCAGGTGAACATGCTTTTTCAACTAAACATCTCATAGCAGGCAGGCGTAAATGGCTGAGATATCCCCCCCAAATAATGCTTCGCTTCATGCAAATCGGGGCTCCATCAGAGGATATCAGTGAACTCTTCAGAGGTTCCTGTTTTCTGCAAGGCCTCAATACAAAATATTGCGACTTGTTCACATTTGATGATGCATTTAAACCATAGTTAGCAAAACTGCATACAGCATAAAAGCTAGCCCATGAATACTTCCAAAACTCACCAGACTCGACTCAAAACTCCACTGAGTCCTTGCGAGTCAAGTGAGGAAACTTGGTTTTGAGACTGATTCGACCCAGACTCGAGAAGACTTGTCAACTCAACTCAGATATGATGCTTGAATGCAAACTTGTAGTTCATAAAATTAAGTGATGCCCCTCTACCAGCTAGACAGATTTGCTGTTAGATAATTTCATTTTACAATTCTTACATGAGAAAACACTATTTTAATCTTCTTTATGTTTTTAAATATTTTAATTTATGATCATTAAAAATTGAGTTAAGTTGGGCGAAGTCTTTGGGTTGATCATAATTATTAATTAAATATCGAGTCAAGTCCAGTCATATCTTTAAGTCAACCTGATCTCAACCCGAGTTTTCACAGGTAGGGTATCATGACAGCTAAAGTTCCAAAATGCAATAGGAAAATAACAAATAGAATTACGAAAAATGTTGCATTACACAAACATGAGATGCTACCAGCTCGAAACACCAAATTGGCATTGATAGATGTAGTCACATTACATTTGCCAAGCAAGACGAAAGAGGCCCCTTCAAGCCTAAGGATGTACAGTAGTGTGTGGAAGAACATTTTACCGGAACTGCTCGTCGGTGAAAAGTTGGGAAACCGGGTTCTTCTTGAAGCAACATGGTCTTGATGAGGCCATGCAGATTAACCATTGATTTCCTATTCTTCAGTTGACCACGCAAACATGAAATGAGGTGGGACACAGGAATGGCTGCAATGTAGTCTATGAGATTGCAAAATGAGCATCGGCTTGATCTCCCACAACCCTCTATTTTCTTTTTCTCATCAACCATCTCCATATGGTCTACTTGCTGGAGTTGCGTAAACCGGATGGACTGGGCACGTTGCGTGAGCTCAAGCTTGCAGTTCTCAAAAGCCTGCGGAATTCCGACAAGCTTATCCTCCCATCTTTGTCGATGTCGGCCTCCTCTAGCAGCGGGTCAATGGAGCCCTTCAAACCTGTATGCTGCAAATGACAACAACAAAACCACTCAGACTCTAAGAACCACAATGAAGTTTCCTACCCAATTGAAGTACTCCAAAAATAGCATTTAGAGCAATTTGATGGCTGCTCACTTGCTCTTCTGCCACCGTCCCAGCTTCAAATGGCAAGTGAAATGCACCTCCAGGCTAAAATTAACTTGAAGGACAGTTCGTCCATTGACAATTGAATCAAGTATAGTAGGTTTCCAAATACACCATAATGTTATAATGTTTTTATAAGACCTAGATAATTCTCATCGAAAACCATCTCGGATGAATCAGGAGAGTGTGCACTCTGTTTTACTCATATGGGATATTATTGGGTGAGGGTGTACTGTAATTAGGTGGTCCTCTTGTGCACCATGCATTTCTGTTTTAGGGTTTTTATATAAAATGATAGTTTGGGTTTGTAATCTTAACTTGCAATTGTAATCAACCTTAGATAGTATGGGTTTGAAATCTTGACTAGTAATTGTAATCAACCTAAGTAATAGACTATTAGATAGTGCTTGAATTTAATCAAACAATGCAATAGTCTATTACATTGTAGTACCAGTGGGAGTCTTCTGCTCTCATTGCCGGTCCCAGGCTAGGATAAAGGAGGGTTGCGTCAGGTTGGCAGACTGTGTCAACCTTATACCATAACTTCCATCATGAATCCAAACCCTATGACATTATGGCCAAACAGGATTCATGTAGGCAACCCCAATTAATTGGGATAAGGCTTAGATTATGATGAATGCTGTTTGTTAGAATTAGCTTCTTTACACGGCCCTTTTTTCCAGAGTTTATCTTTTCTTCTTCTTTCTTCTCCACCATGTGATTGATTCAGTGTCCATCCTACATATGGATACCACAGTTTCTTTCTTCTTTTTTTTGGGAAAGATGGTGCAATTTTTATTAGGGCCAGAGGCGGAGAAACAGAAATACCACAGGTTTCTTAACCAGGAAGCTTTTCAAATGGGGATTATCAAGTCCCAAGTCTTAGGAAATGTTGCACTGGATTCTGTACAACGTGAGGTGCATGGTATTGTGATCAAGACTGTTTATCTGACGGGCAGAATGTTAATGGAGGATGCCCCAGAAATCTCCAAAATTGGAAGATCCTAATCCTTCAATCAACTGCCTATACATCAATGGTTACGAACAAAGTACATCTAAGGTCCACATTCAACAGAAACAGGCAAGAGATACAGGAGTTAGGATCTTGAAACACAGGAGAGCTTTTAGTAGCCTTCATCAATGGTGGGGGTCATCAGTGCAACTGTCTGGAAATCTGAACATGGGCTCCAGTACACATACAAACTACAAGCTCATGTGACTCTGCAAACTAGACATTTGCTGAGGTGAAAGACTAATAATTCCTCTTTTAAACATACACAAATTGATGAGCTTGTGCAGTTGGGACTGAAGAACATCCAGGGTGGGTCGTACCATGGGGCCCACATGCCGAGATGGTCAAATAATGGGAATCATCCATCTTCCGGGTGATAGAATGGATAGAACAAATTGATCTCATTGAATGAATAACTCCGACCATAGATGTTTACATTTAAGTGCAGGTAATAGAAAATTTCAGTGGTTCATATTCAATTCCACAAATCAATGGTCAAGACCATCCTTTCAGTATGATCAATCTACTCGCCCATCCACAATAACTGCCATAATATGGACAATTTAATCATCCAACCATCTCTATATGGGTCCCATAGGTCAAGACATCCTGGTGAGCTGAGAAGCAACTCCTGTGAAACAATGTCTAAGGCAATTATAACGTTTTGGAAAGTACCATCCTTAATTCATCGGGTGTGATGTATCCATCTCTATCAACATCAAACTTCTCAAAAGCCGCTTGAGAGCGTTGGTGCCACTTCTCAGAGTCATGTTCCTCCAATTGATGCACATGCAAAGTTGCCGCCACAAACTCAGTGAAGTCCACCAAGCCATCCGTGTTGCTATCAATCTGCCACAACGAACCAGATACTATTGTAAATTTTCATAATCTCTAACTCCCTGCCAAGTAACTTTAATTACAATCAGCATGCAATGATCATTACAACACAACTCATCTGATATATTTGCACTTCAATTGTATTTCTGATTGGGGACATTCAGAATATCCACGTGAGCTTGTTTGGTGCCCACTGCGAATAGGTGTGTGCACTTACAAACATAGGTACATCACACTTTGTTGCATATGCATGTATGTATGTATGTGCGAACTATGTGGAGATCCAATTCCCCTTTAACAACAAACAGGGAACTTGTTGTGACCAAGTTTGTACATGTAGGGCCCATGATTGATTAATTCAAGCCAATGATCAGATGGCCCCCACCACGGATGGACCACGCCCCCAAATTGGTTTATACAAGCCATCGAATGTTCGGTCTTTTCTCCATTGGTTGAGGATTGTTGGTGCATTTCTTCTTAATCATGCATTTGCATGCCAACAATGGAAAGGTTAGGTTGGATCAATTGAGGAGATTAACTGGGCATGGTCCACCCATGATGGAGCTCATCAGATCAATGGCTGGGATAACCAACAATAGCCCCACATATACAAACTCAGTGCACAACAGGGAAGTTCCTCGTTTGTCATAAAACTCGACATCCACACACACACAGCAGCTTGCATAAACCAACGCACAAAACAGACCCATGCACACATGTGCGTGCACATACATACCAAAAATGTATATACGCAAATGGATATATTAGATCAATGGTTTGGATAAACTAACAATGGCTTCACATGTACAAACTGAGGGCACAACAGGTAAGTTCCTTGTATGTCACAAACAGGGAACTCAAGGCGTTTACCTCGAAAATGCATTTACGTTTCCACAGCAATGCTTGCATTTCCTCCTTAGAATCTAGTGAATGGATCTCCATTTCCATAGAGGAAATGCAACAGCATTAACTAATACCCATTCATATCTCAGAAACAAGCACTGACTTCAGCGATTCTATATCAGTCGTCCTTTCATCTCCTCCACTTCATACACATCCACTGTTGACCGCCATTATCATTCAAAAGGGAAAATGCTGCAAGGAGCCAACCACCCCACTGCTCAGGTAAGCCCCTCACTCCTTTGCTTTAGGGCCAAGGGGGTTTCTGTGATGTTTCTTATTTATTTGGAAAATGTATTAACAGCAGTTATTAAAACTTGCAGACTTAAGAACATGTTGCCTCTGTTGTTTTATGTGATCATCACGTACCACTCAAACTGAATGGGAAATTTTATAGAATAACTATAAAACCAGCCATGCTTTATGGGACAGAATGTTGGGCAGTTAAGGAATAACATGCTCATAGGATTAATGTAGCTGAAATGAGGATGTTAAAATGGATGAGTGGCAAGACACGAAGGATAGAACTAGAAATGACTGCATTCAGGGAACTTGGAAGTAGCACCAATAGGTAATAAGGTGGGGGAAAGTAGACTTAGATGGTTTGGTCAATGTGCAACGGAGACCAGGAATCATGCCGGTTAGGAGTCAGTACAAGTTGAAGGCTCTAAACGGGCAAGGGGAAGGCCCAAAAGGATGCAGGAAGAGGTAGTAAAAAAGACTTCATGACCTATAGTCTAACTGAAGTTATGGCCCTTAATAGAGTGGAATGGCGTGACAGTATTCATGTAGCTGGCCCCAATTTTATTTTATTTTTAAATGATTCAGTGTTTCTTTCTTTCCTTGAACAAGAAAATATGTCAAACTTCATTTCAATGGAACAAAACTCGATCAACTCTGTAGCTGTGCAAAAAGTCATATTTTGCCCATTAAAAGACAGAAGCTTGAATCTTTGCATGTGGATGTAGATTCCGAAAGCACTATCACACTAAGGCCTATTCTGGAAATTCTATCACCCTGAAAATTTTAACCATTATCCACAATTCGACTGCATGCAAACTCTCTAGTTAGGGATGGCAATGACCCTAGCCCGGCCCTAGATCACTGAGCCCTGGCCCAGGCCCTAATCAGGCTAAAAAACCCCCAGCCCTAACCCTAAGGGCCAGCCAGGCTCACACTTGACCTGAGACTGCATAACCTAAACCCACGAAGACAGCATTTTTGTGTTTTTTTTCCAGAGGTTATTTCGGTTTGCTAATTCCACGCAAGTGTAGAGCCATGCACATCCACATGCAGATAGATGTGCAAATACGAAACACGAGTGTGATGTCTAAGCTTTCCATAAGGTTGGAAATAATGATTAGATATTTGACCTAGTAAATCAAACAGTTTCACACTTACAGTGTGCCACACAGTAAATTGACGATTCCAATTTTCTTTGCTAGCCATTCATTTATTTTGATATGCTTTGGACCACCTAGGGTGTGAAATTGTCTAATTTTTCTTCCAAAATATCTAAACAGTGTATTTCACCTATTAAATGGAAAGCTTAGATCTCCCACACATGTCAAATTGTGACAATGTGCCTACGTGTGGATGTGTACGGCTCCCACACACATGTGGAATTAGCAAACTCCTGCATTTTTTTTCTCCAAATAGTAATACGAAGAGGCTGGTTCCTCTAAAGTCCTAAGTGTCTTATTCTGTAGGTGTTGCAAGTATGGCCACCAGGTTGTGCATATGACATCTAACACATCCATCAAGGTCAGTGCGCGATGAAAGTTGGATGCTTCAAAAATCAGGCCAATCAACCATCAAGCGGGTTGCCATCTGAATTTGGAGGTTTGTGGATGGTTGTCCATTGTTTTCTACAGTGGGTCCTACCACTGTGTATATGCCATCTAACAGTGAATTACTGAGCCCCACCACAATGATGGGATTTCCCAAAAATCAGGCTTATAAAATAATTAGGTGGGCCACACCATAGAAAACAATTGACAACCATTTAAAAAACTCCAAATTCACATGGTAGCCCATGTGATGGTTGGATCAGCCTGATTTTTTGGGCATCCAACTCTCATGGTAGGGTGATTCTGTTGGACAAGCTGGCTGCATTACATGATTTGTGGGACCCACGTGCAACACTAGTAGAATAAACTTCTAACAAGCACTTGTAGGGGAACTGGCCTCTATATTGAATGCCCTCATTGACTCACCCATTTTGACAGTGTGTGTGCATGTATGTGTGTGTGTGTCACTCTACATTACCAAAAGAGTAAAAGAAAACACTTTGATACTCTGGCAGAGTGTGATGGATGATATGCAAGCAGTTAGAAATTAATATTGCACACATGGCATCAAATGGAACCATCTAGATTATTAATACCAGTTTAGATGTACCATAAACCAAAAATTATGCTTATTTGATCTACTAACTATCAGATTGGTGGACACTTATTGGATGGTTAAAACTGAAAAATATCCAATGGTATTATTTCAACAAACAAGGTCTATGAACTAGGGGTCAGGATTGTTCAACCAATCTGATTTTTGGAGGGTAGGTTATCGAGAGTGGTTTCCACAGTTTATTCAGTTTAACTTAAGTTAATATATGCTGGCTTTGGCCTTTTTATATTATATCATCATTGTTCCAAAAAAAAAAAAAAATGCCATGTGTACCATTTCTAAGTGCCTGTGTATCAAACATCATATGCAGCCGGAGCATCCAAATAACTCTCTATGAAATTCAATACAGTATACAGTAGGGGAGTTACCAAGGAAAAAGGAGAATACGATCAGGCAGGCTAGGCTGGGCTATTCATAATTGGCCTTGGCCAGGCCCAGCTGGACACTGGGCCTAGATTGCAACCCATGGTCCTGCCCTCGGACCAAATTTAGGGCTGCTGGCCCGGCCCTACAGGGGCACGCTGCCTGGGCCCATTTCCATCCCTATTTCTAGTAGTACAAACAAGTCGAAGGTGGTGACCTTAACTGTGGAACCATGGAAAAAGACACTTATGAAGTAGCCAAAGAATATGTAATATTGAAAACATGGAATCACACCAAGGAGGACATATTGTATAGAACTGAGATGAAAATGAGGGGAATATCGGCTTACGGCTTGAAGAATCTCCAAAACACGTGCCTCTCTCATTCTCCAAGGAAGATCTTTGGCAAGGGCCTGCACAGTGACCAACAAAAATATGACGATAATAAAAGGACAAATGTGACCTCCACGATATGAACTAATGTTAAAGAACATTAATCTGTACTTGAAAGAAACTGATTATATACCAATAGTGTAAAATACATAATGGTATAGAGTACTAGATTAATGACCAGCAGTAGAATGCCTATTAATCTCTACGTTTTTTGCAAAAGATTCCAACAAGAATGCTAGACTACCATCAAATCTATATCTTCTATCTATGATTTACATCTAAATATATAATAAAGAATTAATTACAAATCATCCAATACTCCATTCTAACAAAGAAGCATTCGCTAGTGCTGTTTTTGGAGAGATTGTTTCTGAGCTCGAGCCATAAACAAAAGCAGGTGAGGATTTTTTTTTCTTTGTTTATGCATCACAAAACCAAAAACTTGTAGCAGCGAATGAGAAACCTTAAATATTCAAATTAAGTAATTTTCTGTGGTAGATGTTCATGGTGTTTTAAAGGTTCAGTACCAAACATTTGTTTGTTAGAATCAAAAAGTAAGAGCAGGTTCAAATGTTCATTTGTGTTTGAGGCTATAACATGCAACACTATTCCTGTACTGTGGGAAAAGCATGAGACAGACGACTGTTGTCAGAGAGCTGAAAGAACATCTCGAAAGGTGGTGACAAGTGTTCTAGGCATCTGTAATTCTGCTCCAAGATGACAGAAAAACATTTCACAAGGTGGTGTTCGGTATTGTAAGTTCTGTCATTATGCTGAAAGACACTGAAATAACATCTCACAAGGTGGTGTCAACGTTTTAATTCTTCAAAAACTCAATGGGCATATTTCAAAAAATGCTAGAGTATTTGAACCATCCAACCACTTTCATAATTGCTCCAAAAACTCCTCTCCCGGCAAGCTTGCTAGACTAGGGAATGTTCCGTCATTACTTCGCCCATATTGACAATAGGCCAGCAAGCATGGATAGATGCTATAAAATCTTCCCTTTTAGCGGTGGCAAGCTTCATGCCACTTCAAGAAGAAAGACGCAATCGATCAAGCCATCACCCAATAGATGTTGAACAGATCAAGAACTTCACCAGACACATGACACAACCTCTAGGGTTTTACGTTATAAATCATCTAACAGAAAATTTGTGGAAAGGGCCCTTCTAAATTGAGATATCAAGATCACCCCTCAATTTTTCTAGCTCTAATAGAACATATCAGCCAAGGTGTTCCGTAACGGTAGCGGTGGCCGTAACGGCCACCACCAGTACCATTATGATACGGGCCGTAACGGCTGTCACAGCCCCCTGTATCGGTCGTTACAGCCATTTTCTATTTTTTGAACAATGTTCTTCCTGGACCGTTATGGGGCCGTTACAAGACCGTTACAGCATGTTTTTCTGTAACGGCCGTTACGGCCGTTTCGACCCAGTAATGCATAACGGTTATGACCATTACCGTTACGTAACCGATTTTGAATACCATGATAGCAGCCAACCCAAATGGCTGGGAGAAAGGCCAAGCAGATGATGATGAGCCCAGTAAGGGACACCACAATTCTCTACAACCATATTGAAAATATTTTATATTTTTAGTTGAACGCCACTTGATTCAAAGTTCCATCTTTAGTTAGAACTTAGAACACATGCTATCCCACCTTGAGCCCCAACACAAGAAAACCTGTCATCTAACTAAAGGCCTTTCCATTACTTCTGCCCTCTTCTATTGAAAATAATAATAATAATAATGGATCTATAAGAAATACAAGATCTATTTTGTTTTTTTTTTAGTCTTCTTCTTTTTTTTTCTTTTTTTAATGATTAATAGAGTCATATTTTCTTCCATTTTATTTGCAAAAACATGGACCAACCAGTGAAGGTTTAGCCCTTGCACGCAGTATTGTATGATAGCAAAAATAGTATAAATCGAGTCATCTTAACTGTGGGCTCACTCTTTCGCAGAACGGGTAAACGATGGTTCAAGTTCATGCATAATCTATCCACACAGACTACTTACGTCAGTCAGTAACTAAAGATCCAAAATTGGTAGGAAAAGGTGAAAAAGTTGGAAACAAAGCTTAGCTTTCAACATATTGGCAAACAATGGTTCAAGCTTCATGCCTAAGTGATCCACATAGACTACTTTCATAATTTTATCAGCCAGTACCTAAAGATCCAAGTTTGATATAACATGGCGAAAAGTTGGAAACATTTCTGCCAAAGCTAGGCTTTTAAATATGATGAGAACTTCAGTAATAGAATATCTTTTCAGATTTTAAGGCTCCTTAATGAATCTGTTCATAACGTGCCTAGATCTATGGTTTGATCAAATAAATATGTTTCCAAACATTACATGATGCAATGCTACACCAAGCATATAATGACTAAAAAAAAAACAAAATGAATAATCAACCTTGGAAACAGAAAAGGAGAATACCCCAAAGTGCATGCTGCACCGAAAGCACCATAGAAAAATAAATTAATAATTTCATAAGTACTATTAAATTTGCATCCATATTAAGAATATGAAGAAAGACATACTTGTCTCATTTCTTCAAGACTAATTGATCCATTTTTATCCACATCAATTGCATCAAACTGATCGCGGATATCAGCCAACTCCTCTTCATTTAGTGTACTTGCTAATGCCTTAAAAAGATCGAGAAACAACCAAATCAGAATCCTTCTGAACTATCTGAAAGAAGTCATGGTAACAAGAAATATTTTCTTTTTTCTTCCAAAGGATTTCAACCAAAAGACAATTTCTTACCCTAAGAGCAAATTGTTTCAAACGGCTGTATTTCACAAATTGACGCATGTTGGATAGAACAGATATATCCACAGGGATCTCTGATGCATCTCCCCCTTCTCTCACCCATGGATGTGCTGGAAGAAAGAATATTGATCAGAAGATATTTCCAATCAACTTACAAGTAAAACTGAAAGAAAGAAAATACAGCCATCAACCCATCCAACCATATAGTTCAGATCAAATAGATAAGAAGTTTGATAAGCACACATTCCTGACACCATGGTATGGTGTCAGCAAAAGGAATAGATAATTCGAGGCTATAAACTTCTTAGTAAATTTGTTAATCTAAGAAGTAAGAGAAGATGTTTTCAAGTCATTCAACCTGTAAAATCATCATCTAAGCCTTATTCCAACTAATTGGGGTCAGCTATAGGAATTCTGTTCCATCATTCCACTTTATCGAGGACCATATCCTCAGTTAAACCATAGGTCATCAGATCTTTTTCTTACTATCCCCACATACATCCTTTGGGGCCTTCCTCTTGCCCTTTTAGAGCCTTCAACTTGAACCAGTTCAATCCTTCTGAACGGCACAGCTCTTGGTCGCCGTTGCACATGGCCAAACCATCTAAGCCTACTTTTCCTCATCTTATAACTATTCGTGCTACCCCTAAGTTCCCTTTGTACCCTATCTACTTTAAATCATACAACTGTCCAGAGACATGTCTACTAAATGCTATTTAATCCTTTTGATGCAACTAGATACATACACAAGGCTTGAGCTGCAGTCAGTCTCACACGAGGATCCTTCACTAATAACTTCTTAACAAAATCTTTAGCACTGTTGCTTATGCTTGGCCAGGGCTTGCGGCGAAAATCAGGCTTGTTTTTTAAAACCTGCAACACAAACAAAACCATGCATGTTACTATTACTGTTGCATAGTATAATTCCATAAAATTAATCAACAGCTCTGATTGTATATGCTAAACTAGAACATATTAACCATGAAGCTCATATGTTGACAAAAGATATTGAAACCAAGATTTCCAAAAGATTCTGAACCAAAAAATGGCAACGACAATGCTAAAGAAATGCTAAGATTATGAAGCAATCAAGTGGATGATTAGTTTGCAAGACTACATGAGGTTTCAAGTTTTTTTTTTTTTTTAAGGCTAGGAACAGGAGAAACCTGCAATTAAGAAAGAATATGAAGACCAACACTTGGAATTAAAAAGTTTCACCTGCCAAATAGTAAATTATATATTTTGTCTCTGAGGGTGTCCTATCAGAGAAAGCCTTCCATATGAGGTGCTAGCTTCCAGTGTTTCAGATCCAGCAACCACGGCACACTCAAGATAAGGGGCAACGTCTTCAGTGTCAAGGTGGATATCAATCAAAAGGCATGTGCCTCAAGCATCATGGCACTTTGCATCCTATGGTTCAGGTCTTCGGGTTTTTCTTTTCCATTATTTCTTATTTTTTGCCAACAATATCCCCAACACAACCTCATGAAACACTTGCGTGTATGTGCACCACTTCAAGAAGGTGTTAAATCCGAGCTTCAGCTTAGAGAAAAAGTTCAATTAAAAAAAGGAAAAACAAATTGTTTCAGATTAGTTTAGGATGGGCAGTTCAAATTGATTTTATGTGAATTTCACACGCGCCTAAAGTGACATAGCCCACATAGGGCCCAAAATGTTTACAGAAGTGATCTCTGGAAGGATCGGAATTGTAACACTCATTGGGTTAGGGTGTGTGGTACTGTGCGCCTGCCAGATTGAAATATGTGTGGAATGCACAGGCCCCACACCATGTGACTTCAGCTGGTGGACTTCCAAACCTTGACAATTTCGCAACAAAAGGCATCTGAAGATTCTGGACACCTTGATCATGATCGGCATCACCATGGTCAAGAAACTAGTCCATGGACATGAGAACATCTTGATTAGAGATTGGTTGGACTAGCGCAGACCCACAACCATGGGACCCACGCACACTAGCTGAACATTCTTTTCTGGAGTATTTCCTTTTTAGTCTTTTTTTTTCCCTTTTTGTTGAACTTCAATTAATAAGAGCTTGATTGTTACATAGAGAGTTAGCATTATGACAAGGAGAGTAACAAATCTTTAAAAGACCCAAGTCGAAGTAGGTTAGGGGATGTAGGTTTTGGGATGACTATTTGTATCAATTGATGAATTAAGAAACTAAGACTTGTGTCAGAATTTACTGCAAAGGGAACGCCCCTATTGCGTGCTCATTGGATTGTAAAGATTGTTGCTGAGATTGCTTGCCAATCTCACCACCAAATCTATCCAGTTGCGCATAGATCTTCATTGAGTTGCTCACAGATCTTCACATGTTTCTTCCCGGTTTCCCTCCTATGGGAGTTTTCTCATTCATTAGCACATTTCCGACCAGATCAACACTTTGACCCATTCAGAGGCTGCATAATTTTGTATTAGGACTTAAGTTTCTGCACTAACAGTACCAGAGTTGAAGTTCATGAAGCTATTTGATTCGATTGTTGAACCACACTTCATAGGATGAGGATGCAGTATATCAAGCGCAGGGTGCAACAGACACAGGACCAGTAGCCGATTCCATAGGAAAAAAGCTCAGCACAAAGGCAGGCAGATGCTTTAACCTTGCACGTAGCACAACTGAAGACTCAGAAGCATGTGTTGTTGATCATGAGGATGAGAATGAATCCAACAGTCCGCAACATAACTGTGTCACGCTGAGGAATGCACATGCTCGAGAAGAGTATTTCAGCCCCTTTCATGATCAAGCTCCACGACAGATGCCACATAATGGGAATTATCCCACAAAAGTATTTTCAGATCTAACAAGAAATTTTGCAATCAACATCAAGGTTCCTAATGGGGACGTGGCTTAGAGAATGAAGGGACAAAATAGAACATAGCATGCACATGAAAACAGGAACTTCAGCTTATTTCCAACTCAAACATGTGGCACAAAAGAAAGTAAACATGAAAATGTTTTTTAACCATGTGAATAAGAAAGCAGAGAATGAAGGGACAAAATAGAACATAGCATGCACATGAAAACAGGAACTTCAGCTTATTTCCAACTCAAACATGTGGCACAAAAGAAAGTAAACATGAAAATGTTTTTTAACCATGTGAATAAGAAAGCCTAAGGCCCTGTTTGGTAGACACCAATAATTAGTTCATCTCATTTTAGTTAAAGATAGTTATGTAATAGAGATCTCGAGGTCTAAGATATAATGAGTTCATCTCATTTTAGCTAACAGATATTATGCATTAGAGATTGATCTCTAGTACATAACTACTGTTAACTAAAATGGGATGAACTCATTTTTAGGCGCCTACCAAACTGGGAGTACAAGTCGGTGCGTTTTAACTGGAAATCAGAATATACCACACCTCCTTGAATATTCCATCCTCTGTTTTGTCCCAAAAGGGACGCCTTCCACAAAGCAAAATGTATGTAATCACACCAATACTCCAAACATCTGATTCGGGGCCAGACCTGCGCTTCAGCACCTCCGGTGCGACATAATAAGCACTACCAACGATATCTTGGAACTTCCTTCCTGCATTATCCCAGTGTTATTTCAACCATCATGCACATAAACAGTGGTTTTAAAAAAATCTATCTCCGAAACATTTCAAATCGTTATATGCACATTTATTTTTGATTAAACTGATGAAGATTTAAGTCAAAAGAACAGAACAGGTTATAGACTGACCTGGCTTTATAAAATCTGACAGACCAAAATCTGTTGCCTTTAACGGTGAATCCTCCTTTGTGGACTTGAAAAGAAAATTCTAAACAGAAAATATATTACATTAGTTTCTTAAATAATAAGCAAAGCGGTTTTGCTACCATTCTTCATGGGGACGTTAGCAATGTCCCCAAAGTTTTTAACAGATGCATGGGAGGACCAATTGTCAATTTGAACAGCTCATTCTTTCACACAATTAGGGACAAACTATTGTGCAAAAATAACACCAATCAGATTATCATAAGCATCCAATAAATAACATGGAAAATAAAGGTATATACAAAATAGGTCCAATCATCATCTTGAACCATCTATTTGATAGATTCCACTTTGTATTGCTTATGATTCGAAGGTAGCATTTTGGTTTGATGATTCTAACCATGCGATCTATGGCTCATTAAAAAAAAAAAAAAAAAAACATACTGTTGTAACAAAATGGCCTTCGCGAGAAGGTTAGATCATCCGATCAGCATGATTTTTGTAATATGGCTTGCTCCCAACGGTACTAATGAATGAACCATCCCGATTGATGATTGGGCATCCCATGGTTCATTTAAATGCCTTGGGAACATTGCTAACGTCCCCATGAAGACATTAGCGAAACCCTAAGCAAAAACTAGGATGACTCCATGAACCAGAAATTAACATCTTCCGACTGTTATCTGACTATTACCTCAGGTTTCATGTCGCGATGTACCAAACCATGTAAGTGACACTGTGCTGCAACTCTGAGCATCTGGCGGACTATTATTGCTGCATCTTTCTCAGTATAACGACTATCCTTTCTGAATAAATAGAACCAGTTCCAGAATCAGTGTGCTGAAAATATTCTTCATAAGATAATATACTCCATGAATAATAACATAAAGCCATCAATGGTATGGTTATCCAAGGAATCAAAACTCACTGAAACTGAGGTGATTCAGTTCATTGGAGAACTAACCGAGACAGAACTCAAACATGTATGTTTCGGCACGAGTCACCATGCAACTGGTTGGTTTCAGCCAAAATCAAGTTTTAAAACATTGGTGCTATCCAAAGTAAACCTAAGATTTTAGAAATCAATTACAGAAAAATAAAATAATAATAATAATAATAATAATAAATAAACAAAACAAAACAAAACAAAGAAAGAAGAGCAATGATAAAAGATACAGCAGATGATCCATTTGAAAAATAAAAAGAAGCAGCAGATGATGAATTAACACATCACACACAATCATGGCCAAAGAAATATCATAACATTAAGGGCAAAGATAAGTGCATTACAGAGATAACAGTCAAAGGAACAGGCACAAGAAGAGTTATGCAGACTTACTTCGCCAGTATGCGGTCCAGCAGTTCACCGCCCTCACACAACCTGATAAAGAAACATATAAGAAATCAGATCACTGCCATCTAGTTTCTATGCTACTATGAAGCCTAAACATAACAGACGTTTGCTATGATGAGGTCCATATTGTAGTCACACTACAAATTGTATATCTTTTATGTGATCAATAAATAAAGTATGAGAGAGAGGGATAATGGAAATGTAAAGAAAGCAAGAAACTGGAGAAGAATCTTCAACAGAATCCAATAAAAGATACCAAAGTTTTGATAAAGGATTCTTACTCCATAACTATATAAACATATGAATCATCTTCAAATGCATTATGGAACTGAACCACATTCTCATGGCCTGTCAAGGCTTGTAGTATCTTGACTTCCCGCTTAACATCCTCGACAGCAATAGGAAGAACCATCTGCCAACAAAATGAAATGCTTCTATAAAACCATTAATAACAAATGCTTCAAAAAATGAGCATTACCAATGCATAACCATTCTTCCAGACCTTCAGGCAACAACATTTCTAGCCATGTTAAGGTAATCATAATATCTACCTTCATTCAACTCAAGAGAGAATATAGTATTCAAAGGGGAAATGGGTGAAAATCAACAGCAACATTTATTGTGAAAAACAGCTGGTAAGTTCAACTCCTGCTCTATCTTTTTTTCATACAATGCCAGAAAAAAAAAAAAAAGAAGTTTAAATAATACAAAAAATGAAAAACTGAATAACTTCTACTTGCAAGCCAGGGCAAGCTACCTTCTCAATTGTTTGAGCAAGTCAGTTACAAGGTATGGGATTTCAAGATGGGTCTCAGGCACAGACACTTCATTGCACACAAAGGGATATCATCTAGCAAAAGCTGTAGCATGTAGTTCTAAAACCACCCTCAATGATGACATTTCTCCAATTTCATTAAGGGAAACAAATGCAAGTTTTCTCCCCCTAATCACCAGCGACCAACAAAATATTGTTCCATCTATAGCTGAACAAAACATCAAGAGAAGCAGTAACAGATTTGGGTGTAAGGTTGTGCAAAACATCTCATAATAAAGCCTTGAAAAGCCTTGAAAGGCCCATATAGGCTAATCTGTGTGTGTGTGTGTGTGTGTGCGCGCGCGAAAAAGAGAGATAAGAAGAAACTTAGGAAGAGATAATCTACAGGGAAAGGAATTCCAAAGACAGAATCTCACAGCTAACAGCTTAAGAGTGAGCATCAACAATCTCATTCTCCTGTCCCCAGCATGGGAAAACAAAACATTTAACCTGGAATCAATGAGGCATATCTTATTATACAAAATTTAGCTTCCATGGCTCATTACCCGTGATATAACACTTGCTGCAATCGCCTTCATTGATCACCACTACTGAGAAATTGCTAGAGAATACTCTCGAAACCTCCCTAAGAACCTTGGCCACAGCCTCACCAGCTTCCCTCACTCAAGGGCCAGAAAAACACGTGGATAACACCCTTGTCATCTCTCAGAACACCCCAAATCAAGCATTTTCCTGGGCTATCCTATCAAGATCCATCAAAGTATATCCTCTAGAACCCACCAGGTGGGCTTCTCGACGGTAAGCAATCAGGTCATCCGACTTATCCCACATGTCACCACGTATGACAATCATCCAATCTCTAAGAACATCAAAAGTAGAGATCACTCTAAATTCTTTTTAATGAAAGTCCCCACTTGATTTTGCTAGATGTCATCCTCTCACCAATCTCACATCGGTAAAAATTCGACTATTTCTCTGTTTCCTTATCTCCCAGAAAAGGGCAACATGAACCATTCCCCACATTATTTGTTCCTCTTCCCTTGAACAGCCTTGAACCCCTAGCTCTTGAAAAGTTCCCTCATCTTATTTTGGAAAACCAGTGAAACTCCAATCACAGTGAATACGTAGGCCAAAAATGTATTTCAAGGCCTCCCTAGTGTAGCATGTGATCATGAAATAATAGGAAAGCTCTCCCTCCTTCCCTGGAACCTCTTAAAACCTAATTTTAGAGCAATAGAGAAATCACAAGTTGCTTGGGCATGAGATGAGATCTTTATGGGAGTTACAAATAGACTTTGGTAATCCCACTGCTCAACACCAAGTCCAACCCTTGGTGCATGGCTACAATAATTGGGAAGTCACTTTTCTCTCCACTAGTGGCCCTCACATTTGTTACTGCTACCTCATACATATTCCTAGTCACGTCAATGTACCCTCTTGAAACTCCTTTCTTTCCCACACCCATTAGATTAACTCTCTAGGGAGTCAGGGACCCTATCATAAGCTTTCACTAAATCAATAAAAACAATGTGGAGATCCTTCCTCCTCTCCCTATATTTCTCCATCAATTGTCTGAGTAGGAAAATAGCTTTAGTGGTAGACCTCCTTGGCATAAAAACAAACGAATTTTCTAATACATCTCATGCTTTAGTCTTTGCTCACTCACTCTTTCCCAAAATTTCATATCATGTTTCATAAGTTTAATACCACAATAATTAGTGTAGGCTATATCTCCTTTATTCTTATAAATAGGTAGCAAGGTACTTTTCCTCCATTCTTCGGACATTTTATTTGATCTTACAATCATATTGAAAAACTTTGTCAATGAAAATAACCCAATATCTCCCATCCACTTTCAAACCTTTATTGGTAGATCATCTAGTCCAAGGGTCTTTCATGTTTTCATCTTTCTCAAGCTTTTTTTAATTAAGATATACTACTATGAAATTATTGATGGACTCAGACGTCATTTGAGTTTATGGTTCCTTCTATCCTTATACTCTTGGAGTGACTACCATTTAACAAGTTCTGAAAATAACTTCTCCATTGTTATTGGTCTCATTGTCCTTAACTAGTACCTGTAATTATAGCTCTTAATGGTACCTTTCCTCTCACTCCTTTTGCAAGTTTGAAGACATCCTTTTCACCTTCTGTCGTCCCCAATCTATTGTAAAGATCATGATAAGCCTTAAGTTTAGCCTCACTTGCTACTTTTTTAGCAATTTTTTTGGCATTTCTATACTTTCAAGATTTTCATTGTATCTAGTCCCTTGCCAGACTTTGAAACATAAATGTTTCCCGTTAATAGCTTTTTGTACATCGCCATTCCACTACAAAGTTTCGTTATATGATTGGCGTTTACCTTTAGATACTCCTAAAACACCTTTTGTCCCTTTCCTAATGTTTTCAACCATCTCATTCCACGTAACATTTACTTCTTCCTTGACATTCTACTTTCCTTCTTCCATCAATTTATTTCTAAGTTACATTGTTTTTTCTCCTTTTAAATTCCACCACCTAATTTTTGGACACCTATTAATTTCATTCCCTTTCTTCCATCTCTTAACGCAAACATACATAACCATTAACCTATGTTACGCAGTCAAACTCTCTCTAGGTATCACTTTGCAATCCTTTCATATTGATCATTTTATCTTCCTAAGTCGAAAGATATCTATTTGGCTTATATATGATTCACTTTTAAAAGTAATTAAATCTTCATTTCTCTTTTTAAAGTATGTGTTTGCTAGAGCTAAGATTGTTTTTTCTTACTATTTATCATATTTTTCCTTTTTTAAAATTAAAAAATTGAAGTATCGTGTAACTTACACTACACGCTATAGAGGATTCGATGCTACGCAACATGCTACCGCTATTTAAAACATTGGGTGGGAGTACCAAGTAATATCCATAGACTTTTCTTTGCATGAGAATTACAAAGTTGACCCCCAGCATCTAAGCACTTTGTTTGACAAAATGGGGAGTGTGCCCAAAACTGATAGCTTTGAATGGTTTGGTAGTTGAGGTTAGGGTGGTTACCAAGAAGTGGCATCAGTTGTTGCAAAGAGGGTATAGATTCTTGTCATGGTGAAGTGCCACTTGGACTATGATTACAACCTTTCAAAAGAATCAGGGGAATAAAAGTGAAAGGTGAGCTCTCATGGTGTTTTTTAAACCCAATTGTGGATCAACATTACTAGAGAACACGCTAAATCTTTTTAGTAGGGATTTTAGATGCTCCCAGCAGCTTCCAAATATCAAGATTCAGAAAGGGATTTCTAACTATGCCATTATGTGTTAACGAAGAGTTATCTAAGCTCCATCTTGGAAGGGTTCTTTTGATTGATACCAAGGCATTTTATCAAATGAAAGAAAAGAAGATACAAAATGCATCAATATAGTGGATAAGAAAAACCAAAAACATATACGAGGCCTTGAAACATGTTCCTTGGCAAGAGGATCAGCCAATTCATTTGTCGCCCATGGAATATGAACAATAAATGCACACGTGGAGGATGTGATATCTTATTAGAGGGAATTACCATGGTTCAATCAACTTGGTTGGCAAGAATGGCAACGAGCGGTGGGGTGCAATACCATTGCAGGGATCATTCACATTTCTATAAAGATCTTTCTTGCACACATTCACATGGAATCTAATCTGTTACTAGTGAACCATCAGGCCCCTCATTAGTCTCCATCATACACAAAACACAAAAACACAAAAACTGCAGTAATCTTTGTAAAGAGACTCTGCAAGGATTCGGCTGTCCTATAATGTTCCTTTAAACCATTAACAGGAGCATACCCAAACTCCCCAAAACTGAGAAAGTCATCTGCTTAACGTATTGTCCACAATAGAACCTACATGCTCAACCTTGCTGTCCCGGTAACCTCATTATTATAGGCCTTGCCTCGGTCCTTTTTTTACCAGATTCTTCAAACTCAAAAGCATTTCATCCCCTCAATTTCATCATAATTTCTGAATAGGTTCCCTTTACCCAAAGCAGGAGCTTCACATCTCAACAACCATCAGCATTCTGTAACAATGTTATTGATCGTCACCAATTGCTCCATAATAATGTCGCATTGTGCCATTACTGGCAAGTAATTTAACCATGAGAGGTATGATCATTCAAGAGTTGATGTTACCCAAATGTGCTGAAAATGGATATACTTCAGGGGTGTGTTTTGGAATACAATGCGCTATCAAATTGAAAGGTGATTAAGCTTAACCAAATTGTATTCCCCTCAGCACGCATGCGCGCACGCCCACACAAAGACTTCGTCATGTTTGAAGGCAACTCTCCTATTGATTAAACTGAAGGAAGTTTGAAGGCTACTTACCTATTGATTAAACTGAACATTCACAGTCCAATTCACTTAAGCATCCAAACGCAGCCCTAATAGAAAATTGAAGGCTACTTTCTCATGTTTGAAGGCTACTTTCATATTGATTAAACTGAACATTCACAGTCCAATTCACTTAAGAATCCAAACGCAGCCCTAATAAATTGAAGACTACTTTCTCATGTTTGAAGTCTACTTAAGAATCCAAACGCATCCCTAATAAATTGAAGGCTACTTTCTCATGTTTGAAGTCTACTTTACCAATGATTAAACTGAA
This sequence comes from Magnolia sinica, assembly GCF_029962835.1. NCBI lineage: Eukaryota > Viridiplantae > Streptophyta > Magnoliopsida > Magnoliales > Magnoliaceae > Magnolia > Magnolia sinica. The sequence continues at coordinate 108,302,438 of NC_080574.1, read as the reverse complement.
GGAAGTTTGAAGGCTACTTTCCCATTGATTAAACTGAACATTCACAGTCCAATTCACTTAAGCATCCAAACACAGCCCTAATAGAAAATTGAAGGCTACTTTCTCATGTTTGAAGGCTACTGTCCCATTGATTAAACTAAAGGAAGTTTGAAAGCTACTTTCCCATTGATTAAACTAAAGGAAGTTTGAAAGCTACTTTCCTATTGATTAAACTGAATATTCACAGTCCAATTCACTTAAGCATCTAAACGCAGATCTAATTTTAAAATAAAAAATAAAAAATAAAATTTGAAGGCTACTTTCACATGTTTGAAGTCTACTTTCCCATTGATTAAACCGAAGGAAGTTTGAAGGCTACTTTCCTATTGATTAAACTGACCATTCACAGTCCAATTCACTTAAGCATCCAAACGCAGCCCTAATAGGAAATTGAAGGCTACTTTCTCATGTTTGAAGTCTACTTTCCCATTGATTAAACTAAAGAAAGTTTGAAGGCTACTTTCCTATTGATTAAACTGAACATTCACAGTCCAATTCACTTGGCATCCAAACACAGCCCTAATATAAAAAATAATAATTGGAAGGCTACTTTCTCATGTTTGAAGTCTACTTTCCTAGTGATCAAACTAAATGAAGTTTGAAGGCTACTTTCCCATTGATTAAATAGAACATTCACAATCCAATTCACTTAAGCATCCAAACGCAGCCCTAATAGGTAGCCAAAGCTCATTTCTAACGTCTGAATCCTCACTAATATTTAGGTTCTTGACTTAAAACCAAGATGGAAAATGTATACTCTTCTAATGTAAATAAAAGCTAAAAGGTTGAATTTAAACCCAGTAATTAATTTATTATTTCATAAAAAATAATCATGTTTAATATTCAATTTTTCAGGGAGCGAGCAGAAGTTGAAGGAAGCTCTCTCCCACCGCAGCTTGTAAAAGTCCCAAAATTTGAGTGTTAAACGTAAGAAAAATCCATCGTAAGTTCCATTTCCAAAACTGAACAAAAATAAATAAATAAATAAATAAAAATGCTTGGTCCTATTATCTGAAATTCTGCACAAAACCTGATAATTTTAAGTTGTCTAACTAAAGGTCAGGACTAACACAACTTCAAAATCCTACATCTGAAAAAAGATCATATGAAAAATAGCAGAACAACAATCCCGCAACAGATTTCTCTAGCCCTTCCTATTCATGCTAGAAAAACGAGGCAACCAAAATCCTCAAAGAAATCAAGCAAAATGACGCAACAGATTGATCAGAAAAATGCTATCCGAGGGGTGAATCCTCAAAAACATTAAGAAATTGAAAACTTAGAAACGCAATTCAATACAATAATAAACCAAAATCTAAACAAATCTAAAAGAGAAATAGAGAAAGTAGCCATCTCGTTGTGAAATTTTCAAATTCAAAAGCCAACACCGTCCAACACAAAACCCACACCCAATTTCTTCTTCGACAGATCAAATTCCCAAAATCCACCAACAATCACCACATGGTTTGGTTCCAACAAAAGCAGAAAGGAAAAAAAAAAAGAATCAGAAACCAAATTGCCAGAAGACGTCCACCAAAATCCAATCCATCAAAAGAAAACCAATGGAGGGGAAGACACACACACACCCAAAAAGAAGAAGAAGAACAACAACAACAACAAGATGAAATCTTGAAAATTCACATAAATTCCCCACCAAATTGCAGAATTAAAAGATGGGCGACGAAGAAAAAAGATGAAAGAAACATAATTCCCAATTCTCAAAAGAAAAACCTTATTCTTATCTATCCGCTTGACAGCGACACGATCCTTGGTGGCCTTATCAGTGGCAACGAACGTGTAGCCGAACTGACCGTGACCGAGAAGCTTTCCGATCGAATACTTCTTGTCGAAATCCTTATCGTAGCCGAAATCGGTGCGCTTCCCGCAAGGGATGACGCCGCTGGGACGCTTGGAATGCCCCTTATCTTTGGGCTGGTTCTGCTGCTTTAGCTGATGTGAATTCTTCTTATGGTTTTCACGTGGTGGGTTGCCCTGCTTCTTTAGTTGTTGAGCAGTTGAAGTTGTTGTTGTTGTTGTAGAAGGCTTGTTTTCTCTTGGAGTGTGGGAATTGCTATGGGTGTTGCTGGAGGAGCCAGTGACTTTGCGGGTAGAGAAGCAGGCACCCATGATGGAAGGGTGGGAGAAGTGGGAATGAATACCATCAAATGAAATGGGAGTGTGAATAAATTGCAACGAAGAAAAGATGGGAAAAAGGAAGGAAGGGAGGAAGAAGGTTGGTTTTGGGTAAGAGAGAGGAAGAAGAGGAAGCAGGTGGTCAAAGAAGACTTTCTGAAAGAGAGTGGAAGAGAGGGAGGTGTCCAGAGACGCGGATTCAGTAACTTGTACCGAGATCGGCTTCCGAGACCCATCGTGATATATGGCTTATCAACACTCTTCATCCATTTTGCCATGTAATTTTAAAATACAAACCTAAAAACTAAGCCAATCCAAGGCTCAAGTGGACCACACATTGGAGATTAAACGATCGCCGTTAAAATCTTCTTGGGCCTAGCATTTTTTCCCTTCATATACTGTACGTGACCTTATGAACAGTTTGGATTGCAAAGAAACATCATAGTCGGTCCTAAGAAGGCTTCAATGTGGACCACATTTCATATGGTGTGGTCCATTTAAACCTTAGATTTTTTTTTTATTTTTTTTTTAGAGTCTTTTATTTAAGAATACATGGAAAAATAAATAAAGGGTGTTTATAAATTCATAAATCATAGTGCCCCTCAAAGGAGGATACTACTCCGGTGCCAACGTGGATTAGCTACTACAAGGTTGAGTAGGGAGACTAGCTACTGAAGTGATGTCACCAAGCCATGTAGGCTGTAATATAATGTATGTGTTTTATCCACACGGTCCATCCACCGTTGAAACCTTTCTAAGGTCCACCATGATGTTTATTTGAGATGCAATCTGTTCATGTTTTAAATCACACAAGAAAAAAGGGAAAACACAAATATCATTTTGATCAAAACTTTTGTAGCCGTTGGAAGTTTTTAATTATAGCGTTACTCACCCTATTGTTTTCTACGGTGGGGTCCACTAGAGCTTTCCGATTGATTCTTTAGCTCGTGCCTTAATATGGTCTCTCCAAATGGATGTACGTTATGGATACAAAACATACATTGTGGCCCACAGAGCTTGGTGACGTCACTTCAATGGCGAGTCTCGCTGCTCAACCCGTCAGTAGCAAATCCGCGTCCGTCCGGTGCACCCTCTAGATCTCTCTCTCTCTCCTCCTCTTATTGGTTTGGATAGAAAAAGACAAATCTTCTTCTTTTTTTTGTCATTTATTTTTCTTGTTTAAATGGTGAAACCTGGGCTGTCGTTCTTGCGGTGACTCGTCTGCCGTTCCTGTGGTATGCGCGTGTGCGGTGTTGAGGGTGCAACATGGGTAGGGGTCAACTTGGACCAGCCCGACTCGGACATTTGGTTGAGCCTGGTTGGTTGGGTTGGGGGGCCGTATGCAGCTCTAGCTGGACCAGAGACCTCTAATCTATAATTTAAATATTTAAAGGATACAACTGAGCAAGGAAATATATAATTGCAACATTGGTATACTAACATGGGTGCTGCAGGAAAGTAGCAATTTCCTTAGCATTTTCTATAGTTGGTATGCAATTTTCAAAAGACAAGTCCGCACACTCGGACTTAATGCCTCGGGTCACAAAAGGATGTGTCAAGTCCGAGGCATGATTCGCTAAACCGAGACAAAGGTTGAGTCGGTTCGGACGACTCATCAGCGTTCCGGGCATGCGTCGGGCGGACCACCTTGCCAGACCGACCATCGCTAGGTCGGGCCTCATCCCGGATATCTTGGGATAAGATCTCCGACCCCGAAGCTCACGGGATCGGATGAAGGCTCAAGATGGGCGGGATCCTATTTCCGTGATACCAGGAGAATATCTCGCGCTCAATATCGGGAAGAGAATCCTTGTGCGACAAATGTCCCAGCAGCTATAAAAGAAGGACCCCTGTCACCTTGAGAGGTACGAAAACAAATTCTCTCTAAAAAGCTCATCAATACTCTTAGACCCAGAATCCAGGCCTGACTTTGGCATCGGAGGGTCCCCTGCTCAAGCCAGGGTCTCCTTTGTCCCCCTTTTTTGTGGTTCCAGCTCGGCCAGCCTGACTTGACTGTGGATGAATTTCTACACCTTTACCAAGTGAAGTCCAACCCTCGTCATGTAGGTTGGTATTTGTTAAGACTCAAATATTGCATATTTTTCCCCATTTATATCTTGGTTTTATGAACATAAATCATCTTAATATTCTATTTTACTCATGTATGTGTTGCAAGGTGAATTTAAAAGCTTGGATTGAAAAAGGTGTTAAAAAGTAAGAATTTGATGCTCAAATTCACCAAGGCAATGGATGGATCTTAGGAGATCAAGATTGAAGAATTCACATGCCAAAGATCCAAGAAAACCAAGCGAGGAATGAAGAGAATCGAAGATTTGAAGTGAAGAATCCTGAAATCGTCCTAAAAAAGTGTATTTTGAAGCTGTGAAGTTTATTTTGAAAAACTAAGCAGCAGGAAGTCTGTTTTAAACGAGCTATGCAGCGAGAAGTCTATTTTGGGAAAATACGTATATTTGAGGCGTTTTCTAGGGTTTTCAACTTTGTACGAAGTTTGGAGTTCCCTACTTATAAATAGGGCCTCCTAGGGCATTCTAAAGCATCATTAGAAGCATTCAAGAGCAATATTTAGGGTTTTTTTAAAGAGTTTTTAGTTTTATTAAAGCTTTATAAGTTGTTTCTTTCCTTTTAGATCTTTTTTATTTGCAATTTTTCTTCTTTCTTTCTTGTTGCTTTTTATTTCTGCAATTTAATTATGTTTTTCTAAGTTCCCTCTAGCCCAAGCTAGAAGGGAAGCACATGGGTTTAATATTTCTTTAAATTATGATGATTGATTGTTTTAATGATGAGAATAATGGTGTATGCATATTATCTATTATTTAGGTTTTGTTTTTATCCTCTTGTAAGATCCATATGTTTCCATCATATGAGATTTACATTGATGGATAGGCTTACCCTAGATTAATCAGATTTCCTAGATAGGAGATGTTCTCAACCTGTTATATTTCTTTGATATTCATTATCCTATAGATATTGAATACTTAAAATCACTAGCGCTTGAGAATATATGTCAATGGTGCAAATCTATTATTTTCTAATCTTTTATATCATTTATTAAAATATTTAAAGTGTTTTATTTTCCGATTAGGCTGACCATAGTGCTCAGATCCTAGTTGTGTTATCCAAGTCATCATGATTTTGGAACATTAATCTATGTGTGGAACTTTGAAGCTTGGGTATTTTTTTTATTCAATTGAATTACATCCATTCAAAAATCCAAAAATCAAATCATCAGTTTAGTTTTTATTACTTAGTTTGTTTTGCATTTGATTTTTTCCTTCTCGCAATTCATCTCCCTGTGGGATCGACCCTGTATTCACAGGATATTACTTATGAACCTCTGCACTTGGAAGCAAGCAGTCAAGTTTTTGGCGCCGTTGCCGGGGAGAGACTGAGATAGATCAGATCTGTGCAAGATAGCCAAGGTAAGTTTTCTTCTAAACCCTCCAGATTTTTCATAGATTTTTTTATTTTTTTTTTTTTTTTATTTTTTTTCTTATTTTCTTTTTCTTTGAAAATAAATTCAGTTGGGACTTTCAAGCACTAACTATGACATAAGGTTGCCCTGCTTGGGATTTTATCACCCAAGTGCTATGGTTGTCCTATAGTTGCTGTTTGATCACAAAGATCATCCGCTGAATCTATTTTTCATATTAGCATAGTTTAATTTCTGCATTAGTTTTACTTTTATTTATTTATTTATTTTTTTATTTTGCTTTGTGGATTGAACCCTCATGGTCGCCCCGCCCGGGTTGTTGATTTATTTTGCTTTGTGGATTGAACCCTCATGGTCGGCTCTGCCACCTGGGTTGTTGATTTATTTTACTTTGTAGATCGAACCCTCATGGTCGGCTCCGCCCGGGTTGTTGATTTATTTTGCTTTGTGGATCGAACCCTCATGGTCGGCTCTGCTGCCCGGGTTGTTGATTTATTTTGCTTTGTGGATCGAACCCTCATGGTCGGCTCTCCACTGGGTTGTTGATTTAAGTTTTTATTTTTATTTTAAATATTATACTTGCTATTTGAATTAGTGGTATTTGTTGTGTGGTGTAGATGGTTTATGTCCCGTTGGAGTAGGGATCAAAACAATCGACTTTCCTCCAAAGGTGGACTAGTTCTAAACCTTGATCATTCACTTAGAAGAGGCACTTAACATCACTTGGATTCTATGGCAGACCCAATTGATAATCCAAATCCAAATCTGCCAGATCCAATTATAAATTAAAATAATCCTCCTCTTGAGGATGAAAATGAAGTTCATAGGAATGTGTTAAACCAATCATGGACTTTACATGAACATTTATACCCTGAGAGATCAACTTTACTATCTTGCATAGTGTTCCCTGCTCACACAGGGAACATTGACTTTAAACCAGGTATGATTCAATTAATTCCTAAATTTCATGGCTTGGATTAAAGCTCCTACTTTCACCTTAAGGACTTTGAGGAACTAATTGCAACATTACAAGTAAACAATGGTAATCGGGATGTACTTAAGCTTAGGTTATTCTCATTTTCTCTAAAGGATCGGGCCAAAGCGTGGCTCAACTCTCTAAGACCTAATACCATCACTACATGGCAAGCCTTAAGTAAAGAGTTTTTGACAAAGTTCTTTCCTGAGCACAAAATAAATGCACTAAAACAAGAAATCATGTCATTCTCCCAAAAGGGGAATGAACTGTTTTTTCAAGCTTAGGAGTGCTTTAAAGACCTTCTAATTACTTGTCCACATCATGGTTATGAACCATGGTACGTGATTGATGCATTTCAAAAGGGGCTCACCATGGATACCCATCAGTTCATAGAGATGATGTGTGGTGGAACCTTTCTTGATAAGGATCATTATGAGGCTTGGGATTTTTTAGATATGTTAGCAAAGAATGCGCAGACATGGAATGTCTCGTTAAACCAGACCAAACTAGACCCATTCCTAGAGAGAAAGCCGGGATGTATGTCTTAAGAGAGGAAGACGACCTTAATGCAAAATTCACAGCATTGGCTAGAAAGGTCAAAGCATTAGAAATTAGGAAGGTTGATATGGTTAAAGCAAACACTTCCTTAGGTAATTTTTTTAGCATTTTTGGTGGTACAAACCATGACACAAAGGATTATCCAATAATCTCAGTTGTACAAAATATCACGCATGAGAGTGAGCAAGCAAATGCTACAAATAACTACCAAAGGTCAGTTATACAACTAATGAGAAACACGTATAATCCAAATTGGTATAACCATCCTAATCTTAGTTGGAGGAATGGACCATAAATTAATGTGCCCAATGCACCTCAAATGCCTCCACAAAATAACTTCTTTGGGGCACCTAACAATGCACCATATGTGCCCCCACCAAAGCGATCATCTGTGGAGGATGCATTGACCGCATTCATGAACTCTCAAGCTCAAATGAATCAGTCTCTAATCCAATCAAATCAGGAATTAAAGACGGCCGTGGCTAGGATTGAGACTCAACTAAATGCTAGGGAAAAAGGCACTCTTCCTTCTCAACCTGTGCCAAACCCCAGAAACACACATTTCATTGGAGACCCAAATCCAAGCGAGCTACATCATGAACAAGGTATGGCCATCATTACCTTAAGAAGTGGAAAAAAAGGTCGATAATAAGATAATATAACCGGTAGAAATATCGGGGGATGAGGCACTGTCTCAAGAGAATGATGAATCGGTTATGGTTCAAGAGCTGCAACAACAAAAGGATAAAGAGACTAAATCATATAAGCCTCCAGTTCCGTTCCCATTTAGACTTCGGAATCTAACTGTCCCCATGAAATATCAAGAGGTGTTGGATGTGCTCTAAAAGGTTACTGTCAATATTCCTCTGCTTGATGCCATTAGATAAATTCCATCATATGCTAAATATCTCAAGGACTTGTGCACTATAAAGAGAAAATTAAATGTGCACAAAAAGGCCTTCCTTACTGAGAAAGTGAGCGTTATCATTCAACAAAGGGTTGTACCCAAATACAAAGACCCGGGAAGTCCCACTATTCCTTGTATTATTGAGAATTTTCAAATTGAGCATGCTTTGCTAGATTTGAGTGCAAGTGTCAACTTAGTACCTTATTCAGTTTACAAATAAATGGGGTTAGGCGAGCTTAAACCAACCACAATTACACTTCAACTCGCTGACCGCTTTATTAAGGTACCAAGGGAAGTTTTAGAGGACGTGCTAGTCCAAGTGGAGAAATTCTACTTCCCGTGGATTTTATTGTACTAGACACTGAACCATGTGGAAATGCTAGTGCTCAAGTTCCGATCATTTTAGGCCGCCCATTCCTAACAACTTCAAATGCAATCATAAATTGCAGGAATGGAATGATGAACTTGTCTTTTGGTAACATGACACTATAGCTAAATATTTTCAATCTATGTAAGCAGCCCATTGATAATAATGAGATCCATGAGTTGAATTTCATGGACTGCTTGATAGAAGAAGAGGAATTAGAACCTAGTCTGACTGATGAATTGATTCAAGTCATTGGAGACTTGAAAAATTCTGATTTAGAAAAAGTGCTTGCTGAAATTTCTGATGATAATGAGAGCATTACCACTCAGGACATTGGTATGTGCCAATGGAGACCGCGCACTCAAATCCTATCTATCGAGGACTTGCAACCTCTATCATCACCAACCAATGTTCCAAAGCTTGATTTAAAACCACTGCCAAATGAGCTTAAGTATGTATACTTAGGTGAAAATAAAACTTATCCTGTGGTGATCTCTTCATTTTTAGAGAAGGATCAAGAGATTAAATTGTTGAAAGTTCTAAGGGACCACAAAGGAGCCTTGGGCTGGACCATTTCTGACATCAAGGGTATAAGCCCTTCCATATGCACCCATCGGATCCACCTCGATGAGGACGCCAAACCAATTAGACAACCTCAAAGGCGTCTCAATCCAAACATGATGGAAGTTGTAAAAATGATGTGATCAAATTATTGGATGTGGGAATCATCTACCCAATATCCGATAGTGTTTGGGTGAGTCCAACTCAAGTAGTCCCAAAGAAATCCAGAATAACTATTGTGCAGAATTCTAATAATGAACTCATACCAACACGTGTCACCACTGGTTGGCGTGTTTGCATTGACTATAGAAAATTGAACCAGGTCACAAAGAAGGACCATTTCCCTCTACCATTCATTGATCAAGTTTTAGAGAGGGTAGCAGGTCACTCCTATAGTTTTCTTGATGGATATTCTGGATATAACCAAATAGAGATAGCCCTGGAAGACCAAGAGAAAACCACGTTCACTTGTCCATTTGGCACGTTTGCTTTCAAACGGATGCCATTTGGATTGTGTAACGCCCCAGCAACTTTCCAACGGTGTATGTTAAGTATTTTTTCAAATATGGTTGGGAAATTTCTTAAGGTTTTCATGGACGACTTCTCTGTATTTGGGAGTAGTTTTGAGGAATGCCTCAACAATTTATCTCTTGTCTTGTCTAGGTGTGAAGAGAAACACCTTGTCTTAAATTGGGAGAAATGTCATTTCATGGTTCAAAAGGGAATTGTTTTGGGCCATGTTATCTCCAAAAATGGAATCGAGGTAGATCGCTCAAAACTTGACATTATAGCTAATCTACCTATCCCCCGAACTGTTAGAGATATTAGATCACTTATAGGGCATGCTGGTTTTTATAGAAGATTCATCAAGGACTTTAGTGTTATTACTAGACCCTTGACTAATCTTCTTCAAAAGGATGTTCCATTTAAGTGGACAGATGAGTGTGCAAGTGCTTTTAATAAAATTAAATCATCCCTTACCACTTCACCTATCATGCGTCCACCAGATTGGACACTTCCTTTTGAACTAATGTGCAATGTAAGTGATTATGCCATAGGGGCTGTTTTGGGCCAAAGGAAAGATAAACGGCCCTACGTTATTCACTATGCGAGTAGAACTCTAAACTCGGCCCAAGTGAACTACTCAACAACTGAAAAAGAGTTACTTGCAGTAGTTTTTGCTTTGGATAAGTTTAGGTCCTACTTGTTGGGATTTAAAGTGATCATTTTCACGGACCACTCGGCTTTGAAATATTTGTTATCTAAGAAGGATGCAAAGTCGAGACTTTTGAGATGGATCCCCCTACTCCAAGAATTTGACTTAGAGATAAAAGATAAGAAATGAGTAGAAATTGTAGTGGCCGATCACCTTTCCAGATTGGTGTTAGATGATTCTACTGAGGAGATGCATATCCAGGATACTTTTCCTGATGAACAATTATTTGCGATCTCCAAATTGCCTTCGTATGCGGATATAGTAAACTATCTTGTAACGGGAAAAATGCCATATCATTGGAAGTCACAAGATAGGAAGTGTTTTAAAACCGAGGTTAGGAACTTCTTCTGGGATGACCCATATTTATATAAATATGGGAGTGATCAGATTTTTAGACGTTGTGTCCCAGAGGATGAAGTTCAGAGTGTTATTTCCTTTTGCCACATCGAAGCATGTGGTGGCCATTTTTCTGCAAAGAAAACCACTGTAAAAATTTTACAGTGTTGGTTTTACTGGCCCACCATGTTTAAAGACACCCATACTTTTTATGTTGCTTGTAATAGATGTCAAAGATTGGGAAGAGTGTCCTAATGCAACATGATGCCTTTATCCCCTATTTTATCATTGGAGATTTTTGATTGTTGGGGTATTGATTTTATGGGCCCATTTCCATCTTCTTTTGGATTTCTTTATATATTGGTTGATGTGGACTATGTTTTCAAGTGGATTGAGGCAGTTCCAAGTAGGACCAATGACAACAAAGTGGTCATACGATTCCTTAAGGAAAATATTTTTGCTAGATTTGGAACTCCAAATGCCATCATTAGTGATGGCGGGTCTCACTTTTGCAATAGAACATTTGAGGCTTTGATGAGGAAATATAGCATCAAGCATAAAGTGAGCACCCCATACCACCCACAAACGAGTGGACAAGCTGAGATTTCTAATCGGAAAATCAAACATATTTTAGAGAAAACTATAAGGTCAAATAGGAAGGATTGGTCCCTCAGACTATCCGACACTTTATGGGCTTATAGGATTGCTTATAAGACCCCGATTGGAATGTCCCCATACAGATTGGTGTATGGAAAAACTTGTCACTCGCCTGTGGAATTACAACATAGAGATTACTGGGCAATAAAGAAATTAAACTTTGATATGGACCAAGCAATTGGACAAAGGAAATTAGAATTGAATAAATTGGAGGAGTTGAGGAAAGACTCTCATGAAAATTCTAAAATCTACGAAGAGAGGAGCAAAGCTTTTCATGACAAAAACATCCTGAGAAAGAATTTTGAACCTCGGCAAAAGGTCCTATTATACAATTCTTATCTATAGTTCTTTCCGGGAAAGTTACGATCAAGATGGACAAGCCCCTTCATCGTGAAGAATGTTTATACTCATGGGGCTGTTGAAATTGAGAATCCACGTAATGGCAATATGTACAAGGTTAATGGTCAGAGATTGAAGCCTTATCTGGAAAACTTTCATTTGGGAGAGGAGTCTGTCCCTCTTCATAAGCCAGAATATTAAGATTGATGCTCCTAGTCTAACGGAGCATTTGTGTAGGATTTGTATCAAATTCAATTTTTTTGTGTCATCTAACAGGTGAGTTCTTCATGGTAGGTACTATCCACCCTTTTTTTTATTTTTATTGTTCTCCACATTACATTGGGGACAATGTAGATTTTAGGTTGGGGGGTGTGGATAGTCATCCATGTAAGTTTTTTTAAATTTTATTTTATTTATTTTATTATTATTTTTATTATTTTTAGGTTTCAGTTAGGTTTAAATTTATTTTTTTAGGTTTATGAAAATATATATATATAAAAAAAAATTTCAACATTTTCAAAATAATATTTTTATATACAAGAATGTGAACATGATATTTTGCGAATTCCAAAGGCAAATTTAATACCTAATCTAGGTTGATAGTAGTCAATTCTGACAACAGGAAATTATAAACTTGAGTTCAATTATCTAATCACTAGTTTAAAGTGAGTTGTAATTTGATGTACTGAATTCACAATACACCCTAGCTAACTAAGTGAGGAATATGATATGTGAACTAAAATAACAACTTTTGATTCAAACAAGGTTGAATGAACTAGTACCATTGATATATGTTTAAAAGAGAGAATATTAAAGGAAAAAAAAAAAAAGAGTGATGGAAAAAAAGAAATTTTTATTATAGAGCATGAATGCAATGACCATAACAATCGTGTCAGTAATCCGGAGTAAGAATACCTAAGTATCCATTACTGTTACCATTACAAGTACGATACCTTAGGTTATGAAGCAAACCCGATGGGAATCTTCATCTAAGGGTGGTCTATAATAATGAGGATATAATGATAAAAGAAGAAATGTCATAAAAAAATGAGATAACTAGAGATTTCATATTCTTGGGATGATTGAAAGGAGTTAGGATAGGGAACATGCATATTTCTCAAAGTTAGACTAGTGTCACGAAGCACCTAAGGATATTAGGTTATAACTATTCTAAATTTTGATTAGGTCTCTGAACTCAAGGATGTAATGGATTAAAAAATTAAGATTCTAGCTAACTTCATATCTAGAGTAAGTATTGTTTTGTTTTGGAATTCATATGATTAATGGAGGCATAATTGTATAAATTTTATAGTGTTGAAATATTTTTCTTATTTTCAATGTTTGTGGGTAACATTTCTGGAAACCCTCACGAGACTATAACTCGTCCACTAGGGGAAACCTAGGGGTTTAAAGGCTTGTTGCATATGCTAAATGCAATCGAGATTACTTGCGAAAGTGGTGTAGTTAGAATTTTGTTTTCATTTTAATTTTGTTTCTAGAATTATTTTTTTCTTATTTTTATTTTTCTTCGCTTATTTTGCCCGGGACTATCAAAATGCTGGTTGGGGGGTGTGTTAAGACTCAAATATTGCATAATTTTCGCCATTTATATCTTGGTTTTATGAACATAAATCATTTTAATATTCTATTTTACTCATGTATGTGTTGCAAGGTGAATTTAAAAGCTTGGATTGAAAAAGGTGTTAAAAAGTAAGAATTTGATGCTCAAATTCATCAAGGCAATGGATGGATCTTAGGAGATCAAGATTGAAGAATTCACATGCCAAAGATCCAAGAAAACCAAGCGATGAATGAAGAGAATCGAAGATTTGAAGTGAAGAATCCTGAAATCGTCCTAAAAAAGTGTATTTTGAAGCTGTGAAGTTTATTTTGGAAAACTGCGCAGCAGGAAGTCTGTTTTAAACGAACTATGCAGCGAGAAGTCTATTTTGGGAAAATACGTATATTTGAGGCGTTTTCTAGGGTTTTCAACTTTGTACGAAGTTTGGAGTTCCCTACTTATAAATAGGGCCTCCTAGGGCATTCTAAAGCATCATTAGAAGCATTCAAGAGCAATATTTAGGGTTTTTTTAAAGAGTTTTTAGTTTTATTAAAGCTTTATAAGTTGTTTCTTTCCTTTTAGATCTTTTTTATTTGCAATTTTTCTTCTTTCTTTCTTGTTGCTTTTTATTTCTGCAATTTAATTATGTTTTTCTAAGTTCCCTCTAGCCCAAGCTAGAAGGGAAGCACATGGGTTTAATATTTCTTTAAATTATGATGATTGATTGTTTTAATGATGAGAATAATGGTGTATGCATATTATCTATTATTTAGGTTTTGTTTTTATCCTCTTGTAAGATCCATATGTTTCCATCATATGAGATTTACATTGATGGATAGGCTTACCCTAGATTAATCAGATTTCCTAGATAGGAGATGTTCTCAACTGTTATATTTCTTTGATATTCATTATCCTATAGATATTGAATACTTAAAATCACTAGCGCTTGAGAATATATGTCAATGGTGCAAATCTATTATTTTCTAATCTTTTATATCATTTATTAAAATATTTAAAGTGTTTTATTTTCCGATTAGGTGACCATAGTGCTCGGATCCTAGTTGTGTTATCCAAGTCATCATGATTTTGGAACATTAATCTATGTGTGGAACTTTGAAGCTTGGGTGTTTTTTTATTCAATTGAATTACATCCATTCAAAAATCCAAAAATCAAATCATCAGTTTAGTTTTTATTACTTAGTTTGTTTTGCATTTGATTTTTTCCTTCTCGCAATTCATCTCCTTGTGGGATCGACCCTGTATTCACAGGATATTACTTATGAACCTCTGCACTTGTAGACTGAAATTTTTTTTTTTTTTAAATGGAAACACCTTGTTTATCTTCCTTTGTGAGAATTTTCCCTCTATTCAAATAAGCTTTTAATTAATTTCAGTGGTATTTGAAGAATTTGAAAATGTACTTCAGTATGAATTCTAAAGATTTTATTTTTAAAAGTTAGCCAACAAAGCCTTCTTGAGCCAACTAATTCTCTCCCAAAAAATGTAAGCGCCTATTTTCTCTCTTCTACACCACTTGGTATATATAATCCTAGTAGCCTAAGGCCCATTCAAGGGCACCATAAAAAAATTAAAAAAAAAAAAAAACATCTGCATATGAAAACCTTGTTTTAAATAGAAACTAGAGTTTTTCACGTTTAAAAACCCACTCAACATCGTTGATTTCAAAACCACCCGCTGAAATACGCACTAAAGAGTCCAATTGCAGAAAATTGCCTGTCCACAAAATTATCACAATTACATATGGCAAGACCCAATGCAAGTTGTATCATAAGCATGCCTCAGGTTGGCTTGGGTTCAATGTCAAGTTGAGTCAAGGTCATGTTATGATTTAGTTGTTGGAGGCAAATATGAGCCAATGGAGAATATATTCCGGTAATATATTTGTTATTTTTGAAATTTCAACACTTAAACCTTCCACTTTAATACTATATTAAATCACCACTTGATCTAAAAGCTCCGGCCATTAAAAGATCGCCGTGTATTAATGTATATTGAGGGACTTTAAGATTGGGTGAGAACCAATCACAATAGTGTGGACAGTACGGGACCAGCCCATGAAATCCAATTTCAATCAAATTCATATACTGAGTTTCGGGTCCAAGTAGTTAATGGTGGAGATGGAATCGGGTTCAACCATTTGAAACACATGAGACATCAGCACTGAACATATACCCATCGGATACTTGTTTCTAATATGGAACCTCTCATTAGATTGGCTAATCCATTTTCAGGGCCCACTTTTTCCTTTTTCTGTAAGAACACGTCTCTGATAGGGATCCAAATCTAATCCTGAGTGGGAGACATCTCTAGATCCGATTTTGGATCTAAACTAATTTTAGACCCGATTCCAAATCTACGCTCATTTTCAATCCTAATTCAAAATTGAAATTGAACCAAACAGGACCAGGTGGGACCCATGCTTCATATACAACACTACCTGAACTAAGAGGCCACCTCATATACAACAGCCAACGATTCAGGATCCTAACTCTTGCTCGGGTGGTAAACTTTCAGGAGTTTCAACACCCGGTCAAGGGTTCTGGTGAAATTTCACTAGCGTGAGTGTGTGGGGGTGTTTGCGCGTGCATTCAAAAAAAAAAACACCCAACGATTCACGACTCACCAGAGTCAGATGTGACAACTCTATGAGCTTTAAGATGGAGGATGAATCCGTCGACCCTCAACTTGACTCAGGACCAAATGAATTGGTCCAAACGGCTCAGTCCAAAAAAAATAAAAAAGGGCTTGGTCTGAGATAAACCTGACCGGTTAATCCTACTCACACGACACAGTCTCGGGGAGACCCGAAGCTGGGTGAGACATTTGAGTTGTGTACATGGTCTGCACCCTGAGAAAAAACTAGCCTACTCACCAGGTATATATAATCTTCCACTCAGGAAGAATGGACGGTATAGAAAATGTCACAGCGGTCCACATTCCATGAACAGGTCGTCAGTGTGATAGCTGGAATCCAGGCTTTTTGGTACAAGTTCACCTATACCGAGCTGCCCAGACCCTTAGGAGGTGTTTGGCGCTTGGCATTGGGAAGGATTAGGTGGGATGGGATTTTAAAAAAGCATAATTATTACACGTGGTAGGGGTTGTCCCAGTTAGCATGTGATAAGCTTAATTCTATGCTATGTTTGTAATACGGTGGTACATTGAACGGATATACCCATTATCATTTGAAATTATTGAGAATAACACGTGTTATATCAAACTGTTCATCTGTTTTGTAACCTCATTTTATGGCAGATCCAAAACTTATGTGGCCCTAAAAAAGTTTTCAACGGTAGGTATTCAATCCCCACTGCTTTCTATGGTGGGGCCACTTGAGCTTTAGATCTACCTGATTTTTTAGCCCATACTCTTAAATGAACTCAAGAAATGGGTGGATGGTGTGGACATAGCCCACACATCATGGTGGGACCTACACAACTTGCCAACATTGAGTGGAATTGGCACGGACCAATGCAATTCCATCTAATCTAATTCCAATCGTTTCCATTCTTCCCAAAGATGGAGTGGAATTGGCATGGGACCAAATTCAATTCCATCCCACCTAATCCCACTTAATCTCATCTAATACCATGTGCCATACGCCCCCTTGATATGGTGGGATTTGATTGGGCAGGCTAGTGTTAGAGATGGGCCCACACAACTTTTCAAATGCTTTTTGTGGACCCCATTTTGGAGGGAAGCCGATTGGCTGGTGTACCTAACACCAGCTATATAGCTGCCGTGGGTACATGTCGTGCAAAGATGAGCATTGACACTCCTTGAGGTTCAAGTTTATGAACGGTTCAAAGGAGATCAAAGCTACATGGGCTCCATAGTAATGTATTTATTATATCATATTATTCATCTATTTTTAAAGATCATTTTAGAGCATTATCCAAAAAATGAATAATATCACATGATCATTTTGACCACACCATAAATAGCAGTAGAGATGATAATTTTCATTGTCAAATAACTTTTAGGGCCCACTATAACATTTATTTTACATCCAATCTATTCATAAGGTCAAAAATACTTGAATGAAGAGGGGAAAAAGTTTTCATATTGATCCAAAATTTCTGTGACCCCAAAAACGATTTCAATGGTAAACGTTTAATCCCCCACTGGTTTTTGCAGTGTGGTCAACTTTATAGTTAGATCTGTCTTATTTTTCGTCTAAAGCCTTAAGATGAGCTAGCAAATTGGATGGACAGTTTGGATATAACACATACCTCATGATCAGACCCAACTTGCTGACATTAATACAACAACTATATAGGTGGTGTGAGGTACACTAGCAATCCGCTTCCACTTCAGAGTCCCACCTGCTGTCGAATCAAATCCAGCAATGATAGGAGTGCAGGGTCCCCGACTGTAGAAGTCGTGATGGTATTTGATTGCTTAGTAAAATATACAAAATATTGCTCTACCAACTTTACTTGAGAGATGCAATATGTGTATATTTTATTTTATTTTAGTCCTCTATGGTCAACTAAAAAAAGGCATTGATCGACTTGCTTGACTTAAGGATGTGGAAAAGGTGACAGAAGCACGTACGTATGGCACTTGTGTCAAGGATATGGGCTGTTCATTAGGTAGGGTACACCGTCAACATACTATGTAGGGTACACCGTCAACATACTATGTACTAAAAATAATACTGCTCTGCTAATCAAGTTGTAGAAAAAGTCCAACGGTGAAATTTCAATAGATGTAGGTGGCCCTATGGACTATGAGTGTACCACCATGAGTTTTAGTACATTGCATGTTCCAATGATGCCCCCTCGGTGAATGGCCAGGATCTTCCACGCACAGGACTTACTTTCTCTAATGTGAGGGAAACGAAGATTTTTATTTTTTTAACATACTAACACCTATGCACTCACACCATGACTTTTCTCCACAACGGGTACTCGAACCCATGACCTCTTGCTGAAACTCCTATAAGTCTACCACTTAGACGTATGTTAGAACCCAATATAAATCACATGCTTTTATGTAGCCGTTTTTACACTCTAGTTTTGGTTGCAACTAATTTTAAACTGAACTTTTTATTTTTTAGTGGTTTGGGATTTTTCATGCCTTTAGCCAATTTTTACCTTCTTTTTAAGTATCCAAATAAATTATTCCTTGACAAATTTTATACTTTTGCCGTGAAAACACACACACACACACACACATATATATATATGGGAAAAGGTTCTATATGGTTGAGTTCACGGGAACTCCCCATAAGGCTGAGCTGGGTGGGCCCCACCATGATGTATGTCGAACATCTACCCCATCACTCAGATGCACCATTCCATAGTAGGCCTAGGGCTTATAAATCAAGTCAATCAGTGAGTTGTTTGGGCCACACCACATACAAATGTTGAGAGGGGTTACCCTCCATTTAAACATTCATAATCATTTTTTGGGCCCACCGAGATGTGGTTCACAAATCCAGCCCATCCATTATGTGTGTCCCACTTGGATGAGGGTCAAACCAAGTTTCAGATGCATCCAAATTTCAAATGGGCCCCACCAATTGCTTTTATATGTTTTTTGCATATCTTCACATGATTTTAGATGATATAGCCCAGTTGAATTTCGTATACGGCTGATTTTTGGGATATCCAATAATTTAAAGGGGACCCATCAAATGTACGGTGTTGATGTTTGACATACATCATGGTAGGGCCCACACAACTCGACCATAAAAATTCAAAATGCATGCCCCTTTTGATTTGGATAATGGCAGATCTATTCATTAATTCATTGTAAATTCTCTCTTATTGTGTCCAATGACATGGCTATCTTTGAAAAATATAATGTTTTACTCTTATCTCATGAGTAATTAATAGTAGACATGTGAGACTTGTATAGTGTATGTCATCAAACCCATTTAGCATAGTTATACCACCATGAAAAAAGTAAACTCATAAATCAAGTTGGGCCAACCATCATGCCGCTCACCACATTAATTTAGAGGTTAGGTGGGTGTGGTCCACTCAATGATTGCATTGGCCTAGATTATTTTTTTTTTTAGGCGTTCAATATTTTAGTGGAGGGAACTTGTTGGACGGGATGGATTACCATATGATGGTGGTGGGCCATATTTGCATCTTATTTCTGATCATTCTTAGGAAAACCAATCGGAAAAGACATGTGTTAGTAAAGGAAAGACAGCATATTAAAGATATTTAAAGTTAGTTTGAGTGTTTTTTATGGAATCATAATTAACAGGATTATAAGATAGAAAGCAATTGAATGGTATTCAAAAGTAGACTAGGTAGCTGGATGTGTCCAAAAGTAAACCAAGTGGGCAAGAAGTGTTCAAAAGTGGAACGAGCGGCCTAGAGGTGTTTGGAAGCAAAACGAGCGGCCAAGAGACATTTAGAAGCAGAATGGACAGAGGAAAATGTATCAAGAAAGACAGAAGGATTTGAAAGACTATGTGACAATGGTTTAGGTATACATCAAAGAGAGAAACATTTATAAAAATTAATACTATACGTCACTAGATGACCAATAAAAGCAATGACGCCGATAAATGATTAGTGATAGAAACAAAATCTAGCCGACAGAAGAGGAACAATTACAAAAGAGAAACGTAATAAGAGAATGATTTAGAGAGAATCTCTTTTACTATTGTAATTGCTAGAGTAATGAAAAAAGCTTATAGAAGAATAAGTTGTAACATAACTCTATAAATAGTAGAGGAAATCAATAGATCCGACTTGAATTTAATTCAAAACACAATCAAATTAAAACAAATCTATCTCTTATCCCAGCTTATCCTATAAATAACAATAATCCAATAGTGGTAATTCTTATTTGTAGTTTTTAGTTGTAATCTAAATTTATGCTCATATGTTAGACTTTAAAATAAAAAATAAAAAAAATCCAAATCATATCATTCTTTTAAGAGATGCATTATTGATACGCTCCTAATAACTGATTGTGAGTTTTTCCATTTGTTTGATTGCACGGATGTTCTAAAAAGTCATTTCTTGTGGAAGGCAATACACAACTCACTTTTAAATGAAAAATCTCTCCTTTCAATTATCACCTGATTATTATAAAATTTTACAAGTGGCTAAGGAAACAATTTATCTTCTCATAACTTGGTCATATACATTCACATCGGACATATCTACTTATTTCAGCACCTGGAGTTGAAAGTTGACCGGTTTGAATCGAGCTGCTTTATTAATATCAAACATTACACATGCCAATATGTGCCACACGGAAAGTGAATTCCTTAGGGGTCATTTGACACCTTGGATTGGAGGGGATTTCAAATCCCCTTGGTTGTTTGGTAGCATAAAGTAACCGAGGGTTTCAAATTCAGGGGGTTTCTAATCCCCACTTTGAGGGGGTTTGCAATCGACGGTGAAAGCTTGGATTACACCTAAAATCATTTCAATAGTTACAGGTGTAACATGTATGTCACTGTACATTATCATTTTATTGTGTACACTATCATTTTATTGGGCGCATGGCCTACTGATGATAATCAGTACTGTCCAAACATTGTCCATGTTAATCAGGATTGTCCAAACATTGTCCATATTAATCAACGATTAAAAATCGTTGGTTAGTCACTCAGACATGATCTTGTGCTTGCGGTTCATCTGAGATTTGGAATTTCACCATTTTCAGGCAAAGTATATATTTCAGCGGGTTTATCACAACCATAATGTCAAAAGTTATATATCTCTCTAATTAGGGATATGAAAATTGATTTAGTAATTAAATTCAAACTCCTGTAAATATACCATACATATGTATTTTGGAATTAAAGTTAATTCACACTCCAGAGTGCCAAACACACGGGAGGATTGCCAATCCAAGGGGTTTACAATCCCGAGGGTTCTAAATACAGGGGTACCAAATCCATGTTCCCAAACATACCCTTAGGGCAATTTTGTCATTTGGCGCATAAAATTGGGAATGCCGGTAACATATGGGAGGTGCTTGCAATAGTCCAAATCAAACGTATCCTAGCATAAAAAATTTCTCACCTTCATGTGCCCTAAGATGACACGATTTGTCATCTATTGGGAGGGGTTTACAAAGCCCACAGCCGTGTGGGATCCTTTGGCCACGCTTACACACGTGTTAATACAACATGCATATGTGCGATCAGAGTTTTACACGTGGGGATTCACTTTTTAGATCTTCGAACATAAAATTCAAGTTAATTTAGTCCATTTGAGTGAAAAGAATATATAATCGTTTATCAAGTAGGCCATCTCATGGGGGAACCATGTAAAATTATTTGTATTTGCACACCTTGATCCATAGCTCAAGGGGCAGATTGAGTGAAAGATACCTCTTTTTAACACCGAGGTCTTGGTAACGATTCCTAGCGGGAGCGGCTAACACTTAGTGGGTGTACCAAAAAGCTAACCAAAAAAAAAATAAAAATGTAAAACTATTTGTGTAACATCTAAAGTCATGCTTTGTTCTCCACATGGGATTTGGATCTAGCTGGTTTGTGAGTGTCCATTCATCATTGTGATGTACTCCTGATGAACGGGTTGGATGAGATATAACCTCTACGGTCGCCCTACACATCATCTAGAAATTTTTCATGGTGTGTATTCCCATCCACATTGTCTCCTGTGGTGTGGCCCATTTGAGCAGTGAATTGCGCTGATTGTTGACTGCAGGGCCTAATATTGAGGCAATCACCTGATGAACGGATTGGATGTCACACACAAGAGACTACGTTGTGGACCACACAGATCTCGGGTATGGTGGTCCATGGACCTACACTTAGCTGGTACCCTCTCTTACTGGGTACTGTGAAAACCGGTCGTCCCTCCTTGCCACGTGTAGAAAGATCCTGAACATGAATCTGCGTGGAAAAAGGGTGAGTGCGTGTAAAAAATAAAAGATAAAATGAATAGTTTAGATCACGTCTAGATATAAACATTTATGAGAAATTTATAACTGTACGACCCATATTGGCCCATTTACATTTTAGAGCCCACTTCTTTTTACCTCTCAAGAATAAGCCCCAGATGTACGGACGACTTGCCAAAGGTCGAAAATGCCCCCTGCTTTTTCCTTCAAGCCTATCGGCGGTGACCGGTTCAAAAGATATCAAAGTTACATGGGCCCCACAGTTACGTATTTATTATATCCACAACGTTCATCCATATTTCGAGATCATTTCGAAGCATTATCAAAAAAATATATATATATCATACCCAAAGATCAACTGGACCACACCACAAAGAGCAGCGGGAAAATTGATTTTCACCGTTAAGAATTTCCATAAAGTCACAACGACATAATGTCACAAAGACCTGGATGAAGAGGAAAAACAAATTTCTTAATGATCCAAAACTTCTGTGACCCCTAAAAGGGTTTCAATGGTAAACGTTCAATCCATCACAGCCTTTTACAGTGTAGTCTAGATAGCTAAATCTGTCTTATTTTTCATCTCAAGCCTTAATACGAGTTCGCCAAATAAATCGGTTTACATATAACACATACCTCATAATAGGACCCACAAAAAAGCAGTGGGGATTACAATAGCAAAAAAAATAAATAAATAAAATAAAATAACAAATAAAAAAACTAGGATATTATGGCTTTGGGGTTTTCTATAGCTACGGATTATAACCATAGTGATAACCGTAGACCCTACTTTTTCGATATATTCTTCGATATGCATCGAAGGTCTTTCGATATGTCTTTCGATATGTATCGAAGGTCTTTCGATTAATCGAAAAAGGTCTAGAACTGTCCAGCGAATTTGCCTCAAAAATCCTGCAATTTTTGTTATATATTGAAGAGTATTCGATATATATCGAATGTATTTTACCAGCAGCTATGGATTATAACTGTAGCCATAACTGTAGTCTGTGCTAATCTATGAATTTTTTATTTTTTTACATGGAGAACTTTATTCTACCTACAATTTTCTCTAATAAATATTTATATAAGTATGTATATATAAGCATATAAAAAAAAATTTCTCTCTTTTTTTCATTTCTTTCTTCATTCTTTTTACAAGAATATCTTCTAAACCAAAATTAGTTACTTGACGTATCCTATATGATTTTGGGGTAGGAGAAGCTACTTTAGCCAACCAACCTAGTTATTTTTCAAGATTCCATCAGTTCGATGGTCGAAAATCCATTTCATTCACTTCGCGACCAATTTCATTCATTTCATTTACTTTGCGATCAATTCCATGCTTTTCACGGTCAATCCCGACGATTCCGTTTTGATTCATGGTCATTTCCATGCATTTCAAGGTCAATTCCCTTCACTTCACGGTCATTTCTATGCATTTCATGGTCATTTCCCTAAACTTCACAGTCATTTCTATGCATTTCACAGTCAATCCCAGCGATTCCGTTTTGATTCACGGTCATTTCCATGCATTTCATGGTCAATTTCCTTTATTTCACGGTCATTTCCATGCATTTATGGTCAATTTCCTTTACTTCACGGTCATTTCCATGCATTTCATGGTCATTTCCCTACACTTCATGGTCATTTCCATGCATGTCACGGTCAATCTCGACGATTCCGTTTTGATTCACGGTCATTTCCATGCATTTCACGGTCAATTCCCTTCACTTCACGGTCATTTCTATTCATTTCATGGTCAATTCACTTCACTTCACTGTCATTTCCATGCATTTCACGGTTAATCCCGGCGATTCTGTTTTGATTCACGGTCATTTCCATGCATTTCACGGTTAATCCCGGCGATTCTGTTTTGATTCACGGTCATTTCCATGCATTTCAAGGTTAATTCGCTTCACTTCACGGTCATTTCCATGCATTTCACGGTCATTTCCCTACACTTCATAGTCATTTTCATGCATTTCACGGTCAATCCCGGCGATTCCGTTTTGAAGTGAAGCGAAATGACCGTGAAGTGAAGGGAATTGACCGTGAAATGCATGGAAATGACCTTGAATCAAAACGGAATCGTCGGGATTGACTGTGAAATGCATGTAAATGACCGTGAAGTGTAGGGAAATGATCGTGAAATGCATGGAAATGACTGTGAAGTGAAGAGAATTGACCGTGAAGTGCAAGGAAATGAGCGTGAATCTAAATGGAATTACCGGGATTGACCGTGAAATGAATGGAAATGACCGTGAAGTGAAGCGAATTGGCCGTGAAATGAGTGGTAATGACCATGAAGTGAAGGGAATTGACCGTGAAGTGCTTGGAAATGACCATGAATCTAAAAGGAATCGCCGAGATTGATCGTGAAATGCATGGAAATGACCGTGAAGTGAAGCGAATTGACTGTGAAATGCATGGAAATGACCGTGAGGTGAAGGGAATTGACCGTGAATCAAAATGGAATTGCCGGGATTGACCATGAAATGCATGAAAATGACCATGAAGTGTAGGGAAATGATCGTGAAATGCATGGAAATGACTGTGAATCAAAACGGAATCGCCGGGATTGACCATGAAATGCATGGATATGACTATGAAGTGAAGCGAATTAACCGTGAAATGCATGGAAATGACCGTGAAGTGAAGGGAATTGACCGTGAAATGCATTGAAATGACCGTGAATCAAAACGGAATCGTCAGGATTGACCATGAAATGCATGGAAATGACCATGAAGTGTAGGGAAATGACCATGAAGTAAAGGGAATTGACCGTGAAATTCATGGAAATGACCGTGAATCAAAATGGAATCATTGGGATTAACTGTAAAATGCATGAAAATGACCATGAAGTGTGGGGAAATGACCATGAAATGTATAAAAATGACTGTGAAGAGAAGGGAATTGATCATGAAATGCATGGAAATGACCGTGAATCAAAACGGAATCAATGGGATTGACCGTGAAATGCATGGAATTGATCGCGAAGTAAATGGAATGAATGAAATTGAACGCGAACTGATTGAAATTAACCGCGAAGTGAATGAAATAGATTTTCGACCATCCACCTGATGGAATCTTGAAAAATAACTAGGTTGGTTGGCTAAAGTAGCTTCTCCTACCCCAAAATCATATAGGGTACGTCAAGTAACTAATTTTGGTTTAGAAGATATTCTTGTTAAAAGAATAAATAAGGAAATGAAAAAAATAGAGAATTTTTTTTTATATGCTTATAGATACATATTTATATAAATATGTAGTAGAGAACATTGTAGGTAGAATAAAGTTCTCCATGTAAAAAAATCAAAAAAATAAAAATAAAATTTCATAGATTGGCATAGCTACAGTTATGGCTACAGTTATAATCCGTAGCTATTGGTAAAATACCTTTACTACATATCGAATACTCTTCGATATGTATCAAAAATTGCAGGATTTTTGAGGCAAACTCGTTGGACAGTTCTAGATCTTTTTCGATTAATCGAAAGACTTTTGATACATATCGAAAGACCTTTGATGCATATCCAAGGACATATTGAAAAAGCAGGGTCTACGGCTATCGCTACGGTTATAATCAGTAGCTATAGAAAACCCCGTAGCCATACGTTCCTGGTTTATTTATTTGTTTTTTTTTTTAATTTTATTTTTTGCTATTGTAATCCCGCTTTTTGTGGGTCCTATTATTAGGCATGTGTTATATCCAAACCGTCCATCTATTTGGCGAACTCGTATTAAGGCTTAAGATGAAAAATAAGATAGATCTAGCTATCAAGTGGACCACACTGTAAAAGGCTGCAGAGGATTGAACGTCTATCATTGAAACCCTTTTAGGGGTCACAGAAGTTTTGGATCATTATGAAATTTGTTTTTCCTCTTCATCCAAGTCTTTGTGACCTTATGAAAATTTTTAACAGTGAAAATCAATTTTCCCGCTGCTCTTTGTGGTGTGGTCTAGTTGATCTTTGGGTATGATTTTTTTTTTAAGAAAATGACCACTGTAGACAAAACCTTTTACCCAGCAGTTTTTATGTAGGAATACAAACTTAAGTTACCAACTTAGACTAGCACGTTCAGACAACGACTTTGAGGACGAAACTACCCCTCCTTTTCACTACGAAGACGAGCGCCGACGCTCCTCCAACTGAGAGTTGTACGAATGACTTAAAAGAGATCAAAGTTACATGGCCCCACAGCTATGTATTTATTATATCCACAAAGTTCATCCATATTAAGAGATCATTTCAGAGCATTATCAAAAAAAAGAAATTCATATCCAAAGATCAACTAGGCCACACCACACAGAGCAGCGGAAAATTGATTTTCATCGTTAAAACTTTTGTATGGCCCACCATAACATTTATTTTCCATCCAATCTATTCATAAGGTCACAAAGACCTGGATGAAGAGGAAAAACAAATTTCAAAATGATCCAAAACTTGTGTGGCCCCTAAAAGGGTTTCAACGGTAGACGTTCAATCCTCCACTGCCTTTTACAGTGTGGTCCACTTGATAGGTAGATCTGTCTCAGTAGCTCGGTGATCTATCGTGGATCCTATGATTCCACTGCAATTCGCTGTCCCTATTGGCGATTAATCGCGGATTCCGCGATCCCATCCCCCAATCTATGGCTACGGATTATAACATTAGCTATAACCGTATCCCTATGCACTTTCTTTTTTCTTTTTTTCTTTTTTATATAGAGAATTTTATTCTACCTACATTTTTTTCTAACACATATTTATATAAATATGTAAATATAAGCATATAAAAAAAATTCTCTTTTTTTTCATTTCTTTCTTTATTCATATAACAAGAATATTTTCTAAACCAAAATTAGTTACTTGACGTACCATAAGTTGGGTGGGCTTAACTCGACCAACCTGTGACCGACCCGACATTGGGTTGGGCTTGGTCAGGATGTATTGGGTTTGGTCTTGGGGTTGGGCCAAACAAACAACAACTCGATAAAACTTGGGTTAGGCTTGGGTTGAGGTCTCGGGAATTGCCAGGAAATGCATGGAAATGACCATGAAATGCATGGAAATGACCGTGAAATGCATGAAAATGACTGTAAAGTGAAAGGAAATGACCGTAAGTGCATGGAAATGACCGTGAAATGAAACAGAATAACCGGGATGGACCGTGAAATGCATGGAAATGACCGTGAAATGAAACGGAATCGCCGGGATTGCCCGTGAAATGCATGGAAATGATCGTGAAGTGAAGGGAATTGACCGTGAAATGCATCGAAATGACCATGAATCAAAACGGAATTGCCGGGATTGACCGTGAAATGCATGGAAATGACCGTGAAGTGAAGCGAATTTACCGTGAGTGAGGGAAGCTAGAAATTCAGCGAGGCAACCTAGAAATTGAGCGAGACAACCTACGAATTGAGCAAGGAACGCTAGAAATTGAGCGAGGCAACCTACGAATTGAGCGAGGGAACATAGGATTTGAGAGAGGGAAGCTAGAAATTCAGCGAGGCAACCTAAAAATTGAGCGAGGAAACCTAGGAATTAAGCGAGGGAAGCTAGGAATTGAGCGAGGGATTGAGCGAGGCAACCTAGGAAATGAGCGAGGGAACATAGGATTTGAGCGAGGGAAGCTAGAAATTCAGCGAGGCAACCTAAAAATTGAGCGAGGCAACCTACGAATTAAGCGAGGAAAGTTAGAAATTGAGCGAGGCAACCTACGAATTGAGCGAGGGAACATAGGATTTGAGCGAGGGAAGCTAGAAATTCAGCGCGGTAACCTAAAAATTAAGCGAGGCAACCTAGGAATTGAGCGAGGGAAGCTAGAAATTGAGCGAGGCAACCTACGAATTGAGCGAGGGAAGCTAGAAATTCAGCGAGGGAACCTAGGAAATGAGCGAGGGAACATAGGATTTGAGCGAGGGAAGCTAGAAATTCAGTGAGGGAACTTACGGATTGAGCGAGGTAACCTACGAATTGAGCGAGGGAAGTTAGGAATTGAGCGAGGGAACCTACGGATTGTGCGAGGTAACCTAAGAATTGAGCGAGGGAAACTAGGAATTGAGCGAGGGAACCTACGGATTGAGCGAGGCAACCTATGAATTGAGCGAGGCAAGTTAGGAATTATACGGGGCAACCTAGAAATTAAGCGAGAGAACATAAGAATTGAGCGAGGGAACCTAGGAATTGAGCTAGGGAAGCTAGAAATTGAGCAAGGCAATGTGCAAATTAAGCGAGGCAACCTGAGAAATGAGCGAGGGAACATAGGGTTTGAGCGAGGGAACTAGAAATTCAGCGAGGCAACCTAAAAATTGAGCGAGGCAACCTACGAATTGAGCGAAGGAAGCTAGGAATTGAGCGAGAGAGCCTAGGAATTGAGCGAAGGAACCTAGGAATTGAGCGAGGGAAGCTAGAAATTGAGTGAGGCAACATACGAATTGAGTGGGGGAAGCTAGGAATTGAGCGAGGCAACCTAGGAATTGAGCGAGGGAAGTTAGGAATTGAGTGAGGGAACCTACAAATTAAGCGAGGCAACCTAGGAAATGAGCAAGAGAACATAGGATTTGAGCGAAGGAAGCTAGGAATTGAGCGAGGGAACCTACAAATTAAGCGAGGCAACCTAGGAAATGAGAGAGGGAACATAAGAATTGAGCGAGGAAAGCTAGAAATTCAACGAGGCAACTTAAAAATTGAGCGAGGGAAGCTAGGAACTGAGCGAGGGAAGCTAGGAATTGAGAGAGGCAATCTAGGATTCGAGCGAGGGAAGCTAGAAATTGAGCAAGGGAACTTACAACAATGCCAACGCTAAGACTGTGTGGCATTTCTACGCTTCAATTCAAAATCCAAACATAAAGTCACTGACTTTTGACCTAGCAATCGAAAATTCCCTGATACCCTTTAAGGTAATTGACATTGAGAGGATTTCTGGGGTGCCACGTGAGACTGATTGTTCGACATAGGGATTCGAAGCGGTTCAAGCATAGGGATGAGAGGACTATTCAAATTTGTGGTGAACCTAAAAATTGGATACATGATGATAATTGTTTG
Organism: Magnolia sinica; assembly: GCF_029962835.1. Classification (NCBI taxonomy): domain Eukaryota; kingdom Viridiplantae; phylum Streptophyta; class Magnoliopsida; order Magnoliales; family Magnoliaceae; genus Magnolia; species Magnolia sinica. The sequence goes on along the minus strand of NC_080574.1, from coordinate 108,273,432 downwards.
AAGGTAACTAGGATGCTTCCAGTTTACAGATTTCTCCACCTTATATTCATGTACAATATGTATCCTAGAACGAGAAATCATACACAACTAACACAGTATATGTTGGAGGTTCTGTATTTACTAGGCACGGGCAAGAAGGTTTGCTACCCATCTATTGTAATGTGCCATATCTTGAATGCCGTCACCACCAAAACCAATCTGTCCTTACCCTTTGGTCGATTGGTCTATAAGATGGCTAAAGACTGTGAGTTTCCTTTCACCCCCAATGCGAGGCTTGAGCCACAAAGTTTCATTGATGCCAGTTCTATTAAAAGGATGAAATTGAATGGGGATGAAGAGGTTGAAAGAGGAGATAAATTCGAGGAGGAAGAAGAAGAAGATGAGGAGGAGGAAGAGGTGGAGGAGGAAGATAATGACGAAGACATCGATGAAGATTTTGTAGCCCCACCACTTATACATGAGAGCTTCAGTCGGGTGGAAGATCAGCTGGCCTTGGTTTAGTTTGAATTAACGGATATGAGGGCTGAAATGAGGACTCAAATGGCTAAAAAGGAGAAATGGAACGAGAAGATCTTCCGTACCCTTAATGAAGTATTATGCTGTGTTCAAAAGGATGGAGCAGCACCGCATCCGACTGATTCATAGGACCATTAGGTTTTGGGTTAAGCCATGTTTGTGGTTATATGCTTTCTGTTTATCGTGTTGAAAGAAGTGGATCATTTCTATCTAGTAGTTTAATAGCTAGTAGTTAGGTATTTATATGTTTTCCACCTAATTTTTTGTATGTATGGGAACAATGTACAATCTCAAATTATAAATGAAATTGTTTCCACTTTGCTACTGTACCATGTGTAGTAGTATTGTTCCAAAAAATATAAGTACACAATCTTTCCCGGCCAAGTTGAAGAGAACGAACCTCATCTTAGCACATCCTGCTGTTAATTCATAGCAAATTTCGATGTTAAGTGCACCTTAGTAACAGCCCATGGGTTTCTAAACATAGGTTTTCTGTCTGCTGTAAGAAGAAGAAACACAGAAGCAATTAGAGTTACTGGACCTTTGTAAGGTTCCATGAATCTTTCTTATTCACATATGTTTGGAATTTTATACATGCATCTTATTCTTCTAGTTATTGGATATCATCTAATGTTACATGTGAAGGATCCACTGTCGCTTCCTAAACTGAACCCTTTGTTGGAAACTATTGCTAGTGATGAATATCTCCTTAAATGTCATCTTAGCATACTTCCTACAGGGGTTGATTAGTACTAAATAAACTTCCTCTTGGTGGTAATATCAAACTGTCTTTAACAAGGAATTGTCAGTTTGTGGGCAGTCATCTGAAGATATAGTCTTAGCCTTGTTTTGTTTTTGTTTTTGTTTTTTTTTTTTTTCATGTATCTGTTAAACGATGGGAATTTTAAATTAGGAATAACTTCGAGAATGGCCTTTTATGGGACATCTGAATTTTGTCGAAGTGAAATAAGATGTGATGATGTAAATGATGTATGCTGGTATCAACTAATTTATTAAACACATCTAATAAATGCTTCTTAATAACTAGATATTCTCTGAAGTATTTGTCCATTAATGTACTACTGATGGGACGCTTTTCTGGTATTGTAAGCTCCCCAGTCTTAAGCCCTGTTATGAGGGCGAAGTCCATCTCCGTGAATTGCAACCGTGTCCTCCGTATCTCAAATATAAGATCACCTTTATATCTTACAAGAAGAAGGTGAAATAGAGCCCCTATAAATCGAAAGGATGAGAGGTGCAACAAGAAGGAAAATGAGGATTGCTTGAATAAGCTTAGCCGAGTATCATGCTTCTTTAATCCACCTTTCACCGTGTCGAACCACCATCTCAATGAACACTTAGAGGATGGGTTTGGGAATTGAGAACAAGAATCGTCACCTAAAAACATGTAATTGAAAATATATTAATAGCAAATTTCACTACTTAAATAATCATAACGCAAAAAATTAAACATAGTTGAAATCAAGCGAAGCAAACTAAAAATTGAGCGAGACAAATTATAAAATGAGTGAGGGAAACTTGAAATTCATCAAGGCAAACATTAAATTTAGCGAGGCAAGATGAAACCGAGCTAAGCAACCTAAAAAATTGAGCAAAGTAAGGTGAAATTGAGGAAAAAACCTAGAAATTAAGCAAGGCAACCAAGAAATTTAGCGAGGGAACCGAGACAATGAGCGAGGGAACCTAAGAATTCAGCAAGGTAACCTAGGAATTCAGCAAGGAAAGCTAAAAATTGAGCAAGGCAACCTAGAATTTGAGCGCGGCTGCCTATAAATTAAGCGAGGCAACCTAGGAATTGAGAGAGGGAAGCTAGGAATTGAGCGAGGCAACGTAGGAATTGAGCGAGGGAAGCTAGAAATTGAGCGAGGCAATGTAGGAATTCAGCGAGGTAACCTAGGAATTGAGCGAGGGAAGGTAGAAGGATCCTAGAAATTGAGCGAGGCAACGTAGTAATTGAGCGAGGCAATGTAAGAATTCAGTGAGGGAAGGTAGAAATTAAGCGAGGGACGCTAGAAATTCAACGAGGCAACCTAGGATTTGAGCGAAGGAACCTAGAAATTGAGCGAGGTAACTTATAAATTGAGCGAGGCAACGTAGGAATTCAGCGAGGTAACCTAGGAATTGAGCGAAGGAACCTAAAAATTGAGTGAGGCAACGTAGAAAATTGAGCGAGGCAACGTAGGAATTCAGCGAGGTAACCTAGGAATTGAGCAAGGGAAGGTAAAATGAACATAGGAATTGAGCGAGGCAACGTAGGAATTCAACGATGGAAGGTAAAAATTGAGCGAGGCAACCTATGAGTTGAGCAAGGGAACCTAGAAATTGAGAGACGCAATGTAGGAAATTAAGCGAGGCAACATAGGAATTCAGCGAGGTAACCTAGGAATTGAGCGAGGTAAGGTAGAAATTAAGCGAGGCAACCTAAGAGTTGAGCGAGGCAACCTAGCATTTGAGTTAGGGAAGGTAGAAATTGAGCGAGGGAAGCTAGAAATTGAGCAAGACAACGTAGGAATTTAGCGAGGCAATGTAGGAATTGAGCGAGGTAACCCAGGAGTTGAGCGAGGGAAGGTAGAAATTGAGCAAGGGAACCTAGGAATTGAGCGAGGCAACAGAGGAATTCAGCGAGGTAACCTAGGAATTGAGCGAGGGAAGCTAGAAATTGAGCAAGGGAAGCTAGAAAATGAGCAAGGCAACCATCAATTGAGTGAGGGAAGTTAGGAATTGAGCGAGGGAAGCTAGAAATTGAGCAAGGGGACATAGTAATTGAGCGAGGCAACGTAGGAATTGAGCGAAGCAACGTAGGAATTCAGCGAGGTAACTTAGGAATTAAGCGAGGGAACCTAAAAATTGAGCGAGGCAACGTTGGAATTCAGTGAGGTAAACCTAGGAATTGAGTGAGGGAAGGTAGAAATTGAGCGAGGGAAGCTAAAAATTGAGCAAGGCAACCTAGGATTTGAGCGAGAAAACTTAGGAATTCAGCGAGGGAACCTAGGAATTGAGTGAGGCAACATAGAAATTTAGTGAGGGAACCTAGAAATTCAGCGAGACAACCTAGGATTTGAGCGAGGGAAGCTACAAATTGAGCGACAAAACCTAGAAATTGAGCGACGGAACCTAGGATTTGAACGAGGCAACCTAGGAATTGAGCGAGCAACATGGGGATTGAGTGAGGGAACCTAGGAATTGAGCGAGACAACGTAGAAATTCAGTGAGGAATCCTAGGAATTGAGCGAGGGAAGCTAGAAATTGAGCGAGGGAACCTAGGATTTGAGCGAGGCAACTTAGAAATTGAGCGAGGCAATATAGGAATTGAGCGAGGGAAACTAGAAATTGAGCGAGACAACGTAGAAATTCAGTGAGGAATCTTAGGAATTGAGTAAGGCAACGTATGAATTCAGCGAGGCAACGTAGGATTTGAGCGAGGCAACCGAGGGAACCTAGGAATTGACGAGGAAAGCTACAAATTGAGCGAGGGAACTTAGAAATTGAGCGAAGCAACTTAGGAATTAAGCAAGGGAAGCTAGGAATTGAGTGAGGCAACCTAGGAATTGAGCGAGGCAACGTAAAAATTGGAGCGACGGAACCTAAAAATTCAGCGAGGAAACCTAGGATTTGATCGAGGCAACCTAGGAATTCAGTGAGGGAAATTAGAAATTGAGCGAGGGAAGCTAGAATTTGAGCGAGGGAACCTAAAAATTCAGCGAGGCAACCTATAAATTGAGCGAGGCAACCTAGGAATTGAGCTACGCAACGTGGAAATTTAGCGAGGAAACTTAGGATTTGAGCTAGGGCAGCTAGATGAAGCTAGAAATTAAGCGAAGGAGGCTAGAAATTGAGAGAGGGAGGCTAGAAATTGAGTGAGGCAACCTAGGAATTAAGCGAGGCAATAAGGAAATTTAGCGAGGAAACCTAGGAATTGAGCTAGGGAAGCTAGAAGAAGCTAGAAATTAAGCGACGGAGGCTAGAAATTGAGAGAGGAAACCTATAAATTGAACAAGACAACCTAAGAATTGAGTGAGGGAAGCTAGAAATTGAGCGAGGCAACCTAAAAATTGAGCGAGGGAACTTAGAAATTGAGCGAGGGAAGCTAGAAATTAAGCGAGGGAGGCTAGAAATTCAACGACGCAATGTACAAATTCAACAAGGCAACCAACAGATTGAGTGCTAGTTAAATCATCAACAAAGATGAGAACGACTTTATTTTGAGACATTATCTATCCTCCCATAGATAGAGGAATAGATAGAACAGAGAAGATCTCTATATCTTTTCTCATAGATATAATATAGAAGAGAGATCCCTCTTATTTTTTATCAGAAGAGATCTCTCTTTTCCAAGGGCTTAGGATTCAATGATTTTTAAGAGCAAGACAGAGAAAAGAAGCGTTGAGATAATACCTTTCATCCTAATTTCATCTACTGGAAAAGGGGGTCCTCTTGATTACCTGAACAAATTTATAGGCAGAATTAGCATAATTATGACCGCAAGGATTGAGCTGCCAAATGAGATTATCCTCATTTCTAGGTTGGGGTTCTGGAAGATAACATTTATGCAGTAAAAAAAGTCTTCTGAGTTCAGCGAGGGAAGCTACAAATTGAGCAAGGGAACCTAGGAATTGAGTAAGGCAACGTAAAAATTCAACGAGGCAACCGAGAAATTGAGCAAGGGAAACATGAATTTGAGCGAGGCAAGCTTGAAATTGGGTGAGGCTAACATGAATTGGAATGAACTTTAAATTTAATTGACCTAGATTAACAATTTACTCTTTGGTGAATTTGACCGAGCAGTTAATGAAATTGACCGAGATTTACATGAAATTCTCTTCGGTGAATTTGACCGAGCAATTAATGAAATTGACCGAGCAGTTCATAAAATTTTCCGTTACATTACATGAATCCGTGGAAGTTCTCCATCATATTTTTATGATATCTCCATCAAATTTATGAATTGCTCGGGGAATTTCACCAATCGTTACCCAAGAAATAGGTCAAATGGACCAAAACCTCTCGCAATTTGTATTTATAGTTTGCTCAGTACGCACTTATAGTGTTGAGTTAACTGAGTTGGGCACACCCAGGTCCATAGCTCAATTGGCAGACTGAGTGGAGATACCTCATGTCAAACACTTGAAGTCTTGGTACTGATCCCTAGCAAGGGTGGCTAACATGGAGTGTGTGTAATGACATGAGTGTGTACTAACAAGCTAACCCAATAAAATAAAAACTTTAAAAAAATTAATAATAAAAAAATTACAAAAATTACAAAAACTGAGTTGGGCCTGCCTTGAATGTATGTGGACTATCCACGACGTTCATCTGTTTTTCCATCTGAAGTAAGGGTTTTAGCCCAAAATGGTGGCATATTGAAATATCAAGTGAATCACAGCACAGAAAACACTTGTTCCACCGTAGAAACCTTGTTATGCCCCCACAATGATGTTTTACCTGTAATCCATCATATTCATATGATGATTTTTGCATGAATGAACCGAAAACTAAGATTCGAGTTTCATCCAGCAGTTCAATGGCCCACGAAAAATTTACACCGTTTAGGTAAATGTATTACATTATACCTGTATTGGTGACTTTCTTCCGTGGAGGGACCATTTTCAGCAAAACGAGATAACGCTGTTGAATAGAAACGGTGGGATCCAACTAGAGCGTGGTGCGATCCAAGCAGCAGATGTAGTGCTATGGTTATAATCTGTAGCCATAGAGGGCTACCAAATTCGTAGCCATAGACTAGCTTACTTAAAAAACATGGGTATTTTCATCCTCAAATTCGTTGTCTGCACGTTCTAGTCTAAGTTGGTAACTTAAGTTTGTATTCCTTTGTAAAAACTACTAGATAAAAGGTATTGTCTACAGTGGTAAATTTCTCTTTTTCTACTGTTCATGTTCCACCCTCGATTATTTATTTAATACTCTGCCAGAGTTTCACTATCCATACTCATTCATACATAAACTGTACGACTGAGATAAGTTTATGCCAATCCAAACCATCCAATTAATGTGGCCCACTGTTAATGAGTTATAAATCAAAATTTACTTTGCTTAGTGCATCCTTTTAAATGTTAAATAATTAACCCCCGGATTCGCAACCCCAGGATTGGAAACCCCTTGGATTAGCAATCCTCGGGTGTGTTTGGTACCCTTGAGTGTGAATCAACTTCACGTGTGAATCAACTTTAATTCAAAAATACCTATACATGGTATATTCACGGCGGTTTGAATTTAATTACTAAATCAATTTTAATATCCCCAATTAGTGAGATATATAATTTTTGACACTATGGTTGTGATAAGCCCGCTAAAATATATGTTTTGCCTAAAAGTGATGAAATTCCAAGTTTCAGATGGACCGCAAGTACAAGATCATGTCTGAGTGACTAACCAACGATTTTTAATCATTGATTGATATGGACAATGTTTGGACGATGCTAGACAATATTTGGACGGTGCTGATCTACATGAACAATGTTTGGACGGTGCTAATCATCGTTAGTGAGCCATGTGCCCAGTAAAATGATAGTGTACAGTGACATACATTTATACCTGCAACTATTCAAATGATTTTAGGTGTAATCCAAGCTCTCACCTTGGATTGAAAACCCCCTCAAAGAGGGGATTGGAAACCCCCTGGATTGGCAATCCCCAGTTGCTTTATGTTGCCAAACAACCATGGGGATTTGAAACCCCCTCTAATCCTCTCCAATCCCCTCCAATCCAAGGTGCCAAACGACCCCTTAGGGTATTTTCATCAATAACCCTATATCCGTACCCTAAAAAGCCCTTTTAATAGCTTAAGTTTTCGGCCGTAAAAAAAAAAACAATACGGAAGAGCCTACCGTGCTAATTTTTGACCTTTGGGAAGCCGTCCGTACATCCAGGGCTTATTCTTTGAAAGGTAAAAGAGGGCCATAAATGGGTCGTACAGTCATAAATTTCCTAACATTTATGGAGAGACGTGAGTGTGGCCCACATCCCACTTACACCTTTGTACATCGTACCGACCTTCCAGTCCAGGCATCCATGGAAGGAAACGGATTGGCTACTCCCCCTGACACCAGCCCCGGAGCTGGTGGTCGGTGTTCTGTGGGCCCATCATGATATATGTATTTCATCCATTCCGTCTATCCATTTTTAAAGATTATTTTATGGCTTGATCCCAAAATTGATAGGTATATAAATCTCAGTGGACCACACCACATGAAAACAATAGTGATTGGATATCCACCATTAAAATCCTTCTTAAGCCCACTATACTGTTTCTTTGACATCCAATCTGTTGATTAGGTCATGCAGGCCCAGATGAAGACAAAAAACAAAGATCAGCTAGATCCAAAACTTTTATGGCCCCCAAAATATTTTTAATGGTTGACCCTCATTAAACACTGTTTCCAGTAATGTGGTCCACTTGAGATTTGGATATACCTCATTTTTCAGATTCATATCCTAAAATGATCTCTAAAAATAAATGGATGGCATGGATGAAACATATATATATCATGGTGGGGCCCACATAGCACCCACCACCAGCCATTGGCTGGTGTCAGGGGGAGTAGCCAATCCGTTTCCGGCATCCATATACATAGTGTGGCCCCCCTGATAAGATGTTTGGATCTCTCACATGTGTGTCAATTTTCCAAAAAGCGATGCAATTCCACCAATTTTGATAATCCAGTGGATCACAATACTATTTACGTTTTCTCCTGTTTCTACGACGAGGAGTTATATAATACTCAGGCTGTGTTTGACACTTGATATGCAGGCACTGAGAACTGTACACGTGGAAAATATTAACTCAAAAAAATCGATTAAATTGTGAAGAACACCTTGTTCTTTGGAAATGGATCCTTGGATGATTTCATTATTAACCGTCCAATAAATGTTCATAAGTCTAATAATAATTGCATAATATAACCTTACTTTTTTTTTTTTTTTTAAAATTCAGAAACATCTACTTAATATGAACGATTTGATTCGTCTATTTACGTGTCTTTTCTGTAATATATAACTAATTTCTCAGTGCCAGCGTATCAACTATCACACTCTGCCAGAGCGTCAAGTCTCTCTCTTCCGCAACATTGGGCGCGTTTGCTGACGTAGACAGGCGGACCGGGACGCGGATTACAGACTGACCCTACCAGCAGCGACGGCGCCGCTGGTCGGTGCTGCGTGGGCCCCATAACGATGTATGTTAAGCTGTCCATCTATTTTTTAAAGTTCATTATCAGGAATAATTTAAAATTTACGGTAGATCCAAATCTCAGGTGGACCACACCACAGGAAATCAATGTTGATTGAACGTCCATCATTAAAAGCTTCCTGAGGCCCACTGTAAATTTTATTTTCTATCTAACCCGTTGATTAGCTCACAAACACTTGGATGAAGGCAAAAAAAAAATATCAGCTTGATCCAAAACCTTTGTGGTCCACAAGAAGTTTTTAACGGTGGATATTCAATTAACAATATTTCCTGTAATGTGGTCCACATGAAATTTGGATCTTCTTTAGTTTTAGGCTCATGCCCTAAAATGATATGCAAAATTGGATTAACAGAATGGATAAAATACATACATTGTGGTGGGTCCCACAGAACACCAACCAATATAGTCTCGAGCGGCAGGGCTAACATGCAATCCGCGTTCGGCTGACCCAGTCGTCACTGGGAGTTCCCTTGATTTGACATGAAGCCCACCGGCGCATCTTAGCACCTCTTTTCATCATTTTTCTTTTCACACCCAAATATCCTGCACTGTTATTGCGATGAGAGACTTTTATTATAAAATTGGAGGGAGATGATATTTTAAGGGACCCAAATGAAATTACCAAGATTCTTTGGCTTATATATATATATATATATATATTAAGATAGTAAAGCTGAGATTTTTGGGACTCATGTAATATGTTTATCACATCCAACCATCCAACAAATGCATGGTATCATGATGATCAAACCAACAAAAATTCTAGCTATTTAAATAATCAGATGAGCCACGCTTGAATTTGGATACTTTTTAAGTGGTGTATATTATTTTTTATGGTTTAGCCCACGTATGATTAGAGTGCATCTGTTGGACGGTTGGATGTAATTTGCTAACCACGTGAGCTCCACAGTTCTCAATTCTCCACCATTTAAGAAAAAGAAATAACGGGTATTTACATCATTTTCTTCCTCAAAAAGTATGCTCTTATCCTTCCTGCTATGGTTATTAGCCATCCAACCGTCGGATTAACTCAGGTAAAACTGAATGAATGGAAAACACAAATATCAGCTTGATCTAAAATTTTTGTGGCCTACAAGAAGTTTTTAAGGGTGAGCATTGAATCAACACTATTTAATATGGTTTGGTCCACCTAAGATTTGGATCTTCATTTTTTAAGCTAGTGGGCTAAAACGAGTGCAAAAATGGATGGACAACATGAAAAAAATATATGTATACATTATGGTGGGGCCCACAAGACAACAACAAATAGAGTCGATGACTCGATGCTGACGAGGTTAGCATGCAATCCGCGTCCGGCTAACCCGGTCTTCATAAGGCGTTCTCACTTTGATTTGACACGAAACCCACCGGCGCATCTTAGATCCCCTTTCATGATTTTTCTTTTCGCACTGAATACACTGCACTGTTATTGTGATAAAGGTTTTTATTTATTTATTTATATTTTTTTAGCACAAAATTCCTAAGAACAAGTATTTTACCAAAACAATATCAGAACAACTAGAAATTAGAGGGAGATGCTTTTTTGAAGGGACAAAAATGAAATTGCCAAAATTCGAAGGCTCTCTTATATATATATATAAAGCTATTAAAGTTGAGATTTCTGGGACCTAGATAATATGGGTATAACATCCAACTGTCAAACACATGCATCATGCCACGATGATCAAAGGAAAAAAAGAAGAAGAAGAAGAAGAAGAAGAAGAAGAAAAAAAAAGAAAGCTGTTTGAATAATTAGATGGGCCATGCTTGAATTTGGATGCTTTTTAGTGGTGTATATTATTTTTTGTGGTTTGGGGGCACTTATGATTAAAGTGCATCTATTGGATGAGTTGAATGTAAGCTACTAATCATATGAGAGGACAACAATTCTCAATTCTCTACTATTTAAAGAAAAAATAGAGCTTATTTATATAATTTTCTTAGAGGAATTTTGGTGATACTCCCTTGCATGAATTACATGTTATGTGCACCTGCCACACATTAGGTGTGGAAGCAACCTTAGAACGATTTGAACACGCAGAGGGAAATGAGAAGAATGAGCAATAACAGAAAAACAAAACGATTTATATGGAAAACCTTGTGGGAAAAAAAAACCACGACATCAAGCGACAGAACAATTCACTATAAATGAAGAATTATAAGAGATAGATGACTTACCTTTTGTCTCTCAAGACGAAATTCCTTTACAAAACCTTAAAAAACTCATTTGGACTCTCTTACGCTCGTTCCTTAACTCTAATCCCCCCTAACACCTGTATATATAAGGTTACGTTCAAAATTATAAATAAATTGTGCACTTACGCATAAGTTATGCAAACTGTTGATCGAACCTTCAATCGATCGACATCGATCGAGGACCCTTCTATCGATCAACCCTGCAATGTTCGATCAATCGAACATGCTCAAAAGTGTCTAATGGGTTAACTTGATTTTCTGAAATTATATGGATCGATCGAGCCCTGATCTTCTATTTATCAAACATGTCGGAAACTATCTAAAGACAAAATTGTAATTTTTAGGATTTTCTTGATTGATCAAAGCTACGCTTGTTCGATCAATGACTCCTATTTTTCATTAGATTGAAGACACCGATTTCAATAATCTCCATCATGGCTTTAATCTCTATGTTTCACTATTTCAAGCTACTTCCTTCATCTGTAATCTTTATCGTATCTTCATTATCTCTTCAAGTGCATACTCCGTCTTTATTCTTTCTTCGCCAAGCTTAGAGAAGTCGAGCAAAACGTGAACTTCTATACATGAATCACTTTTATAAGCATATCAGCTGGGTTCTCACTAGTGTGAATCTTTTTAAGAGCAACATTACCTTGTTCTAACATCTGCCTGATAAAGTAATGACACACATCAGTGTGCTTGATTCGTAAGTGATAAACTGAGTTCTTCGCCAAGTTGATAGTGCTCTCTATGTAACAGTGCACTGACATGACTTCCTACCGAAGCCCCAATTTATTCATTATTTCCCTCAACTAAATTGTCTCATTAGATGCTTTTGTCACTGCCATATACCCACCTTTGGTTATGGAAAGAGAAATCACATCCTGAAGATTCAACATCCAACTGATCACTCCACCCGCTAATACAAATGAGTACCCGGAAGTCAACCTTATGTTATCTACGTTTCCAACATAATTGACATCCACATAACCTACTAGCTCCTCCTTAGACTTTTCAAATGGCAAAACATAGTCAATCATACCTTATATGTAATTAACCATTTCACTGCTTCTTCGTGTTGTCTGCTGGGGTTTAACATATATTTGCTCACAACACTCATTGCATGTAAAATAATTGGTCTAGTATAGACCATGGAGTACATCAGACTGCCAACTGCTCTTGATTAGGGCACACGAGACATACTCTGCTTTTCTTCATCTGTAGTAAGATATTGTTATAAAGAAAGCTGAAGTGAGTAGTATGGGGTGTGCTAACCGGTTTAGCCTTATTGAGTCCATACTTAACCAATACTTTCTCAAGGTATTCTTCTTGAGACAATCAAAGCCTGCTCCTTTCCATATCCTTATATATACCAATGAAGAGAATCTTCTTTACAGCTCCCAGATCTTTCATCTCGAATGTCCTTGATAACCGAGTCTTCAGTATGTTGATTTTAAACATGCTATGGCTAGCGATAACCATATCATCAATATACAATACCAATCTAATGAATTCTCCATCATTCAATGATCTAAAATATATATAATGATCGAATTCACTTCTGGTAAACCACTGTCTTATCATGAAAGAATCAAACTTCTTATATCACTGCCTAAATGACTGTTTCAGGCCGTACAACGATCTCTTCAACATGTGAAACTTATTCTCTGCTTTCTATACCTCAAACCCTTAAGGTTAATTCATATAGATATACTGTAAGACCCGTAGTCTCGCGAGACCTTTTGTACACTTTTACTTAAACAACATGTTCCCTGCGGATCAGATCGACGAGTTTTGATCGTTACCTTACTTCTGTACTGCGATACCTCGAGACTTGCACCTTAGCGACCGCGGGGGTGCTACGATTCCAACACCACGCGACACACCTCATTTCAACCCTTCGATTAGAAGTTACAATTTTGGCATAATCCGAGGTGGGCCGCACAATGCACGTGGGCCCTACTTACACAAATCTCCATGTTGTCAAATCAATCAATCCATCAATCCATCAACCCATCCATCAATCAAGTCATCCACCACTCCGATTCCGATCCTGGGATCCTACAAGGAGGATTTTCAGTATGAATTTTTTTTTTTGTAATGGAGCATAACTACAAGCATAACCAAGTCACAAAACAACAACACCACATATCCACTATAACAAAAACTTTAAATACAAAGCGTATGAAAGGGAAATACAATATAATGAAAGTAAAAGAAACTCCAGAAGCTCGGCTGCACGCTCCAAGCTCAACGCTGCTGCAACTAACGCCACTGCACGCATCTATCGTGCATAAGCTTATAAAGCTTAGAGGGTGGTGTAAGTGTGTGTGCAAGGCCAGCGCCAAGTGTACAATATCAGAGTAATGCAGAAATATGCGATAAGTCCATGAATGTTATCAGCTGTACTAACGCTATATGATGCAAGACATGAATGCTATCGGCCATACCAAGGCCATGCGATGCGAGGCCTATGTAGCAAAATGTCATATGCGAGATGCAAAGCAAGCATGTCGACCTCATCAAGTACACATATCGATGCTTACTCTCTGGATATCACCGGGTCTAATACACCTCACACTCACTGCCTCCTAGCTGCACATCAAGCAAGTGGAAGAGACCACACTATCCGCCCGACTAGTTGCCATTACCTACCCGGCTCGTCGATAGCGGACTCATTTACGAGTGGTCAAACTCACCTAGCTTATAGCCCCCTCACTCGGGCGGATAAGGCCACACCCCCTTCCAACCGACCACACAGTGGGAGACGCGGCCCTCGGTATTCGGCACTCGGGCGCTCATGTATCCACTCGGCAGGCGTTGGAGCATCTCCCGGTACCAAAAAGGTTCTGGACTTTCACCCAAGGACATCCTAAGTGCCCATAGTGCTTAGAACCAAGCATTTTCGGGGATCCGATACGGCCATCCACGATGTGTCCGTGGAGGCACGACCCGATGTTGCTAGGGCGTGCGTGATCAAGTCACACATATGCAAGATGCATGAGTCACACCGCACAATCAGCAACAATCTCACGCGTACCACGCAATCATGTGGGGCACTCCGTCTCATAAGGAGTCCCGTAAATGTCTCACCAACGGCTTATGCTATGATCAAACATTCCTCATATCAAGCATACAAATGATGCGTATGGGTATGAATCATGGGGCTATACTAAGCATGTTATAAAGTGGTGAACTATCAACAAATGTGGGCCTACTAATGGGCCCTAGGGAGAGTTATAATGCGGACATTTAACCAACATTATTCTTACAACGTGGACGTCAAACCAACATTTCTCCCAAGGCATAACCTGTCATCAAACATTATTACACACACTATGGGGGAATCCCTCATTGCAATGGACCCTAAGGACATCCTGTTGGGCCTCGACCCATGGGCCTTATATTCATCAAATGGGCCGCATCATATGGGCCTTTTATAAATCAAGTGGGCCACATCGAAGGGGCCTTATGTACATTGCAATGGGCCATATCCCACGGGCCTTTGAATGCATCACAATGGGCCTTGTAACATGGGCCTCAAATACATTGAATGGGCCCCATCACATGGGCCTTACATGTATACCAAGGTGGGCCACACCAAAATACAAGTGATGATGATGATTTCCACCATTAAAATCCCTAAGGCCCACCAACAAATATATATTATATAATATAATATATAATATATGCAATATAACATATATAATATAATATATATATATATATAAATATATATATATATATATATATACATATACATATTATGATATATATATATATATATATATATATATATATTTATATACACACACCACACGCACGCACGCACACAGCACGCACGCACATTTAGGTGGGTTCCACCGTCCAGGACATACATTTAGGTAGGTTCCACCGTCCACCTGGACGGTGTGAATAAGGCACATACTTCACCGTGGGTCTCATGTGGGGCCCACCATAATATTTATTTGCAATCTAACCCGCTGGTAAGGTCACACGGACCGAGAAGAGGGAAAAAAGAATTTCAGCTTGATCCGAAACTTCTGTGGCCCATAAAAGGGTTTCAATGGTAGAGTTCAATCACCGCTATTTTCTTGTGGTGTGGGCTGCCTGAGGCCTGGATCTGACTAATTTTTGGAGGGGACCCACCTCAAGGGGTGGTCCACCTCATGGACGGCGTGGATACAAAATATACATCATGGTGGGGCCCACATGAGGGCCGTGGGTCCCTGCCCTGCGCCTCTGGCGCTGTCAGCGGCAGCAGGGCTGCTGCCCTTAAATACTCTTTTTTTTTTTGAAAAACCTCTATTCTCAAGGTTTTGCATACGTGGGGCCCGCATCAGGGAGATCCGAGCTCGCCATCGATCCCCATAGCTCAAGACAAGAAGGATGAGCCCAATATTCAATATATTTTGGTGAATAAAAACAGCAGTTGGATTTTTAACGGTAACCACCACTGTTTCTCATGCTATGGCCCACCAGTTACTCGGATCTGCTTCATTTTTCGGCTCAACGCCTAAAATGAACTCAAGAATGGAATGGACGGCATGGATTGATCTCATACATCAATGTGGGGTCCACACAAGTGGACCACCTCAATAGGGTGTGAACCAAGCTGATATTTGTGCTTTCATTTCAGTCCAGGGACGTCCCTGGACAGGGACGGCCTATGCATATTGCATGCACAAGGTGGGCCTTGCTCCTGTGGGCCACCAAATGGATGAATGGTAAGGATAAAACATACCTTAAGGTGGGGCCCATCCAAGTGGGTCACATGGCCACCCCATCACACACAAAGATAAATAAAGAAATAAATAAAAGAGAAGGAGAGAGAGATAGAGAGAGAAATGGGACACGCATGATGGAGGGCTCCGCCACTATGAGCCCTCCCTTACAAGCAATCATACATCGAGTGGGTCCCATTGCATGTGGGCCCACCAAATCAAGGATCAACGGTGGAGATCCCTTCTCCACCAAAATGAAAGGTCTAGATGACCCTATTTATGTAAGAAAATAGACATCATGATGGGGTTCATAGAGAATGGCCCCATCACGGAATGATCATGAAGATCAAGGTGGGCCATCGACCACATCTTAAGGTCCCAAGTGAGATCCATACCATTGATCGGTAGGCCTCACTTGGTCCATCATCAAAACATGAAAAAACCTATCCTATAAGGCACCCACCGTCCGATCTTCTCGGTCCGTTGAAATGCCGATCTCCTTAGGCTTCACTTCAACGGTGGAAGATGGAAAATGAAAGGCTAGGATGGAAGATTTGGGATGGGAAAGTGGGCCACACACATGCACTCTCTCACATGGAGAAGCTTGGACGTGAGCTCTCTCCTTGGTTGCTTGGAGTTGAGTTGAGAAATGAGAAAGAGAGAGGGAGAGATGGGATGTAAAGAGAGAGAGTGATGGATGTGAGGGATGGGTGAAGTGAGAGGTGGTTTGACTTTGGTGAGAAAAAGCATGGGTTGCTTTACTTGTGGAGAAAGGTGATGTGTACTTGACATGAGGTGATGGATGGGATTGATTGATGGGATTGATTTGACATATTGTAGAGATTCTCTTGGGATTGCAAACGCGCGGCGTTTTCTTCGAAATAAACGCCGGCTCACATCTTCCTGCCAGGGTATCGGATCGGTGCGAGAGACGCGACGTTGGAACCGCGGCGACGGTGCGGTCGCAATGGTACAAGTCTTGTTTTAAGCCGACTCAAATCTACAGCATAAGGCTTAGGGTCGATCGCAACGTCGATTATACGTCACAGGTTGCCGAAATTCCACAGGAAGGATCGCGGGATTTTTTGGCATAATCCGAGGTGGGCTGCACAATTCACGTGGGCCCTACTTACACAAATCTCCATGTTGTCAAATCAATCAATCCATCAATCCATCAACCCATCCATCAATCAAGTCATCCACCACTCATGTCATTCTCTCCCCATTAGTCAAACAAACCATGCCATTTTCATGTAACCCATACCCCTACCTATGCTAGCCATCATTCTCTTATTTTTTTTCTCCCCATTTTACCCCTCCATCTTCCCCTTATTCCCTCCCTATCCTAAAATCTCTACCATAATAACTCCCTAACTCCCTCTCATTTTTACCATTTCTTAACAAGAGTAAAGAGGGATTAAGAGAGAAAGAGAGAAAAGAAAGAAAGATTAGGGAGAGATTAAGAGAAAAGAAAGAGAGCTTGTGAGAGTATTAAGAAAGATCAAGAGAGAAATAGTAAGAGAATGGAGAAAAGTGAGATTAAGGAAGATTAGGGGTGAAGAGGAGCTTGGTGGGCCATTCAATCGCCGATCCGAGATGATCCAACTATCCATCCTTCTAAGTGAGTGCATGGGAGGGTCAAAACTCTCCCATTCTGTAACATCTCGAATTTTTTCCCAACTTGGCAATGGACGTCCTTGGACGTAGAGCTGCACTAGGACCCTATTCTGTTGTAATTAGGGCGTAATTTAGTTACGTATGAATAACTTGGATCACTTTTTATACAAATTACAAAAGGCCCAAGTACCACCTCAGGCAGAAATCAAATAGGACCAAATCCTTTAGAAACTAGATTCTCTGTGCAATGGGCCCTAATCACTTTAAATACAAACTGCAAGACCCAAAATGAGTAGAATCGATACTGCTAAATACCCTAAAACTTAGGATCAATCTCTAAACCCAGTTGCTCTTGGGAGCACCTTAAAACTTCGTATCGGACCTGGACCGCACGTCGAAAGTCCGGTTACTGCGAAACCATACGGTTAGGACCGCCTCACTGGACTTGACATCCACCTCGAAAATCAAGTCCTAATGATACCCAGAAACGCACAACTTGAGTCCGGAGCAAAGTGTGTGAGAAATGCGAATATCTTTAGAAAACGAACTAAAACTTAAGTGAATTGAGTCGGTTCACTCGCAGGCCAAATCTGAGGATTCTGACCATCAAAATCTGACCTAACTACACCCTCGGATCAGGAAAAATTTTCAACACATGTCGGTACACCTGTGGCCCTGATCGAGTATTGGTGATCGTTGAACTGAAACTGGTCCGCCACGGTCAATCTGTAAATCCGATCGAACCGAAAACTTAGCTTGACTTAGATCCAATGTCAGGGAGCTTAAGTCCGACCGCACGTAGAAAATGGGCCTCTAGAAGTACTCCGTTGGACTAAAATAGCCATTATTTGGCTATAACCTAAGTATACCATGGCCCTAGGGCCATTGACATTGATTCTGGGCTTATAAATAGCCCTTAAACCCCCTTACTCCCAATCCATACGAATTTCTTAGAAACCCTAAGTGAGAGAGAAAGAAAGGAGAAAAAAGAGGAAGGAAGGAGGAGAGATTCTTGGGGATTGTTGTTGGGATCTTTTCTCACAACTCCACACACCGTTTCGCTTCTCTACTACGCTACTCAACTTGTTTCGATTCCGATTTAGGTAAGAAATCCTAACCCTAAACTAATATAGATATCCAAATAGAGCAATAGGCGAAATAGCTAACCTATTTCATAAATCAGGTAGCCGTTGTGCCGTAGACAAAAACTTAGTTTTTAAACTGAGTTCGATACGAGTCTACCGGCGAAAGGTGTAGATTATAAATGTTTAGGTTATGGTTTTCAAGGCTTTCAATGTCAGTTAATGATTTATGACTGACTTGATTACTATCACATACTTAAATACGACGTTTCCCGCGCTTTACATATATATATGAATTATGTTGAATATAGTGTATTCCATGTGTTTGTTGATATAATTGAATGAATATGGAATTTAGATCTGTGCTTGCCATGATTATTAACCATGAATATATGCTCGTTGTGTATGTGGCAACTCCTTTGTAAAAGGGCTTACCAGGATATATGTTATAACTAGTCTCATACATGTATGTTAAAGTGTGTAGTCTATGTGTTTGTTGAAATATCTGAATGGACATGAAATTATAATTTGTGTCAGCCATGTCTATGGAATGCAAATACATAAATTGTTATGTGCGTGACAACTCCTTGTTGCGAGGATTTGTCCACATATATGTTATAATCAACATATGTTATGTATGTTGATATGTGTAGTATAAGTGTGTGACACAATGACTGTATGTGAAGTAGTTAGATGAATTGTACTTAATAGGGTTATTGGGATATGATTCCCAACTACCGTAGTTATATGCATAAATTCCTCCAAGTTGTTTTAATTTAAATAGCGTGGTTTGTGTAGAATACATATATGTAGAATGACATGTTATATGTGTTTCATTATACATTCAAATGCTTTCCATGTTTGCATTGATTGTTAAATGCTGTATGATTGTCATGTGTACATATTTCTCATATCCGAATGTGTTTGAGACTATAGTATAGTCCAGGTAATCGGTAACAGGCCCTGTTTTGGTGGCTAAGGTTATTTCGCCACTTAGGACATGTTCGATGAATCCGAGCCGTACTTTGGTTGTCGACAGTGGTTAGGTCACATAGAGTGCTTACGCACTTCATGTCGATTAAGTCGAGGTGCACTCGTACCAGTCGAGCTCGTCAAGTAACCCGATTGACCCGATGTATGTTCACCATGTATGGACGCTACTGCTTGAACCTAAGGTACCAACTTACCACTGAAAATTTCGTTAACCTTGGTACCTCGATCCGCTAAGACTCATGAGCTGGGCATGATGGTATGGGACACCGTGGTCGAGCTGTCGGCCTATGCTGGGGTGACGAGCCTCCCCGTAGTGACCAGTGAGTAACCCAGACTTGTGAGCCGAATACGGTGGTATGAGACACTGTATTCGAGCTGTCGGCCTACACTGATAAGGTAACGAGCCCTTTATAGTGACCTCGAGCGTACTCTAAGACCGCGTAGAGGCGACGAGCCTTTACGTAGCGACAAGAGTACATACTAGGCCTGCACTGATAAGGTGACGAGCCCTTTGCAGTGACCTAGAACCGCAACATCGTATGAGAATTGCTAGGACTGACGACCCTAGAATAGATCATTGTTTGAGAATTGATATAAGGGAGGTACCTTAGCTTCCCAATCCTGCTGTATGAAAAGGACTAATAAGAACTTGGTAATCACGCTCATACACTGCATTACGTGTGCGTTTGGCATAGCAGGTCAAGTACTGAGGAAGTGTTTCATGCGCGATCATGAGATGAAGTTGCTGAGGGAGCGCAGGCGAGGGCATGCATCATTATTTCATATCATTCTTGCATTAATCAGAGTATTTAGGGATGTTTGAATGTGCTGCTTTATCATTACTGCTTGACTGAATTGATAGCATGTTAACCTTTGCTTTATTGTTCCACTGAGTTAATCACTCACTCCCACGTTACGGGGCGGTGTTTTAAACACCAACCAGACCCTGTTATAGTTTCAAATGATGGCGCAACCTGTGAGGCGAAGCCGGACTTTGAGGATGATGAGGAAGCATTCTCATATATGCAGTATTCAGGCGGGTTTCTATAGACCGTTCTGATTGACGGGGCTTCAGGGCTTATACTTGTAGTGGACCATCACTTTTGATATTTTGTATCTTGAAACAATACTTATAACTATTTGACCTGGCAATATGCTCATACTTTGGGGACATACAATGATTCATATATTTTATACACTGATCACAGTCTTCCGCTTGTTTAAATTCAACTATCCCTGGAGTATGATTGTTGATTTAGCTTAATCTCATTCATGTTTTATGCACTTATATGGACATCATCAAATCATAATTATCTATGTTGCATAAGTGATGCGTTGGAACTTGGGAGTTGGGTACCAACTCGACCCCCGATTTTCAGGGCGTTACACATTCTTTGTGATTTCTCTATTTTAGTGGGCCCATAAGGGTAGGACCCACCTTAATCATATATTGAGTATGTGGTGGACCCCATAGTGGCGGTGGGCCACCTTGATGGCCTAATTTATTTTCCTTCCTTTCCCTTGCTTTTCTTATTCTCATGGTGTTATGGGACCCACAAGTGGGCCATGCTATTAGAGAGCATGTCCCGCACGCTATTATAGTGTGGACCACCTTGTGTGGCCCACTGTGATATTTATTTTCTTTTTAAACCAATTGATTGTGTAAGCACATTTGGATGGTAAAAATACGCCAAAAATTGATGTGATTCAAAGTTTCTCAGCCCCACCATGAGTTGGGCATTCAAATGGATGGAGTGGATTTTCTAGGTGGGCCCTACCTCATCCTTAAAACATAAAAGAGGGAGGGGTAGTGGCACCATGTCCCTGGACACAAAAATGTCCAGAGACATGACTTTGGCACAATTACCTTCCAAAGCCACCATGTGGACTTCGCTTGTGGCCCCCATCATAATGTATGTATATATATATATATATATATATATATATATATATATATATATATATATATATATATATATATATCATCCACACCGTCCATCCAATTTCCATTCTCATTTTAGGCAAAAAAATGAAGCTAATCCGAATTCCAGGTGGGCCATACCACAAATGCTAAGGGGCTGGGTTACCCACGTCATTTCTTACTCTTTTTTTTTTTGCATGGAAGGTTTGGAGTGAGTTTTCACTCGTGGGACCCATATTGATGTATTTCTTAGATCCACACTATCCATCCATCTGTTAGCTCATTTTATCCATGGAGCCCAAAAATCTAACTGATCCAACTTTCAGGTGGACCACACCACAACCGACAGTGGGAGTGGGAGCACCTTTTGACGTCAACCATGCGGACGTGGGGTGGGGGTGTCCTAACCATGGACCCCACCTTGATATATTTGTTTAATCCACATCGTCCACCACCCTCCCCATGTCATTTTAGGCTATGAGACTAAAATGAGATAAATCTAAGTTCCTAGTGGACCGCACCGAGGGAAACAAAGTCCCACTGTTAGAACTTTCTAAGGCCTACTGTTGTGTGTATAAGTGATGGACCTATCCATCATTAGACTTCTTTGGTCCATAGAGAGCTGGCTGATATAATGGATGGAATGGATTATCCACTAGTGGACCCCGCATATGGTCCAAATAGTAAAATAAAATAAAAATAAAATAAGAAAGAAAAAAAAAGCATGTCACTGGATGTTATTGCCGGTGACGGTGAGGGTGGAAGCCTCATTGGGCTACCCCTAACGTGGACCCCACTATGATGAATTTGTTTAATCCACACTGTTCACCATCTTTTCCATATAATTTTAGGCCATGTGCTAAATTTTGAGGCAAATCTGAGCCTTTAATGGGCCATATTAAGGGGAACAATGCCCATCTGTTGAAACACTCTAGGGCCCACTTTGGAGTCTCTGATCATCCAAAACAGTCATAGTCAAAGTCTATTTGATCTCATTCCAGGTGGCCAAGACAGTGAATGGATTATATTATCTACTTAGGGCCCACATTAATAGTGTATGCAAAACATACTAATAATATGAAAAATACATGAATGCCATGCACTTGGGAGTTAACCCATGGCCAATTTTAGGTCTCATAAGTGGGACCCTGTTATGATGTTTATATTGATTTCACACCATCCACCGTCTTTGTAAGATCATTTTAGGCCATTGGCCAAAAGATGAGACAGATTCAGGTCTCATGTGGGCCGTAATGAGGGAAATGAACCATTGTTATTAAAATCTTCCAAGGTCCACTGTAGAGTCCCTATTCGTCCAAATCAACCCAAATCAGAGCCCATTAGACCCGCTCGAGATGGACTATGCGATGAATGGAGTAGAAAATCCACATGGGGCACGCACTGATGGTGTATAAATAAAAAAAGGAGAAACAAAGAAAAAGAAAAGTGTCATTGGCTTGAGGGAGGAAGCCTCCTTGGGCTGCACCCCACACATGGGACCGTATGTATCATATCCACTCCGTTCATTTGTCTTAGCAGACCATGTTAGGCCATGGGCCCAAAACTCAAGTTGAGCCAGATCTCAGGTGGGTCGCATCATAGGGTAATATGGGGCTAGAAACCTCTTGAACTTTGAGATTTCTTGGTTTTAGGATTCCTTGGACTTGGGAATCCCTAGTTTTGGGATCCCTTGGACTTGAGAATCCCTGGAATCGAGATCCCTTAGGTCTTTGGGTATATTTGGTATCTTTAATTCAAATCCTAAAATTAGTTGACATGTGAATGTTGAAACTATGTTTTTATTAAAATCCATTTAGGCATATACTTTGCCCGAGCTAATGAAGTCACCCAAGACTCAAATGGGCCATGAGCATATGATCACATCCTAGTAACTAACCAATGATCTGTAACCGTCAATTTACATTAGCAATGATTTGTAACGCCCTGAAATTCGGGGGTCGAGCATAACTCAGCTCCCGAGTTTCAAAACATCACTTATGCAACATATTTAATGATGGATGTATGTTGTCTGTATTAGTACATAAAACATGGAATAGATTAAGCCAAATAGCAAATATAATTCAGGGATAAGTGAGGAAAGCAAGCGGAAGACTTATAGAAATATATTTGTACAAGTGCAAATCCCTGAAGTACATATACATACCAGGTCGCTCTGACAAGTGTTACGATCAAAATTACAAGTATTAGATTTCATCATTTAATTTTCCAAAAGAAATCCCAGCATCCCGCGCATCAGAACGAGGCTCACTAGAACCCGTCTAAAAACTGCATAAAAGAGAAAGCAGCCTTATCATCATCCATCTCCCACTCTACCTTAGAGGTCGCATCCACATCTGCAACATCAACAGCTAAGACAGAGTCTGGTGGGTGTTTAACACTGCCCCAGAACATGTGAGTGAGTGATCAACTCAGTGGAACAATAAAGTAAAGGTTAACATGTTATCAGTTCAATCAAGCAGTAATGATAAAGCAGAACAATTAAACATGTCCTAAGTACTCTTGTTAATGCAAGGATGCATGCAGAATGATGCGTGCCCTCACGCGTACACCCTCAACGTCTTCATCTTACGTTACGCATGACACCACCTCAAAGTGCGCCACATCTACAAAGCACATGCAAATGCGGTGGATGAACATGATTACCAAGTTGTTATTAGTCCTTTTCATACAGCAGGATTGGAAAACTAAGGTACCTTCCTCATATCACCATCCAAATAGTGATCCATACTAGGGTCGTCAGTCCTAGACATCTCATACGATCATATGGTTTGAGGTCGTAGCAAAGGGCTCGTCACCAATCAATGCACGCCTATCATACCTTCGTTACTACACCAAGGCTCGTCACCTCAATGCGGTATTCAGGCATGCTCGAGGTCACTACAAAGGGCTCGTCACCAATCAATGTAGGCCGACAGCACGAATATAGTATCCCATACCACCATAATCGGCTCACGAGTTCGGTTGCTCACTAGTCACTATGGGGAGGCTCGTCACCCCAGCGTAGGCCGACAGCTTGACCACGGTGTCCCATACCACCATGTTCGGCTCGTGAGTCTTAGCGGATCAAGGTACCATTGTTAATAGGATTCCATTGGTAAGTTTGGTATCCTAGGTTCAAACAGTCACGTCCATACATGGTGAACATACATCGGACAATCGGGTTACTTGACGAACTCGACTAGCACGAGCGCACGTTGAATTGAATGACATAGAGTGCACAAACACTCCGCGTGGCCAAACCACTGCCGACAACTCTAATACGACTCGGGTTCGTCTGATACGTCTTACGTGGCGAAAGCAATCTTAGCCACGATCTTAAGGCTGATTACCAATTTCCTGGACTAATGCATAGTCCCACACACGTTACACTACAACAGATATTCATAACTACAATCTAGAATAGTAATGGAACAACAACTCAAATCATGTAGCATAAGAGTACTTGAAGGATAACAACTTAACATTAATGTAAGCATAAGTAAAGCTTGAAATTGAATAACAAGGAAGATAACTTGCATGAAGGAAATCATATACACGAGTGGATAACATAAGCGCCCAAGTGCCGAATACCAGTAGACCGTGTCTCCCATTGTGTCGTGGTCGGTTGAAAAGGGGTGTGACCTTATTTGCCCAAGGGTAGGGGGCTGTAAGCTAGGTTGAGTTTGACTAGCTCGTAAATGGGTACGCTATCGACGAGCCGGGTGGGCATTGGCATACTACTGATAAGGCGGATGGTGAGGTCTCTTTCACTCACTTGGCCATGCACATGATGGGGCGACAGCCAGTGTTGGAGTGTACTAGACCTCGGTGATGTTTCCAGTGACGAACCGTACTGATACGCGGACTAGTTGATGATTGAAATGCTTGCGGTGTATCTCTAGCATATGACATTTGGCCATGTAGGCCTTGCATTGCATAACCTTGGTATAGCCAGCACCATTTATGGACTTGCCAGTTTAGCCTTCCATCATTTCTGCTTACTCTGACATTTGTATGCTTGACACATGCATTATGCACATACGCACGCACGCTCTAAGCTTCGTAGTAAGCTTATGCACATTCGTTACGTGCAAGTTATGCTTGACCATAGAAGTATTGAGGCAAGAGTATGTGCCTGATCTTTTGGAATTTTGTTATATGATGTATTTCCTTTTCAGCACTATACTCAAATATTATATTAGTGGATATGTGGTGATGACATTTTGGTGACTTGGGTACACTTGGGATTATGCTCCTTTATAAAAAAAATCACCCTGAAAATCCTCCTTGTAGGATCCAGGGTCAGAACCTGGCGCATGGGAGCTAGGAGCAGAAATTGGAATACTACGGAGGCTGTCGGCACCGGATTCGGCGCTTAAGAATTTTGTGAGCCTGGTTACTAAGTTAGGGGCGTGACATATGCTCTTCCAATTCCCCATGTAGGAAAATAGTCTTCACATCTAATTATTTCAGTTTAAGATTGTATGGGGCAATCAATGGCAATACAAATTTGATAGATACTTGCTTGACCATAGGTACGAAAATCTCACTGAAGTGAATACCCTCATTCTGCGCATAACCATTCGTTACCAGTCTTGCCTTATATCTATCATGTTTCATCCTAAAGATCCACTTACACCCAATTGCTTTTCGACCAACAAGAAGCTCCACCAGCTCCCATGTCTTGTCATCCCTATGTCGCAATGACTTTTGACAATTTCTTAGTGGATTTCTTCCAACATGTGGTTACTTCACCTGATTATGTATCTCTTCCTGTGGCTCGACTTCTACTTACTTCTCATCCATTTCGATTTCAACATCAATTATTGTTGACTTTTTCATTTCCTTCTATTCATCCTTACGAAAACAAATAATCTTTATCAAACTTGATGTCGTGGCTAATTATGATATTTCGTATGACTCGGTCATATAACATGTATCGTTTCATACCATTACTATAACTAACAAAGGTACACATTTTAACCATTTGGTCTAGCTTATCTCTCTCAACTGACTGTACATGAGAGTAGGCGTCACAACCAAATACATGCAGCCTTGAGTAGTTAACTTAATGACCGCTCTACACCTCTTTTGAAATTTTACAGTCAATCGGTGTAGACGAAAACTGATTAATTAAGTAGCAAGTCGTATTAACGACATCAATCCATAGTTCTTTGCCTAACTTAACATTGCTCAACATACTTCGGGCTCAATCTAAGAGAATCTAATTCATGCACTCCGCCACACCATTATGCTCTAGTTTGTGCCTAATTGTGTTATGCCATACGATCCCCTCATTTTTATAAAACTGATAAAATTTTGTATAAGTAAATTCCTCATCATTGTTAGTCCTGAGTACTTTCAATTTCCGCCCTGATTGTTTTTCCACCATAACCTTCCATTGAATGAAAGTGGTGAAAACATCAAATTTACGTTTGAAGAAGTAAACCCATACCTTTCTAGAGTTATCCTCAATGAACGTGACAAAAAACGATGACTCCCTCAAGAGATAACGGGTGATGGCCACCACACATCAGGATGCACATAATCAAGCAATCCTTTATTATTATGTTTTCCGATTTTAAAAGACAATTTTGAATATTTACCATATATGCAGTGCTTACATACACTTATATCAAAATTCTTATAAGCAGGAATTAAACCAAGATCAAGTAGTTCCTTCATACAACGTTCTTTCAGGTGGCATAGGTGTGCATGCCACAAACGTGCTGATGTGAAGTCTGCTACAGTCACTACGACTCTGCTTGTTATAGTGCTATCGATCAACTTATAGAGGTTTTCGCTTCTATGTGCCTTCATTATAATGAGTGTCCCTTTAAAAACTTTTAGAACACTATCGTAGTTAGAGAACTTGCATCCTAAGTACATGTCTCACATCTGTCAAAATACGCTCCACCCCATCAAGCATTCGTATGTGAATCGAACACTTATAACCATCTTACGGGCATGATCATTGCCCATAAGTACCAGGCCATCATCATACTCGTTGTACGTGGTGAACTAACTTTGGTGAGGACACATGTGATACGATGCTCTTGTATTCGAAATCCACTAGTTCTGCAAGTGCCCAACCTTGAATACAGACAATACATCATAGATACTGATCTCCTTGCTGGATTCCACTGCATATCCTCTTTAAGAGAATTATCTGATTTCTCTTCTTTTTGGGTTTTATGGTTTGTGCAATCCTTCTTCATGTGATCCGTTCTATCACAATTCCAACACTTCAACTTCCCATTACCTTTCGACTTGGACCTCGATCGTGATTTCCCTTTCTCTCACTCAGATGTTCTTCCCCTTGCAACCAGTGCGTCCGTAGATGTACCTTTCTCTCAATTTTCTTTCTCAGTTACTTCAATTGAAGTGATGAGATAACATATATAGGTCTAATGTATTTCTACCATGACACAAAGTATCCACCAGATTCTTATAAGAATTCGAAAAGGACATCAACAAGATTAGAGCTTTATCTTTATTGTCGATTTTCACCTCCATGTTCATCAGTTTGTAAATTAGTTTGTTGAATGTGCTGATATGCTCATTGAGATTCGATTTTTCTACCATCTTAAGAGTATACAGTTGTCTCCTTAGATATAGTCGATTAAAAATGATTTCGTTATATAAATGTTTTCCAACTTTGCCCATAAAATTGTGACAGTCGGCTCGCTAATCACATTGTATAGGACATCACTGGCCAAGCATAATTGAATTGCACTCATCGCCTTTTAATCTAAGTTTTCCAAATCCTCCTCCTTCGTAGTTTCAGGATGTCTGGCTTTATCAAGGAGTGACTACTGCAATTATTGCTGAATTAAGAGAGCAATTTCATCTTCTAATTCAAAGTTATTATTTCTTGTGCATTTCACGGTCTCGTATTTAACATTTGATCCGTTAGAAAGCCATGTCTCAGATTCGATATAAAACCACAACGTAATAGACTACACTATGATACCACTTGTTATGCACAGTTGCCACATGTTAGGCGCAAAAGTAACCTTAAAACGATTCAAACACGCAATTGAGAAAACGAAAAGAATGAGCAATCATAGAGAAACACATTGATTAACACGAAAAAATCCTTCTAGAAAAAAACCATGACACTAAGCGACGAAACAATCAAGTATAAATGAGAATTACAAGATATATGCGGCTTACAAGTCTAAAAACCCTTCGTCTCCTGAGACGGAATCCCTTTACAAGACTCTAGAAAACTCCTTTGGACTCTCTCACGTTCGTTCCTTAACCCTAATCTAGCATTGCACCCGTATATATAAGATTACGTTCATAATTATAAACAAATCACTCACTAATGCAAAAGTTATACAAACCGTTGATTGATCGACATCGATTGAGGATCATTCAATCAATTGATCGACCCCGGAATGTTCAATCAATTGAACGTGCTCAAAAGTGTTAAGAGAAATAACTTGAATTTTTAGAATTATATCGATCGATCAAGCTTTGATCTTCGATAAATTGAACACGTCCAAAATTGTCTATTTACAAAATTGGGAAATCTGAAATTTCCTCTATTGATCAAAGTTGCGCTTGATCGAATGATAACCCTGTTTTCCATCGTATTGAACGCACCAATTTCAACATTATAATCATGCATTTGAAAATTTCGGCAGAATTACATTTATACATTATCAAGTCGAATCTATTCGTCCAGAAAAACAAGGCCTTCTCCATTGTACACGTGGCATGGCAGGGATGCGTCCTGTGCTTGGAACAGATCGTCTAGTGGGTCCAGGTACAGATGGGCCATTGTCCAAATATCGAAACTCATGTGCCTTTGCTTTTACAGTGATGTCAAGAAAATTAAATTAATTAACAATCCATCCGGTGAGAGCTTCGATGGTGATGCATATAGGATCATCTGATCAGAGTAGTTTGTGTAACCATGGGCCTTAGATGGTGGGACGCACTAATGGATGGTCTTGATTGAGACACACCCTTGCTTGCTTGGGGAGTGAGGGGCACTTAATGGTGGATGGGGAAGTATTCTCTCCCGGTGGGGATGAGAAAAACTTAAAATGAAGTGAATGGTTTTCATTATCAAGGGGGAGGTTTGATTGGGTTCGTCCAGTCACTTTCAAACATGCTTTTGCGGTGTCCCATCCATGACAAGTCTGTTACCCCATTTCTTGGGCCGACATAGATTGCCTGCGACAGCTTGTTACCCCCATCTCTGGCATCAGGTGTAGATTTCCTGAGACAGTTTGTCACGGTAACTTCCTGTGACAATAGGTTAGGTGGTGCTAACTGTGACGTTTTCCTGTCACATGGGATAAAAAATGAAATAGATCCAAAACTCAAATAGGCAATGTGATAATTAAATAAGGGGGAGAGAAGATGCCAAGTGTTGAAATCTGTCTCGGTTGGTGCCATGTGGGCCTCAAAATGATGTATGTGTCTCACCCATGCCGTCCATTGATTTTTTTCAGGTAATTTTATGTCATGAAACCAAAAATAAGGTAGATCAAAATCTCAAGTGGGCCGCAGTGTTGATTGAACTCTCACCATTAAAAACTTCTGGAGGCTCGAACCAGTTCGTACGTACTACGTACGAACTTTTTTGAGAACCCATCATACATGATGTGGATCCGAAATCCGAACTGTTCATGTGAAGCAACACCTCCTGAAACCCCCAGGGCCCAAGTTTTACTTTGATCTAAAACTTTGATGGGCCATGAAAAATGAAAACAGTTTCCTCCCTTGATTTGCATTTCTCTTTGCTATGGCCCACCAGAATATTATATCGAGGTGAAAATTTGTCCCATGAGGTTTTATGGGATTCCGCATCACATGGACCGTTCAGATTAGACACCCATGGCACGTGTGCAAAGGTGCGCACGTGCGTAGGTGCGCAGGGGAGCATGACTCATATATATATATATATATATATATATATATATATATATATATATATATATATATATATATATATATAAAATATGTATGACCTAATCTCCAGGTTAGATGTCAAATAAACATTAC
Organism: Magnolia sinica; assembly: GCF_029962835.1. Lineage (NCBI taxonomy): Eukaryota > Viridiplantae > Streptophyta > Magnoliopsida > Magnoliales > Magnoliaceae > Magnolia > Magnolia sinica. The sequence goes on along the minus strand of NC_080574.1, from coordinate 108,243,134 downwards.
AGTGGGCCATAAGAGGTTTTCAATGGTAGACATTTATTTGCTATTGTTTTCCCTTGGTGTGGTCCACTTGAAATATTTATTTGCCTCATTTATGGGATAAATTATTAAAATGATGTGTAAAAATGAATGGACGGTGTGGATAAAACACATAGATCATGATGGGGCCCACATAACACGGACCACTAGCCACCTAGCTAGAGGCAGGGTCACTAGCCAAACCGCGTCCCTCAAGGTCTATTACCATGTTTATATGCCACTCATATCCATTATAAGGTTACCTATCACTTATCGAGATAAACTGAAATTGTAAAAATATTAGTCTAATCTAAAACACAAAAATATTAGTCTAATCTAGGACTTTTGTGGCCTAATAAATGTGGATGTTGAATCGTCACTTTTTTCTATCACGTGGGTTTTGGATTTACCTTAATATTTTTTTGTCTAAATGGATTTTTGACAATAGGCTTCGACTAGCTTCTTGGTGTAATTTTTTAGGCACAAAAGCTTTGGATCCAATTAATTTTGTGACCATCCTTTGTACAAGTTCAAGCCTTCGTGACATAATCCAGAAGGTAGGATGGAAAATAAAAATTACGGCCTTTGGAAGTTTTTAATGGTAGGCATTTAATCACCATTGTTTTCAATGGCGTGGTGCACCTGAAATTTAGATGTGCCTCGTTTTTGGGCCCATGCCGTAAAATGATCAGGCGAAAGGGATGGACGGTGTGGATAAGACACATACATTGGCTTTTCCAAGGCCGACTAGCACCCACGTGGCAGCAACGGAGGGCCCTTCACACGTGGCGTCTCAAAACGACAAAAAAATGAGTGGGGTACTATACCACAAAAGTCATATAGATGGATCAATCCCAGCCTTCCATAGTCACCACCATTTAGAAATGGTAGCGACGTAGAGCGTAAACGAGTCATGTCATTCCGTCAACTCGTCAACTGCCACTTCGTTACGCTGACCACAGGCATTACGTGATAGTTCACCACCACTTTAAAATGGCCGTGACTCATACTCCTCAATTTTGTCGCTATGTACAGCTATCTGGGCCATCCAAGCCGTAGCTCACAGCCGTAGATGGAGGATATCTATAAATTACAACAACGATCAAGAGATACTAACCGTCGAAGTAATGTCTATCAAACATATTGCTAAAAGAAAACGGTAAGCGGTGCAAATTTGAAGGCAAAATCAGATGATTACAATCTATTATCTTTTTACTGTAATTTTTGGAGTATGACCCATCCACAATTGAGTCACCCATTTGGACGGCCTAGATTGCTGTACATCTATACCATGTGCACCATTGAAGAGTCACCACCATTTAGCTAAACTAACATAGGGTCTGGCAACATCACACACATGCCAGTATTGCACACGTGTGAGTTCCAGTCACTCACGTGGGCCGCATGCCCACGATAAAGGGTCAGGTGTGGACGTTGAAGGTGTATTGCCTGTGAACAAACTGGGGTGATTTTCAGCCGTTGGCATTTACACAATAGGATCTTCCAGCGAGTAACAAAGGTCCCCCGTCCAGGTGCTGCATTCACTGTATAACACGAGTAGCTTGGGGCAAAATTTTCAGTGCAGCTACTTTTTTTTTTTTGTTGGAAAGTTTCAAACTTTGAATTGGGTAGGACATGGGAAGATATTTAAATGGGAATTTTACAAAGAACTACTTAATTAATATAAAATTTACATATTTATACCTTTTATTTTTTCAAAAAGATTTTCAAACAACTACCTCCTCAATTAGTTTTATTATCATATCAGTACTTTCCCATACGATTTTTTAATGGCTGGTTGGGCGTGCATGCTGGCAAATGAGTGTGTTGCTTGGGTGGACCGCACCATGATGTTTATATAAAATCTATTCTGGCCATTAAGTGTGTAATCTCATGTTAGGCAGCCCCAAAATACCCCCACCTGTGATTCAGGTGGACCACATGATTAGAAATAGGTTGTAGGGCGATGATCACCCTCCAAACTGTTCCCTTGGTATTGTCTACTTGAATTAAGGATGAGATTAATTTTAAGCTCGATGCTTAAATATTCATGTGCCATTTAATGGTTGAAGTGGATTTCATATAATCATCACAATGGGCCACATAAAAATTAAGGGTGAACATATCTCTCTTAACTATTTTTTCTAGTGTGGCCCACCTAAATCTCAAGTCATCCTTTTTTTTTTTTTTTTTTTTGAATTTAAACCTAAAGTAGGATTATGAATTTAATGGTCGGAGTAGATGTCACGTAAACATCACTGCTCGCCCTACCAAAAATCAAAGTACCGTCCATTCCTCGATAAATATATAGTGTTAGGGGAAAAATAGACTTGCATGGGACTTTGATCTTTATTTTGACGGAGGTGACTGTTATGTCTACCATTAGATATTTAGTACCATACAAGGGCCTAGAGCAAAAAAAAAATAAAATCCGATTGGACTGGGATTCTAGTGGTCCATACCAACCAACTGGGAGAAGGATGTCCACCCTTGATTTTTATGGGACCCATTTAGATAATTATATGAAATCCACTCCCATTCTTAGATTCCACCCAAATATTTAGGCATATGCCCAAAAGTTATACCCATATGGGATTCACATGAGACACTAATGAAAACAGTTTGGAGGGTGATCAGTGCTGTCCGATAGACTTTTTCCAATCATGTGGTACACCTGAAGAGTAGATGGAGCTTATTTTTTGGACTCTTAGCCTAAACATGAGGCGACATACTTGGTAGTCAAGGAGATGTTACGTACGTGAACATCATTGCAGGGCCCACTTGAGCCACCCACCCATTTGCTATCATCACGGTCATTATAAAGGTAGTGGAATGATAATTATATCGATTAATGAGGTAGATTTTTTGAAAAAGGTATCAGAATGTAAGTTCTATATTAATAAGGTAGTTTTAAGAAAATCTATTTAAAATAATTATAAAGCATTTAAATAATTTAAAGGTGTTTGGCTGCTTAGCAACCAAAGGGGCCTTTCAAAATCTAAAGGAAGAAAAGAGGTCTTTGAAAATACATTTCAATACATTGAGCGGAGACATGAATTTGTAGAAAAGAAGAGGTTAGAGTAGTTAAACCTATCATAACTATTTATTCTAAAAAAACCTCTACATTATAAAAATTTATATACCTATAAGAGTCTGTGTTTCATTGAAATACTCTAAAGTCAATATCTATTTGAAGTAGTTTAGATGAATCTCGGCGCACTACCTCTTATGTATTTGAATGAATCACAAGTTCTATAAGGTTCAATAGTATGCTTAGTCTAAATATTCAACAATCATTATATTTGATCAATCTGAACCATAGCTTCTCACTTAGGCCATAATGATCAATGCAAAAACAATTTTTTTAAAAATATTTTATAAAACATATGTGTTTGAAAATTTCCTAATGGATATTTATTATATTTTGAAATAACTATCATTATATGATATAAACAACACTTGTCAGATTTGGTCCATCAAGACCACTAATATTATATCATAGTGGTCATCACAATATTTAATCTTTTCGAAGTGAGATGAATCATGGTCGTAAATACCAATTATCTTAACGACATATCTAAAACATAGAAGAATAGTATATATAGTGCACACCTAATGTGATCACACGTGCACAGCTCGAAGAGGTCCAATTGTCTTTACTAAGAGCTTTATGTCTTTAATAACATTCAAAATTCTGCTTACTAAAAAAATGTTCACCTAATGGGAAAATAATAACATTTGTAATAAAATCATCAAAATAGATGAGATCTCTAAATATCTATACATAAATCATATCAAATTGAAACTCTCATTCATCAAATATTTCTTTATGATATACAACTCATATAAAAGACACATGTTCCTTATATAGTGTTATAAAAAGGTCTCGGTGAATTGATCCACCATCATATGCTTTAAGAGGATGAGTTCTATAAACATTTGAAGATTCCATATATCATATCCTTCATAATAAGATACTTAATGTCAAGTTACTCTGTCTTGGATGAATTTTTGTTATTATTGTAGAAGTTAACTATACTCGAATCATCACAAACATTTTCAATAGTTTTAGGGTTTTCTTCATAACCTATAACCAAAACTTTAAAGCAAAAAACTTGAGTATTCAATAAATTCTAAATAATTGGATCTTCTATTAGTTACTTACAATCAAGTCCCTGGTATTGGAGAGGAAGTCTCCTAAAATCAATGCCTTCACCCTAATTAAAATCTTTAGCAACCCACCTAACTTTATCTCTTTCAACATTACTCTTAGAGTTCACTTGTAACCAATCAATTTAATTCATTTGGGAAATAAAAGAATATTCCATACTTTGTTAGCCTTTATATATTTTAATTCATCTTTTATGACATCATTCAATTGGATAGAGTTAGCACTCCTGCTATTTTTAGTGTCCTTAATAAACCTAACATTTGTAGTTTTCACAATCCTAATAGAGTGAGAAAGACAATAAATTATGAAATATTTTGACCTTCTTAGATATCTAACAATTAACTATTTTATGTTAATTTTTCTTTTTTATGGGTGAAAAAAATTGGCTTCGACAGGGCAATTCATATATGAAGGTGATACAAACTGGGCTCACTCCCGATCCACAATGAAATGGGGTTTTCAATATAACCTTGCTTCATATTCAATTAAGGATATACATATATATATATATATATATATATATATATATATATATATATCTATATATATATATATAAATATATATAAGCATGACCTTACAAAGGTTCTAGCATTGTTGGATTATTAATCATGCTGCGAACCATGTCTTATAGGGTGTGATTGTACCTTTCGGCTATACCATTTTATTCTAGTGTCTCATGTATAATGTAATAAATGACGATATCACAATCTTATAGGTATTCTAGCAAAGGGCTCTGAATTGTGCCCTGATTTGTCATACCTTCTATAATATTCACCACCACGATCAAATTTAATGACTTTGATTTTTCTGTTGAATTTAATTCTTAACTTCAGCTTTATAAATATTAAATTTATGCAAAGAATATAATTTCTTATTTATAAGGTATATGTATTTATAGAGAGAATAGTAATCTATGAAGTTGATAAATCATTTTTTTCCGTTTCAAGATACAATAAGAAATAGTATACAAATGTCTATATATATCACCTCTAAGAGTCATATGCTTATAGTGGGACCATTCTTCTTATTGTTGGTTTGCTTCCCCTTAATGTAGTCGATGTAAAACATAAAAATTAAAAAATTCAGTGAGTAAAGAATTTCTTTTCACACAAGCCTTTCTATACTGTCACAAGGGATGTAGTATAATTATTTATACCATAACATTGAAGAATCTTCAATTCATGAGTGTTAGTTAGTACCACTCATATTTTTATGCAAAGAACTAAACGATAGACGAGTGAGGCATTCAAGTACAGTTGATAAAGGTTATTAACTAAAGTGTCCGCACCTATTATATTCGAATAATTATAAATATTAAATTCTTAATTTTCAAATTTAAACCATAACCACATCTGTTTAAATAAGAAATGAAAATTAAATTATGCCTTATGGAAGATATACATACTGTATTTACTAGATCTGACATGTGATTTAACGCTAACTTAAACTTACATACTCCAATTGCCTCCATGTTTGCCCTTATGTCATTGCCAATATAAACTGATTTTTTTTTATTATCACCAATTGTCTTTAGCTCTGTAATATATCCTACATGAACTTACATATGTAAATAAAAACATCATAATTTATTCACCAAGAATCTAATGACACATCGACTAGATTTGATTTGAAATAGATTACTATAAGATTCTTGCCCTTCTTTATAAGTCATTATTTATTTTGATGCAGTTTTCTGGCAGACCCTCCGCGGTTGACCCTTTCAAACCTGCACCTATGTAAAAAACAAACAAAGGAGACCCTGGCTAGTGCAGGGGACTCTCCGATACCTAAGTCAGGAACGATGTCTTTTTTATAGGGTAGGGTCTCCAGAAAAGAGACACTAGTCAAGTGCTAGGGTAAGAGTAAGTGGTTGGAGATACCTCTATATATAGGGAAGGGAGCCCAGTTGCGTGGGGACTCTTCTTGATATCTTGGAGATCCATTCAGATCTGGGATCTTTGCGAGATTACTGGCTTTTGAGGTTATCGAGATCTGATCTTATCCCCCGAAGATCTGGAGAGAGATCTTCAGGATGTTAGGGGATTCCTCAAATTTATAGCTTGGGTTTAGGTCAGCTCCTATTGACGGGTGACAACTCGGGAATAAGCGATTTCGATCTTCTTGACAGATCAACATTCACCATCTTCGACCAATGATGGCATATCAGCATTCACCATCTTCGATCAATAATCGGGTTGGAGGGTCCGTGTTCGCTTTAACTGGGCGCTAATGGTCCTTGACCTTGTCATGGGGCGTCGCCTGACCTTTAATCGGACGTTGGCCGATCTATGGCCATCCAATGGTCGAGCTATGACTGATCTATGGCCGGATAGTAACCAATCTGGGGTGGATCTATGATCAACCTATATACGACCTATGACCGACCTATGGTCGATCTGTAGTCGAACTATAATTGACCCATTAGGTTAGAACACGGTTTATCCGAATGGGCTCGTAATCGTGTTCTTTGAGTGTTCTTACAGTTGCCTTGACCTCCTTAAAGGTCGGTCTATTTCTGGACGTAGACACATTATTAGGTTCAGGTTTCATTGGGCTTGTGATGGTTAAGTAGAGTTGGTCAATTTCATAAGCCAACTTATTGACTTGTTAATTTTTCCCCCAACAGTGAGCCCCCCTTTCTTTTCGAGTCGATATACGGAGGTTTGGAAAGTAAGCTGGCAGTAGTTAGGTTGGGTTATGTGTGGATTAGGTCGAGTCGTATTGCCATGAATGTCAGGTATGACGGCCAACACGGTAGTCGAAGTGTTGTCAGTACATAAAATTAACAAGTCGGGTTATGCGTGGACTAAGTCGAGTCGTATGCCATGAATGTTAGGTATGACGGCCAACACTGTAGTTAAAGCATTGTCAGTCCATAATCATGACGTGTCATTTCATGGCTTAATGTCATATGGGGCGCTAAGTCATCTTTTCGACGACGGACTAATGAGATCGTGACGTGTGGCGTCATACTCGATAGTGGGGTCGAGCAGCACATGGGGTCACGCCACGTGTTGAGTTGGGGTAGTCGAGGGGATTCTGTACGGACGTGCATTGATGGGCGTTTTTAATGGCTGCCATGTGGCATGACTATAAAAGGGAAGCCCTAACCCTTAGGGCTCCTTCTTTCACATTTTTGCTTCCTCCTTTTTTTGTCTTCCTTTTCCTCTTTGGACGATTTCTGGCGTCCATTTCCTTCCCTAGTCAAGCTGGAGATTCACCCCCTGTCTTTCCAGTGAGCTTCATCTCCCTCTCCTCCTTTCATTTTTCCATTTTTGAGTGGTTTCACTCGCAAACATAACATGTCCAGCTCATTGAGCTCACGGGAGGGGGTCTCTAGCGGCAACAGTGGAGCGCGTAGTTACCTCAAGGTGATGTCGAACCCATTGTCGCCGCTTATGATGATGGTGGATGCCATTTTCGGTCGTTGTCGTCGCGGGTGTTGGAGCGATATCCTACATAGAGACCGTTGCCCGTGGCTAGGGCATTGAATTTGTCCCCAGTGCAGAGGCCAATGCCTGTGCCTAGGGCACCAAGTATATCCTCGGTAAAGGAGTCAGTTGCTTTGGGGCGCGACCCTCCCGGCGAGGTGGATCCAAAAGAGCTTGATGATGAGGAGGGTCCAAGGGGGCCGATGCCCTCCACCCTGTTTAAGAAGGAGTTAGCTTGGATCAGACTCGGATATCACGTCCCCAAGTCTATAGTTCTCCAGCTTCCTTCATCGAATGAGCTTCCAAACTGACCTCCAGAGGGGGCTGTCGTGATCTTCTAGGTCGCACTTCAATGCGGCCTGCGGCTTCCTCTAGAGGGAATAGTCAGGCGCGTGCTAGCTCACCTTGGCTTAGCCTCGAGATAGATGATCTTGAATGGGTGGAAGGCTTTGTTCGGCTATGCGGTCTTATGGGCTGAGCTAGATCAGCCAGAATTCTCAATGGATGAGTTCCTTCACTTGTACCAGTTAAAGTTGAACAATCTTCACCTGGTTGGTACTACTTCTCCGCTTAGTGGAATATTGGTGGGGCCCTAATAATCGACCTTTCATCCTCTAATAAAAATTGCAGAGATAAATGGTTCCCGGCCTCTTGGTGCTGGGAGATCACCGAGCCAGAATCAACTCAACCCCTTGTCCCCCGAGCTTTCGCCGACCCAGGTCAGTTTTTTTGCTGTAGCAGTCGTCCTTCAGTTGGTCAGTTTTTACTGACATCTGACCTTCGTCACTTGTGTTTTTTGTTATAGCCATACCCAAGCATCCTCCGTTGCTCAGCAGCGGGTCGCTCGCTCGAATCAAGGATTTACGGGCGATTGAAGGGAATAAGAGGTCTTGGAGAGTACTTCTCTAGCTCAAGCTACTTCGAAAAATGGGTGTGGACTCAACACTCACTGGTAAGAACTTAGGTAAGATCTTTAGATGAGCTCCACAACTTAGAATTTTTTTTCCAATAATCTTTCTGACGTATCATTCTTGTGCGGTGATGCATAGATGCCTGAAGCTCGGCCCCTCCATCCTTCCTCCAAGGTTCGTGTGCCTCCTCAACATGAATCGGTGGCGCCGAAGAAGAAGAGACAGAAGATCTCCTCTAAGGCCAAGGGGAAGGTCAGCCCTTCTTTCCCAGTTGTTTTTGAGGTCAGGGAGAGGGTATGGAGGTGGAGACCTCTTTTGGAGCGGTTGGAACAGTCGTCCCAAAAAATGTCACCTCCACTGGGGGCTTCTGAGCTTCCTACCAAGGTTCGACCTTCAGGGATGGTGGATACAGAAGATAGGTGAGGGATCCTTTGCCGGACCGTGGAGGAGATCCTCCGTGGGTAGACCATCATATGGTTAAAGAGGAGTATGCCATCTTGTTCGGCTCTCCCATGAACACGGTTCTTGGGCACGTGTCGACGAGCCTCCTTGGAGTAAGGACTTCATCCGAAGCCGACTTGAATTCCATTTTTTTAATTGATCATCCTCACCCTTTTTCCTTTTCTCTATAGTTCGCCCCATACGTATTGAAGGCATGTGCCGAGTTTGCTCGGATGCATGATCGGGTAGAGGAGGTCGATCAAAAGGCGGCTCAGTTTTAAGCTGAGTTGAAGGCTACGAAGATGACTCTGGAGGTGTCTTTCATCGAGAAGGCCGAGGTAGTAGTGCGGCTGGAGGAAGCCAAGGGATAGCAGGATGAATGCCATGCTCGGCTCATCGAGACCGAGGGAAAGCTGGATAAGCTGAGGAAGGAGACCAAGGTTGTGGTCACTATGGCTGAGAAGGAGGCCATCTAAGAGTTTGAATCATCTCAGGCATTCTTGGATGAGAGGGATAACCTCTTCTGCCAAGGCTACACTGAGTGTGTGAGGGCGATGAAGAAGACCTTCATAGAACTCGATCTCTCCTCTTTGATGAGCCAGAGTCGAGTTCCGATGTATTAAGCGATGAGGTGGCTCCTGAGGTCACTCTCGAGCAACCTCCCGAGGCTTGATGCTCCGATTTTGTGGAGCAATATTTCTTTCATCCTGCTCTACCTTTCCCTTTTTCAGCTTCATGCACTTAAAGCACTATTCGCATGTGGCTTTTTCAGCTTCAAACACTTCAAGCACTGCTTGCCTATGCCTTTTTATCTTTCAATACTTAGTTAATTGTAGATCAACGTACATATATTTTTCTGGGATATTACTGATGTAATCATGTCCTTTGAGTCTTATTAATAAAAATGCTTGTTTTTCTTGAATTCTGAATTTCTAAGCTGAGTAGATCGTTGTTTACTTCATATGAGTGAGTCGGACTAAGCTTAAGTTGTAACTCGGGCTTTAGTCGGATATTATCCGGAGAGTTCCTGAAACTTGTCTAAACTAGTTAGTTCGGATATATCTCAATCATTGATCGGACTAAGATCACTAGTTGGTCGGATCTTGGTCAGTCGTTGATCGGATTAAGATCACTTATTGATCAGATCATGGTCGGTAATTGATCGGATAACATGCTGATGTTTTATTAATGTAACTCAGAATTGAATAATACATAATGAACGTCATACAAACTTAAGGGTAATAAATCTTCAAATGTTCAGCGTTCCATGGATGCGGGAGCTGTAAGACCTGTATCCTAGCCCATTTTGTTTTGTAAGTTTCCGTAGTCCTCCCTTTCGAATTCCGGCAACCTTTGACCTTTATCCGATGTTTGCATGTAATCCTAAGTCGAGTCCTGTTAACTTGAGTCAACTTAACCCGAGAATTGTACCCTTACGATCGCGCCATTGCCGCGGTTCCGATGCCGCATCTCGCGCACTGAGGCGATACCGAGGCCAGGAGATGTGAGCCCATGTTCAGTTCGAGGAAAACGCCGCACTTTACAAAACTCAAGACAATCTTTCAAATCAATCACATCATATCCCATCAATCACCTCATATGTCAAGTACAAAACCCCATCCCCAAGCAACCCCAAAGTCAAAGCAACCCATCCCTCACGTGTCAAAGTACACATGACCCATCACTCATCTTTTCAACTATCACCCTCTCCATCTCTCACATCACCCCTCTCTCTCATTTTCAAGCAACTCCCATGGGAGCAATCGTCCAAACTTTCATGGAGAAGCTAGATGTAGCCCACTTCCTTTCCCATCCCCACCCTCCATGATCGATCTCAACCGTTGAAGTCCATCCATTAGAGCTATAGAGGCTATAGGCGGAAGAAGGAAGAGAAGATCCTTAGGTGGGTGCTTTTTTTTGAGTTGATTTGTGGATTGCTGGCCCACATATGGTGGTACCCATCTTGATGTATGTATTGTATTAATGAGGGACCCATAGTGATGAGTCCCTCCCATCTCCACTGTTCTCTCTCTCTCTCTCTCTCTCTCTCTCTCCCTCCTTTTTTTTCCTTTATGTGTTGATTGTGTGTCCCACTTGATTCATGTTTTCATCCAGCCGTCCAGCTGGGACGGTGGACCCCACTGTGATATATGTGCAGCATCCTCACCGTCCAGATTGTTGGATGGTGGGCCACACCATGATGTATGAGTTTAAGCTACACCGTCCACCGTGTGGACCCTCCTCGACGTGTGTGTACATCCAGTCGTCCATCTGCTAAACGCTAAGCCAGCAGCCCAACAATCCAGCAGCTGGACGCTGCTACTGTGAGTAACGTTAGCACTTTGCGGGTACCGTTGATGTATGTGCTTCATCCAAACATCCATCTGTTTTGCCTAATCACGGGCCCACCCTGATATTGGGTCATCTAGACCGTCCAGCAGCATGCGCTACTGTAGGGTAAGGCACATGGCAGATAATCCAAAACAGGTGGGCCACATCCACCCAACCATGATGCGTAGGTTTTATCAATGCCGTCCATCCATTTTTATTTTATTTTATTTATTTGGACGGGCCAGCAACCAATAGTTGCAACTACTGCTTTGATGTAGCAAGCCTTGTGGGCCCCATCACGAGGTACGATTTTATCCGCACCATCCACCCATCTTCTGCTGCCATGCACTCCACCATGATATGTGTTTTCATCCACACCGTCCAGCTGTGAACCCTGCTTGCTGTATGGATCTGATCCACATCGTCCATGTAGGGATGGTGGGGCCCTGATGAGGTGGCCGTTCACGTGGGACGTGACCCACCGTGCTGCAGTATTCTATCTGCACTGTCTAGTGCAAAGGCCTGGACAATGAAATCCTCCTCGATGTATGTATTTTATACATACTGTCCACCCCTTTTCATTTTGGGTATGGGACCCACCCACATGTGCTGCACGTGTGGGGTAGGGCCCTACCTTGTTGTATGTATTTTGTACCTGCACCGTCCATCTCTGGACGGTGCCATGTGGGCCACCCCTTGATGTATTTGTTCCATTCACACTGTCTAGACGTGTTGGATGGTGCTGGATTGTTTAGACGGACCCCATCGTGTTATATGTGATTTATTCCACGTCGTCAATCTTTTAGAAAGGTGGGACCCACCCCTGATGTATTTATTCTATATCCATGCCGTCTATTAGGTGGGCCACACTGCAGAAAAATAGTGGAGGTTGAACGTCCACCACTGAAACCCTTTTTGGGTCATAGAAGTTTTGGATCTATATGAAATTTGTTTCCCTCTTAAACCCAGTTCTTTGTGACCATATGATCAGATTGGATGGAGAATATACGTGGACCCCACCTTGATGTAATTATGCCCATCCATGGGGCCCATCTTGATGTATTTGTGGCCCATCCGTTAAGGCCCACTTGATGTGTATGAGCCCATTAGTGTGGCCCATTGATACAGCCCACTTGATGTGTATGAGGCCCATGTGCAGGGCCCACCTGTGATGTATATTAGGCCCATGTGTAGGGCCCACCCATTGTGTATTAAGGCCCATGGGTTGTAGCCCATTTTGATGTATTTTCAGCCCAGATGGCAAGGCCCGATGTTATGTATGAGAGGCCTATGGTTGTGGCCCATTGTGATATGTATATTAAGCCTATTGTTGTGTATTCATGACCTATTTGGCGAGGCCCATTGTGATGTATTTGAGGCCCATGTGCAAGGCCTAATGAGATGTATTTATGGCCCATATGTTAAGGCCCATCTGATGTATTCGAGGCCCATGGGACGTGGCTCATTGTGATGTATTTATGGCCCAGGTATGAGGCCCAATATGATGTGTATTAGGCCCTTGAGTGAAGCCCATGGTGATGTATATTAGGCCCTTGTGTGAGGCCATGGGCCCACTATACATATGGCTCTATGTGGGCCACTCCTTGGGAGCAATGTTGGTTAAATGGCCACATTAATGGGCAATGATGGTTGAAAGTCCTCATTGTGACCTTCCCTTAAGATATTTGTTAGGCTGATTCTGATTTATCGAGGCCGATTCCGATTGTCGATACCGATTCCGATTGTTATTGTCGAGGCCGATTGTTGAGGCCGATTTTGATTCCGATTGTCAGGGCTAATTATCGAGGCAGATTTCGATTGTCTAAGCCAATTGTTGAGGCCGATTCTGATTGCCCAGGCCGATTGTTGAGGATGATTTCGATTTCGATTGTCAAGGCCGATTGTCGAGGACGATTTCGATTGTCGAGGCCAATTATCGAAGCCAATTTCGATTGTCTAGGACGATTATCGAGGCCGATTTTGATTGTCGAGGCCGATTATCGAGAATGATTTCGATTGTCGAGGCCGATTGTTGAGGTCGATTCCGATTGTCGATACAGATTTTGATTTGTTAAGGCCGATTCCGATTCTCGAGGCCGATTCCGATTTGTCGAGGTCGATTCTGATTATGGATACCGATTCTGATTGTTATTGTCGAGGCCGATTATTGGGGCCGATTCTGATTCTGATTATTGAGGCCGATTCCAATTCTGATTGTTGGGGCTAATTATTGAGGTCGATTTCGATTGTCAAAGCCGATTGTTGAGGCCAATTCCGATTGTTGAGGCCGATTCTAATTTCGATTGTCAAGGCCGATTATCGAGGTCGATTCTAATTGTCGAGGCTGATTATCGAGGTCGATTCCGATTATCGAGGCTGATTATCGAGACCAATTTTGATTGTCAAGGCCGATTCTGATTGTCTATTCCAATTCTGATTGTCGAGGCTGATTCCAATTGTCGAGGCTGATTTCGATTTGTTGAGGTCGATTCAGATTGTCGATACCAATTCTGATTGTTATTGGCGAGGTTGATTATTGAGGCCGATTTCGATTGCGATTGTTGAGGCTGCTTCCGATTCCGATTATTGGGGCAGATTATCGAGGCCGATTTCAATTGTCGAAGTCGATTGTTAAGGCCGATTCTGATTTGTTGAGGCCGATTCCAATTGTCGATGCTGATTTCGATTGTTATTGTCGACACCGATTATTGAGGCCAATTCTGATTCTGATTGTTGAGGCTAATTCCGATTCCGATTGTCGAAGCCGATTATCAAGGCCGTTTCCGATTGTCGATTCTGATTTTGATTGTCGAGGCCCAATGAGATGCATATGTGGCCCGTATTTGAGGCATGTTGTGATGTATATTTAGCCCGTGTTTAAGGCCTAATGTGATGTACATGAGGCCTATGTGATGAGGCCCATTGTGATGCATTTGAGGGCCAGGCGATGGAGCCCATTGTGATGTACGTTAGGCCTATGTGAAAGGCCTATCATGATGTGTATTAAGCTCTTGAGTATGGCCCATGGTGTTGTATATTAGGCCCTTGTGTAAGGTCATGAGTCCACTATATGTTAGGCTCTATGTGGGCCATTCCTTGGGGGCAATGTTGGTTAAATGTCCACATTGTCGAGGCAGATTGTTGATGCCAGTTATTAATATCGATTATGAGTATGTGATAGTATAGCATCATGATACATGCTCATACGCATCATCTGCATGTTTGTTATGAGATGTGGTTGACCATTGTATATGTCATTGGGCAGGTTGTTATGAGACTCCCTGATAGGTGGGGGTTATCTCATATGAGCGCACGGTATGCGCAGGATGGATGCATGATTGAATTGTATGACTCATGCATCTTGCATTGCATGTTATGAGTATTGTACGCCCTAGCAACATTAGGGTCGTGACCTCCACAGGCATATCGTGGATGGCCAAATAGGACACCGTAAATATTTAGTTCTAGCATACGGGCGCTATAGATGTCCCTGGATGAAAATTCTTAAACCTCCATGGCCAGAACATGCCCCAACGTCTAAACTGAGTGGATATATATGAAAGCATGAGGGCCGCATACCAGTAGGCTGCATCTTCCACTGTGTCGTGGTCAGTTGGGAAGGGGTGTGACCTTACTCGCCTGAGTGAGGGGGCAATATCTAGGTTGAGTTTGACCAGCTTGAGGAATGGGTCCGCTATCGACGAGCCGGGCCCAATAGTGACAGGTGGATAGCGAGGTCTCTTTCACTTGCCCAGTGTACGCTCAGATAGGGGCGGTAAGCTGACGTAGAGTGTAAAAGACCCCAGTGATGATCCCAGAGAGGAACCGTACTGATATATGGACTTATTAAGTAGGAATTGCATACTCATTCATTCATTCACTATCTACTTGGGCTGGTGGTGCACAACTATTTATTACGTGTACCTTCGTATGGTCAGGATTTAGGTTAGGCGCTCGACTAACCTGAGATCAAGAGTTTACCACATTGAGTCTGACTATCCAAATTTAGGTATGAGACTGGTTTGGATAGAAGTCCTTATGGTGGACCCCATAGCTTGCGATACTATGTACTATCATCCCATCTTCACACTCTAGCATGGTCATTCCATTCGCACCGCATACTTCATTACATTCCCAGCATATGACATTTTGGGTTACTGTGTTTCTGCATTTATATGGTCTAAATATGGCTAACGGTATTCGTGAACTCATCAGGAATTGTATATTGCATTGCATCCTCGACATCCGATATTTGGCTCTTTATGACTCCTCATTTGCATAGTTGATCTGTATTGCATACTATGATATCGTATGATTCATGATCTTGTCAGTATTTCTGCTTATTTCGATATTGTGATTGAAGGCATTGTATTGAATACTTAGCACTTATCTTGTGCACATACTTACACCACCCTTAAAGCTTTCTATAAGCTTATGCACGATAGATGCATGCAGGTGATGTTAGGTTGCAGCTTATGCATGATAGATGCGTGCAGGTGATGTTTGGTTGCAGCAACGTGGAGCTTGGAACATGTAGCTAACTTCTAGAGCTTTAATTTTGACATATGTATTTCCCTTTCAGCACTGTATTTGACTATTTATATTAGTGGATATGTGATGATGATGTTGCCTTCGTGATTTGGGTAAACTTGTAGTTATGCTTATTACGTTAAATGTATATTGGAAAATCCTTCTTGTAGGATCCTAGGATTGGAATCTAGCGTATGGACGCTGGGAGCGGAGAATGGAGTACTATGGAGGTTGTCGGCACCGGATTTGGCGATCGAGAACTATTTGAGCCCGGTTTCCGAGTTTGGGGCGTGATAGGATCGGTTGTCCAATTAGGTCTTTTAGTCATTACGAACTAGATCGGCTTGTGCTTGATATCACATAGGATCCTTCCCAGTTCGGACCTAAGGTTCCTAACCCTATCTCCTTATTGTGATACATGCTGTTGGCGAATGACGGTCTGAGTTTCAGCTTGTTCCCTTTGCTCCTCAAGGAGGTCGAGATTGAGGGCCATAAGCTTGGTATTGGCTTGTTTGTCAAATGAGTCTGTCAGGGCTGTATGTATTCTGATCTCTATGGGAGTGATTGCTTCTGCTCCATATGCTAAAATGAAAGGGGTTTCCCCTGTAGCTGTTCGGGAAGTAGTTCGATAGGCCCAGAGAACTTTAGGGAGTTTTTCAGTCCATGCTCCTTTAGCATTCTCGAGTTTAGTATGGAGATGATGGTTGATGATCTTGTTGATTGTCTTGTCTTGTCCATTCGCTTGCGGATGTCACGGTGATGAGTAGACGTTGCGAATTCTGAAGTTCTTGCACATCTCTTGATACTGTTTGTTATCAAATTGTTTCCTATTATCGGAGAAGATAGTCTGAGGGATCCCGAACTTGCATACGATATTCTTCCAAATAAAGTCCGTGATCTCTTACTTGGTTATCTTTAGTAACGATTCTGCTTCTGCCCACTTGGTGAAATAGTCTATGGCCACAACGACGAACTTGGTCTGACCTTTACCCATGGGAGTGGACCGATAATATCGATCCCCCACTAAGCAAACAGCCATGGCCCAGCCATAGGGGTGAGCTCTTTTGGTGGTTGCCGAGGTATATTTGTGAATCTCTAACACTTGTCGCATCTCTGGACGAGCTTCTGTGCATCATGCTGGATGGTCGGCCAGTAGTAACCCTGTTGAATGACTTTGTATGCCAACGCTCGTCCCCTAGAGTGGTTCCTGTAAATTCCTTCGTGGGTTTCCTGTAGGACGTATTCTACTTATGTTGGTTGGATGCACCTCAGGTATGGAAGGTAGAATCATTTCTTATAAAGTATACCGTTGAGTATAGTATATCGGGTAGCTTAGATGTTCATTCACTGTGCTTCTGTTTGATCCTTGGGTAGCTTGTAACGCCCCGAATTTTCATGGTCAGAGTTCATACTCGTGCCCGAGAAAACCGAGTGTTAATAATGTATAAACTTGGATGCTTTTGAAAATCGCACATTTTTTTTTATTTGGATCTCATCCAGAGACATTCATGAAGATAATATTCACAAGATCAAAATCAACTGTATTGATTGTATTTCATCAAAGTAAAAAAAATAATCAAATGCCTTCTCAATAAAAGCTTATTACATTTATCGAGTTCACAGCGGAAGTATAAAACTAAATTATAAATTGTCTTCTTATTCTTTCAACTTAATCTTCCTTAGGGAGATTCACTATGTCAAAACAGCAAAAAAAGGACGGTTAAAAACCGTATCAAATGACCAAAAAGGACAGTCATGGACCATCGCATGGGCCGTCATATTTTAAGGCGTCGTATTACTCAAAGGACGGTCACGAACCGTCATTCTTATTGACATTTAAAGGATGGTAATGGACTGTCCTTAAAAAGGACTGTCATGAACCGTCTCTTATGACCCCTAAAAGGACGGTCATGGATTGTCTATAAAAAAGGACGATCATGGACCGTCCTTAAAAAGGACTGTCATGAACCGTCTCTTATGACCCTTAAAAGGACAGTCATGGACCGTCATTCAAAAGGACTGCTATAAACAGTCTCTTATGAGCCTTAAAAGGACAGTCATGGACCGTTCTTTAAAAGGACGGTTATGGACCGTCCTTAAAAAGGACTGCTATGAACCGGCTCTTATGAACCTTAAAAGGACGGTCTTCGATCGTCTCATATTTGAATATTTAGAAAAATATAGACGGCCTATAGCCATCAGAAATTTTCAAATATGAGATGGTCGATATACACCTGTTACAATATATTTCATCGTATTCTTCCTGATATACACCTGTTATATAATATATTTCATCATATTCACATTCACATCCATCTAAACCCAAACTACGTAAATCCATCCAAACATAAACTACATTCATCCAAACATAAACTACATCCATCCAAACACACATAATCTTATCCACATTACATTCTTCCACGCATAAATACATAAAAGTTTAACATCATAAATAAAAAAAGGAAAAAAATCAGCAACAATTTTCTTTTTGTCTTTCATCTAATAAAAAAATATTCAACCAACAAAACATTATAATTCAGAATCATGAAGAATTGTAGAAACTTCTTCTAAAAAAGTGGGCACACTTTTTTAAAATAAAATTGATCATTAAAATAAAACTAATGCAAGCAAATAATACAAAAAAGTGTTTCAATTCAAGTTAATAGAAACAACAACAAAAATTAAAGCTTTATAAAAAGGGGCATGTGTTAAAAGGGATACATTTTTGTTTGTTGCCATGTGATTTGGCTACATTATTACAACAATCGGGTTCGGGTTCGGGATCGGGTTTAGGTTTGGGTTTTCAAGTTTAGGTTTAGGTTTAGGTTAGGGAGTTGAGATTAGGATTAGGTGTAGGTTTAGGTTTAGGGATTTGAGAATACATTTAGGTTATAGGTTATAGGTTAAGGTTTAGGTTTTAGGTTTAGGTTAAGGTTAAGTTATAGGTTATAAGTTTAGGTTATAGGTTATAGGTTAAGGTTTTAGGTCATAGGTTTTGGTTTAGGTTTAAGTTTAGGTTTAGGTTTAGGTTAAGGTTTAGGTTTAGGTTATAACCTATAGGTTTAGGGAATTGAGAATAGGTTAAGGTTTAAGTTTAGGAAATCGGGTTCAGGATCGGGTTTAGGTTTGGGTTTTCAAGTTTAGGTTTAGGTTTAGGTTAGGGAGTTGAGATTAGGATTAGGTGTAGGTTTAAGTTTAGGGATTTGAGAATACATTTAGGTTTTAAGTTTAGGTTTAGGTTATAGGTTATAGGTTAAGGTTTAGGTTTTAGGTTTAGGTTAAGGTTAGGTTATAGGTAATAAGTTTAGGTTATAGGTTTAGGTTAAGGTTTTAGGTTAAGGTTTTAGGTCATAGGTTTTGGTTTAGGTTAAGGTTATAGGTTTAGGTTTAGGTTTAAGTTAAAGTTTAGGTTTAGGTTATAAGCTATAGGTTTAGGGAATTGAGAATAGGTTAAGGTTTAGCTTTAGGAAATCGGGTTCGGGTTCGGGATCGGGTTTAGGTTTGGATTTTCAAGTTAAGGTTTAGGTTTAGGTTAGGGAGTTGAGATTAGGATTAGGTGTAGGTTTAGGTTTAGGGATTTGAGAATACATTTAGGTTTTAGGTTTAGGTTTAGGTTTTAGGTTATAGGTTAAGGTTTAAGTTTTAGGTTTAGGTTAAGGTTAGGTTATAGGTTATAAGTTTAGGTTATAGGTTATAGGTTAAGGTTTTAGGTCATAGGTTTTGGTTTAGGTTAAGGTTATAGGTTTAGGTTAAGGTTTAGGTTTAGGTTAGGTTAGGTTAAGGTTTAGGGAATTAAGTTTAGGTTATAGGTTAAGGTTTATGTTATAGATTAAGGTTTAGGTTTAGGTTCTAGGCTTTGGGATTTGAGAATAGGTTTAGGTTAAGGTTATAAGTTTAGGTTTAGGAAATCGGGATCGGGTTCGTGTTCGGGTTTAGGTTTGGGTTTTCAAGTTTAGGTTTAGGTCTAGGTTAGGGAGTTGAGATTAGGATTAGGTGTAGATTTAGGTTTAGGAATTTGAGAATACGTTAAGGTTTAGGTTTTGAAAATTGGGTTCGGATTCGAGATCAGGTTTATGTTTGGGTTTTAGGTTTAGGTTTAGGTTATAGGTTCTAAGTGTAGGTTTAGGTTTAGGTTTTAGGTTTAGGTTATAGGTTTAGGTTTAGGTTATAGGTTATAAGTGTAGGTTTAGGTTTAGGTTTTAGGTTTAGGTTATAGGTTTAGGTTTAGGTTATAGGTTTTGGGATTTGAGAATAGGTTTAGGTTATAAGAATAGGTTTAGGTTTAGCTTTTATGTTTAGGTTTAGGTTATAGGTTTAGGTTTAGGTTTAGGTTAGGTTATAGGTTAAGGTTTAGGGAATTGAGTTTAGGTTATAGGTTATAGGGTAAGGTTTAGGTTATAGGTTAAGGTTTAGGTTTAGGTTTAGGTTTAGGTTTTAGGTTTAGGTTTAGGTTTTAGGTTATAGGTTATGGGTTAAGGTTATAGGTTTAGGTTTAAGTTTAGGTTATAAGTTAAATAGGTTTAGGTTATAGGTTTAAGTTTAGGTTATAGGTTTAGGAATTTGAGAATAGGTTTAGGTTATAGGTTATACATTATAGGTTTAGGTTTAGGTTTAGGTTATATGTTATACATTATAGGTTTAGGTTTAGGTTTAGGTTTAGGTTTAGGTTATAGGTTTAGGGATTTGAGAATAGGTTTAGGTTGTAGGTTTAGGTTTAGGTTTAGGTTTAGGTTAAGGTTAAGGTTATAGGTTTAGGTTTAAGTTAGGTTATAGGTTTTTGGTTAAGGTTTAGGTTATATTTATAGGTTTTGGGATTTGAGAATAGGTTTAGGTTATAACTATAGGTTTAGGTTAGGTTATAGGTTAAGGTTTAGGGAATTGAGTTTAGGTTATAGGTTCAGGTTATAGGTTATAGGTTATAGGTTTAGGTTAAGGTTTAGGTTATAGGTTTGGGATTTTAGAATAGGTTTAGATTATAAGTATACGTTTATGTTAGGTTGTAGGTTAAAGTTTAGGAAATTGAGTTTAGGTTATAGGTTTAGGTTGTAGTTATAGGTTTTGGGATTTGAGAATAGGTTTAGGTTATAGGTTAAGGGTGTGGTCCCTACAAATACAGATATAAACACAGCCTACTTCAATCGGCCAGACCCTTTCAATGCTATCCATAGGAAATGGACAGATTCATCATGGTCATAACAGCGGTTCCCACCTTCCAGAGACCCCCACTAAACATCCAGATAGCTCTGACTTACATCTGGGTCTATTCCATTAATTTCAAGTAAATACATAAACACGATCTGTCCAAATGGCCAGGCCCCTCCAATGCTGTCCATAGGAAATGGACAGCTTCATCATGGTCATAACAACGGTTCCCACCTTCCAGGGACCCCCTCTCAACATCCAGACAGCCCCGACGCACATTCAGGTCTGCTCCATTAATTTCGAGCAAATACATAAACACAGCTTGTCCAAATGGTTAGGCCACTCCAATGCTGTCTATAGGAAATGGACAGTTTCATCATGGTCATAACAGCGGTTCCCACCTTCTAGAAACCCCCCCTCATCCGGATAGCTCCAACCCACATCCGGGTTTGCTCCATCAATTTCGAGCTAATACATTTAAAAATAACATAAATATATCTAAAAGCATCTAGATACCTGGGGAAGGCCTCCCATATTCGTATTGTTGGTTACTCATCCCTTTGTCTACAAGCCACAATCGACCAATAATTTCAAGTAAATACCTGTACTCTGAAACCAACACAAATATAACTGGGAAACAATATAAGGAATAAGAAAAAAATGAATTTATCAAAAAAAAAAGAGAAATAAGAAAATTGCATACAAGGATTCTTGATCAACTATTCAATTGCCTCAACTTACACAACAAGCTAGAAAGGGCTATCATTTGGGTTGCAGGGAGCATAAATATCTATAATCTAATGGATACTCATTCAAAAGATATAAAGTGGATACCAATTCAAAAAGATACCAAGTGTTCAAGATCTTCAACAACAAGGCGACATGAATTTTAAACAATAGAATGCGTTCCTCTACTTAGGAGTCAATAGCAGAGGTGCAGATCATTTCATCTCTGCATTCAGTTCTGAATAATAGTAATAAAGTAATTACTTTTCCAACATTAACTTAAAGTTTTCATGAACAAAGATGGGCAAGTAAAAATCTGCGTCCGTAGACACCTCTCATAGCCACGCAAGCCACGCACGTGAAACGTTATTTTCAAACCAAACTACACTCACTATTTTCAAATCTCACGCGGCAACTTCATTCCCCCATTCTCTCCCTCGATTTCCCCACTCTCACCTCTCTGTCTCTCTCTTGAAACAAAAAAGAAGAAGAAGAAGAAAAAAATCTCTTTTATGTTTTTTCAATCCATCTTCTATTTTCTTCTTAACAAGAAAATCCATATTTACTAATATTCCCATTTTTCTATTTTTCAAAAGAATGAGTTCGGACTCCGAAAGCGTCGGCTCCAGTACTCATACTTTTAGCCCAAACCCTAACTAAGGACTCCAAAATTATCAATACTCATAAACATTCATTGCAAGCATTTTCTGTCTATGTGCATGACGACCATACTGTTAAGATCAATCCTCTTATTTTAATTTACAGAAACTAGTGGGTAACAAATTATGTGTAACATACAGAGATGGTTCAACCACTTGTGCAATTAGGGAAGGTTCAAAAGGACATATATATTTGAAAGTTAGTCAAATCATAAATAGATGTATTATGGACGGAGACATTGTTTTCATTAATAGGCTACCTAGTACTCATAAAAATTCATTGCAAGCATTTTCTGTCTATGTGCATGACGACCATACTGTTAAGATCAATCCTCTTATCTTCATTTACAGAAACTAGTGGATGACAAATTATGTGTAACATACAGAGCTGGTTCGGCCACTTATGCAATTAGGGAAGGTTCAAAAGGGCTAGATTTCCACATCAAGCATCAGTTGCATACATATGATACAGAAGGACAAAAGTATCACCTTCAACATGACTGTCAAACAAGTTTCCTCACCAAAAATTCAGATCACAAACCATCATGACTATCAAAAAAGTTATCTTTCGTCATCCAATTCTTGCTCGGGGGCGTCCAATCCATTTCTGATATCACGTGCATGCAGCATATAAAAAGTGAGATACAATAAAAAAAGGCTTTTCATAAACTGTCAAAACATGCCACACATGTGGTCACCAATCACAAAAAAATAAAGATCTATATATATCCACAAATATATGCACATGATTATGTGTAGGTTTTAGGTTATAGGTTATAGGTTATAGCTTTAGGGAATTGAGAATAGGTTAAGGTTTAGGTTTAGGAAATCGAGTTCAGGTTCAAGATCGGGTTTAATGGATTTAAACTGCATGTGCCCTACCCAACTTCATATAAGGAGAAGTTATATAATGTCACTTTTTGATCAGTGACGATTTCACATTTCCTTTAAATCATGGAAACTAACATAGATAACCTTTTAGGACTCTTTCCCATGGATTTCCTTATCCAGCATTTTACTTGTATTTAAAAAATTCCTCTCCATTTCTACTCTTTGGGCTCCATCAATCCAAATAGGACCCCAAAAGTACTTTCCACTACTTAATAGTTACTAAAGACAGTATTTGGTAAAATCATATATTATAAAGCAAAGATAACGTTGAGCAAGAAGTGGTGCTTACAATCGGGCAGCCATCTAATCTGAATATCTAGGATATATGCAATGTTGTGCCAATCATCGCTTTTCTCCTTCTCCCATCCCCTCTGTAAATGGAGACAACCATAGATTTGTAGACATTCAAAGTTTGTAAAGTTGTAACCTAGATGGCAAACACTCCACTACATTGGTTGCACCACATTTGTCACACAAAAATGAAAAGTTTGCAAAGAAAATAACTATTGATTGATATTTGCTCACTTGATAAACAGGTTGGCCTGATTTTTAGTTCAACCACCACCTGCCCTTTGCTCGTTCTCCTACAACTGTACAAGGATAGCACGTGCTGCTAGGCCCCTTCTCCATCTCATTTCCTTGAGTCCCACTTGCATTTCTTGATGAAATTATGGTGTTTAAATGTTCTGTTTGTGAAATAAATCAGCCAATCATAGGAAGCAATTCAGTAACCATACAACACATCTAACAAAAAAGGAGGTGGTTGACAATGGCATAACAGAATATATATGACATCTACAGGTTTTCATTTTGCATAAATAGACACATAGTTCTTTGGAATTTACTTCATTATATGGTATGTATAATCAAGATAAGTGTATTATTAAATAATAACATTCTTCAATGTATGATTGTTGAGTAAGGAACTTTGGATCATCCAACAACCTATACAAGGATGATCTGTTTGCCTGTATGGATTGGTGGAATCCAAAAAGTATGTGTGGAAAAGAAGTTTTCTGTTGATGTGATGTTTTCTACTGCTTGTGATAATATAGTGACATCTGGGAAATTATTTTCCTTTCCACAATTTTCCTCAAAAAAGGTATTTTCTTTTTCCTCCAAAAACCTTGATAATCCAAATTTCCATACTTTCTAAGAAACAATATCATTTTTAGACCATTGATCATTTTCCATTTCCTTAAAAATCATTGAGATTAAAAGAAATAACCTTTTCATAATTCTTTAATGGGTGTTTCCTTATTTACATTTTCATGAGATGTGACATTTTCCTTTTCCAATTTATATTTTAGATTCCACCAATTTAAATAGGTCATAAAATACAACTTCTAGCTATAAAACCATGATTGGCCTACATGATATTATGAGTAAATCATATAAAAAATTAAAAAAAATAGTGAATTGAAGAATTGTAGAGTCTGCATGGTGTGTGTATTATATCAAGCATGTGAAATAGATGATCCCACCATAATGTTCTACAAACAATAAATCATGCTAACACAATTTTTTAAGTGGGCCACAGAAGAATGTAACTATTAGAGGAGTTGGATGTGATCTAAAGGAGTGGATTAGGTGTTACCTGGGTAACACCCCCTTACCATGTGGGGCCCAACTTGATGAATACATTGTATATCCACGAGCCTAATTTGCTCTTACAGGCACAATATGAAGATTGCGGCTCGCTTATCGATGCTCTCATCACCAGTGGGACCATCAACAAGACCACCCAACTCAGCCCCTCCATCTGTCTTCACAATCAAACCTGTTTGTTTCATGGTGGGGCCTATAAATCCAATGGAAGGCATTGAAGGAGGTGGGGCCCTCTGAAGGTTGCTACTGGATTACATGGGAGATGGAGATTTTGGTGGCCAATGGAAGGACATCAGCAACTACTGGATTTTTGAACTGCCGGATTTCTGTGATAGAGGCCGGAAATCCTATAGGACTCGTGTCTTTTACTAGGAAAGTTTGTCGAAGAGAGAGAGAGAGAGAGAGAGAGAGAGAGAGAGAGAGAGAGAGAGAGATCAGATCTTCTTAATGGCTAGTGAAGGATTGATGAGGTGCGTTTATGAAGTGTCCCTCATAGGAAAGGACATGGAGATCGATGGAGGAAATCTAAGGGGCCATTTGAATGTGGGCACTCGATGGAAGATGAAAGAGGGAAAAGAGGAAAAGAGGGGCGCTCGATTGATTTGGGATGGATATGGAAATCCTCTTCCAAATAAGATTAAATTTTGAAATCCGTATGATGTGAGTTTTCCACTAAATAACAACACAAACTTTATTAACGGTCGTACATGTATGGGACCAATTTTTGGATGGTTAAGATTGTATTATATAATAAAAATGTATAAATATTTACCATTTACAACTAGACCGATTATTTAGATGGTCTAGATAACTCTATATCTTAGCCACTATTGTTATGAACAAGTCACCACTATTTTACATTAAGTACAAAACTCACAGTGAAAAACAGAAAAATGAAAACGTAAGTTGAGCTTTGGATCTAGTATGGCTTTGTGGGCCCCATAATGATCGATTTGTTTCATCCATGCCATCCATCCATTTCTCAACATAATTTTATCATCGATCTCTAAAAATGAGCGTGAACTAAAACTTGGGTGGACCACACAATGCGAAAACAATAGTGATTGAACATCCACCATTAAAAATCTAGCCCATCCATTATGTGTTGCCACTTGGATGAGGGGTCATACCAAGTTTCAAACGCATCCAAATTTCAAGTGGGGCCCCACCAAGTGGTTTTATATGTTTTAGGCATGTCTTCACATGATTTTAGATGGTATGGCCCATCGGAGTTCTGTATATGGCTGATTTTTGGAATATCCCATAATTTAAAGGGAACCCATCAAATGCACGGTGTTGATTTTTGACACACATCATGGTGGGGCCCACACAGCTCGACCTCATGGGGAGTTCCCATGAGCTCGACGTATAGAACCTTTTCCATATATATATATATATAATATTTAAAAAACATAAAAACCTATGATGTATTTGTTATATCCACACCGTCCATCCATTTTGAGATATCATTTTAAGTCACGAGCAAAAGAATGAGACAAATAAAAATCTGTAGTGGACCCCACCACAGAAAACAACGGGAGGGTGATTCCCACCGTTGAAACTATCCTAAGACCCATCGTAATGTTTATTTGAAATCCAACAGGTTCAAAAGTAAAAAAAAAAAGGTTTGTGGGGCCATAAATTATGGTGGGGCCCACACAGTACCAACCACCAGCCATTGGATGGTCTAGGGGGAGTAGCCAATCTGTTCCCCTTATTTGTGGTGTGGTCCATTTGATCTTTGGATATGATTCATTTTTTAGATAATTCTATAAAATGATCTCGAAAAATGGATGAACGGTGTGTGTTGATCCCAAATTTTTGGTAAATCCAAAACTCAAGTGGACCATGCCACACAAAATAGTGTGGAATAATGATTTCCACCGTTGATACCTTCCTTGGGCCCACAGTAATGTTTATTTGCCATTCAACATGTTCATAGTATCAAAAAGCTATAAATGAAGGGAAAACACAAACATCAGCTTGATCCAAAACTTCTATCAAATACACGGTGTTGATGTTCGACACACATCATGATAGGCCCCACAAAACTTACTAATATTAATTCTTAGAGTCTCAGGGTGTCAATAAGTTGGGTCACAATTTTGACTAGAATATTTAACCCATTTTACATGTCTAGTCCATTTACTCTATTTTACTGATCATTACCCTCAATTTGACTAGTTACTCGCCCCGATCATGCTACATATGAGAAAGATATTGGGCAAACAAGATTGATCAACAATTTGAGTGAATTTTGATTTAAACATCTGAAGTTATTACTCTTCAATCTGGATTGATTAGATTGTCCAAAAATGGTTAAAGGTTGTTCATAATATCAAAAATATATAAATGAATAAAAAACACAAACATCAGCTTGATCCAAAACTTCTATGGCCTCCAAGAAATTTTAAATGGTAGAGGTTCAATCACACTATTTCCTATGGTGTGGTCCACTTGAGCTTTGGATATGCTTCCTTTTTGTTCTTTAGACCTCAAATTATCTGTTAACATGGATGAATGGAGTGGATAAAATAAATAAATAACAGTGGACCCCACAGAGTTTACTCTGGTAAGGGTAACGAGTAACTCACCTAAATGTAGTAGAGAAGGGTTTCCTTAAAACATTCATAATCATATATTGGGCCTGCCTAAATGTGATTCATATATCCAACCCACTCATTATGTGTGTCCCACTTGGATGAGGGATTAGACCAAGTTTCAACCACATCCATGTCCGTATTAACTTATAAACAGATTGGATCTCAAATAAACATCGCGGTGGGCCCTAAGAAGGTTTCAATAGTGGGTGTCACTGTCCCACTCTTTTCTATGGTGAGTCCACTTAAACTTTGGATCTGCCCCATCAATCAGATGCACCATTCCATGGTGGGCCACGAGCTTAAAAATAAAGTCAATCCATGACTTGGGTGGGCCACACCACATACTATAGTTAAGAGGGTTACCTTCCCATTAAAACATTCATAATCATTTATTGGGCCCACCTCGATGTGGTTAATAGATCCAGCCCATTCATTATGTGTGTCCCACTTGGATGAGGAGTCAGACCAATTTCATACACATCCAAAACTTATGTGGGCTCCACTAAATACTTTTAGATGTTTTAGGGATGTCTTCACATAGTTTTAGATGTTATGGCCCACCTGAGTCTCATATATGACTGACTTTTGGACTTAAAGGGGACACATCAAATGCATGGTGTTGATGTTCTACACACATCATGGTGAGGCTCACACAGATTAATCTCATGGGAAGTTCCCATGAGGTGACCTTATAGTACCATTTCACTATTTAGGTAACTCCTTTATGCGTGTTACTCTGACCGTGTAGGGCCCACCTTGATATATTTTATGTATATCGACACCGTCCATATATTTTTCCATCATATTTTAGGATGTGATTTCAAATCACATGAACTCAATAATCTTAGGTGGGCCATACCAATCAAAACAATGATGAATAACCATTAAAAACCTTTTGAAGGCCATAAAAGTTTTGGATCAATTTGATCTTTGTAGTTTACCTTCATTTAGATCTTCTTTACATTATCAACAAGTTGGATTGCAAATAAACATTACTAAAACCTTACGATGGGCTCTTTATAATTTTTAATGGCGAGGTACTATATTATCATTCTTTCTAGTGGTGTGGTTCACTTGAGATTTAAATCTACATAATTTTTTATACCCGACTCAAAAATGGGTTGGAGAAACATAGGGGCGGCAAGGATATACAACACATCAAAATCTCACTTTTGTTATCTAACTTTTCAATTTTTCTTGTCAAAATACAAAATCTAGTTTTCTTTTTTTAAAAATATATTTTTTTTAAAATTTGTCAATTTTTTCACAATTTTGTTTAATTTCTTAAATTTTCTTTTTCAAAATATCTTTTTTTAATCTCACTTTTGTTATATAACTTTTCAATTTTTCTTGTCAAAATATAAAATCTAGTTTTCTTTTTTTAAAAATATATTTTTTTTTCAATTTGTCAAATTTTTCACAATTTTGTTTAATTTTTAAAATTTTTTTTTCAAAATATCATTTTTTTAATCAAAATCTTTATTTTTTTCAAAATTATCAACAGTTTTTTTTTTCAAAATTTAAAATTTTCTTAAACATTGTTAATTATTTTTCAAAGCTTCTCAACTATTTTTTTTTCGAAATTCATAATTTTTTTGAGCTTCTTAATTTTTGACTTTAGCATTAGAGACAGTTTAGGACCGTCTTTAATAGAGACGGTCTTTGACAGTCTCTAATAAAGATGGTCTTTGACAGGGCTATAAGACGGCTAAGGACTGTCTCTAATAGAGATGGTATTTGACAGTCTCAGAGTACAAGTAAAAGATGGCTAATGATCGTCTCTAATGCAGACGGCCAATAACCGTCTCAAATGACCACATATAAGACGGTCAAAGACCGTCTCAGATGACCGCATATAAGATGGTCGACGACTGTCTTAAATGATTTGTGGACATTCAACATTTTAAGACAATATTAGGGACGTTCAAGAGCCGTCTAAAATTTTAGAGACGGCTCACGACCGTCTCTAAACCGTCTTTAAACCAAGGAATTTTAGAGATGGTCCTGGACCGTCTCAAAATTCGCCCCTTTTTTTTTTTTCATTTTTCACGTAGTGATTGTTCACTAGGTCTTCAATCTGTATGTCACCTGCATAATTTGTATGGTTGGAAGAGAGTCAACGCCCTACTCATAGTGATGGTTATCCTTTAAGATTAACAGTAATTCAAGAGATTCATAAAATATTGTAAAGGTTCTGATACGTCTCGTACTCTACAACTACAAGAGGTACTATCAATGCACAAGCAATCTATATGAAATGCATGCCTAGCAAAATATATGCGGTTTATCATACCTAGCGATCACCAAAATGTGGAATATGATTAGAATTATCCGACTTGCCCCGCATCCCATACTATGGAGATTCGCCCGTGTGTCCCACGTTTAACATGGATTTATATGGTTGTCCTAAGACGAACACAACACATGACCGGGTGAATCACGCAACCCCAATTGAAGTGACTAGTTGCAACAACCAACCCTCAAAAGAAAAGAATTGATGTAACACGTATATAGAACGATTCACATACACCAGCTGGTGCACCATCACCCGTGAAACATGGAATTATGTGTTACCCTAGGGCCACTATCGAAAACGCATTACATCTACGATATTTATTTGACCACTAGAAGAGGGATTTTTAACATAGTACTTGCGTTTATAGAAAATAAGTATTGAATCATGGAGGTTCTGGAATATCAAGACACATGCCAAAATCCTTTAAAGATAGATAACACAAGGCCAGTATAGAGGAAAGTGACAACGATCAACTCAAACAGTGGCAATGGCCAACATAATAAATAGAAGAGCTGTAACGGCTGATTCAGTAATAAGGAGAGTGGCAATGGCCAACTCAATAAAGAGATGATTGGCAGGGCCAACTCAAATAATATATTTGATATGGCAAGGGCAAGGCTTGTATCCAAGGCCCACATAAATTCAAAAGGATTACTTGTAAGAAATATTATACTATAATCTCAAAGGGTAAATAATTGATGGTAAAACATATAATTGCAGGGAGAATTTAAAGTAACACGAACGCATATTAAAGGTCAGGTAAAATAACATGAAGGCATGTGAAAGGCGTGATAAATATAACAACTTAAATTAATTTAAGCTTAAAGGATAAAACCCTCACCTTTGTAGTCAAATCCTTCCTCAACTGAGGCTAGATGTTTACACATAGCTCTTTGATCTCAACTTTATCCTAAACCACATGATTTGCAAGATCAAGATTTAGTCTAAAGTTATGTCTATGGTCTAAGTTTTCAATTAGTGATTATCTAGGCTGTTCAAGGTACCTTGGTGTATACCGAAATTTTCATAGTGGATGTGTGAAATCAAACGAACAAGAATACTTACGATGAGGAACATGTGTTCACCTTGTGGGAATAAAAGAGAAGATAGAGAGGGGGAAAGGATATACGGTTTTCTGCCAGTTTAATGGTCTGAACCTGAACTTGGACTAGCAACTATTACATGCCCAGTCCCTTCTTTTCCTTCACATTTTTCTCTCTTTTCTTTCTCTTTCTCTTTCTTTATCTTTGTTGATTGGACGCTGGAATTAAGAGCCAGGGCCTTCTCTCTTTGTTATTTCCTCTTTTTAAAATTTCATCGGGTTAGCGCCTGCTTGACCCGGTCTAAGGACTAGTGCGTTGTGTGTGTGCATCCTTTGTGTACACTCACACCGTGTGGGGTCCACAGTGATGTGTTGGGAGATCCACGTCATCCAATGACTCCTATTCATTTTGTGGGCTTCATATTAGGGTCCACATAGGAGTAGGAAGTGAATGTCGGTCTTAGGTGGGCCATCTTGAGTGTACGTTTTGTTTGGCTATTGATCGTGTTGATCCAATGGTTGGGATTTGATACGTATGGTCAATTTGTGATGTATAGGCATGGTGTAAAGTTTCTCATCGAACAGATTGTGAGAATCTTATGATATAGAATTTAAGGCCTAGGTTAATGACATTTTCATAATTATTGCCGATCTAAGAGTCTTGTGAAATCTAATGGTTCTACATGGTTTTATGCACCTCTCTAAACAATACTTACAACTGAACTTTCATCTAAATCATTACGGATAATTAGTTATTCACTAATTTACTTAAGGGAAAGTTCCTACATCAGGTCACTTGATAGGTGGTCTTGTCTTAAAATTAATGGTCAGATTGCTGGATTTATGCATGGAGATCATTCCTCTTGATTAGATTCATGTCATAGAATAGATGTAAGGTTAGGATAGTTAAATTTGTATCGTACACGTATACACATTAATTAACTTCTTGGTAACGCTTTGAGAACTTTTAATATGGGGGTATTAAAATGTTCAGGGCACTACAATGCCTGCCGCTCTCAAGGTAGTTGATGATCGAATCCATCCAAGTTGATTTTGAGTTGAGTGGAAGCACGTTCGTGAGCTTGGCTTCATTGATGCTCGGTCTAGCTAGGAATTCGATCGGGATGGAGCTCGAGATCTGATCTTCATCTCCTATAGAGAGCTTTTCCAACATGTTAGTTTTTGAGTTTTTGGCCCATGGAATCAGGGCGATGCTACATTTTCTAAAATTGACGATCAATTCTTTGGCTATTTGGAGGTAGACTTTCATTCGTTCTTTTTTGGCTTGATAGGCATCAACTATTTTATTGACGACCAACTATGAGTCGCTAAAGACCTCGAGATGTTGAGCCCCCATGTTTGCTACTAATTTGAGTCCGACAAGCAAGGCCTCATATTTCATTGTATTGTTGGATGCTTAAAATCCAAATCTCAAGGCATAATGTATGCATATATGGTCAGGAGTCTCTAGGACTATCCCGACCCTGCTTGCTGTAGAATTAGATGAGCCATCAACGTAGAGTGTTCACTTGGGTGGGTCGGGTACTGCTTGGGAGTCGGATAATTCAATGATGTCCGGGGCAATTTCTGGCCTGGGTAAGTCAGTTGTAGCTCAGTCTATGATTGGATCTTGCTTGAGGGAACAAGTTAGCTCGACAATGAAGTCAGCCACTACTTGACCCTTGATTATAGCCCATGACTGGTATTTGATGTCGAACTCACTTAATTCAATTGCCCATTTGGTTAGCCGACCCGAAGCTTTGGGTTTTTGGAGAACTTGACGTAGCGGTTAGTCGGTTAAAATAATGATGGTGTGAGTTTGGAAATATGGTCGCAGGTGTCGGGAAGAGATCACCAAAGCCAAAGCCAACTTTTTCAATATGAGATATCTCGTCTCTAGGGACTAAAGCTTTGCTGATGTAATAGACTGGGAATTGTTTCCCTTCATGCTCTCTAATCAACGCTGAGCTAACTGCTGCATCGGATATGGTCAACTATAGCTGCAGAGTTTCTCCTAGCTCGGGTTTAGATAGCAAGGGCAGTGATCCTAAGTATTGCTTGAGCTGCTAGAAGGCTGCCTCGCATTCTTCAGTCAAATCTACTATCTGCCTCCCCTTTAACTGTTTGAAGAAAGGGAGACATTTGTTTGTAGCTTGGGACACGAAGCAGTTGAGGGCTGTTACTCTTCTAGTAAGTCTCTGTATATCTTTGATCATCTTTGGTAACTGCATATCAAGGAGGGATTTAATTTTTTCTGAATTTGCCTTGATCCCTCGTCGGCTGACCAAAAAATCGAGAAATTTCCCCTAGCTAACTCAAAAAGCGCACTTGCTTGGATTTAATTTCATTCGGTATTTGCGAAGGACGAGTAACATTTTTTCCAAGTCAGCCACATGGTTTGTAGCTTTGATGCTCTTGGGGGGCATATCATCTATATAGACCTTCATTGTCCACCCTATTTGGGGGGCGAACATTTTTTTGACCAATCGCTAATAGGTCACTCCTGCATTTTTCAGACCGAAGGGCATCACACAGTAATAATAAAGACCTTTGTCAGTGATAAAGGTAGTCTTAGATTTATCGCTAGAGTGCATTTCAATCTGATTGTATCCTGAATATGCATCCATAAAACTAAGTAACTCATGTCCCACAGTACTGTTGACTGATCGATTCTAGGAAGGGAGAAGGTATCTTTAGGGCAGGCCTTGTTCAGGTTTGTGTCGTCTACAGAGACTTGCCACTTTCCGTTAGCTTTTTTGACTAGTACAATGTTGGCCACCTAGTCTGGGTAGTAGACTTCTTCAATAAAACCAGCTTTAAGGAGTTTGCTGACCTCTTCTTCAATCACAGCATATCTCTCAGGGTCGAGAGCATGTCGCTTCTATCGAATGGGTCAGGAGGATGGATCGATGTTTAGTCGATGCGTGATGATGACAGGATCAATTCCAGGCATGTCCTCATGGGACCACGCAAAAATGTCGGCATAGCGTCGGAGGGGGGCTACCATCTTGTCATGTAGTGGTGATGTCAAAGACGATCCAATTTGGATGGTCCTGGATGGGTTGGACTCATTTAGTGGGATCAGAATGAGGTCTTCCATGGGTTGGCCTCTCTCTTGAGATTCTTCACGTGGATCCAAGGATTATATGGTCATTGCTTCACGCGGGGCTCTCAGTGCCATCGCGTAGCATTGCCAAGCGTCAAGTTGATCACCTTTGATGGTCCCGACACCTTGATCAGTTGAGAATTTCATAGCCAAATGGTAAGTCAATACCATTGCTTGCAAGAAGTACAATAATGGTCAGCCAAGGATAACGTTGTAGACAGATGGTTAGTCGACCACAAGGAAGTTGACAATCATGGTGGCTTGATTCTGTCCATCCCCAGCTGAGAGGGGGAGCTGGACGACTCCTTCAGGCACGACCTGTCCGTATGAGAAACCGATTAAAGGAGTTTTGACAGGTTGGAGTAGAGATTGACCAACTCCCATTTTGTCGAAGGCTTGAACATAGAGCACATCCGCTGACGATCCTGTGTCGACAAGGATCCAAAACACTTTTTTGTTGGTGATGGTTAGAGTGATTACCAGTGCATCATCATGGGGGAAGTGGATACCTCGGGCGTCCTCTTCAGTGAAGGCTATGTTGTATTTTTCCACCTTTTACTCTTTCGAAGGTCGTCCGAGGAGTAAAACTTCTTCCTCAGGACGACTAATACTTCTAGCGTGCGCTTTCTGAGCATTGTTCGAGTCGCCTCCCCCTTCGCGGCCTCCAAAGATGGTGCAGATTTCTCCAGTTAGCTGGTTATTGATCGACTGTTCTTCAGTGGCCTTGATCCGATCTCCTCTATTGTCGACATAATCCCTGAGATGACCATCGGGAATTAGTACCTTAATTTCTTGCTTGAGGTCAATGCAGTCGCTCGTATTGTGACCATGATCTTGGTGGAAGAAGCAATATTTGTTCTTGCTTATTTTGTTGGGGTTAAACTTCAACTTATTCGGCCATCGGAGAGGATGTTTATCTTTGATTTCTATCAAGACTTGTTTCGGTGTCTTGTTGAGAGGGGTGTAACTTTTGAACTTATTGTTGGGTCGTTTGTTCAATTTTCGGTCGTCTCGAGATTGATCGTCCTTTCTCTTCTTATTGGTTGAACTATGCTCTGCCTTTGTCTACTCTTTAGCTAGAGGGTTTTTGCTTTGGGCAGCATCCCATAAGATTCAGGACTTCTCAGCATTAGCATACTTCTACGATTGGTTCGGAAACTCGGCTAACATGGTTGGAGGATTCTTGTCTAGAGAGAAGAGGAACGACTTTTCCCTTAGTCCACTCATAATAGCGTTCTGGGCGGCCTCGTCTGAATGCTTTTGAACTTGTAGTTCTTTCAGGTTGAAGCACTTGATGTAATCCTTCAGGAGTTCGCCTTCTTTTGGAATTATGTGAAGGAGATGAGCAGGCAGTGAATGGGGACTCAGTTTCCTTTATCGTAGTCATTGTTGTGTTTGCTCGGCATGTCTGCTATATGTTTCTGATCTAATCCCTCAGGCTCTTTAACTCGACTCTCCACGGTTCCCCAATTTCAGCAGTGGCCTCAACCGGAGCTTTGTTGCGCCTTCTTCGATCTATCTCATGATGTAGATCGGAGGCAGGCAAAGGCACGATCTCGGACACGTGAGATGGGACAGGTTGGGTCAGAGTATACTGCTGGGTCGGCTGAGGAGCGACTGGCACGCCAATAGGCTAGGAGGGATAATGATCTGGCTATTGTTCGGCATGCATGTAAGAAGGCCAGGAAGGACTGTCGGCCCTCGGTGCAGTTTGAGGTTGAATTTGTTCCAATAGTCGCATCATGCGGCCCAAATATGATCTTATATCCCTGACCTCTCTTTCGAGGTTGTTCATTCGACCATTCTTAGCATGAGTCCACGGAC
This sequence comes from Magnolia sinica, assembly GCF_029962835.1. NCBI lineage: Eukaryota > Viridiplantae > Streptophyta > Magnoliopsida > Magnoliales > Magnoliaceae > Magnolia > Magnolia sinica. The sequence goes on along the minus strand of NC_080574.1, from coordinate 108,207,406 downwards.
CGTGTCTGCCTGAACGAGAGGAGGAACCTTGATAGCTCGCCTGTGGCTTAGGCTTCCTTAGCTACTCTAGCAGTTCTGGGGCGTGACTAGTCATAGGTAAGGTCACGATTGGAATCGCCACTGGAGAGGATTCAGCTTTCTTCTTCTCCATAGCCATCATAGATGTTGCTAGTAGAATTGAGAACGGCTTAGAATGTCGATTCCCACAGACGACACCAAACTGTTAATACAGTTTTTTGGCAGACCCTCTACGGTTGACCCTCCCAAACTTGCACAGATGTAAAAAAGAAACAAAGGAGACCCCGGCTAATGCAGGGGACTCTCCGATGCCTAAGTCAGGAATGAAGTCTTTTTAGTAGGGTAGGATCTCCAAAAAAGAGACACCAGTCGAGTGCTAGGGTAAGAGTAAGCGTACCTTTGATGGTTGGAGATATCTCTATATATAGGGAAGGGAGCCCAATTGTGCGAGGACTCTTCCTAATATCTTAGAGATTCATTCAGATCTGGGATCTTTGCGAGATTACCAGCTTTTAAGGTTATCGAGATCTGATCTTATCCCTTAAAGATCTAGGGAAAGATCTTCGGGATGTTGGGGAATTCCTCAAATCTGTAGCTCGAGTTTAGGTCGAATCCTATTAGCGGGTGACGACTCAGGAATAAGTGATGCCGATCTTCTTGACAGATCAACATTCACCATCTTCGACCAATGATGACAGATCAACATTCACCATCTTCGACCAATAATCAGGTTGGAGGGTCCGTGTTCTCTTTAGCTGGGCGCTAATGGTCCTTGACCTTGTCATGGGGCGTCGCCTAACCTTTAATCTGACGTTGGCCGATCTATGGCCGTCCACTGGCCGAGCTATGCTTGATCTACGGCCGGGTAATAACTGATCTGGGGTTGATCTATGATCAACCTATATCCGACCTATGACTAACCTTTGGTCGATCTGTAGTCGAATTGTAAGTAACCCATTAGGTCAGGACATGGTTTATTTGAATGGGCTTGTAATTGTGTTCTTTGAGTGTCCTTACAGTTGCCCCGACCTCTTTGAAGGTCGGCTTGTTTCTGGATGTAGATGCCTTATCAGGCTCGGGTTTCACTGGGCCCGTACTGGTTAAATAGAGTTGGTCCATTCCATAAGACGACTTATCAACTTGTCAAAATTTCCCCCAATAATTTAAATAATATGCATTTATTCTTTTGATAATATGGTTTCTTACAGAAGAAACAGACACTCGTCTTACTTTGCTTTTTCTTGGAATGACCTTTAGGTTGAGTCTTATAGCTAGCTCTAATACTTAAACGTCGTTTTTCAGTATTTTTTTCCCATTATGTCCTTCTTTAGAGGTTACAATGTGAGCATTATGTGCCTTTTTCAACTTATTAGTTTTTTCTTCCTCTTAAATGCTCCACATAATTGGCTAGTTCAATGTTCACCTCTCTCTTTGATTATTATAGTTAATTTAGTATGAACCAAATTAAGAGGAGAGATTTTAGAAGCAAGAAAACCAGGAGCTCATTTTCAACCTTTAGGCCCAATGCACGAATTTTCAAAACCATATATTATGCCTAAAAATTCAGCACCCGAGTATGATGTGAGATACAAACATTGCCCATTATTCTCATTCCACATTTATAAACATTCCATTCACATACAAAAATAAGAAATAAACTCCAATCAATCATCATCTACTATATGTAAAAAATCCATGTCCACATCTAAAATAAAGAATTATCAAACCATAACTTCATCCAATCAAATTACTCACTAAGCTCATAATAAATAGTTAGTCTCAATATAATGATTCTCAAATGCTTAGTAATCTAATCCACTTCAAATACTGAAAGAAAATAAATCAATCATCTAGGTAATCTTCCTTCTCTTAAGAGCCTTCCTCCCCTTCGAACCCTTTGATGATCTGAACTGAACAATTGTACGACCCCTTGGATACTTGTCCTGTGTATGATGTTCAACCTTTTCTAACCCGCCTCACACATGTGGGACTCAATTCTTTTCAGCCATACGAAACCCCGATTCCAGGTTTTCTTCTTGACGCTACGGTGTTTGAGCAAGAAAGTCAGAAACGATAATTGCACATATATTTAATATTTTATTTTATTTAGTAACCGTGACTGAAAGGGAGAAGTGAACCCATCTCTCACTCGTGTGCTCATGCATGTGTGAGGGAAAGGGGATGGGACAAACCTTATTTAAACAACGTTGTTTGCTATTATTTGGTTTTAAAAAGTATTTCTTTTTATAAAAAAAAGGAAAAATTAAACTTGCTAGACATACTGACCAACGATCCTTGTTGGTCATAATATGTAGAGAGAGGATGAATCTTTTAAAGAAATATTTTTTTTTTCCAACATTAATTCTTAGGTGTGGAATTCTTATTATTTTCTTAAATATAAAATTGTATATCATGTACTTAAAATATCTCCAAGTTGTGTTTAATTTTTTATTTTTCTATTTTATTAGCAAGTTGGTTATTTATAAAATTTGAAGATTTCTTTTAAATATAATGTTAAGATTTGTTAATTTGTGTATTTATTTAAAATTTCTAATCCTACCAACCAAAATTATGTAAGATCGATATATACATACGTGAACATTGGAACTTCATAGAATTGTTAAATATTTTTTAATTCCATGGGTTATTACAAAACCTTTTGGAATTAATACTAATATGAAATTTGATCGTAAATTGACCTTAAATTCTAAATTACGAGATGTGAACCACCTGAAATCCTACACATGTTATTGAGTACCCAAAATTCTACACCTTTATATAAATATTGAAATTTAATGAACCCTCGTGAAAATTTCTAAAATTTTAGCAAGGTGTATTATTTATTTATTTATTTATTATATTTCCGTTGAGTGTTTATGAGATATGTGGGTATTGCATCAATGTAAAGTAGGTAGCATGTGCATGCATTGTTTTGAGAAAACATGTTCATTATGGAAAGTTTTCTGAAAAATTATACATATAAAGTGGTTCGTGGAAAGTATGTTACATACTTTGGAAAGTCTATTGTGGAAAGTTTATTTTTGGAACTTTATTATAGAAAGTCTAATTATGGAAAGATATTTATGGAGAAGCTCTATATTGAGAACTTGATCACGGGTTTCCATAACACTAAAAAAATAGTAGGGCGATATGCTGTCCCTTGGGTTGAAAGTTCCAAGTAAAATAAGGGGGGTTCTACAACGCGTAAGTTGAAAGACCTTAAACCTCAACTGGATCCTCTTAGCCTACCTTAGCCCAAGTATAGTGAGCGTACATCACTTACATAGGAACAAGTAAATTTTGCCTAACCAAGCTGATTTTGTCCTTCTCTAGAAGTCCACATGGATGAGCAGGTCAGAGATTAGGCATGGTGGAAATCTTTATGCAGTAGAAACTACCTACTTTTAAGGGTCTAGCAGATCCTATGGAAGTAGAGAATTAAAGAGATCAAATGGAGAAGAGTTGTGACTTAATGGGATGTGGGGAGGAGCAAAAGGTGACCTTAAAAAAATTTATATTATAAGGTGGACTGTTGGTGGAAGATGACAATGAGAGCAGCCTTAGAAGGGGTGGTTTGGACCTTAAGGCTTTTCTAGGACCATTAAGGCTTAAAAGGCAAAGGAATTTATGAGTTTGGAGCAGGAGAGCATGGCACTAAGACAATATGAAGCTCTCTCGCTTTGCCTCTCACATTGTTCAAGACGAGGCATTGAAGGCAAGACGAGGCATTGAAGGCAAGCCAATTTGAGTAGGGGCTGAAGGGAACTATTCGCACCAAGATAGTCCTATTCAAGTTACAATCGTATGCGGGAGTAGTGAATGAGGCCTTTATAAGTAAGAAAGATAATGACGAGTTTTATAAGAAGTTGGAGTAGAGGAAGGAAGTAGGAAATAAGAATAAAACCACACCGAATACACCACAACTGAATGAAGACAAAAGGCAGAAGGCGAGGACAACTGATAGTTCAATGCAGGGATTATAACAACCACGATTCGCAGAAAACTGCCATAATTGTGGGAAGGCAAGGCACATCGCTTGATATTATATATCTCCTCGAAAACACCCACAACAATCACATGTTTAAAGACCCCCACGACAACATGCATCATAACAGTTTCAAAGAGCAAAGAGCCGCACCGCATTACTAACAGCAACATAGGCCACCACAAAATCCGCAACCACAGCTAAGGCTACAAATTCAAGAACAAGAACAACAATTGCAACAATAGTCGAACCAACAGCCGAGATAGGGAAGCCAGGATCCTCGACAACAAGACCAGGAATGCATTTATGCATTGGCACTGCCAGACGCCGAAGTTGAAGGGAATGCCGTAGAGGGTACCTTAATCATTTTCTCATTACCATTTAAAGTTCTATTATCTTTAGAGCCATTTATTCCTTTATATCCACATCTTTTGTTCACATGTTGGTTTACTTCACTTCTAAGAAAGTCTGTGTCATTAGATATCATATGTAGAACATGCCCTGTGATGATTGGTGAATTAAAACTGTTACCCGATCTCATCGTAATGGAGATAAAAGAGTTCAATGTTATCCGAAGAATGGACTGGTTATCTTCTTTTCAAGCTACTATGCATAAATTGTTGGAGTAATAGCAACTCAATCACGATTAACACACATTTCATAAATAACACACATAAAACAATAAGGGCTATTTTCTTGAAATGTAGGATAGCAGAGTATATTAAATTCTTTTTGTACCTCTATACTACATAGAAGACTCTTTTATAGACATGATGTTAGCACCTAACACTTGAGAGATTCTTGCTAAAAGAATTAATTAGCAACTGACATGTGGCTTGACCACATTCAATTTAGTTACAACAAATAGTGAGAAGATAGTGGAATTTTAAACGTTCTTATGACCGTTGGGTTTGAATTATTCTCAACACGCCCCCTTAATTCAAACAACCTCAACTCCGAGCATTTCTTGTAACTTGACAAATTTCTGTCAGGAAAGCGCTTTAGTGAAAATGTCTGCAATTTGATCCTCGGTGTTACAGTATTCCAACTTGATTTCTCCTTTCGCCACGAGTTCTCTTATGAAGTGATGACGTACTTCTATGATTTAGTCCTTACATGAAATGCTGAATTTTTTTTCATTGCAATGATAGATTTGTTGTCGCAGTAGATTACCGTAGCTTCTTCTTATTTTGCCTTCAAATCGGATAAGATCCTTCTAAGCCATACTATTTGGCAAGCGGCGCACTTGTGGTAGCAATGTATTCGGGTTCTGAACTTGATAGTGCAGTAGTTTTTTGGTTCTTAGTCGCCCATGATATCATTCCAGATCCAAGACTAAGCGAAAATTCCGAAGTGCTTTTTCTATCATCTGTATAACCGGCCCAATCACTATCAATATAAGTCACAGGTTTAAAATCACTCACCTTGCAATACCTGATTCCAAAGTTCAATGTGCCACGAATATATTGTAGGACTCTTTTTGCTACTCCCATATGTTGTTTACTTGAATTTTACATGAATCTGTATAAAAGGCTCACTGCAAACATTATATCTGGCCTTGTATGAGTGAGATAGCTAGATTAGTCCACCAATCAAGCTTTTGTAGTCTTTTCCATTAGTTTTATCTACCCCATCTTCTAAAATAAGTTTATCATTTGTATTCATGGGAGTTTTTACAGGGTTGCAATTAGTCGTATAAAATCTTTTTAATATATCATTAGTATACTTTTCTTGACATACAAAAATACCATTGGAATCTTGAATAATTTACATGCCTAAAAAATAATGTAAAAGGCCCAAGTTGGTCATTTTGAATTTAGACACCATATTTTCTCTAAATTGCTTCATCAAACTTATAGAATTGCCTGTATATATCATATCATCAACATACAAGTAAACTATAAGGATTTCCATACCTTGAGTTTTCACATACAGAGTAGGTTCACTTTCACTTCTCTTAAAATTAGTGTCAAGGAAGTACCTGTCGATCTTACTATACCATGCTCTTGGAGCTTCCTTGAGTCCATACAAAACTTTCTCCAATTTGTAAACTTTATTTTCCATCCCATTGAGTTTAAATCCTGCAGGCTGTTCTACATATACATTTTCCTATAACTCACCATTTAAGAAAGCTGATTTGATATCAAATTGATGAACATGCCAACTTTCTTGAGATGTCAAAGATAAAACAGTTCTAATGTTTCTAATCGAGCAACAAGAGAAAAGGTTTCAAAAAAATTAACACCTGGAATTTGAGCATAACCTTTTGCTACTAAGCAAGTTTTATGCCTTTTCAAAGATTCGTCAGGATGGAATTTGGATTTATAAATCCATTTCAGTCTAATGGCTTCTTTTCCTGGGGGTAAATCAACCAATCTCCATGTTTTATTTTTTTCAATAGCATCAATTTCTTCCTTCATTGCATCATACCACTCTTCCTTTGTCATTGCATCTTCAAAACATGTGGGTTCTGAAGAAAAGAAAGAAAAATCACATGATTGATAAATATCAGTAAGACATCTTACCCTTCTTGGAGGCGATTCACTTAATTCAATATATGGTGAAGGTGGTGGAGGAAACTCATTTGGTGGCATACAAGATGTGGTTTTTTCATGATCAACAACCAAATGAGTATTTTCGGCACTACTTTCCCAATTCCAGGCACCATTTTTATTAAAGATAACATCTCGACTGATGTTCAAAATCTTATTTTTTGGATCATAGAGCCTATATCCTTTTGTTTCATCGCTATAACTAATAAAAATATATTTTTTGCTCCTATCATCTAATTTTTATCTTTTTTGCGAAGGAATATGAGTATAGGTTATAGATCCAAATACTTTAAGATGACTCACATTTGGTTTTCTCCTAAACCAAGCTTCATATGGGTTTTTCCTGTGATAGCCTTGGTAGGAAATCGGTTTAATAAATAAACCGAAGTTGCGACAGCTTCAGCCCAAAAGGTCTTTTGGTAGTTCCTTTTCTTTCAGCATACACCTTGCGGTTTCAACAATTATTCGATTTTTTTGTTCCGCGACCCCATTTTGTTGTGGGGTAAAGCTTGCCGTGAGTTCTCTGTTTATACCTACACTTTTACACATCATAAAGAATTTTTTGGATGTAAATTCACCACCCCAGTCAGTCAGCAATTTTTTTAATAGAATAACCACTTTGTTTTTCAATAAAGCCCGAAATTGTAGGAAAAAAGAAAGAGCTTCAGACTTCTTTTTTTTTTCAAGAAAATACACCCATGACATTCTAGTAATGTCATCAACAAATAATAGAAAATATCTACATCCACCAAAATAGGATGTACTCATAGGACTACAGATATCAGTATGTACAAGCATCAAAGGTTCAATTGCTCTCCAAGATTTATCCACTTGAAAGGGAGTACTTCTATGATGTTTTCCATATACACATGCTTCACACTACTTTCCATCATTTGTCACCATGGGTAAACCAGCAACCATTGTGTTTTTATGCAATAAATTTAACCCACCAAAGTTTAGATGCCCATATCGTTTATGCCATAGCCTAGAGGCATCACTAGATTCAACATTAAAAACATTGATGCTGAGATCAGAAAATTTAAGAGGGAACATTTTAGTATCAATCATTTCAACCAAAATTATTAATTTCTTGTTTTTCTTATTAAATATCATGCATTTATTTTCATCAAAAATAGCATAAAGTCCTCTTTTCATTAATTGTCCTAAGCTGATTAAATTTTGAGCAATGACAGGAACATACATAACATCATGAATAAGCTTCTTACCAGATTTGGTGTCTATGGAAATAGTTCCTTTACCTCGCACTTGAACTTGATTTTCATCTCCCATCCGTACTTGAGACCTAATAGTCTCATCCATCTCAACAAATAATGATTTATCACCTGTCATATGGTTACTGCAACCACTATCTAGATATCAAACATTTTCAGTACATGTAGTAAAACATGAAAGAAACAGGCTTTCTTCATCAGTTTTTTCATCATTACATTTTTCTTCATGGAAATTTGCCCTATCTTTTAGCTTATACCAACAATCTTTTCTAGCATGCCCAATTTTTTTACAAATTGAGCAATGAGGCACATTGGAATCCTTATTTTTATCCCAATAGTCTCTTTCAATATGCCCTTTCTTTTTGCACTTATAACATTGAATAGGGGATTCACAATTACCTCGATTGGAGTTTCTAGAGTTGTTGTAGTGGCCTTTTCCTTTCCCTTTAATGGATTGGTTTGACCGAACTTCACCACCATGACCAAATGGGTGAGTTGCATTACCTTCAATCCAGCTTTCCTTCAAAGTGAGTTTTGTCTGCAATGCCTACTCAACATAATTTTCTATGTCTTTTTGTAACCTCTCTTCATAAGCTTGAAGAGATCCCATTAATTGAATTAAAGATAAAGTGCTTAGATCTTTAGATTCCTCTATTGCAGGAACAATGGAATCAAATTTTGAATTAAGACTCCGAAGCACATTTTCAACAATTTTTGTTCAAATATGTCTTCACCAAGACACCTAGCTTGATTTACTACTATGGTGACTCGAGTGAAAAACACTTGAAACGATTATGAAAATTTCATCAATAAGGTTTCAAATTCACGACGGAGAAATTGTAATCCTACAGTGATTACTTTACTTGACCCTTGGAATTCATTTCGAAGCAAGTCCCATGCTTCTTTAGATGTTTTAGTTCCCATTATTCTTGGGAAGATTGTGTCATCCAGAGCTTGTTGGATATATGACCGGGCCTTTACATCTTTTTTCTATTTTCTTTCATCTCCGCTTTTTGAGCTGCGGTCACCCTTCCTTCTTGATCATTATACTCTGTAAAATCAGTCTCTACTAATTCCCATAAATTGTGAGACATGAATATTGTTCTCATTTTAATAGCCCAAAATGGATAATTTTCTCCTTTGAAAATGGGAACAAAATTTTGATCAACACTTACCGTGCTACTTGTAGATGCCATTACCTTTTACCTTGCTCCAGATCGCTACGGAACCAAGCTTTGATACCAAATTTGTTGGAGTAACAACAACGCAATCACGATTAACACACATTTTACAAATAACACACAATAAACAATAAGGGCTATTTTATTGAAATGTAGGATAACAGAGTATATTAAATTTTTTCTGTACCTCTGCACTACATAGAAGACTCTTTTATAAATATGATGTTAGCAACTAACACTTGAGAGATTCTTGCTAAAAGAATCAATCAGCAACTGACATGTGGCTTGACCACATTCAATTTAGTTACAACAAACAGTGAGAAGATAGTGGAACTTCAAACATTCTGTAACGCCTTGAAAATCGAGGGTTGAGCAGATGCCCATCTCCAGAGTTCCAACGCATCACTTATGTAATATAAATAATGATGATTAAATGTTGTCCGTATTAGTGCATTAAACATGAATGAGATTATACCAAAACAATATCTCATACTCCAAAGACAATTGGATTATGCAAGCAGAAGACTGTGATAAGTATATAAAGCATATAAGTGGTTGTAGGTCCCTAGAGTATGAACATGATACCAAGTTAAATAATTACATGTATGGTCTCAAAATATACAAAATGATAAAGTGTAATGTCATCTAATCCATATCCTTCTAGCCCCGGTGATGCAACTCCAGGTCTACATATACCTGCCAGAGAGTTACTGTAGGAGAACTCCTCCTCGTCGTCGAAGAAGGCCGACTCCGTCTCGTAAGCCTCACTGTTATCTGAAACTACAACAGAGTCTGGTTGGTGTTTTAAAACACCATCCTAGAGTGGGAGTGAGTGATCAACTCAGTAGAGCTATAAGGCAAAGGTTAACATGTTATCAATTCAATTAAGCAGTAATGTTAAAGTAGTACAATAATCATGCCCTAAGTACGCTTGTTAATGCAAGGATGGGATGTGATAATGATATATGCCCTCACCTACACTCCTTCTGCGACATTATCTCATGGTCACGCATACAACACTCCCGCTGTACTCAACTGCAATGCCAAAGGCACATGCAATGTGGTGCATGTACGTGATTAGCCAAGTTCTTAATTAAACTTATTCATACAGCATGTTTCGGAAGCTAAGGTAACTCCCTTTATATCATTGACCTAAACAATGATCCATCTAGGGTTGTCAATCCTAGTTAATCACATACGATAGGCAGTTCCAAGTCGCTAAGGAGATGCTTGTCACCTCAGCGTAAGCCTAGTTTATACTCAAGGTCACTACGGGATGGCCCGTCACCTTAGCGTAGTCCTAGCATATACTCGAGGTTATTACGAGAGGCTCGTCACCTAATCGTAGGCCGATAGCTCGAATACAGTATCCAATATACCACCATATTCGGCTCATGAGTTTGAGTTACTCATTGGTCATTATGGGGAGGCTCGTCACCCCAGCGTAGGCCGACAGCTCGACGACAGTGTCCCATACACCACCATGCTCGGCTCATGAGTCTTAGCGGATCGTAGTACTAAGGTTAAATGGGCTTTGCACTGGTAAGTGGTACCTTTGATTCAAGAAGTAGCATCCATACATGGTGAACATACATTAGGCTAATCGGGTTACTGCACAAGCTCGACTGGTACGAGCATACGTTGAATTAATCGACATGGAGTGCGTATGCACTCCGCGTGGCCTAATCACTATCGACAAGCAATGTATGACTCGGATTCATCGAACGTGCCTTGTGTGGCGAAACAACCTTGACCACTAATTCAGGAATCATTACCGATTGCCTGGACTACGCAGTAGTCCCAATCATATTCAAATGCAATAAGCATTCATATGTGATAGTCAAAAAGCATGTGACAACTAACTTCAGTATAAATTTCATTTGAGCATTTCAACAAACACATAGTACACATGTTAATATACATAGACATTTCATCCATGAATCACATGGTAGTAAGAGAGTTTACATAAAGAAAACTGTAGCTATAGATAAGGTAATTGAGAATCCTATCTCAACATCCTCATTGAATACATTTCAACAAGCATTTTCTCATTTAGGCATTTTATCAAACACTTAGACCACACATATCAACATATATGAAATAAATTAATTATAACGTATATTATAGCGCATCCTTTCACAAGGGAGTTGCCACACGTACAACAATCATGTATTTCCAAAGAACAATCATTGCAAGCAAAAATCATAATTCTATTTTCATTCAGACATTTCAACAAACACATGGAATGCATTAATTTCAACATAGTTCATATATATATGTAATATACAGAAAATATCACATTTAAGCATATGTGATAGCAATCAAGTCAGTCATAAATCATTAACTGACATTGAAAGCCTTGAAAACCATAACCTAAACGTTTATACTCCACACCTTTCGTTGGTAAATTCGTATCGTACTTAGTTTGTATACTACGCTTCTGTTTATAGCAAAATGGCTACCTAAATCATGAAATAGGTTAGTTATTTCGTCGATTCTTCTATTGGGATACCTAAAATAGATTAGGGTTAGAGTTTCTTACCCAAAAACGGAATCAAAATCGCTGGTATAGCGATGCAGGTAAGATGATTCGGCACGTGGAGCGGCGGGAATGAATCCCATCAACTCTCTCTCACTTTCTCTCACTTCTCCTCACTCTTTCCTTCTCTTTTCACTCTTCTCTCTCCTAGGGTTTAGGAATTTCGTATGGAATGAGAGAGGGGTGGGTTAAGGCCCTTATATAGGCCCAGAACTGATGTCAATGGCCCCAAGGTCATGGTATACTTAGGTTATAGCCAAATAGTAGCTGTTTCGGGTCAACGGAGCTCATCCAGAGGTCCATTTTCTGCATACGGTCCAGAGAAAGTTTCCTGACAATGGATCTATGTCAGGTTAAGATTTTGGTCCGATCGGATTAGTGGATCGACCGCGGAGGACCAGTTTCAGTTCAACGGCTATCGACACTCGATCAGGGTCACAAGTACACTGACCTGTGTATGAAAATTTTCCTGATCCAAGGGTATAGTTAGGTCAGAATCTGATGGTATAAAACCTTAAATTTGGCTTGCAAGTGAAAGGACCAATTCACTTAATTTTGAGTCTGTTTTCTAAAGATATTTACGTTTCTCACACACTTCGCTCTAAGCTCAAGTTATGCATTTCTGGATACTATTTGGACTTGATTTCTGAGATGGTTATCAAGCCCAGTAAGGCGGTCATAACCATATAGTTTCGTGGTAATCAAACTTTCGATGCGCGGTCTAGGTCTGATACGGAGTCTCAAGATGCTCCCGAGAGCAACTGGGTTTTGAGATTGATCATAAGTTTTTAGATAATGTAGAGTTAGCGATTTTATTGGTTTTGGGTCATGCAGTTCGTATAGAAAGTGATTCGAGCTAATTCACCGATTAATTCAGTTTAGTACTTAATTAATTTTTGTCTAATTTCTAAAGAATTCGGTCCTTAGCGATTTCTGCCTGAGGTGGTACTCGGGTCTTTATACGGATTTTTTCGAGATGTTATAAACTACCCCCCTTAAGAAAAAAATTTCATCATCGAAATTAATACCTTATTATACTCCCGAGAATCTGAGGGTAGTTCTTTCGGACCTCGGCTTCTGTTTCCCAAGTAGCCTATTCCTTAGTGTGATGTGTACATAGCACCTTCATAAGCGGGATAACCTTACTACGTAGCACCTGCTCCTTCCAGTCTAGAATACATGTCGGTCGCAGTACATAAGTAACATCCTCACTCAACTGTACCTGCTCCCATTTGATAATGTGGGAAGGGTCAGGAACGTATTTCTTCAGCATTGATACATGAAATACGTTGTGCACACCTGTGAGTGGTGTGGGCAAAGTAAGGCGGTAAGCTACCACACCCACTCGGTCTAGTATCTGGAATGAGCCAATGAATCTCGGCGTGAGTTTTCCCTTCTTGCTAAACCGGAGGACTCCCTTCATAGGAAAAACTTTCAGGAATGCATGATCCCCAACCTCGAACTCTAGTGGTTACCGCCTTGTATCCGCATAACTCTTTTGCCTGCTCTGTGCTGCCAGAAGTCGACGCCTGATAATGTTAATCTTCTCTGAGGTCGCCTACACTAACTCTGGGCTAATCAAACTCTTCTCGCCCACCTCTTCCCAACAATGCGGGGCTCTACATGGACGCCCATATAGTGCTTCGTAGGGGGTCATGCCAATACTCACCTGAAAGTTGTTGTTATAAGCAACTCGGCATAAGGAAGACAATTATCCCAACTGTCGTTGAAATCAAGCACACAAGCTCACAACATGTCTTCTAACACCTCATTCACCCGTTTCGTCTGCCCATTCGTCTGAGGTTGGAACATGGTACTGAACTTCCTGGATACTAGTCCAGATGATAGATGTGAATAGCATGCCTCGGTCTGACACGATCTCCATAGGAACTCCATGCAGATACACTATCTCCTTGATGTACAGCCTGACCAAATCATCTGCAGAGTTCGAGACTATAATTGGGAGAAAATGAGCCGATTTCGTCAACCGGTCCACGATCACCCAAATGGAGTCATGTCCCATCCTCATCTTTGATAAGCCTGAAATGAAGTCCATAGAAATGAAATCCCATTTCCATTCTGCTATGGGCATGGGCTGAAGTAGTCCAGGAGGTCGGCGATGTTTGGCCTTGACCTGCTGGCACGTGAGACAACGAGATACATAGTCTGCTATATGGGCCTTCATGTTGTCCCACCAATATGAGCGCTTCATATCTCAATACATCTTCATACTACCAGGATGCATCGCGATCCTCGAATTGTGAGCAGTTTCGAGAACTTCCTTTCTCAAGTTATGAAGACTTGGGGCGCATAGGTGGCCATGATAACATAAACCCTTATCCGAACCAACTCTCCATTCCGAGTCTTTATCGCCACTAGCTCATTTCATTATCTTCCCCAACCATTCGTCCTCCCCCTGGGCCACTATGATTCGGTCATCGATGAGTGGCTGCACCCGAATGTGTGCGAAGCTTTCGAACGGCTCCTCTATCGTAAGCTTCTACTCGAAGTCTCGCACAAATTCTAGCATATTCCACTTGTCTATCATTAGCGGAGCCGCAAATGCTATAGTCTTCTTGTGGCTCAATGCGTCCACCACAAGGTTGGCCTTGAAGGATGGTAGGAGACCTCGAACTTGAAGTCTTTCAAAGTTTCCATCCATCGCTGTTGCCTCATATTTAAGTCCATCTATGTGAATATGTATCTGAGGCTCTTGTGGTCGCAAAAGAGCTCGAACTCCTCTCCATAGAGGTAATGTCTCCAGAGCTTCAATGCAAAGATGATGGCTGCTAACTTCAGGTCGTGTGTAGGGTAGTTTTCCTCGTGTTTCCTTAACTGTCGCGATGCATAGGCAATAACCCTATCCTTCTGCATCAGAATGTAACCTAAACCAACACGAGACGCGTCGTGTATATCGTGTATTTGACCTCCTGCTCTAGCAATACTAGTATGGGTGCGGATGTCAACTTGTCCTTCAATTCCAGAAAAGTTGCTTCTGCCTTCTCATTCCAGGCAAACTTAAGATCCTTCCGAGTCAGCTATGACAATAGTCTGGCTATCTTGGAAAGTCTCTAATGAATGGATGGTAATAGCCTGCCAGGCCAAGAAAACTCCTCACTCTTGTAACTGAACCAGGCTGCTCCCAGTCCTGAACTGCGGTCACCTTAGCGAGGTCCACAGCTATTCCTTTCTTGGACACCACATGTCCCAGGAACTTGACTTCTTCTTTCCAGAAGTCGCACTTCTTATACTAGGTAAACAACTGGTTCTTTCTGAGAGTATTAAAGACTGCTTCAGGTGATCCTCGTGATCTGCCTGACTCTTAGAGTATATTAGGATGTCATCTATAAATACAATGACGAATTGGTACAGATACGGTCGAAACACCTGGTTCATTAGGTCAATGAACAGGGCCGGTGCATTTGTGAGTCCAAACGACATCACCAGGAATTTGTAATGCCCAAAGATGGTTCTAAATGCTGTCTTCTGTACGTCCTCATCCCTGACGAGCAACTAGTGGTACCCTGACTGTAAGTTAATCTTTGAAAAATATTGTGCCCCCTTCAACTATTCGAACAGATCATCTATCCTAGGTAAAGGATACTTGTTCTTCACCGTCACTTGGTTCAACCTGCGATAATTAATACACAATCGCAGTGATCTATCCTTCTTCTTCACAAACAACACAGGTGCTCCCCATGGGGATACACTTGGTCGTATGAACCCTATGTCCAACAGGTCGTCAATCTGTCTCATCAACTCTTTCATTTCACATGGAGGCATGCGAAAAGTCGGTAGTGAAATGGGAGTCACACCAGGCACAAGGTCAATGGTAAAATCGATCTCATACTAAGGAGGTAATCCATGTATCTTCCTGAACACTTCCGTAAAATCTTGAACTACTAGCATGTTCCCAAGTGTCGGACCATCAACATTCTCTAATAGGGTAGCATAACAACTAATGCGGTAGTAGCAACTGACCTGTAATGAGAATATAAAGGTCATGCCCTCAGGTCCATGGGCTGTCACCACTCTATTATCCCAATCGATCTCTGCCTACATCTCGGTGAGCCAATCCATACCGAGGATCACATCGTAATGACATAACGGGGCCATAATCAGGTTGCGAATACTGTTCTGCTCCCTAGGTCTATTGAACAACCTTTACACATCTTGGTAGTATCTGAGAAGGTCCCTGTGGTGGTAAGAAGTCTCAACCCAACAATAGGACTAGTTTTCAACCCTAGTCGCTTGATTGCTGCGCATGATATTATAGAGATAGTGGACCCGGTGTCCACCAATAAGAAGATTGGTATACCTTGAATATGTGTCGTGACTTCGAAAGCCATCGGTGCTGCAACTGCTGTCTCGGATGCCTCAGCTGCAATGAGTGTACATGAGCCTGTTGAGAACGGTTCGACTGCGGTACCATAGGCCATTGGGGCCGCCTAAATCGAGGTGCAGGTGGCCTGTAAGAAGGTTGTGCAGCTAGTACTAAACGTAGAGGTGGGGCTGAGATCGCTGGTGGCATCTGTCGGTTGATCTTCTGAGGAGGCATAAAGCCGTTGTTCCTCATCCTGGTGAAACAGTAGGTGTCAGCATGGCCCGACCTCTTACAGTATGTGCACCATATATTAGGTCACCTCGGTTGTGTTAGTGGAGCTGTAAGCCGAGGAGAAGAATCTACTTGCGGCCTCTTGCCGAGGAACGGTCTGCTCAGCAAGTCTGGTCAAGGCCTAGGAACCATGAGCACTCTTGTACGGGATAATCTGTACCCATCCTGCTCAGCTTACAGGGACATGCTCACTATCTCAGTATAGTTGTTAATGCTAGCGCAACACATCTTCGAGCGGATCTCAGGCCGCAAACCCTCAAAAAATTACCGCATCTTCATCAGCTCATTTGCTAAGATCAAAGGAGCATATCTGGCCAGCTCCATGAACCGATTCTCATATTCTGCCACTGTCATCCCTCCTTGTCGGAGTTGAAGGAACTCTCCCTCCTCATTACGGTAGGTGAGAGGGAAATACTTCTCATGAAAGCGTGTCTCAAAAGCCTCCCATGTCCATGCATAACCAGCAGCAACGGTTCTAAGGACACTGTCCCACCAGAGACTAGCCTCTTTTTCAAACATGTATGTAACTAACTCGACCTTCTCTACATCAGTGCAGTGCAGCAGCTTTAGCATCTTAGAGATGCGGTCAAGCCAATACTCGGCTTCCTCAGGTCTGTGAGTACCCTCAAATGTGGAAGGCCGGAAGCGCTGAAATTGCTCAAATAGGCCACTGATACTCATGTTCCCCGCAGGGTGCATAGGTGATGCAGGCGGAGCCACACTCATATTCTGGATAAGGGCCCCAGCGACAGTGGTCCAAATCTGCTGCTGTTATTGCATAAGAAGCATCATCTGCTCCAGCCTATTAGGAGGAGGAGCCTGATGCATGTGGGGTGTCGACGAGGACACACGGTTCTGCTCTAGAACTGGTGGTGCAAAAGGTGTCGGCCCATTTATGGGGTAAGTGGCCGGTTGAAAATCTGACATAGTCTCGTGATTCGGGCCCAAACCGGGGTCCGTATAGCTATCACTTAGGGGAGGTGCCCCATCAACCGAGTCACCAAGTGTAAGACGTGTCGTACTCCGTATGGCCTTCGGTAACATTCCCTATATACAACATAGGGTGCAATGCGTGTAAGATTCAACATAGCAATACTCAAATTTGTCAAGCATTCTACACATTCCATAGCAAAAGGAGCTGCATGCATTTCATTTAAGAAAATTTGTCACAATACATGAGCTATAGCTTTACATGAATCATGACAGGAAATGCATGTGAGCTAACCTAATCAAAGCCTTAAACACCAAACACACCATAAAACCTACCCTACTACTAAGCCTATCAAGGTGATAACACAGGAAACAGGAAAGCAAAGAAAATTCAAAGACGATTATAGCATAGGACTAGCCATCAGAATCTGGTGATGGAGAAGGAGCACCCTTGTCCTGCAGGCAACACATGATAGCCTTCAACGTATGAGACACCTTCTTAAATTTCTATTTCATAGAAGCCTGACCCTCTTCAAGCTTGGCCCGGGTCTCATTGACCTCCTGTCACAGGGCGACCTGGCACTCCTCAATCTGAGCCAAGCAGGCTTTTATAGCAGCTCGATCACTGTGGTGCTTATGTGTGGCAGGAGGAGGGCCCTCATTAGTGTCTTGGGCCTCCTCTTGTTCCTCTTCCTACTCTTCCTCTTCTTCACTTTCTTCCTCTATCTCATCTCCGCCTTCTTCATCACTCTCTTCCTCTCCACTCCCCGTCTCATCCTCACTCTCATCGAGTCGAGCTTGACGTTGTCGTGGCCCAATATTCATGTTGTTGAGAATAGTGTTGTTGATGAAATGGATCGGTGCAAGCCTTTCTGAGCCAAGTATGTTGCTGAATTCACGAGCAAGCTTGTATATAAGTCGCCCAAATGGGAGTGAAATGTTTATCTTAGGAGAATGCGCGGTATGAACTATCTGTAGTAGTACATACGTAGGCAGGTACAGTTTGTCTCCTTGCCTAGCTCGGTATAAGAAGTCTACCATCAGACGCGTGCATTCGCTGTGATTGCTCCACTTAGGATACACGTAATATGTGAAGATGTGGTGGAGCAGGTGGAAGTAAGGAGTCATCTTGGATGCCAGGAGGCAGTTGCATGGATTCCAGTGGACCAATCGGCCACAAAGAAATCATGTGCGGCAATCCTTTTCACGCGCACTCTTGAGGTTCTTCTCGCTAGCATGAACCTCACCAAGCGGCATCCCCATAATTCGGGCTATCAAGCCCATATTGATAATGGCTTCTCGCCTTCCCACGGGGATAGAGAACTGTATAGGCTCTAGCAGTGGCTCTCGTATATGGGCGTAGAAAGCTCGGACAGTGCTCTCATTCACACGAGACTTACCCTCAAATATGAGACCCCACCCAGCGTCCAACAGAAGATTCATTGCCAGATAAAGCCCAAATAGTTTCTCATCCATGTGTGCTTCAAAGAGGACCCTACAGCCTTGAAATCTTTCATGTCTCATATACGCCAATAGAGCTCTCTCGAGAGGAAGTTCGGGATCGAGATCCCGCTTCATCCTGATCTCTCGATCGACACTTGAACTTGCTTCGGCGCCTTTCTGCCTCCTTGAATGGGTAGGGCGGCTAGGCCTGGCTTCATCCGTGGAAGCCCTCTTCTTCCCCATGAGGGAAAGGAGTGTGGAAAGGGAGAAAATCGCTGCCATGAGCTCGAAAAGAGCCATTTGAGTGAAACGAGATGGAGGGATAGGATGCATTGTTGGGCCTTGAGATCTTTGAGACACAAAGGAGGGTTTGTGTGCTCAAATGGGAGGAAATGAGGAAGATAGGAGGTGGGTTTCAAAGGAATGGTGGGAGGTGTGTATGGAATGAAGAAAATGAAGAAAATATGAGAATGGAGGAAGGATTTGAGAGAGAAAAATGGGATTTTTAGAAGTTTGGAGAGCTCGGAGGGGTGTAGAAGGGAGAAATGAATCAAATAGGGGTGGTAAGGGGTCCCCACATGATTTCGTGAGCCCCACTAGCGTGTACACCCATTGGCCCGACCGGCCAGGCGTAGCCCAACATGCCCGCTGTCCGTGGACCGCGAGGCCTCGCTGTTGGGGCGATGCCATCGCCATCCACTAGACATGTGGGTGATGGCTCACCCCAGGGGCGATGCTCTCTCCCCCGGGTGTTAAAAATGTGTGAGGTCCACCTTGGATCCCCTCGATTTACACCGTTTAGGCCCCTAAGTCCGTTTGAGGCGTTTCGGGTCCGATCTCGCACATATTCACGCTCTTCGGGTTATTTGAGTGTGGAATACATCGAATTATGGTATAAACCCATCGATTGACGGTCTGGAAAAGGATTGGGGCCATCTCATATGATCACAGATGCATACAGGTCCCGTTTCTACAGTTAGTTTCGCTTCAACGGTCCGACAGGCGAAACTTGGGATCCTATGATTATCTCTACATTTTAATGCTCCCTCTTAAGTCAAAGTATGTCAGTGTACATCATGTTACCATAACTTAGGTCCATTTTAATCCAAATCATGCTCTGATACCAACTTATAACGTCCTGAAAATCGAGGTTCGAGCAGATGCCCAACTCCCTAGTTCCAACGCATCACTTATGCAACATAGATAATGATGATTAAATATTTTTTGTATTAGTACATTAAACATGAATGGGATTATACCAAAATAATATATCATACTCAAGAGACAATTGGATTACGCAAGCGGAAGACTGTGATAAGTATATAAAGCATATAAGTGGTTGTAGGTCCCCAGAGTATGATAATGATGCATGCCCTCGCCTACACTCCCTCTATGACATCATCTCACGGACGCGCATGTAACACTCCCGCTGTACTCAACTCTAATGTCAAAGGCACATGCAATGTGGTGCATGTGTGTGATTAGCCAAGTTCTTAATTAGACCTATTCATATAACATGTTTGGGAAGCTAAGGTACCTCCCTTTATATCATTGACCCAAAAAATGATCCATCTAGGGTCGTCAATCCTAGTTAATCACATATGATAGGTAGTTCCAGGTCGCTACGGAGAGGCTCATCACTTCAGCGCAAGCCTATTTTATACTTGAGGTCACTATGGGAAGGCTCGTCACCTTAGCGTAGTCCTAGTGTATACTCGAGGTCACTACGAGAAGCTCGTCACCTGATCGTAGGCCGATAGCTCGAATACAGTGTCCCATACACTACCATATTCGGCTCATGAGTTTGGATTGGTCACTGGTCACTACAGAGAGGCTCGTCAACTCAGCGTAGGCCGACAGCTCGACCACGGTGTCCCATACACCACCATACCCGGCTCATGAGTCTTAGCGGATCGTGATACCAAGGTTAAACGGGCTTTGTACTGATAAGTGGTACCTTAGATTCAAGCGGTAGCATTCATATATGACAAAAATACATTAGGCCAATCGGGTTATTGCACAAGCTCGACTGGTACGAGCGTACGTTGAATTAATCAACATGGAGTGCGTATGTACTGCGCATGGCCTAACCTCTGTCAACAAGTAGCGTACGACTCGGATTCATCGAACGTGCCTTATGTGGCGAAATAACCTTGACCACTAATTCGGGAATCATTACCGATTGCCTGGACTACGCAGTAGTCCCAATCATATTCAAATGCAATAGGTATTCATATGTGATAGTCAAACAGCATGTGACAACCAACTTCAGTATAAATTTCATTTGAGCATTTCAACAAACACATAGTACACATGTTAATATACATAGGCATTTCATCCATGAATCACATGGTAATAAGAGATGTTACATAAAGGAAATTATAGCTATAGATGAGGTAATTGAGAATCCTATCTCAACATCCTCATTAAATACATTTCAACAAGCATTTTTCTCATTCAGGCATTTTATCAAACACTCAGACTACACATATCAACATACATGAAATAAATTAGTTATAACGTATATTATAGCGCATCCTTTCACAAGGGAGTTGTCACACGTACAACAATCATGTATTCCCAAAGAACAATCATGGCAAGCAAAATTTATAATTCTATTTTCATTCAGACATTTCAACAAACACATGAAATGCATTAATTTCAACACAGTTCATATATATATATATATATATATATATATATATATATATACATTATATATATATATATATATATATATATATATATATATATATATATGTGATAGTAATCAAGTCAGTCATAAATCATTAACTGACATTAAAAGCCTTGAAAACCATAACCTAAACATTTATAGTCCGCACCTTTCATCGGTAAACTCGTATCATACTCAGTTTGTATACTACGCTTCCGTTTACAGCAAAATGGTACCTAAATCACGAAATAGGTTAGTTATTTCATCGATTCTTCTACTGGGATACCTAAAACAGATTAGGATTAAGATTTCTTACTTAAAAATGGAATCGAAGTTGCCGATATAATGATGCAGGTAGGATGATTTAGCACGTGGAGTGGCGGGAATGAATCCCAGCAACTCTCTCTCACTTTCTCTCACTTCTCCTCACTCTTTCCTTCTCTTTTCTCTCTTCTCTCTCCTAGGGTTTAGGAATTTTGAATGGAATGAGAGAGGGTTACGTTAAGGCTCTTATATAGGCCCAGAACTGATGTCAATGGCCCCAGGGCCATGGTATACTTAGGTTATAGCCAAAGAGTGGCTGTTTCGGGCCAACGGAGCTCATCTAGAGGTCCATTTTCTGCACACAGTCTAGACAAAGTTCCTTGACAATGGATCTATGTCTGGTTAAGATTTTGGTCTGATCGGATTAGTGGATCGACAGCGGAAGACTAGTTTCAGTTTAACAGCTATCGTCACTCGATCAGGGCCACAAGTACACTGACCTATGTATGAAAATTTTCCTGATCCAATGGTGTAGTTGGGTCAGAATCTGACAGTCTGAAACCTTAAATTTGGCCTGCAAGCAAACGGCCAAATTCACTTAAGTTTGAGTCTGTTTTCTAAAGATATTCACGTTTCTCACACACTTCGCTTCAGGTTCAAGTTGTGTGTTTTTATATACTATTTGGACTTAATTTCCGAGGTGGTTGTCAAGCCTAGTAAGGCGGTCATAACTGTATAGTTGTGATCGGACTTTGGACGCGCGGTTCAGGTCCGATACGGAGTTTCAAGATGCTCCCGAGAGCAACTAGGTTTTGAGATTGATCCTAGGTTTTTAGGTACTGTAGAGTTAGTGATTTTACTGGTTTTGGGTCTTGCAGTTCGTATAAAAAGTGATTCGAGCTAATTTCCCGATTAATTCAGTTTAGTGCTTAATTAATTTTCATCTAATTTCTAAAGGATTCGGTCCTTAGCGATTTCTACCAAAGGTGGTACTCAGGTTTTTGTACGGATTTTTCTGAGACGTTACACATTCTTATGACCATTGGGTTTGAATTATTCTCAACATAAATGACAGTGACATAAATTAAGTCGTGAACTTAATGAAACATGTTTGGGCTATAAGAAATTACTGAATTTAATATTGAACTAAATTTCTTTTAACGTAAACCATACGTGACACAAACACAATAGTCTTAAGAGTATAAGAGTATAGAAAGTGTTAAGAGCTGCATATTATGACCATGTGTAATATCTTGAACTCATAAGCACTCTAGAGAATTAGCTAATTTTTATAGGAAGCAGCCCTGCTTTCACACTCACATAGGTGAATTTATTATGGGTGTTTCTGTAACAACTAACACTCTACGGATGCCAGATTGCGACAGATCAACTCATGAGTACCTTTTTTAAGGGCTTTAGCTATGTGTGTTTGGAGTGTAGGGATGGAATTTCCACTAGCTACTTACTCAGTTTTTTATAGTCAACTAGACCCTTTAGAAACTTTAGGAGAAGGAATCAGAGGATTCCCTATCCTAAAATGACTCATTGATCTACGACTGAAAATTCTAGGTAATGGACCACAGTTACAAAGAGGGAAGGTGTTATACACCCTCTTTAGCTATACAGGCGCATGATCTCTACTTTACAAAATTAAACAAACTATCAGGGATTGGATTGGTTCTTGCATATTGATGTCAATGTGTGTTTAATGTAGTGTTGCGATATGATGCCTACAACAAGTGATGGCTCGAGTCAGATAAATCTACCCTAACTCACACACTTGAAGAAGCGGTCGAAGCCTAGTCACTCCAACTTTTGATGGGCAAGATCCAGTATACCAGCAACCCGCAGAGCATACACTTAGACTGATTAGACTAGCATGGGGTTGGAGTAGAGAGAATGATGCATGATGCTTATGCAAGTGTGAACGAAACTTGATCAAATTATGGTAAGTGGGTGAACTGGTCTATCTAAGGTGATGAAGTACCTCTCTCACCACGGGGTGGAGAGGTAGCTGAAGATCACGGTTGAAGTACACTAGGTATAGAGCGACCTCCCCCTTTAAAGGTTGATTGGGGATTTCTCCAGTTCAGGGGAGGCGAAGCCCCACTGAGCTGGGAATCATGAATTCAAACTCGAGGGCTTGTAAGTCAGCCGCCCTCAACTTAGACACAAAAATATTATCCATAAGGGCCATATATCTAAAAGATGAGGAGGCTGGCTTAACTCGTTGCGAGGAGACTACAATTTGTGGTTCCACCCCTGATGGTGTTCCACCTCGGGTGAAGGAATAAGCTCTCGAGGATCAGACTTTACAGATGGCATAGACCTAGAATCGAAGCTACTGCCCACTGAATCCTCCTGAAATGGACTAGAGACAGTAGCTGCCCCGGAATCTTCCATAAAGGGCATCAGAAGAGATGAAAGGAAAAAATAGAAGGGAATGAGGAAGGATGGCAGTTCGTGACATACTGGGAGGGATCTCCGTTACGAAAATTCACAAGGTCTGGAGGACTCCAGAGATTGGGGAAGGAGAGTTGGATAAGGTGTAGGTTGGTAGAGCTTGGACTTCCTAAAACAATAAATGGGAAGAAGTATAAAATTCCCCAGTACCGCATTTATTCCCGTGTGGCGCCATGTGTCAGCAGGGGTGTCCAAAGTGATGCTTCAATGGACGTAACCCTCCACGCCGTGGTAGGGAATTCGCACGAGCAAAGATGTGATAGCATGCATGACAGTTGGCACCTTTTAATTTGTTCGGAATCTGAGGCGGTGATCCACCATAAATGCGCGCCCCTTCATGGGCTATGACAGTAATCGTGTTTTTTCGGTTTTCATGTCCTCCATTGACGCTTTAGCTACCGCCTTTGCCAGCAAATGATAGACTTGGACTCAATTTAAAATTCAAAAAAGATCAGCCATTCAAATTTTGAATTTGAATTCCCGCACTTTCATACCAGTTTGAGATCTTACTTCTTAAGCTCATACTAAACGATCTCGGAAATGGGAGATAACTGTTATGGGGAAAACTGAACTGGTCCTCCACACGAGAAGAACGATCGACTAACTACAAGAGAATCCAAACCGAGGTAGTTAGAAGCTCATGACGGGTTTCTGAGCTTAGCTGTTCATATCACAGGGCTCGAAGACAGAATGGGCAACTCTCCCGACGAAGGGACAAGCCCCTGAGTTGAGCTGTCCAAGGATAGAGCTCGGTGGGAGAAGATTCATCTCACTAAGAACGTCTACAACACAAGTGAAGGATCCGTAAGGCAAGGAGCTCAAAATCCAATCTCTCCTACCTTTCGAGCTGATTCAAACGACCATTGCCAAGACGGTATAAGTAACTCGGAGGGGATTATGCCTTAGATCCGGAAAAAGAGGGCTCGACATGATCTTAGTCAAAGATCATGTCGACCGATGTGAACTCGGTGACACTTTCAGGAGTAGTTTCCTATTCAAATAGGGACTCTCCAACGTATCCCATTAAGACGTGACATTTTAAAATAGCCAAAGGACCCTATAAATACAACTACCCCAAACGAGAAGAGTTAGGCTCCAAACCCACTGCCTAGTCGTTGATCCAAGTTTATCAGCCTAACTTAGGCATCAAAGGGTATACAACTAGTTACGAGACCCCTTGTTGTCCATATCTCCCTAATCTTTACAGGTCCACTGGTGGGCATTCATTCACTATCAACTACATTTGTTGACCTAAAATCCAGTGACAACAAGGTGGGCCGCACGTGATCAATAATTTATATGATCCGAGTACTGTATATTTACATTAAGCATATTAGTGGGCATCACAATAGTTAGGATCGATTCAAATATATAATAGAGAGGTGCGCTTGAACTAGGTCACGTATCTACAGTATTTGACCTATATTTTATAAGCATAGGATTTTAAAAAAATTACCTTAATTAACCTATTTTAAGAGTGGGAGTTGGACCTCTCTCTCTCTCTCTCTCTCTCTCTCTCTCTCTCTCTCTCTCTCTCTCTATTATTATATCGGACTGTAATTCAACTTAAACCGTCCAAATTGGGAGCCCCATGGGGTAAATGGCTGATTGGTGGACATCTGATGAAGACAAATGTCGATTTACAGATGTTAGAATTATTCAGTCAATCTAAGTCTGGGTCAAGATCAACATGCATCAGGTCCAGCTACACACATCTAAGTGTGAAACGACTGACTGGTTTGTATGGCTGTCATACTCTGGCAGCGTGTGAAATAGTCTCATTAGCATGTGACCTTAAATGAAAAGGTCGAAATAGATGGGAGTGGATTAGGTGAGACCCCGTACCCACCTATGACGGTACAGCTCTCACTGTAGGTCCCAGCTTGATATATTTATTCTGTATCCACACTGTCCATCTCTTTTTTCAGGTCCTTTTAGCATATTATCCCAAAAATGAAGCAGATCCAATTAGCAGGTCGACCACGTCATAGGAAATAGTGGTGATTGATCCTTAATGGGCCACAGAAATTACAGATCAAATGATATTTGCGTTTTTTTCCCTTAGTCCAGGTTTATGTGATGTTTTCAACAGATTGGATGAAAAATAAACACTATGAAAACATTAAAGTGGACCTTAATAAGTTTTTAAGGTAGGATGTTCAATCACCACTCTTTCCTCTGGTATGGTCCACCTGATAATTGGATTTGCTTTATTTTTTAATTAATTCCCTAAAATGATCTGGAAAAACGGATGGACGGTATGGATACAGAATAAATACATGAATGTGGGCCCTACAGTGAGGGCCACACCGTCTTGGGTGAGGCCGCGGTCTCACTTAATCCGCTCCCCAAGTAGACAGGGTCTTGATGGAAAGCGTAGACAGCTAATATCTTAGACTGACCATTTAAAGTGTGGTACACGTGTCATCATGTGTTAGTCCACGTGTCAAGTGGGCCACAGTTTAGGAAATTACAAATGCATGCCTGTGAGTGGGGACCTTATGAGCGGATTAGATTCATTTTTGTGAAAGAACGTCCAGATAGTTGGACCACTGTCACGGTACGTGTGCTGGCGTGTACACGAGCGCTGGTGCATTGTACCCGCACGTGGGGTAAGTAAATAAAGCTCGTTAAAAAAAATATCAGTGCCTTGCACTGATGGCGGAGCCGTGTTTGAGACTCTGTAGGGCCCACCGTGATGTATGGGTTTTATCCACACTGTCCATCCATTTTTCCAGATCATTTTGGATTATAAGCCTAAAATGAGGCAGATCCAAGACGGAAGTGGACCACACAGTGGGAATTGAAAGCCCACCATTAAAAACTTCTTAAGATCGGCAGAAGTTTTTGGATCAAGCTGATATTTGTGTTTTCCCATTATCCAGGTCCATATGACCTTATGAACAGGTTGGATGACAAATAAACATCAAGGGACCCTTAGATCTGTTTCATTTTTGAGCTCACACTCTAAAATAAGTTGAAAAAATGGTTGGTGTGGTCCACTTAGCTTTGGATCTGCCTCATTTTTTATTTATTTATTTATTTATTTTTATCATACCCTAAAATGAGCTTGGAAAAATGAATGAGTTATCTTAATAAAATCCATTCATCATAGTGGTCCCACAAATGGACAGGACCCAATCTGCTTCAGTTAATTTCCTGAAAGTTTTTTTGAAGGAATTTTTATGGATAAATTTCTTAGTAACTGGCATCTTACCAAATGATGCCTGATGGATTAGACAGTTCAGGAAGATATTTCTCTAAAGGAGGAAATTATGGATATTTTCTCTTTTAGAAAACAGTAAAGTTTAGGATACTGGGCCCCACGCGGTACCTGTATAAAATAATATACACCACTCAAAATTATCTAAATCCAAATAGTATTCTACCTGATGATTTGATCCGCCAGATTTTTACTCCTATTAACACTGGATTATATAAGTTGGACGGTTACGATGTCACACACATACAGTGTGGCGTCCAATTCTCGAATGTAAATTTGTAAAGAAAAATTAAAGGGTCATTTAAGTAATTTCTTGTCTTGAAAACACAGGTCTAAAAGCTTAGTTGTTTGTAACCATGTATTACATGCAACTGTTTAACGCTACGAAATCTAATGAAAGCATGCACATGTCACAATGACGTATTCTGATGTTAACGTAAAATAATCATTTTGCATTGCATATATGCTACATTGATAAATATATATGATAATTAGTCGTGGACGATCATTTAACAAACACATATGGTACTGTTTTACTATATCATATTATTACTATATAAATGTAAAATATAAAAATAAATAAATTATTTATAAGATTTAAGTATTATCGGAAACTGGTACGTATGGGCCAACATGCACCAGGATCATCCATGAACGATATGGCATTGTTGGCAGGAATGTATATATGGGCGATTGCCGTGAACAATACAATTAATGGTGAGCTCAGTACCAAAGGTCACACATGATCGTGACAAGTTTGGCCTCTTGTTGATTGAATGTTAGTTGGGAGTTATTCTTAGCTGTCCATTTGTGATACCTGAGTCCTTGAATGAATTAATGGCTAGGATCACCCGACTAAAAGGAGTCTTGTATGTTGCTTTCAATGATAGAACCCCACTAAAGAAAAAGTTGTGATCTCGTACATGAAAGGCCACGTTGATATTGATTGCTTGATGGCTTAGGGTCCATTTGATGGACAATTAACATTGAGTTTTGTTTGACACTCGGTTTCTTTTCTTTTGTGCGGGCGTGACAGGAGATTATCCAAGCCGATCAACCTTGACCATAAACATTAAAATAAGTAGATATGTTTGATACGAACGCATGCGACCATGTTATGAGAAGATTGATTGCTTACTCAGCTACTTACAAAAATTTATAATGATCAGGTTATAATCGAATAGTGGAGTTCTTCCTCCGAAGATGGGGTTACTTTGTGTCTTCCATAAAAAATAACTTTCAGAGTACCGGTGCAAATCAAATAAAATGAAAAACTCGTAACCGATCACTGAGAGCAATGGCAAGAATGCGTCTCTTGAAAGAACGCCTTGATATCGGATAAAGAACAAATCTAGCATATGAGCATAGACTTGGATTACAATTAAATATTATGGCTAAGAATTACCGCAACTTGATTATCATTACTCCTAGAATAGGATGAGATCAAGTAAATCAATAGATTTGTCTGGTTTGATTGGTGTCAGATTATCTTAGGAGTAGCGATAATTGTTGATGCAGAAATCCGGTCGATCCTTCATCACCTTCTGTAAGCCACTGAGTACTTGCAAATAACTGAGGTACAAGAGAATACATTGGGGGCATTGGTTAAGGACAGGGACCCTCCGATGCCTAAGTCAGGGAAGGTCCACAGAAGGAGTAGAAGAATCGGGATAAATGTGTGTACCTTTACCCATGGCAGCAAGTCTATTTATAGGCTTTCTACACGGTTTGCGTATCTAAGTTGATTTGAGGGGCTCGTATTAGAATCAGACTCTTAACTCCAAGAATATCCTTGATCGGCGTGATTCTCAACAAAGATTTTAGATGGTAATCATATCTTTATATATTGTAAGTATATTTTTATTCCGAATTGGTGGTCGACATTCGAGGCCGACTTCCGAGGTCGAGGTTTATGGTCAAGGCCGAGATCGGTATTCGAGGTCAATGTTGGTACCCGAGGCCAACCTCCGAGGTACCTGAGGTCGAGGTCATCTCTTGAGGTCGGCGAACAAGGCCAACCTCCAAAGTCATTGGTCTTCACCAAAGGTTGTGTGATTTTTTGGCCCTCAAGCAATCCATAGTTATCAAGTCTGACTGCTTGACTCATCTGTATCATACATTTATTTTAGCCTCATTTTACCCATAACAATAATTAAGTACTAACAATTCTTAGGCATAATATTTAGTTGTAATTCAAGTCTACACTCATTTGCTGGATTTATTCTTTATCCGATATCAAGTGGTTCTTTCAAAAACACATTCTTACAATTGCTCCTAGTAACTAATTGTGAATTTTTCCTTTTATTTGATTTGCAATGGTATTCTGAAAGTCGTTTATTATGGTAGGTACAAAGTAACCCCATCTTTGGAGGAAGAACCCACCCTCCGATTATTACCTGATTATTATAAATTTTGCAAGTGGCTAAGCGACATATCTTCTCAGAATCTGGTCATATACGTTCATATTACAAATATCTACTTATTTTGGTGCTTGGGGGGTCAAAGTTGATCGATTTAGATTGAGCCATTATATCAATTCCAGTATGGCCGCACGATAGAAAACAAACTGAGTGTCAAACAATTTTTAGCACGCCTGGTGGGAATATAAATTACTTGGTTGCTATAAAAAAAATTTGGCACAAGTATATTTGCCGATGCAGTAATCATTCGGAATCATGAGCCAAAGGGGTGGTTGAATACTTTAGTAATCATTGTTGTGGCTAACGAGACTCTTACTCACCTCTTACTCACAAGGAGTTACAAGCCCAACAAGTGCCTGAGGAAGAGAATCCACCATTTAGTATGGTGCCTATTCCTTCAAATCCAGATAGACCATTGACATCTCGGGTTAAACCTCCTGAGATTATGTCCAGCGGTGTTCACAATCCCAAGTGCAGGGATGCATTGTAGTAATAATCTCGGTCATCTACTGTGCCTAGAGTCGACAATAGATCGAAGTAAACTTAAAATATTCATTCATTTAAACTAAAAATTAATGAATCGTTCAACATATACCAATAAATTCGAATCAAAATAAGATAAACATTAAAATAAATTATAAGCTTTGCCTCTTAGCTCTAACTAAGAGATTAGCCAACCAAAGACATGATTGAACTAAAACTCTTAAAGAAAAACATAAAAACTAACTAGAAAAGAAATATTGGAGAAGAAAGAAAAACTCCTTAAAGTACCACCACTCCTTGCTCTACTCTTCTTTCCTTAAACGGTGCTTAGAAGAACTCAGAAAACTCCTTTATATAGACTTTGTTCGGACCGACTTCAAAACCAACTTTAATTTATGCAGTTTATGCACCTTTGATGGGATTAAAGTTTGATCTGAGAGTTCTATTCGAATATGGAAATTGTCAGCAACCGTCTACGTAAGTCCTTCAATGGAATCGCTCGACCTTCGATGGCATCGAACTGGCTTCGATGTCATCGAACATGTTCTTGAGGGGATAAAAAAATGTTCAAAACTATCTAACGAGTTAATCCCAAAATTCATGATTTTTCTGATGTCATCGAATTGGCTTAAATGGCATTGAATTGGTCTTCAATGGAATCGAACAGGTCCTCGATGGCATCGAGAATTGCACCATATGTCTAGCAACCAAACTTGATTTTTCTGATTTTTTCGATGGGATCAATCTTCCCTTAATGGCATCGAAGCCGTGTTCGATGGCATCGAACTGTCAAGTTCAGTAATTCTATATTTCTGCACTTTGCAATCTTAAATTTCTTCCTTCTTCACTTGGTTTTCTTAGATCTTGGACTCTTAAATTCTTCAATTTGACCCCAAAGATCCAATCCTCACTTTGGTAATTCTTGAGCATT
Organism: Magnolia sinica; assembly: GCF_029962835.1. Taxonomy (NCBI): domain Eukaryota; kingdom Viridiplantae; phylum Streptophyta; class Magnoliopsida; order Magnoliales; family Magnoliaceae; genus Magnolia; species Magnolia sinica. Next base: position 108,176,453 of record NC_080574.1, on the reverse strand, counting down.
AAATCCATACTTTTACATCCTTTTCACCTTAAGCTCTCAAAATCACACTGTCAGAGAAAACATGTATAAATAGGTCGATTAAACATTATAATGTTCATAAAACCAAGGTATAACTAAGGGAAAATATGCAATATTTCACACTCAACAGGCAGGATGGCTGATATGCAAAGGGGGATTTAGTACATCGCAGAACTATCGTGAGTTCAAGTAGAACACTCACGAGTTCAAACTGAGCTTTCAATAGGCTGATGGTTGGCCACACCAAGAGCATGAATTGATTGGTGACTGTGTTCGTTGATAAAACACTTGTTACACCTCAACAACATGTCGATGCCAATTCTGTTGGAAATTAGGCTTATTTACCACCAGTCCAGCCAATGCCATAGAAACTTCCATTACAGTGAAACACACCACATGTTCTTATCCTTGATCTAATCCAAGATGTGTGAAATTCACCAATACCGATAGATTTCAGACATCGTGAACGTATTCATATCCAGGATATGCGAAATTCACCGCCACTGGTAGATTTCAGATGTCCTTAACGTGAAAATAGGAACATAATTCATGAATCTATGAATCAAGGAATACCTGGGGGCAACCCTTACTTATAAATCAACTGTATAATGAAGAACAATATCAGGATGGCTCTGAAGTACCTCAAGTTGTTGCACAACAATACTAGAAACGTAACCAAATTGTTTAACTGGTTCAAGAAATAGCAATCCAAGTTCTCGACCAAACTACATGTCCAATTTATCATAAGTCATATCCTGCTTGGATTGATAATGTTAAGGGTCAAATATTGCATATTATCCCCATTTTTATCTTGATTTTGTGAACATGATACTGCTTAATGTCCTATTTTACTCATGTTTGTGTTACAAGGTGAATTTAAGAGCTTGGATCTGAAAAGGTGTTAAAAGCATAGATTTGATGCTCAAAGATCACCAAGGCAAAGAATGGATCTTAGGAGACAAAAATTGAAGATTTCAAGGTCCCAAGATTTAAGAAAACTAAGTGGAGAAGGAAAGAAGTCGAAAGAACAAGTGCAGAATTCATATTGACTGTGTCATCGATCACCATTCAATAACATCGAAGACACATTCGATGACATCGAACACGGGTCGATGACATCGAATTTATGAAAGAAAATTGAGTTGGTCGCTAGACAAATTGAAGACATTTTTCAATGACTCAAGGACTTGTTCGATGGCTCGAAGCCTTACTTGAAGACATCGAATAATGCTCGATGACATCGAATTTTCTATGGATTTTCGACAAAACTCGTTGGACTGTTTTGGACGCATTATCGATTCTTTGAACAATGCTCAATGACATCGAAGACACCTTTGATGACATCGAAGGCAGGTTCGATGACATCGAAGATTATGCAGTCTAGATGAAGTTACGCAGCTCAGAAAAAGCATGTATAAAAGTCACCTTCAATGGTTTGTTGTGCAGAATTATGCGAAGTGCGTAAATTTGAGGCAGTTTCCAGATTTTTCCAAGAAGGTGCGAAAGGAGGCATTGCATAACTATAACTAGGATTCCCCAGGGCATCCCTGGGTATCAACCTAGGGTTTGAAGGAGCAAAGCACAAGGGTGGAGAGCCGTCGCCAAGTATTTTTCTTCTTTCTTCCTTAGTTTTTCATGTTTTCTTCTAGGGTTTTAGATCCAATCATGTCTATGGTTGGCTAAACCTCTTAGCTAGGGCTAAGAGGTGAAGCTTGTAATGTGATGGGATGTTTCTATTGCTTTGATTCATGTTTATGTTGAATTCTCTTTGATTCTAGTTTGATATGTAAGAAATACTTTCAGTTCTTAATGGTTTGTTGTGACTCAAATTAAAATAAATTTGCAATAGCTTTGAGTATCTTCTTTTCATGTATTGAGATTATAAAGTTAGTAAAACCTATTGTTCACCATCGTCCCTTGGGCATGGTCAGGTGATGGAATCCCTTCTAACCTTCACAATTCTCCTATGTTTGATTGTGGAATTGGTATATCCTATTGTTTGTCATTGTCTCCTAGACATGGCTAAGTGATGGAATCACTTCCAATTCTCATAACTCTCATCCATTAAGAATTAGCTCAAAGGAAGTTTAGATTTGGTTTTATTGAGATATCTTCCAACTTGATAGGATAGGACTCCAATTCCAGTTATGTCCTTGAATCGAGTAATAGATCTTCCTGATTGTTATAAGTGGATCCTTAGAAACCCTAGTTCCCGCCTTTGAATTTCTTAAGTTTCTTATTAAACACTTAAAAATTACTTCCTTTAATTTCATATTTAGATTTATATCTTTTTTTAGTTCTACTTCTAGTTGCTTTTATAATACATACGAGATTAGTCCATGTGGATTCGACCTCAGTCTCACCAAGATTATTACTACATCACGACCCTGCACTTGGGGTTATGAACAAGTTTTTAGCGCCATTACCGGGGACTAACGGTTGCATTTTTTCTGAGATTAACTAGTTTTAGAATTAATTTAAGATTAAGGTTTTTCTACTTTCTATTTCTAGATAAGGGTTTTTTTCTGAATTATTTTAGAAATTAACTTAACTTTCTATTTCTAGGTTTAGAAACTTTCCTTTTCTGCTTTTAGAAACTAATTTTTTAGAAACTTTCTTATTTTGTTTTTAGAAAATAATTTCCTTTCCTTTTTCTTTTGTAGGATCCCAATATAGAAATTTCTAATTTGGTAACTTCTTTCTAATTCTCTCTTTCTATTTTCTAGATTTCTATTTTCCTCTTTCTTTTTAGGTTTAGGTTAGATTTTGAAATTGAGGGCTGCGAGTGTTTCATGCCCAAGTAGGTTCGTGATAACACTCGATGTCTCTTGAGTGAAGGAGGATTGGTTGAGGGGTTATCTATCCATCATATGATTAGACACCACTCGAGATCTATAGAATTAACTGAAGTTATGGCTGCCAATCAACCTCCAAATCCACCTTAACTTAGGGTCGAGGAAATCCAAGATGAGAATGAGGTGCATAATGCACCCCTGCCTAGTACTTTATAAGACTATTTACAACCGGAGGGGGTGAGCACACCTTCATGCTTGGTTTTTTCAGAAAATACAGGACATATGAATATCAAGCCAGCGGTGATCCAACTCCTTCTAAAATTCCATGGACTTGAATATGAAAATCCATATTTACACATGAAAGAGTTTGATGAGATCATAGCCACCTTATATTTTAGAAACGTGTCTGAGGACAGTTAGGCTTGAACTCTTTCCCTTCTCCTTAAAAGAGAAAGCTAAGACATGGTTGCATTTATTACGTTCACGATCTATTAGCAGATGGAACGACATGACAAGGGAGTTCATAAAGAAAATTTTCTCATATCATAAAACAAACACCCTTAGAAAATCGATCATGAATTTCGCCCAAAAGGAAGATGAAACATTCTTCCAATGTTGGGAAAGGTTTAAGGATCTTGTTAATTCATGCCCACAACATGGTTTTGAAACTTGACGAATAACAAGTTTTTTTTTTTTACAATGAGCTGACTTCTTCCATACGCCAAATGGTCGAGACAATGTGCAATGGGGAATTTATAAACAAAGAGGTCGATAATGTGTATGATTATTTTGACAAGCTTACTGAAAACACATAATCATGGGACATCTCTCCAAAATCAAGTACCACTTCTTAGCCTACTCAATCAAAGGAGAGGGGCGAAAATTATCTTCTGAAAGAAGATGATGATATAATGCTGAAGTGGCTAATCTCACAAGAAAACTCGAGGCCATGGAACTAAAGAAGGATAAGGCTATAGAAATTATCTGCGGTATTTGTGCTTGCAACATTCACATAACTGAAAATTTTCTAACAATACCTGCCTTTCAAGAGGTACTGAATAAGCAATCTAATGCCGTGAATAATTACCAAATACCTTTCAATGGATCCACTTCAAATACATACAATCCTAGTTGGAGAAATCATCCAAATTTCAGTTTGAGGAATGGATAAACTGCTACTCCTCAAGGATTCCCTAATCAAATTCTAAATCAAGGGAAACCTTAAGAGGATCCGGTTCTAAAGAATCTTCAAAATCAAGAGCGTTTCAATCAGGGTATGCTACAAGCCTTTCAAGACCTTACAAAGGCCATACAAGGGCTTGAGATAAAAAATGCGACTAGGGAAAAAGGAAGCCTTCTAGCTCAACCTCTTCCCAATCCAAAACAGCAATATGAAGTTAGCGACTCGAGCTCTTCAAATCAAATGGAGCAAGCTAAGTCTATCACTACTCTTAAGAGTGGGAAAACAATTGACAAATCTATTCTGGTAAGGGTTGAAAAGTCTAAGGACCTAAAAATAGATGAAACTGATAGACTTAGCAACACTCCACATGAGTTAGAACCGGAACCTCAAGGCAAGCCGATTGCTCCATTTCCCTAACGGTTGATTGCACTAAAACCTCTTTCTAACTCTCAAGACATTCTAGAGGTGCTGAAACAAGTGAAGGTCAACATTCCACTATTGGATGTCGTTAAACAAATACATTCATATGCCAAATTTTTGAAAGACTTGTGTACGACCAAAAGACGACAAACTATTCAAAAGAAAATCTTTCTGACAGAAAAAGTGAGTGTCATCTTAAAGCAAGATGTGCTACGGAAGTACAAAGATCCTGGTAGCCCAATCATCGCTTGTATAATTGGGAATTATCGGATTGAGCACGCACTTCTTGACTTAGGAGCAAGCATAAATCTAATCTCATACTAGGTTTACGAACAACTAAGTCTAGGTGAATTAAAAACCACCTAGACTACATTACAACTTGCCGATTGCTCAGTTCATGTACCAAGAGGGATAATTGAGGATGTGTTGGTCCAGGATAACAAATTCTACTATCTAGTAGATTTTATTGTCTTAGACACTCAACCCATCGTGGACATGAGCACTCAAATTCCTGTCATTCTTGGTCGCACATTCCTTGCCACATCAAATGCAATCATCAATTGTAGGAATGGAGTATGAATTTATCTTTTGGGAATATGACATTGGAGCTCAATATATTTTTCAACGTAAGCAAATAGGAAGAGGATGATAACGATGCTCACGATGTTAATTTGATTGATTCTTTCGTGGAAGATAGAATACTTCTGACTTTATCCTCTGACTCTCTAGAGACGTGCCTGGCTCAATCTCATAATTTAGATAATGATATGATTAGGGAGATGGGAACCATGCTTAATACTGTGCCGGTACTTGAAGTTAACTAGTAGAGGCCCCAATTTGAAAAATTATCCGAAACTGATGTAGTGCCTCTACCGTCTAACCTCAAGGTACCGAAGCTTGACCTAAAATCGTTACCCTCTGAATTGAAATATGTCTATTTAGGTCAAAATGAGATATACTCGGTGGTGATTTCTTCCCCACCTTGAGCAAGAACCGGAGAGTATGCTGGTCTCTACTCTCATTGAGCACAAAGGAGCCCTTGGATGGTCGATTACGGATCTTAAAGGAATTGACCCTTTGATTTGTACTCACTGCATTTATCTAGAGGATAATGTGAAGACTTCTCGGCAATTACAACATATATTAAATCCAAACATGAAGGAAGTGGTTAAGGCCGAGGTACCTAAACTATTGGATGCAAGTATCATATACCCTATATCCGATAGCCAATGGGTGAGTCCAACTCAAGTGGTTCCTAAGAAGTCCGGAATCACCATCGTAGCCCATGCCAACAATGAACTTGTGTTAACCTGAGTTACTACTAGTTGGAGAATGTGCATTGACTACAGGAAATTGAATACCGTTATGAGGAAGGACTATTTTTCTTTGCCCTTTATTGATCAAATTTTGAAAAGGCTAGCTAGTCATTCATACTACTATTTTCTTGATAGGTATTTGGGTTACAAGCAGATAGACATAGCCCTTGAAGATTAAGAAAAGACAACACTCACACGTCTCTTTGGCACCTTTGCTTATCAAAGGATGCCATTCGGACTGTGTAATGCCCCCATCATTTTTCAGCGATGCATGATGAGTATTTTTTTTGACATGGTGGGGCAATATTTAGAGGTCTTCATGGACGACTTCTCTGTCTTTGGTCCATCCTTTAGTGATTGTTTAGAGAATCTCAAATGTGTGTTGAAGTAATGTGAAGAAAATAATTTGGTATTAAATTAGGAGAAGTGTCATTTCATGGTTCGTAAATGTCCTTAGACATATCATCTCGTCTAAAGGAATTGAGGTAGATAGGGCTAAGATTGATCTTATCTCTAACTTATTGTAGGGGCTATTATGTATAAAGCACACTCTTATTTGTCAAATTTCGATGGGATAAAACAACTTGGTGATATGGTTCACACAATGTGATGGAAAGTTTACCTTCAAGTAAATCAAGATGAAAAGGTAAAGTTTCAAGTCTTAAGTTCATCATCTACCAAGGAAACCAAGGTTCAAGTACAAGTCATGAAGATGGATAGTTCAAGCTAAAATGAATTCAAGTTCTACTACACTTCTAGTAGAAGATCAAGCTCCACTTTCGACTGCACTTCAAGTAGAAGATCGACTGTGCACTATTGAAGATTCAAGTAGAAGATTCAAGCTTTACACTTCAATGTCCAGTTTTCTTAGGTATAATTGACCCTAGAAAGACCTTAGACTTAGGTGCTTTCAAATGATAAACATATATGAGTTTTTATACTTTGGTTAGGCTTCAGTTCGACTAGTCTAAGTTGTGGCTCGACTAGTCTAAGATTATCTTTGACTAGTCCAAGTTTAAAATCTAAAAAATAGAAATTTCTAGTGGTTTCTCGACCAGTCGAGCAAACTGCTTGACCAGTCGAGGGCTGCTCGACTCGAAGTCCAGCAACTATTTTTTATCACCCTCGACTAGTCGAAGCCCATGCTCGACCAGTTGAAGAGGGCCCTCGACTAGTCAAGCAGGGCCTTCAACCAATTGAAACACTGTTTTATCCGATCACGCCTAAAATTTAAAATTTGGTTAGATCTTAAACAATGCGAAGGAGACCTTAGACGAGTCGAAGCAATAACATTTCAGACTATAAATAGAGGCCTTCTCTCAATCCAAAATTACTCATCCAAGCTAAGAAAAGCCTTCACTTAGAGAGAGAGAGAGAGAGAAGTTCCCACTATCATCAAGCTATTACACAGTATTTTATATTTTTATTTATATAGCTTTTATTTTTAATTCTTTGATATCTTTTCATGAATCATATGTTTTAAAGAGAGTAATCACTCTTCTTTTGAGATCTGAGGAATTCAAACAAGTAGCATGTGGTTTAAATTAATTTAAAATCAATCTAAAAACTAGAACCTTTGTTTGTGTTACTGAACATTGAACATTCTACTTCAAGCGAAGCAATTCTATAGACTACATCAAGAACGTCTTCAAAGAGAAGATAAGTATAATTTTATATCTTTGTATTTTGGTTTCTTTGAGATATCAAGAAAATCTCATGTTTTGGTTTTGACTGAGATAGCTAGAAAATCTCAGCGTGGGGTTTTATTTGTGATAGCCCTTCTAAAATCACAACTGTATAGGTTTTAAGGTGAACCTGTGAAAACCTTATTTATTAGTGAATGGCAATATCATGTGAGTTGTGATTATTGGGAGTGGAGTAGGTGTGGCTATTTAAGAACAGTTGGTATACATACTGAACTACTATAACTCCTGGTGTTTATGGTGAATGTTTAATTTTTGTATCTGTGGTGAATGATTGTAATTTATTTATGCATATATGGTGATCCTTACAAATACTCGTGAAATCAGGTTGTCCTACCTAAAACTTTATTTTTGGTGTAAGGTTGTCATACAAACTAAGTTTGAATCAATTTTTCAATACTAGTGCTGTTGAGATCTGTGATTTATTTTAATATTTATTATTTTAGTCTTTAAGTTTTTATTTGGCATAGTCATATTCACCCCCCTCCCTCTAGGACTGTTAGCTCACCTTTTTCACTTACCCTACCCAAGAACATACAAGACGTGCGATCCTTCCTAAGACACGCCGGATTATATAGACGATTTATAAAGGACTTTAGTCACCTCTCATCCTTTATGCAATTTACTTTAAAAGGATGTATCATACGAGTGGTCTAAGCAATGCTAGGAAACTTTTTCTAAGCTTGAGGGCATGTTAACCACTGCACCTATCATGCAGCCACCTAATTGGAACCTTCCTTTTAAAATTATGTGTGATGTATCTGACAATGCTCTTGGGGCGGTCTTAGGCCAGAGAAAGAGAAGAAGCCCTATATTATTCATTATGCAAGTAAAACTCTAAATCATGCCCAAGTGAATTACTCTACTACGAAACAGGAACTCTTAGCTGTAGCGTTCGCTTTGGACAAATTTAGGTCCTACTTGATCGGATCTAAGATCATTATCTCATTAGTCATGCGGTGCTCAAGTATCTTCTTTCTAAGAATGATGCTAAGTCCCACTTGATAAGATGGATCCTCATACTCCAAGAATTTGATTTGGAAATAAAAGATAAAAAGGGAGTAGAGAACGTAGTGGCTGACCATCTCCCACTCGCCTTGGTTTGCAGATATTGCTAATTATCTTGTCATAGGTTTCACGTTGATACATTGGACTGCGCAAGATAAGAAAAAATTCTTCACCAAGGTACGTAAATTCTTCTGGGATGATCCATATTTATTTAAATATTTCTCAGACCAAATCTTAAGGAGATAAGCGCCAAACAATGAACACCAAAGTGTCATCTCCTTCTGTCATTTTTAAGCCTGTGGTGGTCACTTTTCTGCTAAAAAAACCATGGCCAAAATTCTGCAGTGCGGATTTTACTGACCCACTATGTTTAAGGACACTCATGAGCTTTACAAAGCTTGTGAGCGTTGTCAGAAATATGATGTCTTTAAATGTTATTCTGATCATTGAAGCATTTGATTACCGGGGCATCGATTTCATGGGACCATTCCCCCAATCTTTTAGAAATTTATATATTTTGCTAGCAATAGACTATGTCACTAAATGGGTCAAAGCAATCCCATTCCGGAATAATGATTATCAAACAGTCGTTAGATTCTTAAAAGAGATCATCCTTTCCCGGTTTGGAACACCTCAAGCCATCATTAGTGATGGAGGTTCACATTTCTGTAATAGGCCATTTGTGAATTTAATGAAAAAATATAGCATCTCCCACAAAATGATTACTCCATACCACCCACAAAAAAGTGGGCAAGCTAAGATTTTCAATAGGAAAATTAAACATATTATAGAGAAAACGGTTAATCCTAACCGTAAGGATTGGTCAATCCACTTGACCAATGCCTTATGGGCTTATTTTACCGCATTTAAGACCCCTATTGGAATGTCTCCCTTTAAACTTGTCTATGGGAAGGCTTGCCACTTGCCTATGGAGTTGGAACATAGGGCCTACTGGGCAATTAAAAATTTGAACTTCAATTTAGACAACGCTAGCTCGCTACACAAACTTCTGTTGAATGAACTTGAAGAGATCCGGAATGATACATACAAGAACTCGAGAATTTATAAGGACAAGATAAAAGTATTTTATGACCAACACATTCTTCGAAAATCATTCACACTAGGTCAGAAGGTCCTTTTGTATAATTCTCGGTTACATCTTTTTTCGGGTAAACTCTGATCTCGTTGGACCGACCCTTTCGCTATTACTAATGTCTATCCTCGTGAGGTCGTCAAGATTCAGAATTCAAACAATGGCAATGTTTTCAAAGTGAATGGACATCAATTAAAGTCATTTGTTGATAAATTTGATTCAGAGGACATGTTCATACCTTTGATTGATCCTATTTACCAAGATTGACCTCCCAGTCTGACGGAGGTATAATTAGGTTTATTGCTTTCATATATGTTAGGATAAAGATAGTTTGATTTTCGCTATTTAGAATAGTTCGATTTCCTCTATTTAGGATAGTTTACTTTCTATGGTTTAATTCTTGTGTTAACCCATCTTCACACTGAGATCATTAAAAAAGCCTCAGAATTCCTTCTTCAGGTATTACCTTTCCATCACTTCCATTTTCTTTTTATTGCCTCTTTTGCATTATATGCTTAATTCTTTTACATTACGGACAATGTAGATTTTTCGGTTGGGAATGGGGATTAGGTAAACTAATCAGTGTTTTCTCAGTTTTGAGCAAAATTTTTAAAAATTTTCAATGTTTCAAGTTGAAATCTATTTGGGAAGTGATGAATTATGTACTTAAGAATGCTTTGGGTATGATAAGATAGAGATTGAATTTTGAATTGTTAGAGTTTGATCAACTAAGTAACTTATCACCTAAGTTCTTGCGCTTAATTGATTAAGCAAAAGTTTGAATAACATGTAAATCTAAAGACACATTCAATTTGTCTTCTGTAAGACATACTAGAATTTCTGATTGTTAGTATGAGATCATTAATAGATGGTGAGAATCAAGTTTGGAGAATTATATCCACCTTAAAAGAAGAAAAGAACCAGTTAAAAAATAGGAGATCGACAAAAAGGTAATATATTATGAAAAAGAATAAAAATAATGAAAAGATTGGAAAAGAATGCAAAAATAAAGAATGAAAATTGATCGTTGATATAAAATAAAAAATTAAAAAAAGAATGAGAAGGGGATAAGTTCGGAATCAGTACTTGAGTTTCAAACCAATCTTGAAGTGATGAGCATGGCTAGTATGAAAAAAAGATAGTATTCGTACGGGAAGTAAGTTGATTTTCACTGAGTACATTAAAAAACTTGATATGTAAATTATGCTTCGATTTAATGGACAAAGAATTTACTTGATTGGTTGCTTATGTGATTCGGCTCTAGGTTTTCAAAATCTCACTTTCGTATCTTATTTCTACCAATACATACTTGAGTATACAAAAGATTGTTTTCCTAAAGAGGTTTTAGACATTAAGCATTGAAGTTTATTTCACACATACTTTACTCGGGACTAGCAAAATATTGGTTGGAGATTGTGTTGAGGGTCAAATATTGCATATTATCCCCCATTTATATCTTGGTTTTATGAACATGATACTGCTTAATATCCTATTTTACTCATGTTTGTGTTGCAAGGTGAATTTAAGAGCTTGGATCGAAAAAGTTGCTAAAAGCATGGATTTGATGCTTAAAGATCACTAAGGCAAAGAATGAATCTTAGGAGACAAAGATTGAAGATTTCAAGGTTTCAAGATTCAAAAAAACTAAGTGGAGAAGGAAAGAAGTCGAAAGAACGAGTGCAGAATTCACATTGACTGTGTCATCGATCACCATTCGATGACATCGAACACAGGTCGATGACATCGAATTTATGAAAGAAAATCGAATTGGTTGCTGGATAAATTGAAGACATTTTTCGATGACTCGAGGACTTGTTCGATGGCTCGAAGCCTTGCTCGATGACATCGAACAATGCTCGATGACATCGAATTAATTTTCTGTGGATTTTCGGCAAAACTCGCTGGACTGTTTTGGACGCATTATCGATTCCTTGAACAATGTACAGTGACATCAAAGGTAGGTTCGATGACATAGAAAATTACGCAGTCCGGACGAAGTTATGCAATGCGAAAAAAGCATGTATAAAAGTCACCTTCGATGACATCGAATGCAGTTCGATTTCATCGAACCACTTACGCGAAGTTGCGCAAAATTACACGGAGTGCGTAAATTTGAGGTAGTTTTTAAATTTTTTCAAGGAGATCGAAAAGAGGTGTTGCACAGCTATAAATAGGGGACCCCAGGGTATCCTTGGACATCAACCTAGGGTTTGGAGGAGCAAAGCACAAGGGTGGAGAGCTGTCGCCAAGCTTTTTTCTTCTTTCTTCCTTAGTTTTTCATGTTTTCTTCTGGGTTTTAGATCAATCATGTCTATGGTTGGCTAAACCTCTTCGCTAAGGCTAAGAGGTAAAGCTTATAGCATGATGGGATGTTTCTATTGCTTTGATTCATGTTTATGTTGAATTCTCTTTTATTCTAGTTTGATATTTAAGGAATACTTTCAGTTCTTAATGATTTGTTGTGACTCAAATTACAATAGATCTGCAATAGCTTTGAGTATTTTCTTTTCATGTATCAAGATTGTGAAGTTAGTAAATTCTGTTGTTCATCATCATCCCTTGGGTATGGTTGGGTGATGGAATCCCTTCTAACCTTCACAATTCTTCTATGTTTAATTGTGAAATTGGTATATACTGTTGTTTGCCATTGTCTCCTAGACATTGCTAGATGATGGAATCACTTCCAGTTCTCACAACTCTCATCCATTGAAAATTAGGTCAATGGAAGTTCAGATTTGGTTTTATTGAGATATCTTCCAACTAGATAGGATAGGACTCCGATTCCAATTGTGTCCTTGAATCGAGTAATAGATCTCCCTAATTCCTATAAGTGGATCCTTGGAAACCCTAGTTCCCACCTTTGAATTTCTTAAGTTTCTAATTAAACACTTTAAAATTACTTCCTTTAAATTCATATTTAGATTTACATCTTTTTCTAGTTCTACTTCTAGTTGCTTTCAGAATACACACTAGATTAGTCTCTGTAGATTCGACTTCAGTTTCACTGAGATTATTACTACATCGCGACCCTACACTTGGGGTTGTAGACAACCAACAATATCTATTGTCGAGGAACTATTGACCTGACTTCACATTGTTTATAGGTAATACGGGTCAATCTACCATAGATCATATAGGTCAATTTACCATACAATGTGGAGAATTAGCTAATAATGAGTGTTATAAATTACAATTACATGGTCATTAACTCATTGGGGTAGCCTTTACTTGGTATTCAGATTTTTTACTAAATTCCATACAAAATTGGTAAGAAATGGAAGAAAAATTTCATGCTTAATTCCTTTATAAGGATAGAGAAATTTCTATGACCGATTTTGCTCGTTTTCAATAATTGTCAGGGGAATCGGTCGAGAATTATATTGGTCGGTTTAAAAGAGCCAAAAACCAATAAAAGATAGTTATAGCCAACGTAGAATTTGTGTAGTTAGCTCAAGATGGACTGGAATTCAAGCTTTTAAAAAATTTTATCCAAACAAAATTCACAAATCTTTACGATTTGACTAGGAAGGCATTTCGATATGAGGTCATGCTCCAAGAGTCAATGAGGCAAAAGAATTCATTGGCAGTGATATATTATTATGACCATAATTATCATGTTGTAGTTGATGAAATAGCGACTAAACAGCTATTCACATGGTCGACCTTAGTTAAAGCAGAGACAATGTCATCCTGTAATCAGAAAGTTCAAAGCTCCTACAACTTTGATATTTCTCTTGCTAATGAAAGCTTTGATATTATGTTAGCTGGAAACTTTATCAAAATTTCAATTAATCATAAGATTTTGACAGCAAAAGAATTGAAGAAAATTAATTATTGTAAATTGCATGGAACTCGGTCACTTCCCACTAACAAATGTGTTGTTCTCAAGAGTGTTATTCAGGAAAATATGGATAAAGGGTTGCTAAAATTTCATGAAAAAGAAATAGAAGTAATGTTAATCGATATTAATCTATTTCCATCCAATATAGAGATCAATATGACCACCATCAATCCTCAAAGGTTGGTTCGGCTATGACAAAAGATCGATCTTGGAGTTCAAATAAATAAACCCAAGAAGCGAAATGGTATGAAGGGCGAGAGGTCTGAGACTCTAGTTGACCAGACCGAAGCATATTTAGTGGAAACAATGTCAAATTATCAGCACATTTGTAAGAAATGTGTAAGGCCTACTTAATCGAATGGGAGATCTTATCAACCAAAATATCTAACAAGATAATCGGCCAATTAGAATTATGAGGAAAGAAATGCCTTTTATCCTCAGAAGGACGAACATGTCAGTGATTACTCTCGAACTATTTAAAGTTCAATGATAGAGGTTTTTGGAAAAGGCTGAGTCATCCAAAATTCCCAGTGATACCCGAGGAGATGACTCATACTCAGAAGTGTCATTGGCAAAGGCAACAACCAGCAAAGAGAAGACAATTAATCGTTGCTTTGGATCAATTGTAGATGTATCAGTCAATTCAACTAAGGCTAGTAGTACCAAAGCCAGAAGGAGAAGAACATATATTGGTCGATATGAAAGAATCGATTAAATCTCATGTAGATCATGACTCAGTTGAAAATCCTAATTATGATAAGATGTGAATGAACGTAAAAGGATTAACCAAATACTTCAATGATGAAGAATTCTCGAATGATCTCCTGATTGAAGAGTTGCTTGTTGAGGCAAAAACGTTAGAATCATCATCTTCTAACTAAATAGAAGAAATATGAATGAAGTTGCACATGAAGTGAATACTTCACCAAATTCGAAAACACCTAGAGGGCAGTGTACGAATTTGATCATACAATTTGGCTCATTTCAACTGATTACGTTGGATTGTAATATGGTGTTGACTCTGTCATTAAGTTTCCAGGCTAAACCATCTCAATTGAGTATGACAGAAGGAAATGTGGAAGAATTAGACCTAACGATAATTATACGACATGGATCTTTGACTATAAGAAGGAAGCCAAAAAGGTGTTAACCGTAACAGTCGAACCAGGGTCCCATTTTGAAAAAAATTATTATTGAAAGGCCGACTCTTAAAATGACCTAACATTTAAAGTCATATATATCCATTCACTTGGAAGAATGTTCGACCACTCAGGTTTTGGTCGATAACGAAGCTGCTATTAATATTCTACTAGCCAGAATGATGGCTAAACTGGGAAAAACTCAAGATGACCTTATCCTGACCAAGGTCACAATGAGTAATTTCGTTATAGGAATAATGCAAACGCAAGGCGTTTTATCGACTATTCTGAGAAAGCCAATAGGAGGGCGACATGTGGCATTACATGAGGAATGTGAAGTGGATAAAAAGATTTTCAAAGATTTGGAGTGCTTTTTGCAGGATTATAGTTGGCATAAAGCTATTTTTACACATTAGTGAATGGTCGATGGAGTGTTGTGGTTGATATACAAGAAGCGCGATCGATCTGTTTAAGATATAAAAGGTGACCAAGGGCAACAAAGCGTTAGCTAAAAGAAGCGGAACAATCGTAAAGAGAAACGTACTGAAAGAAAGATAGAAGAGATGAATCTAGAAAGGCTTTTGGATGACTATAATTGTTGCAATAATAGAAGAACGATCTTGAAGAATAAGGTACAACAAAAATATATAAATAGCAGATGAATGTAACAGATGCAGATAGTCTCACACCAATCAAACCAAACAAATTTATCAATTTACTTTATCTCAGCTTATCTTAGGAGTAGTGATAATTTTTAGTCATAATCTTTAGTTGTAATCTAAGTCTATACTCATATGCTGGATTTGTTCTTTATCTGATTTCAAGCAGTTCTTTCAAGAGACGCATTTTTGTAGTTGTTCGTTCTTCTTTATCCGATATCAAGCAATTCTTTCAAGAGATGCATTCTTGTAGTTGCTCGTAGTGACTGATTTTGATTATTTTTTTCTTTTTGTTTGATTTGCATTAGTATTCTGAAAGTCATTTCTTATGGAAGGCACAAAGTAACCTATCTTTAGAGGAAGAACCACACTCTTTGATTATCGCCTGATCTTTATAAATTTTCGCAAGTAGTCTTCTCAAAATCTAGTCATATACATTCATATACGTTCATACTGGACGTATCTATTTATTTTAGTGCTTGGTGTTTAAGTTGATCAATTTGGATCGAGCTGATCGATTCTGGCACGCCCCCATAATAGAAAATAAATTGAGTGTCAAACAAGTTCATCTCATTTTTGTTGAAGGTAAGAAGTATCATAGAGGTAATGTTTCTTTTCTTGTAAGGATTAGAAGTAACTACAATTAACCAAAATGAGATTAATTCATTTTTAGGTGTCTATAAAATAAGTCCTTAAATGACATTGGGAGCACTAATTCCCTGTCATTTATGTCCATTTAAGCAACTTCCCAATAATTGGGAAACACATGTGTATCATCTATGGCACTTTGCCGGAGCATGCTTTTTCGGTGGGGTTTTATTATCAAGATGCATCACACCCAATGGGCTCCACATAATGAATGAACTGCTCACATTAGTGGAGTCCACGTATGGCCTTCATCACCATCCAAATAGACCCAATGGATCCCACATGATAAATGGATCCATGATGTAGAACCCACCCAAGGGAGGGAGGTAGATTGGTTGTTTAGATGGGGTATTTCTTCATTTCCAAGTATGGGCATTTCCATTATTTCATTCTGAAAAGTGTTTGACATCTATTTTGAATTTAACAACAATCAAATAATATTGGTTAGAATGGAGAATTGCAGTCGTTAATGATCAATAGAAGGCAAATCCAAATATTGAAAAAGCAAGGTAAATCTTCGTATGTCAAAAAAGTAAAGAGGGAATACAACACATTCCTCTTTTCCCAGTTCTCTCTCATTTCACGTGTTAAGGCTAATGCATTTAGATCTACATCATCTTTGATGGGCCTTGCTGGATGGGAAATACCCAAAAACAAATCTTGAAGACTAGATGATCCTATCAAGAATCCATAAGAACAATGAAAATGACGGCTGAAAGAAATGGTCCCTGTTCATGTAAAAGAGTCGATGACAAAAATGTTTATTATCGTGTGTTTTTCAGATTCAGATTCGATCAAGTGATAAATGTCTGCGTGTCATAATTGAATGTGTGACTCAATTCAAATTGAACAACTATGACCCCCAAGCACTAAGATAGGCAAATACGTAATATGTGACTGTTGAGGGTCAAATATTGCATATTATCCCCCATTTATATCTTGGTTTTATAAACATAATAATGCTTAATGTTCTATTTCACTCGTGTTTATGTTGTAAGGTGAATTTAAGAGCTTGGATTGAAAAGGGTGTTAAAAGCATAGATTTGATGCTCAAGAATCACCAAGGGAAGCGATGGATCTTAGGAGACCAAGATTGAAGAATTCACATGACAAAGATCTAAGAAAATCAAGTGAGGAATGAAGAGAAATAAAGATTTGAAGTGAAGAAATGGAATTCTGAAATCATCCTAAAAATGCATATTCTGAAACTCTAAGTCATTTTGTAAAATTTCGCAGAGTGAAGTCTATTTTAGTAAACTTTGTAAATTTGAGGCGGTTTCTAAAGTTTTCCAACTAGGTGCGAAAGTTGGAGTTTCACAACTATAAATAGGACTCCCTAGGATGTTTCTAGGCATTTTTTAGGGTTTAAGGAGTGGAGCAAAAGGGTGGAGAAGCCGTCATCAAAAGTTTTTCTTCTTCTTCCTTAGTTGTTTTCATATTTTTCTTAAGAGACTTTGGTCCAATCGTTTCTATAGTTGGTTAAACTTCTTATATAGAGCTAAGAGGTGAAGCTTGGAGCATGATGGGATGTTTTTATTACTTTGATTCATGTTTATGTTAAACTTCATGGATTCTAATTTGATATTTAAGGAATACTTTCAGTTTTTAATGATTTATTGTGACTCAAATTACAGTAGATTTTCAATAGCTTTGAGTGTCTTTTTTTCCTGATTTGAGATTGTGAAATTAGTAAGTCTTGTTGTTCATCATCGTCACTTGGGCATGGTAGGGTGATGGAATCCTTCCTAATCTTCACAATTCTCCTGCTTTGAGATTATGGGATTGGTAAATCCTGTTGTTTGCTATTGTTTTCTGGGCGTAGTTTGGTAATGGAATCCCTGTCAATTATCATAGTTCTTCTTCATTGAGAATTATGTCAATGGAAGTTCAGATTTAGTTTTATTAATATATTTTCCAATTGGATAGGATAGGACTCCAATTCTAATTGTGTTACTTGAATCAAGCAGGAGGGCTCCCTGATCACTACAAGTTCCCACCATTAAATTTTTAATTTTAATTACTTAATTCACAATTACTCTCTCAATCACTTAAGAATTAGTTTTACATCTTCTTCTAGTTCTACTTCTAGTTAATTTCATAAACGCACAAGATCAGTCCCTGTAGATTCGACCTCGGTCTTAACGAGATTATTACTACATCGCAACCCTACACTTGGGGTTATGCATAGTGACCAAGATCAATCATCTATTTATCCACTCGCACAATATTTAAAGTGATGATCAGACGATAATCAGAGAGTAGTGTTTGTCCTTTGAAAATGGGGTTACACATTTGCCTTTTGTATGAAAGGATTTTTTAACACAGATAAAATAACAACAAAAAGAAAATTCTTACAGTTGGTTGCAGAGAATAGAGCAAAATATCTTTTTGGAATGAAGAACTTTGCTTGATACTTGAACTGAATCTAGCGTATGAGTATAGACTCGAATTATAGCTAAAGTTTAACAACTACTTGATTTCTGTTATGGCTTACACTAAGAAATGTGAAAAACTTATTATACTATGTAATGTAATTAACTCGTAATGCTAAGGATAATGTTAAATAACATAAAATAATTGAAAGATAAGTTTGATTTGGTTTGTTAGGTTGGTAGTAGATAGTTTTTTCTATCGATTTCATTTACTATTTATAGCCTTAAGCTGACCCTCTAGATGCTTCTCATGTTCCGATTGTTGCCATAATCGTTTCAGTATTACTTACTTTCTTTGCTTCTAAACCTATCATCTGTCCTATAACTGCTTCAGCACGATCACTCTTCACTCAACCACTTAGTGGAGGACCTACTATTGCCTGATAAACACTAGTTGTATTATCGAAGAATTCTTTCCATATATCCCTGAAGATCTTCAAATACACTACGCAAATCGATGATGATTACACACAACCCATTTCAATTCCGCAAAGATCTTCAAATACACCATACAAATCCCTCCTGATTACACACAACTCATTCTAATTGGCTGCCGCAGGAATCGGCAACAACAGGGATGAACAAGGTTAACACATTACAACCAGCGAGTTCCACATTATCAAAATATGACCCACACATTAGCAATAGGTCGACATAGCCTAGCAAACCTCTACAAAGCATCGACAAGACATGGTGCACCTTTATGTTGGCAAATTGCAAATCCCACCAGGGGTAGGCCCTTTACCAAAAGTTGAACTAATCAATTACATGGACTATTGCGCATTTTTCATTCCAACCATCTGCCCATTTAAAATTGGTGTATCGTTCCCCAGGCCGCATCTTCCCATGCTGCCCTGTATTGGGTTGTTTCAGACCGATACAGCCATATCATATGTACCAGTTTCGATATTTAAAACATTGCCTAGTTAGAGTGATTTTTACATCACCATGCATACACAAGCAGGAAACGAGGGAAGATCTGTTGTTAGGAGTTGTATAAACATATTGTTTTTATGATGCCCAGTTCCCCATTCATGCCCAACAGGCTATTTTCCTGTTCGGAGCTTTGTTTGTAGATGTAGGGTCCATGATTGGTCTATCCAAGCCACTGATCTGATGGCCCCCATCATGGATGGACCATTCCTCCAAAATCTCCCAAATTGAAAGATCCTAGCTAGTAAATCCTTGCTCTTTCCTTCATTGAATGTGGTTCGTTCGTCTATTCTTTTTAACCATCCTTGGCCTCTGTTTTTATTTATTAATTTATTTTTGGCGAAAGGCTTGGATGACCACACCCAGTCAGCAGGAGCGTGACTTATTCCCTTAGCTGGATGGAGGATTTTATGTGGATGAGATCCACTCCGTCCACCACGTGCGCCACCTGTCTTTGGACTAGGACCCAAAAATCAGTTGGGTTAAACCATCCTGAACAATTGAGTAGGGAAGTCTAACCATTGCAATCATCCAAATTGTGGGTGGGGCCCACCGTGGTGTGTATGTTCCATCTTCTATCCAATCCACTCATCTGACGTGCCACACCAGGTTGACTGGATTACCCAAAACTTAGGACATTATACAGCTCATGCGAGCTTCACCATGTGAATTGAGTTTCTGGGCATGATTTTATAGAGTCCCCATTGAGTGGCCCACATAAGTCTTGGATTGGACTGATTTTTAAGATCAATGGTAAAAATGTGGCCACGAACCTGACAGACGAGATGGATCTGATCGATATTCTCACGATCCCACGTGGTGATCAGTTGTGGGAATGCCCTCCATATGACTATGCATAGTCAGGTTAGTACAGTCCATTTATTTTTGCTGAAAGGACAAACGTGTTATTTAAGAAACCATTCTTTCAATCCAAATAATCCAATGAACACAGAAACATCAGAATGCAATTTTTCTAATAGAGAAAAATAAATATTTTATACAGATATATGTTTTCACAGTTGAGATATCCAATAGAGAGATGCCTTTTGACCCTTAAGACAGTCTTTTCAAACCCCACTATGATTTTCCCCCTTACTTCACAACATTAAACAATCTTTTGAGCCCTTAAATTCCAACTTTGATCATGACATTGTTTAAGGACTCCGTTGATGACTCCAACACCTACATAATCATATTATATGATTATTCATCTGTTTCCATGCACCTTCATTTTTTAACCATCCTAAAATCCAATAATTCATTGTGCAGTATACACATGAGCAACCCCTGCATCATCATTCCAATATGTCGCCTCAGTACAACATCCAAGCCGTCCAAAGGTGGGCCCCTGCATGAAGATTGATTCACATGAAAAAAGGGGGTAACCGTACGTGTGTGTGGGCCACCTGATGAGTGGATCAGCTGATTTTTTAGGCCTGTTGATCTTCATGCAGTGGGACACCTTTTGGATGGCCCGGATGTTGCAGGTGACACTATGACCTGTTTGTGCAAGGTGGACAGTAACTAAACATCCATTGTGTGTGTGTGTGTGTGTGTGTTTGTGGAATCCCATGATCTACCTATAGACATGAGCTTTGACTACTCTTGCTGAAATCGATTGGTAGGCAGAATCAAGGAGCTAAAGAAAAGCTAGGAATGTTTCAAGAAAAACAAATACAGACTGTATGTGGCCACGGATTTATTGAAAGCCTTCTGTTTCTTAATCGTTTTTTTCTTGGCGCGTGCGAAGTCATCATCACCGTCGTTTGAACTGATATCCATCTTTCCTTTCTCAGTCGCCTTCTTGGCAGGAGTGAAGTCATCATAGTCATTGATCCAAATTGAAAATCTCCCTTGCACTTCTTGACGCATTCAACACGGTTTTGGATAGGACAGTTTTCTTTGCAGAGGCCTATAATGTTCTCTTACTTCACACAAGAGTTAAACTTCTGTCGCGGGTTCTTTTTCAGCTTTTTCTTGTGATCTCTTTGCACGCTCCAGTCGCAGAACATCCTGCAATAACATGAAAAATAAAATAAAAATAAAAATAAAGAAGAAGACTTATCCAATGAAACCAAAAGAGATTGTATAACGAAGACGAGATATGTAGTAACGTGACTCATAGACCATAACACAAAATGGGTGCCATATGATAGAGAAGAATAGAGTATTGCAAAAGTAGAGAGTTGGACATATAAGGCGCCATAATCACCACCTAAAAGAATCAGAGGACTATGATCCTTGAACCCAGGATAGCCGAGGATGTACACATGTAGTCCAATTACCCATGATCCAGATTCTTGATCTGATGAGTCCCACTGTGGAGAGACCATGCTCCAACAATATCCCAGTCCAAATCTTTTGCAATTCTCCATCAAAGGTGGACCATTGCTGTATTTTTATTTTTTATTTTTTATTTTTATATTTAACCTTCTATTTGCAGGCCACTAGTTGAAGGGTTAGGATTGTCCATAGAGGAGACATTCTCAATCCATGGGGGGGTTTTTCAGATGAATGGTCTGGATCTCTATACCATTGGTGCAAAATATGCAGACCAAGATCCAAAGAATACTACGCATCCATTGCTCAAGAATCCCGTTGATTCCTCAAAGAATCACAAAAAGCAAGTGATGCAAACACAGCCTGCAGTGTAGAAGATGTGGGTGCATCACATATAGAGGCTAGGCAAGAGGGGGACATCTTCTACAGCCATGGTCATCAAATACAGTAGACAGAATGTGTGAAACTTCCTAGGCAGTGCCAAACATGGAGTTGAATTATAATTGGAAATATAAACAGAAGCTTCCTTGGCTACCCCACAATGATATAAAGGCCTCTAGTGTTGCTAATGATTTCCCACCCTAGTCATAACATATATATATATAAAGGAACCACTAACAGCAAGTGGCAATCGGTGCACTATGCCACTATCGCTTTCCAATATAAAGTTACAAATAGAAGCCAAGCACCAACAAGGTGATCTAGGGCAGCCCTAAGTAAGAAATAACCCAATTGGCGCCTTTATACAACACCAAGGAGGCTACAAAGACTTGCAACCTCTAGGGCTAGTCATTGAACTGGGGGTATGGTTCTGCCAGCTGAACCTGTGGTACAAAATTAATATAGTTGGGTTAAGAGCAACCACACATGGGCCATATGGTTCTTTGCAGTTTATATTAATTATTAAGACGGCCAACATGGGTTTCGTTCCACTTTCCAAATCGTCATCATCATCTAATCCTTATCCCAACTAATCGGGGTTGGTTACCCCAATCCAGTTTGACCATTCCATTCTATCAAGGGGTTTGAAATGTCATATTGTTAGAATACATGATGAAGTTTACGGCAAAAGATTCTGAAGAAGTTGGAGAATATGCGGGAAATGAAATATAAGAAATTATTAAGCTCTGACACTCCATATACAAATTAGAGGCCCATGATTCATTAATTCAGACTGTTGTTGTGTTGGGTCCCATAATTGATGGGGACACCTGAAAATATCACCCTAATTGGAAGTTCCTGACCCTTATTCAGCGACTAACAAATAAACAGTTACAAGCAAAGGTATTAAAAAACGGTAATGTAACGGCTGTAACAGCCATTACTTAACAGTAACATTGGGAACCGTTACGAGTTACAGGGCCATAATGGAACCATTATGGGTCACTGGGACATAATGAAACCATTATGCATTACTGGGCCATAACAGCTGTTACAGAAAATATGGCCCGTAACAGCCTGTTGCAGGGGGCCAATACAGTTTTTTTTTTCTATTTTTAAGTAATGGCCGTTACGGCCTGTCTCGTAATGGTAATGACGGTGACCATTACAGCCACCATTACCATTATTGAATACCGCAATGGAAATAAAACAATGGTCTGGAGAAAAAGGCAGAAGATTAGATGGATATAGTTTTCCAATGTGGAAAAGCTCTGGGGCATCCCCCATCTATGGCGCTACCAGTTGGATCAATGGTCCAAGATCAACAGACCATGAGCCCAAGCTGTGTGAAGTGGATGCATCAGGAGTTCAAAACATGATAATTCCTCATAGAAGAAAGGTACACGTGTGTGTGTGTGTCTATATATATATATATATATATATATATATATATATATATATATATATATATATATATCCCAGACCTGTCCATTGGTTATTTGGAGCTGTGTCACAGCTGATCTACTACATTCCCACTTTTTTTTTTCCTGAAAGGTTACTGCAGTCCCACATCTGTTAGGAGTTCCTACTTCCTACATAACCCCAGATTCCCATCTTCGGTCAAATTGTTCTTGATCCTAATTCTAATTTAGTCAAATTACAGTACTGTCACTACCTAGGAGCCAAGAACATCAATAATAGAGCACACTTTTGACCACCCCAAAAACCATGTACATCATCAATTATGATAGATATATGTTTTGTACAAAATCATGTGAAGCTTTACTTCGAAAAAAAAAAATCTATAATGCTTAGGGACCGTTTGGTTTTACAATTTCCTATGAAATGCAAAGTAAATGAGTCATCATTATGATTTCCAAGTGTTTGTTTAAACAGGAATTATGGCTTGTAAATCAATAGTCAAATACACTTGTAAATGAAGAAGGTCAAGTAAATTGTAATCATTACATTTTCACACTATAAAACTACCATTTTTACAGTGATTTCTGGGTGAAACAAACAATGTAGCAAAATCATCATTGTAATAAAATGTAAGTGATGTCACTACACAATTACAAGAGTAAGTAATCATTTACCCATTTACAGCCATTTACCATTGTAATTGGAAAACCAAACAGGCCCTTTGAAGAAATACGCATAAAGGAAAAGATTGTATGCAGAGTGCAAATGGATAGTCATGCGCACATCTCCCACCATCCAGCAGTCATGGGATTGACTCTTAAAGCATGTCAATCACCCGTCTGAAAATCCAAATTCTGAAATCCTTACAGATTCCCACCAGCTATCTTTAAATGGTGGATGATAAAGTGGGCAGCAACTCTCATGCTCCCTGGACACATTGAAGTCATTCTCTAAGAATAAAGTACAGAAAAGAAATAAAAAATGGTGTTCATTACAGAAAGTCTTACATACATATAAATATGGAAATCAGGCGTTTTTCAGAAAAGTCTAACTCATCTCATCTGATGCATGTCAACTCATTTGATAATGTTATTCCAAGCTGAGAATTCCATGTCTGGAGTGCTCCAGCATTCTGCCTTATGCTGCAGTTGTGTATGAGAAGACTATAATCAGTCCAAAACTGTTAGGTTATGGAAAAAAAAATAAAAATCACAGCAACAGTTACACCTTTGGAAATTACAATTAACATGACAAGAAGCGGCAAAAGTTCATAATACCCATCAAAGGTACATAACTAACCAGCAGGTATGCTCATGCCATATTTTTGTGTTAATTTGAACAAAAATCCCTTAGGGTCTATTTGGATTCATGAAAAGAAGTGTGGAAATATTGTTTTGGAACAATGTCATTACCAATAAATTGGTGGGATTGAAAACATGTTGCTGCTGTTTTTTTTTTTTTTTTTTTCAACAAAATTTTCCATGAAATTAGAAGTAATTTCAAAATCTCTCTCTCGGTAGAGATTTTTTCCATGGAAAATAAACTGGGTTAGGATTGACTAAATATGGGCCCCATATAGATGAGATCATCTAATAATGGGCCTCACACAAAAATACAAATGGTTTGGTTCAACTGATACACATGGTTGGGATCAACTCGCGATGGGCCTCCCATGGTTAAGATCATCTAACAATGGGCCCCACATGGAAATACAGGTGGTTAGGTCTGTTAGAATTGTCTAACATAGACTCCTGCATGGTGAAGATCATCAAATGATGGGCCCCATGTGGAAATACAAGTGGTTAGGATCAACTAACAATGAGCCCCACACTGTTAAGATCATCTAACAATGGGCAGCAAGTGGAAATACAAGTTGTTGCGATCAACTAATGACGGGTACCACATGCTTGAGATCATCTAATAATGGGCCCCGTGGTGGAATACAGGCATTAGGATTGACTAACGATGGACCCTACATGGTTAAGATCATGTAACAATGGCCCCCACGTGGAAATATAAGTGGTTGGAAATGAACAATGATGGATCACACTTATTTTATGATCAGGAATGATTTTTTTTTTATTTTTTTTTTTTAATGTTGACATAATTAGGCTATATCCCTTTGGGCCATGGGCCATTCCCTTTACTTGGGCCTGACTTGGGCCGCGGGCCTCTTATTTCCCTTTTATTAGTTCTCTTTTAGTTTTGTTTCCTTTTTACCCTTTTCTCTAAGGATAATTTATGTAATTTTGCCATTCACTTAATATATAAAGAGAGAGGGACAAGCCTCTCTGAGTTTCTTTTCTTTCCAAGTTCTTTCTTTCCTCTAACATGGTATCAGAGCAAAAAGGTCCCTAGGGTTTCTTATCTCTTGATCTCTTCCCTTTTCCTTCTAATCTCTCCTCCTCCTCCTCCTCATCTTCTTCTTCTTTTCATGTAACCTCTCCTGGTTTGAGAATCTTAACCTTTTAATCACTCATTATATGTGACTTGTGGGGGGTGGTCTGCGACTGTGGTGTCCTACAGATCTTGTTGAAGTTTTTGCTGGAAATTCTAGATTGATTTGTTCCCTATGGTTGGATCAAAAACAGGTTTGATTGATTTCGATTTGCTGGACTTTCATTTTCTTCAAATTTTTTGGATTGTTTTTCTTCTGGGTTTTATTGAAACTGGATTGCAGCAATAAGGGTTTGCTGGTCATTATTGTTTGGACAGTTTTTTGGGCATCTTTCTTTCAGATTTACAGGAATCTCCTCGTGGTAACCTTAGATTTTCCTAGATTTGTATTATTTTAGTAATTTAACCATAAGAACACTCCCTTTTTTTAGATTCTTGGTGATTTGTTGATTTGAATATTCATTCTTTGAAATTTATTGCCTTTTGATTATTCCTTTTGAGATTATTGCATGCTACATTTCTTTGAAATTTATTACCTTTTGATTATTCCTTTTGAGATTATTAAATGCTACATTTGCCTATAGCATATGTCGGATTCTAGTTGGTGAAATTTTAAGACTTGTTGGGTTTAAATATGGCTTCTTCATCTACCTCTAAGACAATAGACACAATCGACTCTAAGATGAAATGGTTGATTATTCATTCTGAGAACCTTGGGTTGTAAATGAACCCTAGGTTGTAGATTACAATCCATAGGCTTAAGTCCTCCATTGCAAGGTGTTCCCAAAGTAACAGTGGCCATAATGGCCACCACTATTACTGTTATGATACCCCATATCGGTCGTTACTGCCCTTTTTTATTTTTTTTAAAAACTGTTACCCCGTAACGGTCTGTTACAGGATCGTTACAGGGTCGTTACAGTTTGTTACAGGGCCGTTACGGTCTGTTACAGGGCCTTTACGACCTGTTTTTTACTGTACTAGCCATTACAGCCGTTTCGAGCCTGTAATGTGTAACGGTTATGACTATTACCGTTACGTAATGGCTGTTATGGCCATTACGCAACTGATTTTGAATACCTTGGTCCATCACCAAAAGCAGTTGAGATGTTTATTGGAGAAAAACAAAGGCTAGAATATATAGATGGTAGTATATAAAAAGCTACCACGTATCCTTCTTATCAAGATTGGAAATCCAATAACTTGATTGTCATGTCCTGGCTTCTGAAATCTATGAAACCAAAAGTTAGTGAAGGATTTTTTATTTTGTTTTGGTTATCCACTACACATGACATTCGGTTGACTACTCATGAATTGTATGTTGATCAAAATAATATGGCTTGGATTTATAATACCTACTAGGGGATTGGGAATTTGAGACGGGAGGAGCGTTTAGTTTCTAACTATTACTTTAAGATGCATGCTTTACAGCAGGAATTATTTTTCCCGGATAATCTCCAATTTTCTTGTACTACAAATGTGGAGACATCACGTAGTTATGGGATCAACTTTGGTTGAGAAATTTGCTCTTATGACCGAATTTAGAAATTATGATAATACTGGTAGTGGAAGAGGTAGAGCTACTGGACGAGGGGGCCGTAATGCTGGCCATGGCCATGGTCGCATGGTCATGGTGCAAACCATTTATGTACTCATTGTGGTCGATATGGCCATACAAGTTAGGTGCTTGATGGTAAACCACCTCAAGGCCATTTTGCTAATTCAGCCACTAAAGATGATAAAGACTTTACACATAAAGATACTTGCCTCCAGTGTTTGAAATATCAGTATTGCATTACGTATCGCATCCTTGGGATACAGATACATATCAGTTATCGCACGGGATATATTGTTTTTATCGGATAACTTATTGCACTTCTTGGGAAACATGGGGAAACATGGGGAAACATTGGGAAAATGGTTGTATTTTTCAATGAAACTTCAAAGATTGTTTTAAAAAAAATACCTCAATACATACTTTTAAATCATAACATCTCGAAAAAGAAGTGCGCATAATAGGTTTCCTTTGTATAGGGTCCTAAGCTATGCATTGTCTCACTGAACTAACGCAACTATATTCAAATTGAATGCATAACATCTAGGATTCTAGAGTGTATGTAATTATCATATCATCAAACACTCATAGATACTTCGAAATTAGACTTAATTGACAGCTGGTTGAAGGGAAATTTGACAAAAAAAATAATATTTTAATAGTTTTTTATTATTAAGTTTTACCTAAAAATGATTTTTATTTTCCAAAAATTGACAAGAACTTAATAAATTAGTAGATCAGCCTTCATGCATGCTTGATTTCATGTTTGGAGTGCAACATTGTAAGCAATTTGGGAGAAATTGGGAAACTTTTGAATTTTCCCCAAACCGGACCACCTACACTCAAATTTCAAAATTATAGTGTATGTGATGATCATTTCATCAAATACTCCTAAATACTTTGAAATTAGTCTCAATTGATAGCTGGTTAAAGGAAAATTTTGAAAAAAAATTGGAGAATATGAAGAACCAATGGATATTGAAATCAAAGCTCCAACTCCATGATTTTTCATGCAAAACATGTAGAACCAATGAATTTATAACCATTTGACACTGATTTAACATAATTTCAACAAAAAAAAAAAAAAAAAAAAGGGATCGGAAATTGAAAACGTTGACCGAATCAAACATGTGAGATATATCGGCACTACTTGTGCGTTTTGTATCACACGGGTGGGATACAAGATATATCGTGGGATATATCAACCGATATCATCGATATTTAAAACATTGCTTGCCTCTATTTCCCTTGTCTTTTTCTGTCATTTGTCTTGTTGGTGCCTAACATTATGTCTAGTCTATCATCAGTTAGTAAAGTATCCAACAACTTGAATTGTAGTGTGACTTTTTATCTTGATCATTATGTTTTCAAGGAGCTGAAGATGAAAAAGTTGCTCGGTGGCGGGCATGAGATTGATGGTTTATACATTTTTCGTTTGAATGCTTCAAGTGAGCATCTTAGTGTCATGAATGAAGACCTTTATCATTGGCATTGTACATTTGATCGACCTCCAAGTCTAGAATTGCAATCTTTATTATTAACATCAGTCAAGTCTGGTGATCTTAAAATTTTAAAATGTGAGGCATGTGTTTTAACCAAACACCGTAGGTTTGTCTATTTTCCTGTGGAGAAACATTCTAGTAGAATTTTTTTTCTTTAGTTCATTCGGATATTTGAAGTCCAGTTCCTATTATTTCTACTGGATTTAAATACTTTGTTTTTTTTTATTGATGATACATCCCATACTACGTGGACTCATTTGATGAAATGTAGAGATGAGGTTAGCTCTATTTTTAAAGTGTTTCATAGTTGAATTAAAAATCAATTTAATGTGAGTATTGGTACTCTTTGTACAGATAATGTAAAAGAATACATTTCCTATACTATGATATCTTATCTTTAAGAGCATAGTATTAACTCTTAGATCACATGTGCATATACCCCACAACAAAATGGCATGGCTGAAAGGAAGAATAGACATCATTTAGAAGTCACTCGGGCTCTTCTTTTCCTCCCACTAAAGTTCATGTTGGAAAGTCTCACATTTGATATTTTTTTGACTTCTATCCAATCTCTGACATTCCCTTGTGTATCTTTGAGTGTGTATATAATGTCCATAACACTGATTCTCTTAGAAACAAATTGTCAAATAGAGCTATCAAATGCATTTTCTTAGGATATTCATCTTCACAAAAAGGGTATAAATGTCTTGATCCTCTTATGAAAAGTGTTGTCTTTATGGATGTTAAATTTGTGGAAGATGCTCTCTACTTTTCTAATAGAAATGGGGAGACATTCCATGGTTCTTCATGTTCCTGCTCTTGAGTCTAATCATATAGTGTTCGTCTTCTGCACCTGACAATGCTAGAAATAAGGTTGGTACTAATTCCACTAAGTCAAACTTAAAACAATATACGAATGAAGAAATGTTAGTAAACACATTACTTCTTAGGACACAATGAAGCACGCTCCTTCGACTATAGATACTGATAGTGTTCCTACTCGACTACCTATTTATGATGATTCTTATTTAGAATCTACCTTGGTTTTACCTCTTGCTATTAGAAAAGAAAAAAGATCGTGTACCTCTCATCATGTTCAGAGATTTGTTTCTTATCATTCCTTGTCCCCTCAGCATCAGTCCTTTATTTCAGTTGTTGAGTGTTCTTCCTCCACCATTCCTAAAAATATTAATGAGGTTGTTATTTCTCCTTTGTGGCTTTGAGTTACGAAGGAGGAGATGGTAACTCTTGAAAAGAATCATAAATGGGAGATGACTGACTTACCAGCTGAAAAGAATCCTATAAGTTGTTGAGTATGGCTTGTCATAAAGCCCATCTTATAGCCAAAGGTTTTACATAACCGTTGGCGAGGATTATTTTGAGACCTTTGCTCCTGTTGCCAAGATAAACTATGTACAAGTGATTATTTCTCATGCTACCAATTTTAATTAGCCCTTGCATCAGTTGGATGTTAAGAATGCTTTTTGGATGGTAATTTGACCAAGGAAATCTATATGCTTCCTCCTAGATTTGTTCGAAAGGGGGAGGAGAGTAAGGTATGTCATCTAAAGAAAGCAATACATGAGTTGAAACGGTCTCCTCATGCTTGGTTTGAAAATTTTAATGAGGCCTTGATGCATATTGGTTTCACTCTCATCCATTCTTATGATTTTGTGTTTGTCAATCGGCATGCGAATGGGCCATTGTGAGCGTGTATGTGGATGACATTCTGGTTACAAGTGATGATGCTAATGGCATATCAAAGCTAAAATTATATTTGAGTAACATATTTGATATCAAAGATTTGGGATCGTTAAAATACTTTCTTGAAATTGAAGTCTCTTGGTCTAAGAAGGGCATAGTTCTGTCTCAACAAAAAATGTGATCTTGATTTATTGACTTCAACTAGGAATATTTATATCAAACCTATTAATTTTCTATTGGAAGTTAAAAAGAAGCACAAGGCAAATGATGGGTAACTTCTTGATGAACCTCGTATGTATCAGTGCTTGGTTGGAAGATTGATGATCCTTGACCAGATTTGTCTTATGCAATCAGTTTAGTTAGTCATTTCATGCATGCTCCCCATTATAGTCATTTTAAAATTGTTCGTTGTATCTTGCACTACATCAAATCGCCCCCGAGGCGTGGTATCCTCTTTGGTCATCAACATAATCTTGATATTGAAGGGTATTCTAAAGCCGATTGGGTAGGTTCCCCGAATGATGTCGCTATATGTCAGGCTACTGTACTTTTCCAGCTGCAATTTAGTCACTTGGAAGACTAAGAAGCATAAAGTTGTAGCACGATCTAGTGTTGAGGCAGATTATTATGCTATGGCAAATACGATATGAGTACTTGTCTGGTTGAAAAGTTATGTTTCTGAATTGGGATTTCCTATGAAGAATCATGTGTTGATGTATCACAATCAAGCTACTACTCATATTGCCTCTAATCCAATCTTTCATGAGTGCACAAAACTTATTGAAGTTGATTGTCACTTTATTCGTGAGAAGGTTGCCACAGGTGTTGCTTCCACTCCATTTATTCAGCCTTTTGAGCAATTTGTGGATATCTTCACAAAGGTTCTTACAGTGGAAGTTGGACGACAAATTCTTGGCAACTTGAGCATGGTTGATATATATGCCTCAACTGGAGGGAAAGTGTAGGTGTATATGCCAATTGGGCCTTCTCCTATTGTTATAAATAAAGTAGGGCTAAACATCCCAGCCCCATGAGCTTCTTTTATCTCTCAAAATTTCTCCTCTAGCAATTCCCAAATCATGTAATAGAATTTTCAGCCACAATAACTCTGCTACGCCTGTGTGTTGGCCCTGTACTTTGCATCTCCAAGTGATTAAATTTCCTCCCACAATAGTACAATATCCTGTAGTCGACTTTCTGTCATCTACACCACCAGCTCAATCTGTATCAATATGGGCCTCTGTGTAGATGACATGATTTATAAATAAAAGGCCCTTCCCAAGAGATGCAATCAAATATCTCAAGATTCTTTCAACTGCCTCTTTGTGGAGCCTACATGAACTAACTCGCCACACTATTTATGTTATGTCAAGTTGGGTGAGAAAAAGATATAATAGTTGGCCAATGAACCTCTGATACATCTCTTTATTCGGTAACAACTCCCTGTCACTTCAGTTCAGCTTATGATTAGCATTAATAGGAGTGTCTATTGCTCAATAACCTACCATACTAGCCTCATTCAAAAGTCTAAGGTGTACTTCTTTGAGAAATAAAGATACCTTTCTTTGATTGAGCAACCTCTGTACTCAAAAATATTTCAGACTTGCTACATCTTAATCTCAAATTCTTTTGCAAAAATTCCTTTTAAGTTTTTAATCTCCTGGGAATCATTTCCTGTCACCACGGTATCATCCACATAAATAGTGAAAGTTGTAGTCAACTGTCCCCTTTGCCTCATAAAGAGAGTGGTCGGTGTGACTCTCGGAATAACCAATCCTCTTCACTGCTTGATTGAATCTTGAACCAAGCCCAAGGGGATTGTTTGAGTCCATAAATAGACTTTTCAACCTGTGAACCTTTCCTTATTGTTGGAGAACCTAAAACCAGGTGAGGAGCCATATACACTTCCTCCTTCAAGTCTCCAAAGAGAAAGGCATTCCTCACATCTAGTTGATATAACGGCCAAGAAAATTGGTTGCAAGTAACAATAGAACCCATATAGAGTTCATCTAGGCTACAGGTGCAAACGTTTCCTTGTAGTCAATTCCACACGTCTAAGTGTATCCCTTAGCAACAAGTCTGGCTTATACCTTTCAATAGGCCTGTCTGACTTATGCTTTACTTTGAAGACCCTTTTGCAACCCACTGGCTCCTTTCCTTCAGGTAAATCTACCAGTTCCCACATGTCATTCTTTATTAATGCCCTCATCTCTTCCAACATAGACTCGTGCCACTTCAGATCGCAAACCGCCTCTTGCAATCTAAAAGGCAAAGAAACATAAGAAACCAAAGACAATGAAGGAGACAAAGATGCATATGAAACAAAATTAGATATAATATATAAAGGACATTGACGCTTCCTGGCAATAGGAGCATTATCCACAGAGGAAGAAGGTATGGACCAAGAAGAGGGATTGACTGGTTTCAAAGAATCAGAATTGGTGAGTGGGCGTGTCCCAGTGATCACCACTTTCTGGTGTCTTGTGTATGCTTGCAATTCTTCCGCCTGTGAGTGTCAAGAAGCATCAGTAGTAGTATTAATAGGATGCCCTAGATTAACTTGAACAACAGCCAATGGACTGCAAGGAATGAGATCAGGAAGAGGATAAACTGGATAAGGATGCCCCTGTTCCAACTAACTAAGCTCCCCCTCCCCAAATGGCTTTTGGATCTAACTTGGTCCATTTCAGATTGAAGACATGAATATACACCTAAAAACACGAGGTGGAACAATGAAAGAAGGTTGATCTGGTGAAAGGACCTGATATAGGGACTTTCACTTCAATACCATGGATGGTATATGATTAATAAGATAGGCGGCTGTAAGCACAACATTGGCCTAAAAATGCCTTGGAACGTGCATCCCTGTCAATAGACTTGAGCAACTTAAGTCCATGACAATTCTTCCATTCTTCCACTCCATTTTGTTGAGTGTATAGATAAGAACTTCGATGTATCATCTCATACTCTTCTAAATAGCCCCACGATTCACCTTCGAAGTTTTCTTGGGCTTCTAACCGAAATATTTTTATGTTCTAATCAAACTGGATGAGCACCATCTTATGAATTTTTTTAATAATATGTGGTACTTCATCACAAGTCTTCATAAGATATAACCAGGTACAGCAAGAGAAATCACCTATAAAAGAAATGAAATATTGATAGCCATCCATGGATACAATGAGAGCAGGTCCCCATACATCAGAGTGAACAATATGAAATCGAAACAAACTTTTAATTAAACTTTGGGAAAAGTTGATCGACAATGTTTGGATAACTCACAAACTTCACATTGTAGATTATGACTCACTACTGACTTAGACAAGTCCGGAATTAACAACTTCAATTATTGAAAAGACATGTCCTAAATGATTGTGCCGCATTTTAACCTGCGCAACATTATTATCTCTGCTACGACTACTACTTGACTGTAAGGTTAAAGGAGACGCAACAATACCCAAAAGGTAGAGACCATCCACTTCGCGACTACTCCCAGTCATTTTTCCTCATCACCAAGTCCTAGAAAACGATAGGAAAGAAAGTTATACAGCAGTTCAAACAATAAATTTGTGGATAAATTTGGAACATAAAGAACGAAGGACAGACAGGTAATCATTAAGATGGATATTACCCTTCCCAAAGACAAAAGGTAGGGATCCATCGGCAATTCTCTCTTTATCTTTTCTGAATGATAGACTCTATGACGAAAAAATGGATAATACACCTACCATGTGCTCAAACGCACCTAAATGAATGATCTAGGCTGGACTGGATAAGGAATGACAGACAAGGCTAGTAGACGCATGCATTCCTAATTGTGCAAATAAAGTAAAAACAAATGGACCTTCTAGTTGGGAAAGTTGACGACAAAGGCGTTCTAAATCCATAACAGATAAACTGTCTGAGACCGATGAGGACTGCCTAGAGGGAGGGACGGACGTGGTGGAAGATGTAACACCCGAGAAGGAGCTGAGGTAGTGATAAGGCCATTGGAAGAAGGAGGTTGTCCAGAGCAGTTGAACTTCACTGGTCTACCATGGAAATCCCAACAAGTCTCCTGTGTATGGAGTGTTTTCCCACAATGGTCACATATCAACTTATCCTTCTCATCGGGCACTCTATTCTTCCAATTGGATCATTTTCCACCCCTAGAGGCACCAAAAGAGACTACAAGAGCTAACTAATCGTTGTTAGAAGAAATTGGTTGCATGGCTTTCTTCCGACTTTGCTCACTTTGAACCAGGGAATAAACCTGGTCCAATGATGGAAGCAGTGTTCGAAATATCGGTATCGCATTACGTATCACACCCTTGGGATATGGATACATATCAGTTATCGCATGGGATATATCGGTTGTATCGTGTAATGCATCGTTATTGTTGGAAACATTGGGAAATTGGTCAAATATTTTAACGAAACTTCAGTGATTGTTAAAAAAGACATCAATACGTACTTATAAATCAAAACATTACAAAAAACAAGTGCACATAATAGGTTTTCTTTGTATGGGGTCCTAATCTATGTGTTGTCTAACTGAACTGTTGCATGCATATTCAAAGTCTATTCATATAATTTATAAATGTAAGAAGACGTGTGGAAACACAAACGATACATTCAAAAGCAAAATAAGAAGCACTAGATTAGGTTACATGTTTGATTTTATGTTTGGACATGCAGATTGCAACCAATTTGTGAGAAATTGGGAATTTTTGATTTTTTTCAATTTTCTGCAACTCAGTCCATCTCCTCCAAATCTCAAAATCAAAGCTCGTAATCCATGATTTTTCATACAAAACATGAAAAATCATGAATTTGTAATAATTTCACTCTGATTTAACATGATTTACAGAAAAAAGGATAAAAAATTGAAAATGCTCGCAGGATCAAATATGTGGGATATATCCCACTACTTGTGTGTTTCGTATCGCACAAGTGGGATACAAGATATTTCGCGGCATATATCGGCCGATATCGTCGATATTTTAAACACTGGATGGAAGCTCATCTCCCCCCCAAATCTGCACATGGGTTAACTCATACTAAGAGTTCAAACCAGCTAAGGAATCAAATATTTTATTTTGTTCACCCTGTTTTTTATATCTCTCCCTATTAGCATTTCTATCACATTTTAATAACTGATAATGATCCAATTCTTCTCATAGATCCTGAAGAGTGGAATAATAAGTAGCCAAACTCTTCTCCCCCCAACAAATAGTAGCAATCTCATGGCATAACTGATAGACAGGAGCAATATTCTACCACTGGGAATAAGTTAATGTAACTTTATCCTAGACTTCTTTAGTTTTCCACATGAACAAGAATCCTCTACTGATAATAGGTTGCATGGAGTTAAGTAGCCAAGACATCACCATCAAGTTCTCTTGCTCCCACTTATCATATGAAAAATCATCCGTAATTTTTTATTTTTTATTTTTTATTTTTTTTACACACTCACGCCGTAGTGGGATTTCAACCATAATTGGTTAATTAGTTCTTTCACCCGGCCATTCACATACCATAGTCTTCCTCGCCCGCCAATATACATCTTGATGGTGATGGGGACATCACGCGCATACGCACGCCCCTACGCACGTACACAAGGAGGAGGAGGGCCCCATCATCGATCTAGATCGATGACAACGTCCAACGAGGGCCTCCTAGCTAGAGGATTGTGTTTTGGTCCCCTTGGAGTGGACCCGATCGTCATGTGAATCCCACCATGGGTTCTCATGATCGTGGCCCACCATTCTAAACGATATAGTACTTTGAGTTTTGGTTATTTTTGTTATTAGGAACATCATGGATAGTTTAGATTGCTTTGATTAGTTGTTATTTGTGATTACTTCATCTATAAGTTATAGGTTGCGCACATGGTGCGAGTTTTGGGGTATAGGATTTTATTATAAATAGACACCCCTTCTAGTATTTTTCTCATGGAAAATTGAATAAAATTTCTGCATTTTCCTGCTCCTTTCTGAGTTGTAAAAGCCTAATTGGGTGCGAAACTCTCCCTTCTTCGAAGGGCTAACTACCGTGGTGCGAAGCCACGCCCATCCCGATTCGCCCGTACCTTCTACCATCTATCTTCCTCTTCTCCTACAATCATTCCACCTGAAAATCCATCGTTATTTTGCAGTCACACTACAGCAGATTTCTGGAATCTAGCCCTACAGGAGGACTAAAACTTCGTCGGAGCACTACGCATGGACCGTACGTCAGATCGGGCCAAAACTTGGGGGGTTTGTAGCCCAGCCTTGGCTAACCAAACCAAAGGAGGGGTTTTCTAGGTTCGTGGGCCCCACGCATGTGCGGACAACCACCAACGCATGTGCGTCAGGCCTAGCCTGCTGTCCACACGCACGGGTTAGCGTCAGGTTCACTCTTTCCTCTCTTTCACTCCTCTCTTACTTGATTTCCCTAACCCTAGATTGTTTTAAATCACAATTTTCACGCTCTTTTCTTCAACTCTAGGGTTCTCTAAATTGAAATCTATGAATCCCTTGGATTGGAGAAATATTTCTGTGCATGTGTGGATGAAATTACTCTCCTTTGAGTAGTGTTTGGTCTATAAATTTTATTGATCCAGCCCTAGCATGTGTAGGCCTGGACCCGCATAGATTCCCCTTAATTGAGTGCTTGACTTTATGCGGGATGTGGAATTTGTGTGACTGTTTCTGAACTAGTATGATTTAAAGCCTGGAATCTTGCATAGAATCTTTAAATTTCCATGTCCTGCATCAGATGGATTGCGACCATTCAAGGAAATTATTGTTGTCCAACTTCACAACTATGATCTGCACACTAGGATTGTCATCATGAGCACGTATGGTTGATATGAAACTTAAGGCCCCAAAAACATTGGAAGTAGCCTCTGAACCACTGGTAGTCAATATCTTCCCACAGAAAGCAGCTCTTAAAATTCTCCGTGGTATAGCAAAAGTACTATTTAGACTTTCAAGGAGGCTCAACAAAAAATCAGATAAAAAATATGACCAAAAGGAGGGTTATACAACAGCATTCCTTCATAAATCTCTCAAACCTTAATGGAATGAGATGATTTTTGTTTCCAGGGGTGGGAATTAGTCAACCGTACCGAATCAATGTGGAGAATTTTCACAAACCACCCTCAGGCAAAAGGCACGCACAAAAACTAAATTGGTCCCCTTTTCCAAGGCTATTTCAAGCAAAACACCACTAAATACTTAATCATGAAAAGATCACCATAGTTCTTAGAAGATCATTCTCTTCTAAATCCCATACTTTTCTTCTTCATGGAACCATCCAACGACACACTGCTGACCTTAGGTGTACGACATGATGACATCAACAGTGTCTCCTACCCAAGAAACCTCCAATCAATGCAGGAACATGCACTATGATACCAAGTAGAAAAGGAGAATAAACCCTAGGAAGAGAAAGAAAAGAAGTAGAAAGAGGTAAAAAAAAGAGTTGGAGAATAAAGACTTGGGTGCATTTCTGCCCCCTTTTTAAATAAAAGAACTTTTAGAAAAAAAAATACAAATGAGCCCTTATAGGAACCAATATTACATAAAAGCCCTTCTAATCACATATCTCAACAAAAAACAATTAATGATGGATATGGGCTATGATCTGCAGAATACCGGTAAGCTAAATTGTGGTCGAGGGTATCAATTCTATTATAGCCTTACATTGCGCCTTATCAGATGGAGATATGGTAGAAGTGGGACATCTCATCTTCCAACCTTATCGCGTGGGCTATTAATCTACTCCAATTATCCAAAAAATAGTCTCAAAAGTTGAAGACAATTAAGAGGCAAGCTATTCAAACACCAATAAATGGAGTTTTGAGTGACAAACTAGCATAAATGTATTTTCGATAAGTTATACATATGTAACATAGGAAGACGAAGTCAAAGAATCGCTCTACTACAAAGAACTTTCCTCATAAATAAATAAAAATGAGAAGGCTAAAATCAAGCAACTACAAAAGACAAAGTTAAGGAGATGCGTCTAAGAACTCCTAAAAACCCATGACCTATATGTCTCAGTGAAAATGTGAATGAAGAACAAACTTCCACACATATGGGTCTACTCCATGAGTTAATGGATGTGTTTGCTCAGAGCTACACAAAAATGCCAGGGTTGGATTCTACAATATTCACACATATGTTGAATATCTAGGAGGATACCAAGCCCATAAAACACAAATCTCCAAGCCCATAAAACACAAATAGGAGATCCTATCCAGAAATCATGGATAAAATTGAAGCTGAAGTCCAAAAGTTGAGACAAGTGGACTTCATATGGGAAGAAAAACATCCAGATTGGTTGGCGAACATTGTCCAGTCACTAAAAAGAATTCACAGATTTAAGTGTTCATTGACTTTAGGAATTTGCGCAATGCGTGTCCAAAGGATAAATTTCCTTTGACCATCCCAAAAATCATGCTTGACAATGCTATGGTTTTGAGGCTCTGTCATTTTGGAGGTTTCCCTTGATACAATCATATTAAGATTTTTCCTAACAACAAGAAACATAATTCACACTACATTTGGCGTGTGCTTGTACTATTATAAAGTGATGTCATTTAGACAAAAGAATGCTAGAGTGACGTATCAAAGGGCGATGATGTGTATCTTTAAGGACATGCTGCATAAGATCGTTGAATGTTATGTTGATGAACTCATCATTAAAAGTCAAAACAAGAAAAGTCACTGCAAGATTTGTGGAAAGTCAAGGCTTCGGCAGATAACCTGAAGACCAGTGTTCGAAGTATCAATATCGCTACAAGTTTCGCCAGCCGGGGATACAGAAACAATATCAATATTGCCGATAACTGGCAATGCAAGAAAGCATTGGGGAAACATGGAGGAAACCGTGGAATTCTTTAATGAAACTTCGGGAGATGCTAAATACACATTTATATATTTAGGAATCAAAAATTGCAAAAATAATGTATACATGATAAGTTTCCATTTAATGGGGGCCTAAAAGCATGTGATGTCGTAAGAAATCAGTCCAACTATCTTATCCATCCAACCATCCCATCTATCTATCCAAACATCCAAAAATCCATTGATATTTTAGAACATCGACACGCTCAATATTTCATCGAGAAATCGTCGACAACTGGAAAGGAAACGAATGATTGTATTCTCGATATTGCTAATGTTGTGATAACAATAATATCGCGATATTATCGATGCAATTGTCGACAAATTGAACATTGCATACAACCATGTGCCAAAAAAAATGGAAATGGATTCTTTTATAAACAGATTTTTGGCAATATTGATACATTGGCGATATTATCAAGATATCTTCGATACATTGATGATACAAGCAACACCTAGAATTTACATGGTCGATAATTTTGGCAATACATTGGCGATATCGATACTTTGGCAATACAAGCGACACCTGGAATTTACACAATAAAAATAATTGGCAATACTTAGCGATACATCGCTGGTACCTGGAATTTCTAATACCACCAGTGTTTTCGGTAT
This sequence comes from Magnolia sinica, assembly GCF_029962835.1. Classification (NCBI taxonomy): domain Eukaryota; kingdom Viridiplantae; phylum Streptophyta; class Magnoliopsida; order Magnoliales; family Magnoliaceae; genus Magnolia; species Magnolia sinica. Next base: position 108,136,533 of record NC_080574.1, on the reverse strand, counting down.
CGTCGAGCTGGAGATATGGATAATATCAAAGATATTTCAATAATATCAAGGATACTTCGAACAATGCCGAAGACAAATCATTTGAAGTGTTCCCTTGAGGTAACTTCAAAGAAATTCGTCAAATTTGTAGTATGAGACGATGCAATCAGCATTAATCCCGCAAAAACAAAACCAACCTTGAAAATGAAAGCATCTTTAAGTCTTAGAAAACTACAAGGATTGTAAGGATAACTTTTGTATATCATAAGCTTTATTGTCAACATTTAGGGAAAATGGAAACCCTTCACACACTTGTTCTAGCTGCAATAGTGTAAGGGAAACCATTCACAAAAGAATGATGAAGGGAAAGACACTCCTCTTTTTTATTTAAGGTTTTTTTTTTTTTTTTTTTGGAAAGATAAAGACAATTTTATTAAAAGAGTGTCAAACGTGTGCAAAAGCTACAAGGAGCACCCAAAAGGACGTTAAGAGACCCAATCTACATTGAAATTTAGATTAGAAGCCCAATCTTTTACATCTGACTTGGCTCTCTCAACCATCCTAGACACCATCTCGCTCTTATCTCTAAAGCATCGGTTGTTTCGTTCGCCCCAGATGAACCATAGGCCCACTAACAAGGAAAGCCTCCACATCACCCTCCCTTGCCACAATTGCCTCCATGCCATGCTTGCATCTAGTGTTCGAAATATCGGTATCGCGTTACGTATCGCATCCTTAGGATACAGATACGTATCAGTTATCGCATGGGATATATCGTTTGTATTGGGTAATTTATCGTACTTTTTGGGAAACATGGGAAAACATTGGGAAAATAGTTGAATTTTTCAATGAAACTTTAGGGATTGTTAAAAAAGACCTTAATACACACTTTTAAATCATAACATCTTAAAAAAGAAATGCACATAATAGGTTTCCGTTGTACAAGGTCCTAAGCTATGCGTTGTCTAACTAAACTAATACAACTATATTCAAATTGAATGCATAACATTTAGAGTGTGTGATGATCATTTC